>NC_135480.1:4922008-5572008 GCF_052094955.1 Ictidomys tridecemlineatus | reverse complement strand
CCAGGGCATCAGATATCAATGGACCACCAAGACTGCCAGAAATTTGAGAGAAAGCTCTAACATGAAAGGAAAAGGTAGCAAACAGAAGGCACTCAGAGAAGAGAGAGTTCCTACGGGATGCTCTTGTGAGCGTGCGAGCACACACAACTTCAAATGAACTTTAATCCTTATCTTCAGGGATTTTATATTTTTAAAAAAATTTTTTTTAGTTGTTGATTTTATTTATTTACATGCTGAGAATCGAACCCAGTGCCTCACTTATGCCAGGCAGGTGTGCTACCCAACCCCAGCCGCTCTGCAGGGAAATTTTAAAAAAGAGCAAGAGATTAAGAGAAGGAGGCCATCGAAAGGAGCACCTGGAGAAAAAGAAGACGTTCCTGGGAATTAAAAATGGGAGAGCAGAAATGGAGAATCTCAGGAGGTGAAGTTGAAGGAAATGCAAAAACAGAACAAAAGATAAAAGGTAAGAAAGATGGAGTATGACTTGAGGAGGTGCAGGGAGAGGCGGGGAGAAGGCAGAAAACCAAACAGCAGGGAGGAAATGATCCAATGAATAATACAGTTCCGCCTCCCAGCCCGAGGAACAGGAGCTTCCCGAATGAGAAGAATCATGAATGGAAAAGAACCCAAGACTGATCAGAAGCACATTGTGAAAGGGAATAAGACGAAGACCCTGCATCCTTCCAGAGAGATAAACAAACCGACCACGCATGTCCAGGGAGAAGGAATTTGGAATTGCATCACTTTCTCATGGATTTTTAAATATGTCCACAAACACTTGGACAGCACTGCCCCTCTGTGCCTCCCGGGAAGCTGGCCAGCCTTTGTGTCCTCTCAGGGTGAACCGTGCAGTGGAATGGTGGGGGTGGGGGGTTCCAGGCTTGGCGGTTTCTGTGACATTCATCCAGGGGAGAGGGGAGAGAGAGACAGAGACACGCAAAGCGCAAAGCGTCTCCAGTTGCTCTCCCAGCCCAGGTGACAGGTGCCAGCCAGGTGACCAGGATGCCCTCAAGGTGACCCCATGCAGCTGTTATCTGACTGACCACTGGGGGCCCTGGGTGAGAATTGCCTGGTTAAGCCCAGATTCATTGTCCTTGGAAGGGACAGAGGGGACCAACCGGGTGACCTGAAGCTCCAGATCTTCATTCTTATGTTCTCATGAAAGAAAACTTAACGTCAGACACGAAAAGTCAAGAGAACTTTATCACGAATGAAGGTAAAGTAAGGCTCAAGCATGAAGCCCTCTCAAGAGGAAATGGAGGACCACAGAGAAAACAGGGCTGCTTCCTTGTTCATCAGGTTGACGTTTGCCTTGAGAGCTGCACCCTCCGACAATCAACTGTTCAGCTGCTCCTTGACGTTGGGCAGGGGAGGTTTGGATCCTCATTGGTCCTTTCCAGAACCGTCTCCTTGATCATCCTGTCCAGGGAGGCTTCGTCTCCAAGTCCATCCCGTGTTAATGTGGACATTGGGGTCAGTGGCTGGGCAAAATTTATCTTAGTGCACCTGAGCTACTAAGAAATTTCTCTTTTGAAATATGCTGAGAAACCTGTGGCCATGAATCCTAACTTTACAATGACTCCTACAGACCCTGTTGGGAGTAGTTCCCATTGATCCTCTTTTCTTGAGGTGTTTCTTTTTATTTATTTATTTACTTACTTAGTGTGTGTGAGTGTGTGTGTATGTGTGTGTGTGTGTGTGTGTGTGTGGTACTGGGGATTGAACCCAGGGCACTGCGCACTCAAGGCAAGCACTCTACCAATTGAGCTATATCCCTGCCCTCTTGACATATTTCTTAATGGGCTCTCTTGGTTTCCCCCTGTCTACCTGCAGGTTTGTGAGCCTGTGGTTGTTGTATAGATTATTCGATTATTCATTTGCCTTAAAAGTCATTTAAAGAAACTTAATTTAATTAGTCATTTAATGTCCATCCAGTCCCCGCCACACACACGACAGCCCACGTAGACCTAGGAGCTTGGGGTGCGATGGCAGAGGCATCTAAGTAGAGTCCTGTATCATTTGACAGGGGGGACATTGTCTGAGAAATGCACCCCTAGGGGATTTTGTCATTGTGCTAACATCATAGAACCTACTTAGGGGACCACCGGCATCCGTGCCATCTGTCATTGACTGAAAGGTCATTCTGTAGCACAGGGCTGTACGTTTGAAGAGTTATTTAATGGTATTAATAAAACCCACTCGCTGTGTGAAGGACGTTACTGGGTCCTTGCCTCACACTGTATATAATAAACTCCAAATAGATCAGCAGTTCTTGACCTCCCAGGGGCAGTTTTGTCCCCCAGAAGGCATCTGGCAATGTCCGCAGACAGTTCTGTGGTCACAATGGATGCTGCTGGCCCTGGGAATGCCCCTCAGCGCCTGCACCTACAGGATGGCTGCTCCCAACAAGGAACCGTCCTGTTGCCAACATGCAGCAGGGCTGGGGAAGCCTGTGGCGCACCTGCCTGGGAAAGAGAAGAGTGAAACACAGAAGGAAGTTAAGTGTGCCTACGACCTTAGGTGTGGGGCGGATTTCTTTACAAAAGCCCCAGAGTGAATGAACACGACTGCATCGCAGCTGAGAGTCCCCTGTGCCAAGGTCACTGCAGTGCATCAGGTTATCCGCGATTACCAGCGAGACCAGCGAGACCATGGCATCCACTGACAGGAGGCATTGCAGCCTCTGATGGGGGAGGAAGGCCTGTGGTTTCCAGCAGTGGGGCGGATGTTCTCACCCATCTGACACAATCCCCCAAAGCCATGAAGACCAAGAGAGAGCCACTACACACCTCCCCAAAGTGGGGACACACAAAGCAACTACAAGATGAGTTTCTGTTACCAAATCACATCCCCCAGCGTTCACACACCAATCGCTAACCAGGAGACAGGGCTTCCTGCAGGGAAAACAGGGAGGGCACTGTCCTTCCAACTGCTCTTGGGACATTCTCTATGACGACCACAGATCAGGCCTTGAAGAGAGTTTTAGAACATTCCGAAGAGTTCAAGAGAAGTAATACAGGCAGCAGAGCGATAAAACCCAAAATAACAAAACCAGGACGTAAAACACCCTAATGCCTGTGTATCTGCAGAAATTACTTCTCCAGGAAAAACTGCAGTCCATCAAGAGCACGGTGATGAAGAAGCCCCTCCATCAGAGCCCGGCCGGCTTGCCTGGGCTCAGCTCTCTGGAAGGACCCAGCGCAGCAGCCGAAGCCCCTCCAAACCTCCTCCGTGGCTTGGGGGAAATCATCTTTGCAGGGAGCCAAGGGACGGCAGGAGGAAGAAAACGTGAAGGGCTCAACCTGTTTCTAATAATAAACACAGCAGGGGCTTCCTCCTTTGGCTGGTCCATAAACGGGGTCTGGCATTTCTAAACCCTGGGCCCTCAAGGAGCGGCGAAGGTGAGTTTGGCTACCAGCAGCCTGGGACTCACGGAGGGACATGGAAGCTCCTCTTGGTGTCTGTCATCCCAAATAGCCATCAAGGGCTATGCTGGGCAGAAACAAAGAGACGGGTGCTTTTGTGTTGGGGGACAAATAGCACCGTGGCAGGATGCCAAGGTCAACTGGGGGAGGGGCCACGGGGAGACAAGGCACACACCCAGGCCAGATCTGCCGGGTGTCTGACCCCCACAGGGAGGTGCCAGGAGTGGTGACTCAGGGCACTGTTTGGGGACCTGAGACCTGTCTGTGTCCACTGAGAGCTCCAGGGTCCATCACCTGACAGCAGCTGCAGGTGATTTGAGAAACTGATGTGACTCCATTTTTGAAAACAGCTTCTACCTCAAGGCCTGTCCAAGGAAGGGGGAGTGACCTTTGTCCTTGGAAAAACCCACAGAGCACTCCTAGGCACATCCCCACCCTGCTGAGTTGTTTGTCTGCAAATAACAGGAGAGATCTGCTGCGCCAGGTGTCCCTGACTCAGTCAGGCTAGGTGGGGACCCCCAGCAACCCCCTAGCAACCACCAATCAGCATGAGACAGGGAAAATACCTGGGATGCCAGATGACCCCTCATTAGTCTGGGTGGTTGATAACATGTTGGGAAAGTACTCCCCTCAATGATTAAATCAATCAGTTAAAACAAATCCCCCTCTTGTACTAACCAATCACCCCTACCCAACTTGTTCCCGCCAGTGAATGTGCTAATCAATGTTAAGAGTTGTTGTTTGACTTTCCCGCGGTGTGAAATGATTTGCTGTTTGATGTTGTGACGCACAGAGTATCCCCCAAAACCTATAAATCCTCACTGAACAAAGGGATTCACTCCCTGGGGCCCCTACGTTGGGAACGGTTGTGAGTCCAGGCTGGAGCTTGCTGTAAAGACTCTTGTGTGATTGCATGGGATTCGGCTCCTGGAGGTCTACTGGGGTCCCACGAATCTGGCATCACAATGTTATGTGTCAGGATCAGTATTAGCCAAAGGGGCACTCAGAGACACTGGCAGGATGAGGGCTGGGCCGCATAGCACAGAGCTGAGAGCTGGCAGCCTGGCAGCAGCAGAGCAGCTCACCCCACACACACTCCTGTTCTAGGCTCACCGTCAGTCTGCATCTCCTGACTTTCCTTCCCCCGGTTTTAAATTTATAGACAAAAATTAGAAAGGTGTCTAGTTGAAGACAGACGAGACCAGCCCGAGACCCCCTCTGTCCTCTCAAACACGTTAATATGAGAGAAGAAAGAAATCTGAATACTGAAATCTCAGCCAAGAAAAAGCAGAGTTTTGTGTAGATTTGAAATAACCCTCTCTCCAAGGAGGGAAACAGGAATTAACCTGCAGCCAGGGTGGGAGCCAGCGTCTGGGTCGCAGCCAGGATGCAGGTGCCCAGCCGTGGCTGAGATCCTGAGGTCAGGCCTCCGCCATCCGCCTACAGCAGGGGCCAGAAAGGCCCAGCCAGGCCTCCATTGAACAGGGCCAGGGACTTGGGAGAGAGACATGGTATACATACAGTTGGCCTCTATCTGCGGGTTCTGAGTTCCAGGATTCAAGCAAACAGGAATTGAAAATATTTGATTAAAAAAATACTGCCTCTATGCTGATATTGAGCTTGGCCAAGACTTTATTTCCTTAACAATACCGTAGAACAACTATCCACGCGGCATTTAGACTGCGTCAGGTATTCTAAGGGTTCTAGAGATTTAACATATACAGGAGTGTGTATGTAGGTGACACACAAATACTACACCATTTGATGTAGGGACTTGACTATCCATGGATATTGGTATCCTGGGGGTCCTGGAGCCAGTCCGCTGTGAATGCCAAGCGACAACTGCACACTGTTTTTGTTTCATATTCAGCAGGAGGGTAGAGACATTAGCCAGCTTTTGCCTGGAAGTGAAGTTTAGGCCTGACTTAAAAATTTGAGAGTAGCCGCTAAAAATAGAAGCAAAATGTAAAGCTTCCATACCCACAGGAGATGCACACAGAAACTCAGCTAATGCAACAGAAGACCCAGAAATAGAGGGAAAATGAAATAAAGAGGAAGAATACTAAATAGAAAGCACAATACATGGTCGATATGAGTCCTGGTGGCAATAGTGATAAAGGTAAAGAGCTCAGGCTCTTTTGAAAAGCAGACCCTGATTGTGTTCTAGTAAAACAGAGTGAAGTTTAATGAGATCTTGTTTTTAAGAGATGCAAGAAAAACGGAAGAAAGACTAGAAGTAAAGAGACAGAAAAAGAGTTTACCAAATACAACTGAAAGAATGCATGCCTAGGGCTGGGGATATAGCTCAGTTGGTAGAGTGCTTGCCTCACATGCACAAAGCCCTGGGGTCAGTCCCCAACACTGCAAAAAAAAAGCATGCAAAAGCAAGAGAACATAGACCTTGAGGCATGAGAATTATTCAAAGATACTGACGGGCGTAGTGGCACAGGCCTGTAATCCCAGTAACTCCGGAGGATGAGGCAAGAGGATCACAAGTTAAAAGCCAGCCTCAGCAATTTAGCAAGACACTGTCTCAAAAAATAAAAAGGGCTGGGGATATGGCTCAGGGGTAGAGTTCCCCAGGTTCAATCCCCAGGACCAAAAAATAAAAGAGAGGGGGAGAGAGAGATAAGGGGAAAGTGCTGGAGAATCAAATTGGCCAAATTATATTGTTCTATTGTGTACACGGACGGTTAATAGGTAACAACAAATCTCAACATTGTGTGCAACTACAATGCACCAATAAAAAATGTGGAGAAACAGAGAAATGTTTCATATTGGAAAAATAAATAATCCAATGAAGAGAATGTTCTTTTAAATTTTCTGGTCAAAATTGGCTCAAGGAAACAGATAAATTCATACAAGAAGTACAAACAGTGGTCAGCAAGGTGCCAGCTCCTGGTGGCTTACAGTCAGTCCTAGTCATGATGCAGGAATGGCTCAGCTTTGCCCTCAGCAAACACTCCCAGTACATACGAAAAGGCAAAAGCGGCCCACCCTGTTGTAAGCGGCCAGCAGGACACTGAAGCAAAACTGGGCAAGATCCTCCAGAGGAAACAAGCTCTCCCTGTAGAGCACGGATTAAAAAGCTAAATCAGGGGCTGGGGTGTGGCTCGGTGGTAGAGCACTTGCCTTAATCCGGACCGCTTTCTGTCTCTGCTCTCCCAGCCTCACAGCCTCCTCTTTAGGTCAATAATAGTTCAAAAGATTAGTAAAATGATTGATGTTGTTAACCTCAGATTAAAGAAGGAAAACAACATAATCTCAACTGTAGTCAAAGCAGCTCAACACCACTCAGTAAAACTTCGCTCTTGGATGGAAATTTTCTTAACATGATCAAGGTGTCTGTCAAAAGCTTCAGCAGACCTCATACTTACTCCCTGTCAAGATCCTAAACCATTTGGTGCTGGACGTGGTGGCATACGCCTATAATCCCAGCAGCTAAGGACACTGAGGCAAGAGGATTACAGGTTCAAAGTCAGCCTCAGCAATTTAGCCAGGCTGTAAGCAACCAACCTAGTGAGACCCTGTCTCAAAATAAAAAATAAAAAGGGCTGGGGATGTGGTTAAGTGCCCCTGGGTTTAGTCGCTGGTACTAAAAAAAAAAAAAAAAAAAGAAAAAGAAAAAGAAATTGGACAGGGAGAGTGACTTTTAGTTTTTTCTTCGAAGCTCTAAATTTTTAGAGATCAGTATATTTATATGCTATTTGAAGCATTTTAAAATCACCCAGAAAACAGAATGCAAACGCCCCAAATGACAATGCGTTAAAATCTAGGTGGTAAAAACAGGTTACTATTTCGGCTTTCCTGGAAATTCTTAAATTTCCAACTAAAGAAAACAAATTTTCATTTTCCAAATATAAAACTCAATTACGGTATCGAATCAGCACTTTCCTCGAGCTCTGCACGGGGGTTGAAGAAGAGAGACCTGATCGTGCCTTCCTCGGTCGCCTGGGCCTGTGATGCTAGTTACCAAGAGTTAATCCTGTGGCTGAAGAAAGTTTGCTGGGGGAGGCGACAGCCAACAGGCTCCTAGGAGGAACAAGAAGAAGGAGAGAGTAGAAGACAGATCCCCGGGCGCCCAACTAGCATGCACTGGAGCTGGGCTGCAGGGGTTTGGACACCAGACCAAGAGCCCTGGGTTTTGACTTGAGGACAGCGGAGAACCACAGTCTCAGGCAAAATGTGTCTGAAACGTATAGTATGTCCACTGGTTCCATATTTGCAGAGAAGACATTGAAGGGGCCCAGAGATGAGGCTGGGATACCCCAGGAGGCTTTGCAAATTACAGGTGAGAGATGAGCAGACCTGATGACACAGGCCATGTTTGGAAGGTAGAACTGGCGGATGCCATAGATCTGGAACCTGTGGGACCAGGAGGCTTCCCTGATGCTTCCTAATTTCTGCCCTGGATGCTGGTTAAAGAGGCAGACAGGCTGGGATGGGTGCTTGTGGAGAGCCATTCTCACATGTGACTGGGCAACTCCTGGTTTGGGTCTGAGGCGCTCTGGCTAAACTGTATCGGAGCTTTCCCAACCCTCTCCTGGTGCGAGAGCCTGTCCGTGTGGGGGTGTGACTGACCACTGACCCCGGGGGCCAATCACTGTCCCTGACCTTGGAGTGCGGCCCCCCTCAACCTTCATTGGATGGAATTCTCCCCTGAATTTCTTGTTCCCCAATAAAAGGCCACTCCCTGGCGTGCTCCCTCTCTCTCTCTCCTGCTAGCCCTGAGTCATCCTTGCTGCCCTACCAGGTGGTTCAAGGTGAGAGCCAGAGGGGGAGCCATCTCGAACCTGGTCATAGAAAAAGGTAACTGAGTCTGTGTTTATTTCGATCTCACTAGTTAACTTTTATGCCAAGAACCTCATTAATGAAACCAGTGCGCTGGTCGCATGGTGGAATGGATGCTGGTTAAAGAGGCAGACAGGCTGGGATGGGTGCTAAGGAAGAGGTGAGAGTCAGGGTCTGGGACACCACAGAGGACAGTGCCTAAGAGGTGACACTGGAGGGACCTCCTCTTCACCTGGGGAGCCTAGCAAGTAAGTGCTCTAGGTGAGGGGGGACCTAATGGGGATTTACTGTCGGGAACCTCTGCCTGAGCCCTGAAGTCTTGGGCAGGCCACTTGGCGCTGTGGATATACTGCTTCTGCAAACAGAGGCTCATCATTCCCACGCTCTGGATGTGGGAGGATTAAGGGAATAACACAGACCACTACTTGGCCCAGAGCCTGGCCCTGAAGGAACATGGGGACTCTGCCTCTCGGCCTCCATTTCCATCAGCAGGTGCCCAGCACCTCCCGTCTCCATCAGCCTAGTCTGCTTCTCCCTGCAGTTCTGTCCCCTTGGCTGACCGAGAGAAAGAAAAGGAAGGCATTCACCCTCTGGCTTCATCCTGCTCCCCTCCTTCTGCCCCAGCCCTGGATTAGCTGTGTAATCCCCATCTATGCCTAGACAATCTCTGTCCCTGCCCAGAGCAGAGGGTCTGGGCTGGTCCTGCTCTGCCATCTGCGAAACTTCAGAAGGGCGGGGGTGCTCCTGGTGCCTCTGGGGAGCATCACTGACACCCACAGGGACTGTCACAGCCAGTCAGTTGTGCTGCAGGATTGCAGTGTGAGCACTCTGGGAAGGACAGTAGGCCTGGGTGCCAGCCCATCCCCACCAGTCCTCGGACTCCCAGGGACAAAGGAGGAACCTCCTGGGCCTCAGTGTTTTCACGTACAAAATGGAGTTAACACCATGTAGGGGTGCTGTGGGGAGTTCACCGAAACGGTGTAGATGAGTTTTGTAGATGACACGTTTCTAGAGGGGTAAGAAAGGATGATTACAGCCCAGGAGAAGAGAGGACAGGGTTCCTTCCCATGAGGACTGGAAGACTGAGCAGGCAGAGAAGACCAAAAGGACAGTCTTACATGGGGACCAGGGCATGGTCCCAGAGCTGAGGGCTGCACACAACTGAAAATGACCAAGTTAGATTACCAAAAGGACAGAGGAGAAAACTGGATGAGGGGGACGGCCACAAAACCCTCTACAGCCTATTGAGGCCAGGAACGGTGTCGGGGATGGCAGCAGGGGCTTAGGCATGATGACCTCGGCGGAGGAAGGGGCGGTGGAGCCCTTAAAAGTCAAGCCAGGGCCTGATTCCGAAGGCAGGAGGGGCCGTTCCGGGAATTTGAGCAGGAGCACGAGGTGCTGGATCCCCCTGACAAGGGCCGAGAGAGCTCAGCAGCGCGGCAAGGGGTTGGGCCACCTTCCGACCATCTCTTGTCTCTGCCTCACTCCAACCAGGGCTGCAGCCGCACCCCCTGGGAAGACCTCGCCTGCCCTGGGGCCGGCCGGGCTCTCTGCGGCGAATGAGCAGTCTTTCTCGGCACACGGATGCACGGGGTGGGGGTGAAGGCTCAGCCCGGCAGGGCTGGGACTGGGGCAGCACCAAGATTTCGGAGTCATGAGGATCCGGCTGTGACCCGCCTGATTCCTCCTTCCTCCTCCCAAGTGCATACAGCAGGTGCATACTAAACACGGAGCCTATAGGAAGTGAAACACACCAGGACCTAACAGAAGTCCACGTGATAGGTTTGTTTACTAGGCGTGTGAAAGAACCGCCGCTGGCTGCAGACTGGCTAACGACTGCACGCGGAAGGAGGAGAGCGGCCTGAGGCCAGAGGGACTACATCTCCCAGACGCCCCAGCGCCAGTCAGGCCACTCCCTGCCCTCTTCCCGCCCTAATGGGCGGGGAAGGGGCGGAGTCGGGAGGCGCGGGGGTGCCTGGGCGCGCCGCCGGCCCCGGGCGCGTGACGCTCTTCCTGTGCGCCGCCTAACGTCTCTGTGGCGCTGGTTCCTCAGCCTCTGAGCCGTGAAGGTGACAGCCGGAGGTGACCGGCCTGGCCCCCGCGATGCTGGCGGCACGACGGCTGCTTGGCGGGTCGCTCCCCGCGCGGCTCTCTGTGCGTTTCAGCAGCGAAACGGTGAGGCCCGGCCGGGATCGGGCCCGGGGCCTCCGCGGGCCTCCGCGCGCCGTGCGTGCCTGGAGTCTGCGGTGCCTTCTGCAGAGCCCTTCTCCCCGGGCCCGGCGGGAAGCAGGAGGGCACGGTGCAGCGGAGGCCGACGCGCAGTGCGGCTCCCTGCCCGCTGGTCTCACAGGCCTAGCGGGAAGTTGTGCGGGTTGTGAAGCATCCTAGTCTCGCGTCCCTTCCTTGCAGCGTCGTCGGGTGGGAAGGGGTCAGGGCCCCGTTCTGTAGATGCAGAAGACAGCTTCGGAGAGGGATGCACACCTCCGGGTTCCTCCTCCAGGCTCTGCTCCCTGGTGACCGAGAAGCGCTTTTAAGGGGACAAAAGTCAGAAAGTCAGGTCCTCTTAGCCGGGAGCTGGGTGCTCTCCGCTAGTCACGTGGATTCCCAGTCCTCGCCCCTCAATTTTATCCCAGGGGGTCCCCTCCGGCCCCTTTGTCCCAGCCCCGGTGGGGCATTTTTTCCTCTCAGTAAACACTTTTTGCCCTTAGTACCATTGGTAAGATGCTGTCATTCTGGGCTTTGGGAGGCAGTTTGGTGCCAGGCCATGAAAAAAGGTGGACTCAAGGACCATCTGCTGGGGCTGGGGCTGGGGCTGGGGTGCAGTGGCAGAGTGCTGACCTATCACGTGTGAGGTCCTGGGTTCGATCCTCAGCACAACATAAAAATAAATAAATAAAGGTATTGTGTCCACCTACAACTAAAACAAAGAACCGTCTGCTGCTTTTGGCTCGTGACCTTTCATAAGTTCCTTTTGTTCTGAGCCTCAGTTTACTTCTCTGCAAAATGAAAGAAATCATTCCTATCTCAGTGTTGTCATGAGGATAAATTGAGGCTCGAGCTGTAAAGTGCTTAGGCCAGTATCTCTGTGCAGGAAGTGCTTAAGTGATGGTGGTAGGTGTAACATTTCAAAAAGTTTTGAGGCTTAGGCCTCTGCCTTCCCTGGCCCAGCCCCTCCTAAGCAGGAGGACCCAAGAATCTGTAGCTTCTGGCCCAACCCCTCTTGGCCCCCAGAGCTCTGCTGGGTCTCCTGACACTGGGTCTCCTCAGACAGCACCCAAGAAAACCACATTTGGCTCACTGAAGGATGAAGACCGCATCTTCACCAACCTGTATGGCCGTCATGACTGGAGGTGAGACAGTGTCCTTAGCCTATTGTATTCCTTGCCAGGGCCTTCCCCTCACTGTCTTCCTCACCCTGTCTAGGCTGAAAGGCGCCCAGAGTCGAGGTGACTGGTATAAGACAAAGGAGATCCTGCTGAAGGGGCCCGACTGGATTCTGGGTGAGATTAAGGCATCAGGCTTGCGGGGCCGTGGAGGTGCTGGCTTCCCCACTGGGCTCAAGTGGAGCTTCATGAATAAGCCTTCAGATGGCAGGTATGTGAGGGGAGCCTGAGACATGGTCGCAGGAGAGACCTTGTGGGTGGCTGGGACTTGTCTGACCCTTAGGACTGTGGCCTTAGACATTGTAGCATGAATGAGGCAAGAATACGTTCCTAGGTGCAAGTGGATGGGACTCCAGTTCTCTTTGGGCTTCCTTGGGGGAGGTGTTGTGATCTAGCATAGTCAATACGAGATATTGAGGCAGGCTCCGCTGTTCAAATCCCAGGTCTGCCTTCTAGTAAGTCTAGAGCTTTGGGAAATCTTTTGCGAACCTCGTGTTTCCTTTTTGTTCATGGATATGGGATATCCTGCTGGAACCAAAGAGATAATGTTCATTTGGCTTTTGCCTGTACTTTAGTTAGTACACAGAAAGTAAATAATAAAAATCAGCTGCTTTGCCTCCTTTGGCCCCAGAGATGTGAAGGTTGAGGAATGCTCCTTCTAACCAAGAGCAGAATTTGGCTCTCAAGGGAAAACACGGGGAGATAGTATTGGGCTAAGCAGAACAGAGACCTTTCCTGTGGTCTGCCCAAAGATGGATCAGGCAGTGAGCTCCCTGTCATTGGTGGTGAGTAAGCAGAGCCCCTGGGGACATGTTGGGAGGGTAGAGAGGGATCGACTATTGGTGGAGACATCTTTGAAGCCTCTGGGAGGAGCAGGGATGGATGTGGTGGAGGACTCAGTCCTGGTGGGCCTGTAGCCTGACTGACCTGCAGGCTCCCACAGGCCCAAGTATCTGGTAGTGAATGCAGATGAGGGGGAGCCAGGCACCTGTAAGGACCGGGAGATCATGCGCCACGATCCTCACAAGCTGGTGGAAGGCTGTCTGGTGGGGGGCCGGGCCATGGGCGCCCGTGCTGCCTATATCTACATTCGTGGGGAATTCTACAATGAGGCGTCCAATCTGCAGGTGCGCAAAGGGAGTATTGACAAGCAGAAGGTGGCCAGCGTGAACTTGCATGCCCTTCCCCAGCACAGCTGATCTTAGTTATTAGCACTGGTCTGTCAGGGGTCCACCTGGGAGAGGAGTGACCACTTCTGCATGTATCCTGATCAGGACTTGGTTCCTAAAGCCCCCTTCTCTGGGCTCTTCCTTTATGCTCCAGAACCTCACCTTGGGAAGCCTTCAGGGGCTCCATGATTCCTGAAATTACAAGGCTGACACCCTTGTCCCACAGGTAGCCATCCGAGAGGCCTATGAGGCAGGCCTGATTGGCAAGGATGCCTGTGGCTCTGGCTACGATTTTGATGTATTTGTGGTGCGTGGGGCTGGGGCCTACATCTGTGGAGAGGAGACGGCCCTGATTGAGTCCATTGAGGGCAAGCAGGGCAAGCCACGCCTGAAGCCACCCTTTCCAGCAGATGTAGGTAAGCCCTCCAGCCCTGGGCTTGTTGTGGCTGTCCTGTGGAGTCCCCTCAGGGGCTCTTATGGTATTTCTGAGTGCCTTCCAGGCTAGATGGAGAGAGGAGGGTGGTAACAACGCACAGGCTCCCCGTGCCACCCTGCCTCAGCCCCACATTAGACACCCAAGCCCCTTCAAACTCTGTGCCTTGGCAGTATCTGCTCTTGGAGCCGGGGCATGGTGGTGAGCAGACAATTCGGCTCCTCTGGAGTTTGGGGTCCAGTGGCGGGTGAGAATGTTAAGGGGTAAAAGAGCAGGAGCCCTCCCCCGGAGCAGAACCCACAAATCCCACTGCCAGGAAACCTGGCCACTCCCTTGCGGCTATGTCTCTTTTCTCATTTCCCTGAAGGAGTGTTCGGCTGCCCCACAACCGTAGCCAATGTGGAGACAGTGGCTGTGTCCCCCACCATCTGTCGCCGCGGGGGTGCCTGGTTTGCCAGTTTTGGCCGAGAACGCAACTCGGGTACCAAACTATTCAACATCTCTGGCCACGTCAACCACCCTTGCACTGTGGAGGAGGAGATGTCTGTTCCGCTGAAGGAGCTCATAGAGAAGCACGCTGGTGAGGCTGGGGGCCAGCCCTGAGGGGTGTGGTGGGCGTCCACGAAGAGAGCCCAGTGGGAGGACCTCAGGCTGGGGCTGACAAAGGTCCAGGCTCAGGACTCGGCAGGTGTGCCAGCCCAGCCCCGACCATCATCCTTTTGGGGACTAACTTGGGGCCCCAGGGGGTGTCATCGGTGGCTGGGACAACCTCCTTGCTGTGATTCCTGGCGGCTCGTCCACCCCACTGATCCCCAAGTCTGTATGTGAGACGGTGCTGATGGACTTCGACGCCCTGGTGCAGGCTCAGACAGGCCTGGGCACAGCCGCGGTGATCGTCATGGACCGCTCGGTAAGGATGCTAAGGGTGGCCCTCACACCTGGCTGGTGCTCCCCGTGCCGCCTGGCCACTGCCTCCCTCCCCGGGCCTCTCTGAAAACCCTCTGGCCAGCTCTCAGCTTCCTGCTGTCACAACTTGAGCTGTTGTGAGGAAGGGGAGGAGGGTAGCAAGGCCACCCTGCAGGAGAGTTCACTGGAAGCCAGAGCATGTCACTGGGGTGCTGTAGGGGCACCTGCTCACTGTCCCTTGTCTCCCAGACAGACATCGTGAAAGCCATCGCCCGCCTCATTGAGTTCTACAAGCATGAGAGCTGCGGCCAGTGTACCCCATGCCGCGAGGGTGAGCACCTGGGCAACTTGGGGTGTGCTGGCCTCGGCTCCACTTAGCTTCCACCCCAGCGTGTGCCCTGGCTGGGGAGACTATCAGGCCCTCTCCTATTGCTATGGCCTCAGGTGTGGACTGGATGAACAAGGTGATGGCTCGCTTCGTGAGGGGGGACGCTCGGCCAGCTGAGATCGACTCCCTATGGGAGATCAGCAAGCAGATAGAGGGCCACACCATATGTGCTCTGGGCGATGGGGCCGCCTGGCCTGTACAGGTATGCATGGAGCTGCCCGCGTCACTAGTGTGGGCAGTGCTGAGAGCCTAGGACGGGGAGATTTTTGGATTCTGTTTCACCCAGTGCCTTCCTCCTTTCTCCCAGGGTCTCATCCGCCACTTTCGTCCAGAGCTTGAGGATCGGATGCAGCGGTTTGCCCAGCAGCACCAGGCCCGACAGGCTGCTTCCTGAGCCCAAACCCCGGCCTGCTGCCTTGCACTCCTGTCTGGATACTGGACAATAAAGCAATTATGCCACCCATTCTCCCACTGCAGCACATCTGTGACTTTGCTCTTCACCCTGCCATTCCCTGCCACTCCTCAGTCCTGCTCTCAAAATGTGGTGGGGACTGGGAGCCTGGTTTGGCACAGGCCTCTGGAAAGTGGGAGACAGGAGAACGGCATCTGTCTGCCCCGTAAGGTGATGGCAGGGGAGGTGGGGTGTGTGACTCGAGAAGACAGATCTGGTGTGGTCAGAGGTGTTTATTTTGGCTTTGTGGTGGGGTGAGTGTGAAAGGGGGTAGGAAATGTCCCTGGGTCAGGGGAATGGGTACAGCAGGTGGGGCAGTCCCCTGGATCCTCCCAGCTTCAGGGGTGTCCTGGCCACTGTGGGGCAAGTCTGCAAGCAGGATCCTGTACTGGCTTGTCACCAAGCTGGTGGGGCACACCGTCCAGCGGGTGCCACAGCTCCAGCCGGTGGTCTGTGTGACCCAGGCACTCACACCAGTGGCGTAGTTGCTCCCCACTGGCCTGGCTGCTCAGCTGCACCCCACCTACACCAGGGACACGGATCAGGGTTGGCAGGAGCCCATAGGGCTCCCCCCAGTGCCCCACATTCCTGCTCACCGATGAAGTCATCTGCCATGCCCAGGTCATAGTCCCACACAGACACCAGCAGTGTCTTCTGGGCCAGCTCCTCTCTGGGGCCTGCGTAGAAGAATTCCTGCAGGGAAAGGGGCAGGAGGGAGCAGGTGAATCTCAGAAACAGGTCCAGGCCAGGGTGGCTCAGCAGTCAAGGCCAAGTGTGGCTGGGCCCTGCTTAGCCCTGGCTCACCTCATTGAACTCGGGGTTCAGGGTCTTCCTCCGAACACTGGTCTTGTATTTAGATTTCTTCCCCAAGTTTGGATGCAGGAAACTGAGGAGATGGGCAGGTCAGGTGTGTCCCTGGAGAGGTGAGGAACTGCCACCTTGCCCTGCCTGCCCACCCATCTACCAATTCACTCACAGGCGGACAAAGGGGTCAGAGTAGCCATTGGCGTCCATGGGGGCCAGGTGGGCACAGCGCAGAATGCCCACCAGCAGGCCCCCCCTCTGGGAGCTATAGCACAGGGACAGCAGGATGCGCCCACGTTCCTCCCCAGCTGTCTCGGCCTCTGCCTGCTCCTGCAGGTAAAGGCTTTGGTCAGACCCCATCCAGCCCAAAGTCTACCACCCCACCAGTGTCCAGGCCCCAAGAGGAGGCTCAAACTGGCTGCAGAGAAATTGGGCCAATTCAATTTAATGGCAATCTCCCTAAATAGCCATTCATCTGGTACCCTAGAAAGGACCTTATGGGTCAGCTATGCCCTCCAAGGCTGGAGGAAAGGGGCCTGCTGGTCCATTCAGCTCATCTTTGTCATGGAGGGGAGGTAGATAATAATGGTCTCTTGAGTGCCACAAACATGACAGGAACTTCCTGTGTGGCCTTCAGCAAGTGCCTATAACCACTGCCTATAGGACCAGCCTGGTGCCACAGGGGCACCTTTGGAAGACTGTTCTGTACCCAGGGACCAACAGATCTCTTCAATTTCAAAACCTATCCTCTTTGTCCCATCCATTACTTCTCTGGGAATAATGTCCTTTGCCACACTACGAGACCCTGGTGCCCACAGCTTGGAGGATGCCAGAAAGTGTCTCCTCCTATGCTTTGTGTAGAATGACTGCAGGACACCCAGCCACCACGTCACAGGCCGTTCTCAGTAACACCGAGTGCTTGGTGAGAGCCACTGGGCGCTGTGGTGTTGTACATTGGACCTGGGACAGGAGGTGGGTATGGCAGGGTGCTTGGTGATGTCCACCACCACCACCTGGGTGTAATTAATCCACAACTGCAGCCACTCGTGTCTCCACTAGGGGGCAGGGCGCCAGGCCCTTTTGTTCCCAGAGGAGTGGGTGGAGGGCCCACCCTAGGCCTTAGGGATGCCTTCCCCTGGAGGGCCATAGGGGTTCTGGCCAGGTCTGTGGTCTCAGGTGGGGTCGAAGAAGCCCACTGGTTACCTTTGCTGCCTCCTAACAAGGGCCTGTCAACGACAACCAGCCACAGGATGGCACCCATGCTGACCCTGGTGGAGAGCCTGTTCTCTCCCCCACCTTGCCCAGCCCTTCCACCTCCAGCTTTCCGCCTCTACCTAAAGTTGCCAGGTCTGTGTCTGGTTGTGCCCTCAGGGGCTTCTGGTTTGCCCCAGGGTTCCCAGCCCTTCCATGCTGCCATGGCCAGAGAGTGCCCCCCAGCCTGCCCAGCCACGGGCTTCCCCAGGGTTACAAGGGCTCACAGAGCTTGTGAAAGGTGGCTGCAAATTCCTCCAAGCCCACCTAGGCTAGGACCCCTGCCCACTCCACCCACGTCCTGCCTGACCCTCCAGGCCTGCCCATCCCATCCCTCCTCCGTTCAGCAATCTCACCTCCTCATACAGGGACATGCCCCGTGCTGTGTCCAGGCTCTTGGGCCTCTTGGTCTGGAAAAGCAGGGCCCAGTTACCTCAGCAGGACACTTCTCAGGTGCCCCTCCCTGCTCCTCCCTCTCCAGCAACCCCATCACAAGGCCGCTGTCCCCTGCAGCTCCACCTGTGCTCCCGCCCCTCACCAGCCTCCGCTTCTCCAGGCAGATGTTGAAGCTCCTGGCTCGGTTGGGCACCAGTTTCCTCAGGGGCACCCGCAGCTCCCCCAGGGGTGGTGCCCGCCGCCGTCTCCGCAGCCGAGGGTCTTCACACACGCACAGCCTGGTGGCGGCCAGTATCAAACCTGGCCAGTCAAACCCCATCCCCCTACCCTGCCCCAGGTGGCCCAGGGATTCTCACCGCAGGGTCTTGCGCCCAGCATCCTGGCGAGTGAAGCCATGATAGGTGAGTGTCTCCTCCCAGACAGGTCCCCTTGTACCCCGAACGGTGTGGGTCCGAAGCTGGCTGGCCTGGATACCAGGTGGGGTGGGTCAGAAACCTTCCCTGGCACCCTGCCCTGCCTCCTTGATCCCAGCAACTGAGGTCTAAGTCCTGGGGATTGGAACAAACTGGGGCCAGGTGGGTGCCCTGGGTTGGACCTGCCAGAGAACAGCAGTGGAGACCTGGGTCTTGCCCTCACCTTGCTGGCCCCTGGCAGCAGATTGGCTTTGACATAGGTGTCAACAGAACCTGAGGCCGGTGGCTTGAGACCCTGGGAACAGAAAGTGGATGTGGGGTAAGCCTGTGGCCCCGCCCCCTGTCCCAGGGACCCCGCCCCCATCCTCACCTGGGCGCGATGGGCAGTGCAGTGCAGGGCGCTGTTGTCCGCATCAAAGAGAAGTGTGAACTCAAGGGTGCCCAGCGCAGCTACGGCAGGGGGCAGGTAGGGTCAGCAGCCAGCTCGGCTCACCTACCCACTCTCCACCACGGTGCCTTCTGCCTGGCCCCTCCACGGGAATGCTAGGGACACCCCAAACTATCCTGGGGGTACCCCCTTGCCCCCCACACACACACTCACTGCTGTCGTCCGAGTCTCCCGGTGGCTCTGGGTCAGGCTGCGGCGGGGGTGCAGAAAGGATGGCCGGAGCGCGCTGGTCATGAGTGTGCAGCGCGGGCTCGGCAAACGCGTAGAAGTGCGGGAAGTAGTCGGAAATGCGGCGGATGGGCCGGATCGGGCCGGGGCTCACATCGATGGCCATGTGCTCCTGCATGCTCACCCTCGGCGGCCGCCGCCGGCCCGGGGGCGCCGTGCCCTCCATGGGGGCTCGGACATGCGGACCGGCTCAGAGCGACCCTGACGGACTGGGGACTGGGGGAACGCACCCGGCCACCGAGACGGAGCGAGGAGGCATCGCTGAAGCCATCAGGGGCGTTCTAGGGCAGAGCGGGGGTCCTGAGGTCAAGGTCTGCAGCCTGGAGGGTCGGGGCGAGTTGGGGCGCACGGGCGTGTCGGGAGGCAGCCCGCAGGGCTCCTCACCAACCTAGAGCTGCTCCACCGGCTTCGTTGGCAGCTGCGGGCGCTGGGTGCGCTTGGGACAGCAGAGGTGACCCTCTGGGCGGGCGGGGTGTGACAGAGCAGGAGAAGGACTCAGAATCAGGAGCCTGCACCTCCCGCCCTCACCCCCAAGGGCCCCTCCCTAGTGCTGGGGCTCAGCTCCCCCTCCCGCTGCCCCTCTGTTCACACGCTGTCAAAGGAGTTATTTTTACCAGGGTCAGGCGGGTGAGGAGGCTGGAGGGCCGGAGGTGAGGAAAGGGGTGGCGAGGAGCATGGGAAGTGAGGGCTGCAGCAGAGGAGGAGGGAGGTGAGAAGGCAGGGTCAGGCGGGGAGGAGGGAGCCCTGGGGGGCAGATGGCGGGGTGGAGAGGGGGCACATGTGAAGGTGGGATGGGGGCTTATGTGGGGAGCGGGGTGCAGGGGAGCATGCCCTCTATTAGACCCCTAGAGGTGACCAGCTCAAGGTCACTTGGACTCCCCTCTACCCGCTCTCCTGGCTGGGAATACAATCCTAACCCATCCTTGAGGGAGTCCCTTGTCTCCTCATCAAGGAGGGGCTCCTTAATCCCATGGTGGCCCTCTATGTGGTGAGCCATCCCCTTCCCTTCTGCACCTGCTCTTCCTCCCTTCAACTCCCTGCATTGCCCAGCAGCACCTTCCGCCGGAACTGACCTTTGACCTAGCCCCCTGCCTCCCTGGCTTTAACTGCCCAGCATCCCCCTCCTGGTTGATCTTTTAATCTTTTAAAAAAATTATATGTGTATGTATGTAATTGTATATATATGTGTGTGTGTGTGTATATGTATAAAATTATATATATATATACACACACACACACACACATTTTTTTTCTTTTTTAAAAATATTTTTTAGGGTTGATGGACCTTTATTTTATTCATTTATTTATATACGGTGCTGAGAATTGAACCCAGTGACTCACACGTGTGAGGCAAGCACTCTACCACTGAGCCACAATCCCAGCCCCATAAACACACATGTATTTTTTTCAATAGATCTTTTATTTTATTTATTTATCTATTTATATGTGGTACTGAGGATAGAACCCAGGGTCTCACATATGCCAGGCAAATGTTCTACCACTGAGCCACACATTCAGCCCCTGGTCTCTTAATTTTTAACCAAGAAATAACAATTGTAGATATTTATGGGGTTCAATGGATGTCTTGTTATAACTACGTCCCAGTACTTTTTAATTTTTTTATTTTGAGACAGGGTCAAACAACATTTCCCAAGCTGGCCTTGGAATTGCAGTTCTCCTGCCTCAGCCTCCCAAGTCCTGAGCCACCACACCCAGCTCAGCTTTCTTGGGTTCCATATAAAAGTGAGATGGTGTCATACTTTTTGCCTGGCTTATTTGGCTTATCATAACACCCTCCAGCTTCATCTGTGTTGGTGCAAATGACAGAATTGCCTCTGTTAAAGATGAAAAATACTCCATGTGTGTATGTAACACATTATCTTTATCCATTCATTAGGTTGATTCCATGTTCTGGCTATTGGCAGTGAATATGGGGGGCACGCATCATTTTTTTTTTAAAGGAGAGAGGGAGAGAGGGAGAGAGGGAGAGAGAGAGAGAGAGAGAGAGAGAGAGAGAGAGAGAGAGAGAGAGAGAGAGGGAGGGAGGGAGGGGGAGGGAGAGAGAATGTTTTTTTGTAGATGGACACAACACAATGCCTTTATTTTTATGTGGTGCTGAGAATCAAACCCGGTCCCGAGGTGCTAGGCGAGCGCTCTACAGCTGAGCCACAATCCCAGCCCGGGCACGTATCTTTTTGACAGACCAATTTTGATTTCTTTGGGTATGTACCTGGAAGGGGGGTGCTAGGTCATAGGGTAGTTCCCTTTGGTTTCCAGGGAACCTCCATACTGTTTTCCAAAATGGCTATACATATTAGTTATGGTCCCACCCAGGGTATTTAATGGTTTTCTTTTCTGCACTTGCTCCAGACTCTTCTTTTGTGGTTTGTTTGGGGTTTTATTTATTTATTTTTGCAGTGCTAGGGAGGGAACCCAGGGCCTCACACACCTTAGGCAAGTGCCCTGCCACAGACCTGCAGCCCCAGCCCTCTTTCATTTTTAAAAAATCGCCATTTTTGGGCTGAGGCTGTGGCTCAGCGGTAGAGCATTCGCCTAGTGCGTGCAAGGTCTTGGGGTCGATCCTCAGCATCACATAAAAAATAAAAGTATTGTGCCCCACTACAACTAAAAAATAAATGTTTTTAAAAATTGCCATTTTAACAGGTTGAGGTGAGATCTCATTGTGGTTTTGACTTGCATGTCCCTGGTGCTTAGAATGTTGAGTATTTTTTCCCTACATCCATTGCCATGTCTTCTTTTAAGAACGTCTGTTTTTGGATTGGGCTGTTTGTTTTCTTGCTGTAGAGAAGAACCTTTGCCCCTTACCAAACGTCTGGCTCACCCACATTTTCTCCCGATGTTTCTTCACTGTTGATTTTCTCCTTTGCTGTGCAGCGTTTGGTTTGCTGTCGTCCCATTTGTCTATCTTTGGTTCTGCTGCCCGAGCTTTTGGAGTCCTATAAAAGAAATCATCGCCCAGACCAACGTCTGGAGTGATTCCTGTGTGTGTGTTCTAGTAGTTTCACCTCTTCAGGTCTCAGAGCTGAGTCTACATGATGTGCCCTCAGGTGTTCTTTAGGGGCACCCTTCTCTACCTTCAGTGCAGGGGATTTGCCCCCAGCCCTGTCAATCCATAAACTTTAAATCCCACATGCCACGTGCTGGGGTCAGGAAGGGGCATGTGACCAGGGAGGCTAGTCAAGTGCAGTCCTGCGCTAGACTGCCAGGAGAGGTGTTTTTTTTCTTTCTTTCTTTATTTTTTGTGGGGGTGGAGGAGCTATTGGGGATTGAACTCAGGGGTGCTCAACTACAGAGCCACATCCCCAGCCCTGTTTTATATTTAATTTAGAGACAGGGTCTCACTGAGTTGCTAAGTGCCTCGCTTTTGCTGAGGCTGGCTTTGAACTCGTGATTACAGGCGAGCGCACCGCACCCAGTGAGAGGTGTTTTCTTTTGATAGGAAGCTGTTGCCCTTTCATCTCTTGTGTTTCTGGACTAGAGACAACCCCTGCACAGTTTAAAAGAGAAAGGGAGAGACCCTGAACCCCTAGACCCAGCCATACCTGAAGCTAGTTATTTCTGTTGTTTGTGATCACCAGTCCGCTTCAGGAAGAGTTAGCTAGTGAATGGAGTTTTCTATTACTTGTCCTGGTACTGCCCAAGAATTCCTCCTATACCACCATGCAAAGTTAGATTGTCCAGCCCTCACTCTCTTACAGAATCCTGGTCTACATAATTGATGTATAATTCCACTATTATTGACTAAGGTACAGTCCCACTGTCGTCCATGTGACTACCTCTGAAGGGCAGGGCAGGTTCTGGCTGAAGCACAGACATGGCCTCCACACAACACCTGGCCTGCAGCAGGGTCTTAGCAAGTTGGAACTGCATAGTAACATCCAGAGAGTGGGGCCTCCACATCCCTCTCTGGACTCCCAAAGCCCAACAGGGGTGAGCCAGGCACAGGGAACATGAGGTGGGGTGGGGGGGCATGCACAGCACAGCAGCCTGACACTCCTGTCCCAGCCTTCAGAGGCTGGAGCAAGGAATCCATCCCCCTGCCCCCAGCTCCAATCTCATCAGCCAGAGGACTGTTGAGGGCGAAATGAAATGCTCCCCCACCTGGCACACAGGAACTGTTCCCTACATGGGGACAGTGCGACTGGACTGAGGAGCCCTTCCAGTGGCCTCAGGGGCATGCCGAAAGTCAGGGCCTCCACACACAAGAGGCAGGAACAGAGCTGTCAAAGACCCTTTATTCAGTCCTGGGGGGCCTCGAAGGAAGGCGGGAGTGACTGAGCGCCAGGCCTTCAGCTGCGGGGCAGCTCCGGGCTGATCAGGCGGGGCTGGTAGGCGCCAGGGGCCAGCAGCTGCAGGGTGAAATCGGTGATGACAGCTGTAAGCCCCCAGATTCGGTGTGGTCCATGGAGGAAGACAGGCAGTGTGTAACGGAAGTGGCCATCCTGGCAGAAGTGGGTATAGCCCTGATTCTGTGTCTGCAGCAGGTGTGCCAGGGGCAGCTCAAACACCTCATCTACCTGTGAGCGGGAGGCAGAGAGAGGGTGGAGGGAGGGCTGGCTGCTGCAGCCTCCCCCAGGGAATAGCCCAGCCCCCGAGTCCCCCATTCACCTCCTCAGGGTTGGGCTTGAGGCTCTGCAGGTCCAGTGGGCCCACGCTGGCAAGCACCGGCACCACTGTGGCCTTTCTCTGGGATGGGAGAAGGATAGGCTTCAGGGGAGGCATGGCCTGGGTGGGGCTCTGGGATCGGGAGCTGAGTCAGGGAGGAGGATCTGTCTTGCCATCCAGAGGCCTTTAGTGGGCATGGCCAGGTGGGCACACCCTATCCTGACTGCTGACTGTCTCGGGGCCCCAAGTGCACTAGGCCTAGTTGTGCCTTGGCAGACTGCTTCCCCACCCCCATATAGTCCACCTGCCACCTTTATAACCTTAAATCTCAAATCTCCCACTTGTCACTCAGGCCCAGCTCAGGCCCCGCCCATCCTGTGAAGCCTCCCCCCAACCCATTCCAAGCTGTTCCTTCACCTGGGGCCCCAAGGGTTGTGTGGGGATGGAATGGTGACTCCCAGGCTGTTGCTGGCTTACTACTCCACACCCTACTCCTGCAGGAAGCTGTGACCCTGGGATTCTGGCTCCCTGTCCAGGGTGGGCACAGAGTGGGTGATAGGGTGAGGGTAACCTCGGGCCTGATGGCTCACCGTGTCGTGCACAGGCTGTAGGATGCCCCACACGTGCTCCTCGGACACAGCCAGGCCCAGTTCCTCCTGGGTTTCCCGCAAGGCTGTGTGTACCACATCCTGGTCAGCAGGGTCACACTTGCCGCCTGGGAAACTGATAGGCACAGGGAGTCTGGTTCTTATGTTCTGGGGGCCATGGAAGGGTGGGGGAGTGGGCCGTGACATAAGGCTAGTAGCCCACCTAGACATCTTCCTCTGTCCCTAGCCACATGACCTGGAGAAGCCAGTTTACCTCCCTGATCAATATAGGTAAGGGAGAGAGCCCCGGCAGTTAGGATAGGGTATGAGGGTCTGCCATCAGGGGCGATTAGATCCTGGGGCTCAGGCACAGAATTCTGCCTGTGGTGACCTCAGGGTGTCCTTAATTCCCCCCGGGGCGCGGAGCCAAGGCCGGAGGCTGGGCAGCCTCGCTCCTGGGCTCTGGGACTCTCTACAGCCGCCGGCAGGGGGCAGAGTCCTGCCTTTTTAGAGATGGGAAGCAGCGTCCCGGCGGACGTGGTGCGCCGTCGCAGGGGACATGGGTCGCTCAGTCCTCGCCGAGGCCGTGGGCAAACCGTTTCTCCCGGACCCATTTTACAGAAGCCGAAAACGAGGCTGAGAGACGCTGAGTGCCTTGCCCAAGGTCCCTGCCGTCTCCGGGACTCCTCGGCCTCCGGCAGCCGGGAGGAGGTCCCGGCCAGTGTACCTGACGTCCCCCTGGTGCCGGCCTGTCAGGCGACTGGAGCGCAGCGTGTAGAGCAGCGACGGGACCCCGCGCACAAGGCACAGCGGGACGAGCACCGCGGCCGCCGCGGGCCGCGCGCGGAACCGAGCAGTGGTCCTCGCCAGCAGCTGCCTGCAGCGCCGCTCGCCCTCCGCGGACAGGCAGTCAGGCTGCATGTCCCAGCTCCGCGAACTTACGGCGCCCGCCTACCGGGCGAGGGGCGGGCAGGCCCTGAGCAGGCCCGGGGAGTGTCGGCCCTAAGGCTCCCGAAGGGTGGGGCTACGGTGCTGCAGGGGCGGGGCCTGCAAGGGGGAGGGGCCCCAGTGGAAAGAGGCGGGCCCCAAACCCGAGGGCGGAGGGGCGGGGCCTGCGGAGGGCCACCACCCGACGTTACTGCGAGGGCGACGGGGCGGAGCCTGGGAAGCAAACAGGGGCGTGGCTGGGGGGGGCGGAGCCTGGGCAGAAGTTCTTTACTGCAGGACGGGGCGAGGCCTCAGGCAGGGGCCATTGCCTCCAGATGGGGCGTGACCGGAAGGGCGTGGTTAAGTGGCGGGGCTTCCGGGTGGGGCGGGCGTGGGCGTGGTCTGCTGAGAAGGCGCCCAGAGAGCGCAGGAGTGTGCTGCAGACCCATTGGAGCTGACGCAGCTCTTACTACCTCGGGGTCAGGGGGTTTGGAGTCGGGTCCAGTGTCCTTCGCCCCAGCGGTGTCCATATCTCCCTTGAAGGCTCATAGAGCTCCAGGACTGCAGATGAGTCAGGGGCCCTTGTGTAGCTCACCCTGTTCCCACTCTTGTCCTGCTCTCTGTTCCATCAGACTGGACTTCAGTTCCAAGATGCCAAGGGTCTTATCCCTCCCTTCCTGTCTTGAGTCTTGATTGACCACCAGATCGCTACCCCCATCCCTACAGGGCCTCTATGGCCACTGCCTATCGTGGTTCTGCACCCCTCACCAGACCTCAGTCCCTCGAGGACCAGGCCATACCAGCCTTGCACACAGTCTTTAAATGTGGGATGGCAGATGTTGGCAATGTTTGCTGTGTAACTCTGAGCAGGTCCATTGCCTCTCTGAGCCACAGTTTTGGTTCTCCTCTGGGCATAAAGCAGGGAGTAGGACCCTAGGCCCTCTTCACAGGGCTAAGTGCAGTTCTTCTGTGACTCGATGGAGTCCCCACCTTTACCATCACTGCACTCCCAGGAATGTGGAAGCCACTGGACTGAGCTTTGGGATGCCTACAGACCTACAGAGCTGATATGGGGGCTGTCATGCCTGGTAGTTCCTGAGTCCCTCCACCTTGATCCTTGAGGTCACAAGTGCTGTACCCATGCCAAATAGTTTAATGGTTTAATGGTGGAGGAAGAGAGAGGTGAGAGAAGAGTTTGGGGGAATCACCCCCAAGGCTGAAGGGGTCAAGATTCTAGATTGCTGGGGTGGGAAGGAGGAAGACTGGTTCCAAGCCTGGCAGGTCCCAGCCTGGCTGTGACAGGGCTTCCAGCCACCCTGCTCTCTGTGGAGAGGGGCCTCTGCACAGGAGGGGCTGCAGGGGGTAGGGTGGAGACACTCTCACATGGGTGAGGGTCCAGGGTAGAAGGGCTTTTGCCATCACTGAGAGTCCTGGCCAGGTCCCAGGTGTGCAGTGACTGGGGACAGCAGCCCCAGCCCAGCTGGGAGGGTCAGGGTGCCCTGATCTCCATTAGCCTGGATGTTGGGGAGAGGGTATGGTGCTGGTCGGGTCCTTGAAATCCCAAGATGGCTTGGGGCTCCAGGGTACAGGCCCTGGTAAGTGAGGGGCCTATAGGTGGCCGGGGCCAGCAGGGCTTCAGGAGAGGGCAGCAACTGATGGTGGAGCCGGACATGGGTCCTGGAGGTGGAGGCTGAAGCTTTGTTGGGGTCTGAGGGAGCAAAATGGTGTGAGCGGATCCCAGGCCTCCCCTTACACTCTCAGTCCTCATCCACGCCCGCCCTCTCCTCCTTCCTGCCTGCCTTGGCCTATCTCGGCCTCTGCCCTTGCTTTCTTTTCTGCCTGAAATTTCTTCCCCACTCCTCCCACCCAGGACTGTCCAAATCTTTCCCAGTCCTGGCTTGAGAACCACCTCCTCCAGGAAGCCTGCCTGGCACCCCCTGCCTCTGCTCTTGCACCGTGTCCCCCAGCCTGTTCTCCCTGCCCTGCACCTCATGTCATCTTAGAAACTTAGCCTCCCCCTTGGTGTCACACAGGGGCCCAGTAGATTTGCTGAGCAAGTCCCTTCCTGGAGACCCTGTGGCCTGCCCCCATGCAGACCTTAGTCCCTGCCCTCTGCTCTGTGACTGCAGGCCTCACCTTTCTCCTGCTCTGTGGCGCCTGCCAGCAGGCAGGGACTGAGGCTGCTGCGACTCCGGGCTGGGGTACTGAGCAGGGGCCCTGGGGCCACAGGCCTGAAGAAGGGGCAAGCAGGAATGGGGACCGGAGTTGAGGGACCCAGGCCTGGGACCCTGGCACCCGGGGAGGCCCCAGGAGATGCCTGGAGCCGAGGGGAGGGGGCGGGGCCGTGAGTGGGTGGCAGAGGCCAGACAGTACCAGGAGTCCGGGTCACTCTCTCGAAAGCCCTTGGCGAAAGGGTTGCTGGCGATCTTCAGCTGGGTGATCTGCGGAGGAGAAGGCTCAGTCAGGGGCTGCCCGGGCTGTGGGGCCCACGCCCCGTCACCCCGCCCTCCAGGGACCCCAGTCCGGAGGCCGGCAGGTCCCAGGCCCTTTGGCCCGGGAACTCGGGAGCCAGGGGACATGAGGCAGGGGGATTTCTGGGGTGGACGCCTGCAGACGAAGGGCGGGAGGTGCGGGTGGGCGGGGCGCAGGGCTCAGGCCTCAGTGTCCACCCTGGGAGGCGGCCGCGCACCCGGTGGTTCTGGTAGGCGGTCACCGCCGTGAACTGGGTCTCTGTGAACACGAAGGACTTGAAGTTCTCCTGGGCGTAGCGCTCGCTGTCCTTCCGCGGGTCCACGAAGACCACGTGGAATCGCGGCTGGTAGCGGTGCATGGAGTTGAGGATGATCTGTGGGAGGTTGGGGGGGGGCTGGGCGCGGCGACCCCGGAGCCGCCTCCCTCTTTCCTGAGAGAGCCTGCAGTCCTAGGTTGCAGGGCCCTTTGTATTTCAGTGTCCTTCTTTTGCCCCACATCTGACCCCTCGAACTGCCTGCAGAACCATCCAGAAGATGACCCGTTCTCCCACCCAGCCAGCCACTGTCATCTTTCCCCTGAGGCTTCGGGTGCCTCTGCCCATTCTCCATGCAGCAGCTCTGGCAGGACCGTCCTTTAGCTCCTGCTCCAGACCTTGAGGCTCCCACAGAGAAGGAAAGCCAGAGTCCTCTCCATGGGGGGCCTGGCCCTATACAACCAGCCCCAACCACAGGTCTCTTTTTTCACTTCCCCTCCTTGCTCCACTCTAGCCACGCAGGGAGTCCCTGGAAGGCCCCCCAAGTCACCTGACATCCTCTGGCCTCAGGGCCTTTGCATGTGCTGTCCTTTGGCCTACAACCGCCAATCTGATATGTTTAGTCTCATCCCTCCCCCACTTCCTTCAGGTCACTGTTCACGTATCACCTCTTCAGCCTCTGTCTCTGCACTTCCTGTTTCCTTTTGCTCTTTGTCATTTATCACTATCTGTGACCTCTCCAGTGTCTGCTGGGTTCTTGGCCTCCCATCTGCCTGCATGCAGCCTCAGGACTTGAGCCTGGGGAAGGTGGGAAATCTTTGTCTCATAAAGTGTCAATCACTATGCCAGGCCTTCCACATCTCCCCCGCTCCTCTGTGGGGATAGTGTCTGGACAGTCCTTTGTGCCTTCCAGGGCCCCACCAAGTGGCCATCATGAGTGGGCAGGATGCTGGGCACCAAGCCCATAGGGTACCAAAAATGCCACCAGCCCTGGCTGTCCAGGCCTTGTCACAGTGGAGGCCCAGCCCCCGACACCTGGCTCAGTCCCTCCCCACTGCAGCCTGGACCTCACATGGCCATTGTCGTCCAGCAGGTTGTTGGTCAGCTTGAGCTTGTCAAAGGACACGATCTGACGCATCCACTGGGCGCCCTTGGCTGGTGAGTCCGGATGGAAGTGCACGCGGCCAGGCGTGGCCGGGTCAGCCTTGCCCGCCACCAGCCAGGCTGAGCTGTGGAAGGCGTACCTGGGGAGCAAGGTGAGGTGGTGAGCGAGACTGGTGGGCCCGGGGGCTATTGCTGGGCACACCTCTGCCAGCGGGGCCTCTTGGTCCTTTTGGTCCTTAGTTCTCCATGGCTGTACCTGGTTCGTTGGAGTCAAGATAACCCCTGCTGTCCCGGGCTAGACCACTGTGCCTGCCCCCAGGTTAGCCCACTGATCTGGGCTCCCCCCCACCATCGGCCTGTTTGCCCTTTAGGTTTTTCATTTTCCCTGGTCCTGGGAATTGACCCCGGGGTGCTCTACCACTGAGCATGTTCCCAGCCCATTTTAATCTTTTATTTGGAGACAGGATCTTGCTAAGTTGCTGAGGCTGGCCTCAAACCTGTTATCCTCCTGCCACAGCCTCCAGAGCTGATGAGATCACAGGCATGGCCGCCATGCCCAGGGCACAGGTCTGATTCCTGGCCTCAGCACCCTAGATCTGTCCTGCTCCCCGAGCTTCCCACACCTGTATCTCTTGTCGTCCAGCGGGATGAAGTCCATGAGCAGGGCGTAGTCGGCCAATGTGTCCATGCCCAGGATCTTCACCTGGAAGGTGGGGAACATCCTCCTGCGGAAAGGAGGAGCTCAGCAGCCCGACGTGGCGACCCCATCCCTGCCCTGCCCTGCCCTGTCCTGCCCTGCCCTGCCGCCCATGCCCACACCTGCCCGCCTTGGTGACAATCATCTCGGTGCCCAGCTGGTTGAATTCTTCCCACAGGGGTTTCATCTCCAGCTGAACCATCACGCTGGACACACGCGGGTTCTTGGGTCCCTGTCCAGGGGGCTCAGCCACGGAGTGGGCCTCTGCAGAGGAGCTGGTGCCAGGGCCCTGTGGAAACGGCGCCCCCAGGCGGGGCTCCCAACAGGAGCTGGTCACTGGCAGTGGGTAGGTTTCCGAGGGTGCGAGGAGGCTGAGGCCAGCAGACAGGAAGGCTGGGGAGAGAGGACAGGCATGGGCCCCAGGCGGCCTCCACCCCGGCCACGCCCCCAGGAGCCCTCCTCCTCAGGCTGCACCCACGTGCCTCTAACTCCAGCAAGGCCCCCTGCCTGCCAGGCCTGTGTTCCAGTGCCACCTGGTCAGCATCACTCCCAAAGTAAATGTTCACTTTAGATCTTTTCCCCAGAAGCTCCTGGAGAGCGGAGATAGACAGGACCCATTTGCTCCCCAGGGAAGTGCTTTTTTTTTTTTTTTTTTTTGGTATTGGGGATTGAACCCAGGGGTGCTGAACCACTGAGTTACACCCCCAACCCTTTTTATGTTTTATTTTTAGACAGTTTCTTAAATTGCCAAGGCCAGCCTTAAACTCGGGATCAGTCCTCCTGCCTCAGCCTCCCAAGTCGCTGGGATTACAGGCACACGCCACCATGGTCAGCCTCCCCAGGGATTTTTTCTTTTAATAAACATATACATTCTAGGGATTGAGCCCAGGGGCCCTTAGCCATTGAGCTACATCCCCAGCCCTTTTAATATTCTATTTTGAGAAAGGGCCTCACTAAGTTGCTCAGGGCCTTGCTAAATTGCTTTGAACTTGCGATCATCCTGCCTCAGCCCCCCGAGTTGCTGGAATTACAGACCTGCACTGTCACACGGGGTTCCCCAGGGAACTTTTAAATGACCCTGTGGCTGAGAGCTAAGGCAACTGTCTCACCTCCAGCCTTAGGTTCCATACCTGTCACAAGGGGTTCTTAAGCTCTGCCCTCAGGGCTGATGTGAGGATTGGGAGGACACACACAGGGCCTGGCACACAGTGGCCCCTTCACAAACACCCCCTGTTACACATGATGTGCACCGAGGTCGCAGGGAGCAGCTGGGGCGCTCCACCCTCTGGACACCCTGTGCCTGGTGCTGCTTAAGGAGGGCAGAGCTGAGCAAGAACCCATCCTCCATGAATTACTCAGGCCAGCCTTGAAACCCCCACAGCCCGCCTCCGGAAGCCCATGCGGAGACCTTCTGCTCTGGACCCTTTACTTTTCCCCACACACGCTATCTTTTGATCTGCAATCCTGAGTAAGCCTTGGCTAAAAGCCTTGCCACCCCTCACCACTGTCCCCGCCATTAAAATAACATGCTAATCCTAAGACACCAATTAACCCTCATTAGGAGGAAAGAAACCCAGAAAGGAACCCAGGGGTTAACAAGTAATGGTGAGCATTTGCAGAATGGAGTCCTTGTCTACAGCTGATGAGAATACAAAATGTAAAACAAATACCAAATGATCCACTATTGGATCTATACCCTAAAAAGTCAAAAGGAGGAACCCAAACAAAGGTATGTGCACATCCATGTTCATAGCAGCATTTATTTACAGTAGCCAAAAGGTAGAAATGACCCAAGTTTTCTCTGACAGATGAAGGCACAAATGGAATGTGGTGTGGACATGCAATGGAATGTTACCCAACCTTAAAAGGGAAGGACAGCATGGTGCCTGACTATAATCCCTGAACTCAGGAGGCTGAGGCAGGAGGATCACAAGTTCAAGGCCAGCCTCAGCAATTTAGCATGACCTTGTCTCAAAAAATAAAAAGTGTGGGGGATGGAGCTCAGTGGGAGAGCACCGCTGGGTTCAGTTCTCAGTACAAAAAAAGGGGGGGTGGGGGGAAGACCTTCTGGCACTCGCTGCAACCTGGAGGGACTGTATGCTTCTCCTCGAGAGAGGCACCCGAGAGGTCAAATTCACAGAGACAAAAAGTTGAGCGCTGGTTGGGGGTTAGGGGCTGGGAGTGGTCTGGTGGGAGGAAGCTGGAGCTCTGCAGGGCACAGAGGGCCCCCCGGGCCCTCAGCCTGGAGGGTGCAAGGGTCCCCAGAAGGGACAGGAAAATTGGATGGGCTGACGTCCCCTACCACCCAGGGCCAGGTCATCAAGGGGCCACTGCCTGTGGCTCAGCTGCTCTGCCTGGGCAGGTGGCCCCTGCAGCTGGCACTGGCCCCAAGCCCCCTCCAGGCCCACCCTGCCCACCCCAGCCACTGTGTTCCCCTCGGCTTTTCCAGGATCTCCGGGAGGGGAACGTCCCGCTCCATCTTCTGGAAGCCACACCTCTCCCAGAGGCACAGAGTGCCAGGTCTGGAAGGGAAGTTGGAGGAGTCTTGCTCCAGGTCGGGGCTGAGGTCCAGAGATGGCAAGGGACATACAGGTCACATATGAGGCTGGCATCTCCCAGAAGTGGCTTTGTGCTCCTGCCTCCCCCCCACCCCCCCCAAAAAAAAACCCCGGCACATCGCAGGCTCCAGCCATCAGCCCCACTCACCCTGGAGCCTGACCCACCCATCGGCCAGCCGGTGGCCCACGCCATACCTGCCATGGGGATGGCCCAGATGTCCACTTCCTGAAGAAACCTCAGCTGGGGCTGGGCTGTAGCTGCCACCCAAGGGGCCCTGCCTGCCGGGCGGGTCGCCCGCTGCCCCAGGTCTGCTTGTCCGCCCAGCACCGCAGCTCAGCCTGGGCACCCACGGTCCTCGGTGCAGTCTGTCCTCGTCCCCTGGTGAGGTTCTCCCTTGCTGCAGGTGAGACCCTGGCTCAGGGGTCTGCAGGGTCCCTCTCCAGGCCACCCTCTGACTGCAGTGTCTGAGGCTGGGCCACTGGCGGGGCTGGTCCAGCTCCAGGGGCGGTGCGTGCAGGAGGGGGCAGTGGGCAGGCTCTGACGTCACGAAGCCCCCTCCCTCCCAGTCCTCCTCCCCGGCTCCCTCCCTCCCCCAGCCAAGAGCCTCCAGCCATTCCTGATCAATGGGCCCAGGTGCAGGTGGGAGTGGGGAGCCCAACTTGAGGACAGGCTCTGTGTCCCCAGAGGCCCCATCTGGCTGGAGGGGTGGTCGATGGGGCCTTGGGGAGACTGGGAGGGAGCAGTGGTGGCAGGAGATGAGGATTGATGGCAAAAGTGGTGCCCCCCCTTAGGACCCAGACCCCCGCCCTGGGCCCCTGGCAGGGCCTGCTGGTGTGCAGTCAGGGAGGGGCCTGAGCAGGAACCGCGAGGAGGGACAGCAGCTGAGAGCCTGGTGGGAGGAAGGTTGGGTCCTCCTGACGGATGGCCTCAGGAGCCTCAGGGGACACTGGCAGGTCCCTGGCGATCCTTGTACCTCACTCTTCCTAACTGACCTCAGCCCAGCCTGGGGGCAGCAGGCCTTCCCCGCCTGGAGCAGGGGACAGTACCCTTGGTGAGGGTCCCTGTAGTCCTGATAAGTACAAGTGGAGTCTCTGAGGCTGCCCTGGTCACAGACCTTTGAGTGGGTGTCCGTTCTGCCTAGAAGTCCATCTCCGTTGACTTGTCCTCTTCTCCAGGCAGTCCTGGCCTGTCCTGGGCCAGGCATTCAGAGGCCAGCACTTGGGGACTGCAGGGTCCCAGAGGGAGGCAGAGTGGTGGCTTCCCCTGAGCTGATCCCTGTGCCTTGGCTGAGGTGCTCTTGGGCCACGAGTCCGCGCCTGGCTGCCCTGGTCAGTCCACCCTGGGCTGGAGCCCCCAGGCGGAGCGCGGACCCCACAGCCCCTCCCAGTCTGGCCTATGATGTCTGGCTGAGGAAGCCCCACCCTAAAAAGAAGCTCCGGGGACAGGGGACAGGGGTGGGAGGGGCTGCTTCTCTCTGACCCTGCCCCTGCCGACCTTCTTCCTGCAGCTCAGGGATGGGCGCTGCTGGCTCAGTCCCCTGCGTCCCACATCCCAGCGTGCAGGGCCAGAAGGACCCCGCTGAGGGGGTGGGCCCAGGGCTGTAAAGGGAAGAGTACCCATCCCTCCACGGCCGGGGGGAGGGCTCTGTGCAAGGTGGAGGGTCCCAGTGGCCTCCAGGGCCACCCAATGAAGTGTGGCTGTCCCACCCTGTCCCAGGCCTCCCAGTGGGGGGTGATGGAGAGGGCGGGTCCGTCCCAGCCCAGGCTTCCTTCAGCCTAGATGCCCAGGAGTGGCCGCCTGGGGCTCTGCGGGCTCCTGATGGTGTGCACCACTGTGACCTGTGAGATGGAAACACCCGCGCACCCACACCGGCACGCGCATACCCCCTCGCACCCCCCACCCCGCACACGCGAGCGCTGGGGCTTCCCGCAGACACCGCTGGCGCACAGCAGACACCTGCTGGCTGCCCTTCCGCCCCAGGCGCCCGCTGGCCCCTGCCCCTCATCCATCTCGCCTGCCAGCCTGTCCCCTGTGCCCTCGTGTCTTTCACACCTTCTCATCTGGCCGCTCAATACCAGGAGGCAGCGTGGCAGCCGTGGCCGCGGGGAGACGGATGGGCCAGGCGGGGGCAGGAGAGCTGGGCTCCAGCGGCCCCTCCAGCCACACCCCTGTCGGGTTGAGTGGCTGTGGGCGGGTGGCACTCCCGCCAGGCCACCCTGTCCTGCCCTGTTTGTGCCGCTGTGACCGCCCTGAAGGGGACCTGTGTCAGGACTCAGGGACCCAGCACTGGATCCTGATGCCCCGTGGGGCCTGGGGATGGTGGGGGCGGTGGAGGGGAGCCTCCTTGAGCTCCCTGCTAGGACTCCTTGGTGCCTCCACAGCTGGACAGCTGTTCTGGGTGTCCCTGACCCCAGCTCGACTCCTGGGAGTCACCGATGACCACACACTGGCAAATGCACATGTGGGCTCTGCGCCCAGCCATGGACAGACCCCTCAGAGGAACGCCCAAGGTCCTGGGCTCCCGGAAACACACACACACACACACACACCAGAGGACTCCAGGTGGCACGTCACAGACACGCACACGTGTGTGCACAGACAGGACATGAGTGTGCGGCTTGTGTCTCCGCTCTCCCCAGACCACCATCCGGCCACAGGACTGCTGGGGGCTGGCACCAGGACAGTCCCCCTCCAGGTTCTTCTCTGTACTATTGGATCTTCCCCCAGGTGTGTGGACAATGGTGGGCACAGAGACAGCCACCACTGGCCCCAGGACACACAGCATAGCCACAGCTACACTGCCAGACCTCCTGGGATCCTGTGGTCAGCTCTCCCTTCCTCCTTCCACCTCCTCAGCCAGAGAGGGGCTGCGTAGGACAGAGGACACCAACCATGGGCCCTGGACATTTATTGCTCAGACCGACGGCAAGGCCCGCAGTGTGGCTTGCGTTAGAGAACCTGCGTGGGGGCGGGTGACAGCGGTGGCAGTGGGGGCACAGAAATCATGAGCTTCTCGGTCCGGAGGAAGGCAACGTGCTTCTCATAGTAGGCAGCCTCGTTGATGAACATGGGGTACACAGTGGAGTCCCCCTCGTACAGCACTTCCTCACCACTGAACTTCTGGAAGATGGGTGCACCTGGCTGCAGAGGCTCATAGTCCCTGTCCTGGAGGAGAGCCAAAGCCAGCTGGTGACACTCAAGAGATTCCCCTCATGGCCTTGCCCCACTCACCCTTCACTTCCTCCATCCACGTGACATGTACCCGGTGACATGCCAACTGCTCTGTGAGAAGAAATGGAGATATCAAGTCACCTTGAAAAGATGGTTGTCATTGTGGAAGTGTTGCCTAGTGGTTATGGGCACAGACATGTCAGTGCTCAAAGTCTGAGTTCAAATCCTTGTTAGAGCAAGTTCCTTAACCTCTCTATTCCTAGGCTTCTCATCTGTAAAACGGAGATTATAATATCTCCCCCTATCATTCTGAGATCTAAATTCAGTGGGTTAATAGTGCTGAAAACATGTTTGGCACACAGTAAGTACAATATAATATGGTCATGTGCCACTTAATGATGGGGTTAGTTCCAACAGATGTGACTTTAGTTGATTTCGTCATCATGGGAACCTTACAAGGTACATTTCACAAGCTGACATGGCGGAGATGCCACTAGCCAGGACTCTTGCAGGACAGGTTCCCATATTGCTGTCTGTCGTTTAGGGAAATGTCGTGGCAGGTGATGGCACTAAATGCTATCACTGAAACTCTGCAAGGCGGATCTGACCCCAACGCTGCCAGGTCGGCCTCCACCCGAACGTCTTCACAAGTAAAATAGCACCTCAAAACAAAGCTGCAGGAAACAAGGGCCGGACGCACAAGACCCGCTTCCACGGTGACCCTGTGAGCCGAGCAGCACCTGGCCCCTCTGCGGGAGCAGACACCGGGTTGCCGGATTCTGGAACCTTCGGAAAGGGGAGGCTTGGCGAGGGGCACTGCTCAGCCTGCTCACAGGCGTTGGGTGCCCGCACATCAACTGGAAGGCAGGGCTCCTCTGCGCGGGCGCAGCGGGTGGCCACAGCCTCCCTCCCGCTGCCCACAGTTGAGGATGCTGTGGCCCCAAGGGCCAGGCCTGAGTGTGGAGGTTCCGGGGGAAACAGAAGGGGCCGGGTGGCGACTGCAGCCAGCCCCTGTCCAGCTCCGGGTGATGCGGTGCTGGGGACCCTGCGGGAGCCCAGTTTCTCTGCACCCCCAAGGCCCTGGCCCCCAGCCTCCCGCGCACCTCTCACCTGCAGCTGCGGGTGCACCATGCCGGCCAGGTCCCCGTCCTGGGTGCGCGGGAAGTCCTCGCCGCCCAGGTTTCTATAGACTTCCATCTCGAAGGCAGGGAAGGCCGCGCCTGGCGGAGGCTGGGGGTGAGAGCCGCCCGCTCCGACCCGGCTGGACGGGCCCCCTGACCTCAGGTCCCCGCCAGCGCCCGGGGCTTCTCACCCTGGTTGAAGAGCTCCATGAAGTCCAGAGCGGAGGCCACCAGGGCTCTCATCCTGGAGAAGACGGCAGCGCGCAGCACGCCCTGGGGCTGCGGGCCCAGCTCCACGGCTGGGGACCCGAGGGGGGGTCAGGCAGGTGTCCCCCGGGCTGCGCCCCCAGGCCCCAGGCCCCGGCTCCCGGAGCCCCGCCCCCTGCCCAGGCCCCGCCCCTCGGCCCGGCCCCGCCCACTTCCCCGGAGCCCTGGGCCCACTCATTCCGTTCTTGGCCACAGAGTCCAGGCTGAAGCTCTTCCTCGCCGACTGCGGTGGCCGGGTCAGGAGCACCTGGCAGGGCACCTCGGGGAACTGCAGCTGGGTGGGAAGGGAAACAGGCGAGGAGGGAAGTGTGCAGAAGGAACCCGACTCCAGCCTCCCTGGCCAGCCTCCCTGGCTGGCAGCCTCCCTCTGCACTCTGGAGGGGCTGGGGTCCCAGAGGTCCTGCAGTGCCTGCTGGTGGCAGGGCCCCAAGGGAAACCTGGCTGGGAGAAAGGGGCCAAGAAGAGCCCACACTGTCCCCTCTGCTCCCTCTGCCCACCCCCTGTCCTCTGGGGTCTGTGGCCAGCGGCTCGGGCTACCTGTAGGTGGTGGGACAGGTGCAGGGCAAAGGTGTTGTGGGCGCCATCCACCAGGAGGCAGGTGCCCATGTTGGCAGTGGTGTTGTGCAGGTCGAGGACAAAGTCGAAGGCCCGGTCGGAGCCAGAGGCCTTGGGCCCCAGCAGCTGGTCCAGTTCCCGAGCTCTCGTCAGTTCGTAAGGGTCATTCGGAGTGGCCCTGGAGCTGTGGGGTGGGAATGGGCACCGGCCCCCACATCTCAGGCTGCCGGCAGGAGAGCCTCACGTGGCTCAGGCCTGGGCCTGCCCCTGCTCCTGGCCCTCATTGGCTCCCCCTTCCCCATGAAGGGCAAGCTCTGCCTGCCCCCCCCCACCTGCCTCATGCTGTCACTTGGGCCACACTTCCCCAGCACCATGCTGGTGCCACCACGAGGCCTGTGTCCTTGCACGGCCCTCCGCTGAAAACCCCTGCCTCCTCCCTTCACCTGGCCAATGCCTACCTCTGGGGCTTGGTGGAGACACCACCTCCTCCAGGAAGCCTTCCTTGACTCTTGGCCAGGCTCTGTGCTCTGTGCAGCCCCAGCCCCTGCATTTAGCCTCCTGGGCTGTGGTTGAGATCTTGCTCCATGTCCCCCAGTAAGCTAAGGCTACTCCCCTGGTCTTCTTCCCCATCCTCTTGCCCGAGGAGTTCAGAGCCTGGCTGGAGCTGGGACCCAGGGAGGCCCACAGGAGGAGGGTGTGCACACCAGTTGGGCACAAAGCTGGTAGATGGGACCTGAGGCTGATCTGAGGGAAACTGGCCATCAGACAGCTCGTTGCCACTCCTGGAGGAGGTGACATGGATCAGGATTTCTCTAAACTGAAAAGAGAGGAGGAGGCAGCGTAGGCAGAGGGGGACCAGCGCGGAGGCAGGAGCAGGCCCTGCTGGTGCCGGAGGGAGGTGCAGTGGGGCTGTGGTGCAGGGCCATGCACCGGGCCTCGCTGGGGCCAGGCCAGGGCACTCACGCGAGTAAGGTGTCCGTGAAGGTGCGGTTGAGGTCACGGTCCACATAGCGGCGGCAGGCGGCCGCAGCCCCTGGGTTAGCCAGCACGGGCGTGGCAGAGAAGCTGGGCCTCCGCAGCTCCCCGGGGTCCCGCAGCCAGTGCCGGGCCAGGTAGACGCCAGACAGCTCGTTGCCATGGGTGCCGCCCGTCACGGCCACACGGCGCAGGGGCGCCCGGGGCACCGGCACGGAGCACATCCCTGTGTGGTGGAGCACAGAACAACGGCTCCGTGACGGTGACACCCGGCCTGGGAAGTTCCTGCCCTAAGCCGAGAGAGGCCCAGGCTTTGGGGCGCATCCCGACAGCAGGGGGACCCTGCCCCCATTGTACAGACAGGAAAGCTGAGCCGGCCTCAGGGAGCAGGTGCCGCGTCCTTGGCCCCCAGCAGCCAGGCTCCAGGGGACCCCTGGGCCTCCTGCCTCGTGTGCGCCTCTGAGCTGGTGCCGGACTTCGGGAGGCCGCTGCCTACCTGCTGATGCGGGTCTGGGCTTCCTGGGCCCAGGCTGTGGCACCTGCCTGCTGGACGGGGCTGATTGTGGGCCTGGAGATTCCTAAGCAGGAAGCGCTCCTGTCGCCGGCCAGCAGGGCTGTGGGGGATGGGCAGGTCCCTGCAGCCAAAGGTTGCCCTGGTCTCCTCCCACCGCAGCTCCGCCCAACCGCCACAGCCCACTGGGTCTCTGTCTTGTGGGCAGGTTCCTGTCTTTGCCTTCTGTCCATCTTCTGACCCCAAGGGTCACTCAGGGGCTGGGCACGGCCTTGGGGACTTATTTGCAGAGGTTCCCTAAGACCTGGATGTCGACCAGAGGAGATTGGGCTTTGCAGACTGCCGCGTGCCAGGTGTCCAGCCATGGGTGGACGGGCCTGGGTCCAACCCAGGAGCCACTGGCTACAGGGGCTAAGTCCACCCGGATGGGCACCTTCATTAAGGCTCAGAGGTGGTGGCGGTGGGGTGGTGGCCACCCCACACCTGGCCACTGAAAGTCTCTATGGAGGCACGCACCCTGCTGGCCACCCAAGTAGGAGCCTCCACTAGCTCAGAGCAGGTCACTCCTTGCAGCCCCTGTAGGACCAGGGCCACTCCAAGGTCACCCATCCCAGAGGACTGGCTCCCAGTGGAGTCTGGTTTTATGGCTCTTTGATGTTTGAAAAAAAGACCTGGGTGCCTCACGGGTGTTTTGGTTATTTCCAGGCAACCTTGACCCTCCCACCCACTCACTCGTGTCGGGGGACACAGGTGAAGTCCCCTCGCCCAGCCCCAAGGCCGGTGTCTTCCACCCAGCTCTGCGGGCAGGGCCCAAGGATAGTCCAGAGTCACCGAGGAGAGAAGCCGAGCGGAGGCAGTCAGCCGCCGGACGGTCCCCTGTGGCCTCTTGGGTGCCAGGTGGCGTTCTGAAGGGACCTCCCCAGGCTTCGGGTCCCGGCCTTTGCCACGTCGGATGGGCTCCCCCTGGGCTGACCCTCGGAGGCCACTCAGCTCCTGTGTGGCCTGGCTGCCCTCACTCTCCTCCCTCTACCCCCAAGGCTGGGGGACCTTGGCTAGTGCCTGCATCTTGCTGGGGTCACCAGAGGGTGGTAAAGGTGTGAAAGCTCCTCCAGGAGCCACCGCGCTGGGACCTGGGCCTCAGCAGAGACCTCCCAGAGGACCTCTGGGAGGGCCGCTAACCCTTCCTTGGCTCTACCCCTGGAGGGCAGCCTAGGAGGCTCTAGGAGGTGGAATGACTATGCAGAGCCACCCCTGCAGGTGACAGGGTGGTGGAAGGAGCCAGCGGACGAACCTGCCTCCCTCCTCCCAGGCCCTGCTGATGCTTTGGGCAGGGGTCTCTGGGCCCTGTTATGAGTCCAAAATCTTGGTCTTCATCTCAAAGGCCCACCCAGGCTGCTGGGATCCTGCTGACTCACGCAGGATCTCACAGGAAGAAAGGGGCTACTCAGGGAACCTGGCTGTTTGGAAGCCAACCCTTCTCTGTCTGGAGACCAAAGTGCTCCCTCCCAGGAGATGCTGGGTCCCCAGCTCCGCAAAGGGCAAGGGCAGGGAGTGCTTAGGAATTTTCACTTCTCTTAGCTGCGGTCTCACTTCCCCATTTCGGTGGGTATTTATAGAATGGGGGTGGGGGGCTGGAATCTGAGGCAGGAGCTCTCAGAAATGGCACCCAGTTGAGTATGTGGGGGCAGCCTGCTGAGCTACACCTGGGAGCCCAGGAAGGGGAGGGCCCTTCCCCTGGTTCTGACCCCCTAAACTCAAGAGGCTGTGTGATCTGGAGAGAGCTGATGCCCTCTCTGGGCCTCAGCTCCTACTAGGGACATGGGGTGGGGCTCTCTGCTAGCCAGGGGCAGTGGTGCACATGACGGGCCCAGGCCCGGGAAACGGGCGTCAGAGAAGGACCCTGGTTGTCCTTCCCACCAGCTTTCCTAGAAAGCTCAGCCCAAGGGAGGCCCGGGGCCCCGTCCTGGGTGGCATATGACTCCTGAGGGAGACATCCCAGACCCAGATGCGTGTGTGTGGCTGTTCCCACATGCTCCCAGGATGGCAGCTCCCCCGGACTCGTCCTACAGCCCCCAGAAGGGACTGGGGGCCTCGTGCAGGGCCCCGTGGCCCCCTGAGGGCTGGGTGCTGCTCGGGAGGAAGCAGCCCTGGGGCAGTGAGCCGGGAGGGCTCCTGGATTCTGGGATCCTGCCGCGGGGGACAGCAGATGGCAGGACGGCAGTTCACACCACACTCACACTCTGCACCCTGGAGGGGCTCAGAGCCACCTTTATGGATCTGATGGAAGCCCTCATCAGCTCCAGCGTCTGCCGGGCCTCGGGGAGACCCCAGACCCCTCCAGTCAGAGGGTGCAGAGGGACTTTGGCACAGACAGGGACTGGCCAGCATCCAGAGGTCTGCTTAGAGAAAGCCCCAGCAGTGGGGTCCTCACGCCTCGGACTGGTCACCTGCCTTTCGGGGACCCCGGGCATGTGGGTCGCGGCCGGCAGCCCAGGGCGGGCGGCAGGATGCAGGGTGGGTGGGTGCTGGAGGTGGGCGGGGCTCAGAGCAGGGTGCATCTCTGCGAGTCCAGGGCCCAGCGTATCAGCTTCTGGCTCCAGTGGCCGTAGGGCGGGTAGCGGATCCCGTTGAGCCGCTCCAGGCCCGAGGGGGCCAGCACGCAGGCGCGGTGGTGCGAGAAGGTGTCGAAGGAGAACTTCCCGTGGTACCTGCCCATCCCGCTGTGGCCTGCAGGGGCGGAGGAGGTGGGCGTGAGGCCGGGCGTCCCCTCCAGCCCAGGGGCCGCCACCGCCCCAGCCAGAGGCCCACAGCTGGCAGGGAGCTCAGAGAGCCAGGCCACCCTGAGGGACCTTCGACAGATGGGGAAACCCGGGCCTTGGAGGCCCAGGGCCCGATCAGGGTGAGCAGTGATGAGGCGACTGGAGCAGGTGGGGACAGGAGGGCAGGAGGCAGGGACGCACCCACTCCACCCAGCGGCAGGGATGGCAGAGTCATGTAGATGAAGCCTTCGTTGCCACCAAAGTTGCCGCTGCTGGTCCCCTCCAGGACCTGGTTCACCACCTGCAGGGGAGGGCGCGGCTCAGGGAGAGGCTCCAGCCTGCACCCAGGGGACATCTCCCGGCCTCCCACCGCCACCCTCCACCGAGCATCCCAGAAGGGTGCAGAAATGAGGAAGCCCCCAGAGCAGCGAGAGGCGTGTGCCTGTGACTGTGACCGTGAGGCACCGTTAGGACATTGTAGCAAAGTGCATCCGCCCACAGCCACCAGCCTGGCTCTCACTGGGGGACTTGCACCGTCCCCCGTCCCATCTGGGGCTCTGCTCCCTGTGGGGAGCCTTTACATGGTTCAGAGAAAGGGGGATCCCTGAGCACCCCTTCCCCCAGGAGGAGGCTGCCCAGCCAGACAGACAGCTGGACAGCCTGGCTCCAGCAAGTGGTGACCCCACCCAGGTTCCTTCTGCCAGGTGGCAGTGACACCAGGCAGCCTGGAACATAGTCACCCTGGAGGTGACAGCTGTCCTAATCTGCCCCCCAGGGCCTTGGAAGGGGACGGAGGCCGTCCACTCCTGCCGGGCCGCACCTGGGAGCTGTTGGAGAAGGCGTACAGGGCCAGGGGCTTCTCCCGCCGGTTGATGAAGTCGATGGCTTCATCCAGGCTCCTCACGGTCACCAGGGGCAGGATGGGCCCAAAGATCTCCTCCTGCATCACGGGCTCCGTCTCCTGCACGTCCACCAGCACAGTGGGCGCTGCGGGCGGGCACGGCGACAGTCAGCCCAGGGCCACAGCAGGGACACCCCAGGGGAGGGGTTTCGGCAGGGCCGGGACCCAGGATGCAGGCTGGGGACCCCCGGCCTGACCTCCCAGCTCTCCAGGCTCTGAGGACCTGGGTCCTGGCCTCTCGGGACCCAGATGGCAGGACAGACGGCAGGACGGGAGCTTATACCACCCTCCGGACCCTGGAACTGGGGTCCCGCTCAGTGGATCAGAGTTTGGGGTGAGGAGACAGGCTCCGGGCCGTGGTGACGTGGGGCCTTCGTGTTCTGGAACCAGGCACCGGGCCGGGGACCCAGGCCTGGCCAGCAGGGAGCGGGCCGGCTTTCAGGAGAGGCCCCTGCAGCCAGGAAGGCCCTCGGCCCAGGGGCTGCGGCAGGGGAGAGGGGACTCACCGATGTAGAGCTCGCCCTCGTCGCTCTGGCCACCGATGGCCACCCGGCCACAGCCCAGCAGTCCCTGGAGCCGCTTGAAATGCTTCTGGCTGATGATGCGGCCCAGGTTGGGGGAGCTCTGGGGGTCGTCGCCATAGAAACGGGTGATGGCGCTCTGCAGGGCCGGCAGCAGGCGCTCGCGCGTCTCGGGGCTGCACAGGACGTAATCCGGGGCCACGCAGGTCTGGCCGGCGTTGAAGTACCGGAACCAGGTGACGCGGTTGGCCACGGTCTGGGGGTCACAGTCGTCGTCCACGTAGCACGGGTTCTTGCCCCCCAGCTCCAGGGTGACGGGGGTCAGGTGCTTGGCAGCGGCGGCCATGACGATCTTGCCCACACGGGGGCTCCCTGGGGGACAGGGTCAGGGCTGCCCATCCTCAACTGGCTTTGGCCAGAGGCGGGGGGCCCCTGACCCTTGTTGTCTCTCTTTCCACTGAGACGGCCCAGGTCCTGGCCTTCCCGCCTCCATCTGTCCCCAGCCCAGCCACCCAGGTCCAATCTCCAGGAGTCCCTGGGGACCCAGCCGGCCCCTGGACCCCGAGTCCAGCTCCCAATTCATTCCCAGCCTGACCCTGGCTTCTTCCCCTGCTTCCCGCCCTTTCCTCTGCCGCCTCCCCCTGGCCGGACCTGGCCAGGCCCTCACCCGTGAACAAGATGTGGTCAAATCTGTGCTCCAGCAGCCGCCCGGTGTCCTCGGGCCCGCCCAGCACCACGGCAAAGCAGCTCTGCCAGGTGGGACAGGAGGTCAGCGGGTGAGCCCAGGGGACAGTAGGACAGGAGGGGACTGGTGGGGCGGGTCCTCCTCACCTGGTCCAGGTAGCGGGGCAGCACCTCGGCCAGCACCTTCTCGGTGCCCTTGCTGATTTCCGATGGCTTCAGGACCACGCAGTTCCCTGCAGAGGCACAGGGGGCTGTAGGCGGGGCCAGGGTCCCCCGTCTGCCAGGCCTGCCCCCAGGGGCCACCACAGCCCCGCGACTCTGGAGGCCCTCTTTGGGAAGGGGCGGCGGCTGGGAGGGCAGACCGGGGTCTGTCCTCACCTGCCGCGATGGCCCCCACCAGGGGCACCAGCGTCAGGTTCAGCGGGTAGTTCCAGGGCGCGATGATGAGCACCAGGCCGAAGGGCTCCTTGTGGATGAAGGCCGAGTGCAGCTTCGTGAACTGGGTGCAGGGAGGACAGTAAAGTGCCACCAAGGACCCCCAGACCCCCTCCCGCAGCCTGGGTCCTCCGCTCCTGTGCCGTGGCGTCTCCTGGAGAAGACTGGCCCTGGCCTCGGGGACAGGAAGGAGCCTGGACGGGAGCCGTCCCCTGCCCTGCTGCCACCCCCTGCCCTGCTGCCACCCGGTCGGCCCACAGGGCTCACCAAGTTCGTGGCGACCGGCTCGTCCTTCATCCAGGTGTGCAGGCTCCTGAGGGCCAGGTCCACCTCGTTCTGGCACAGGATGAACTCCGACATGTCCGCCTCGAAGGCCGACTGCGGTGATGGGGAGGGGCGGTGGTCAGCCTGGCCAGCAGGGTGGGCGGGAGCGGGTCCCCACGGGCACTGAGTGGCCCCGTGGGTGCTGCCCACAGGCTGGGACGGCTCTGGAGCCACTCAGCCTCCCCTTGGCCTGTCACCTCGGGCCAGTGACAGCACCTAGTGTCTCAGTTCCCCCATTTGGAATACATTTGGGGACACAGCCAATCACCTGGGTAGGCAAAGCTACTAACGGGGGGACAGCGATGCTGTGGAGGACATGACCCCAGCCTGGGAAGGACTGGTCTGGACCCCCCGCGCCCACCTTGCACAGGTCCTGGCCCGGGGAAGGAGCTGGGCTCTGGTGGCTCTTGGTCCCTCTGTCCCAGCTGTGCTGCCTGACCCCTCCCTGCAGGGTACCCCCTCCCCCACCCCGCCACCTTGCCCAGGTCCTGGGCCAGCGCGTCCAGCAGCAGCTGCCTGTTGTCCTTCAGGAAGCGGCCCAGGCCCTGGAGCTGCGCCGCCCGGAACTCTGCCGGCCGAGTCCGCCCCGAGCCAAAGGCCTCCCGCAGCCGCCGCAGCGTGTCCTCGAGGGGGTCCATCCTGTGGACAGGGCAGGAGAAGTGGGTGCTCCACCTCCAGGGCGTCCTGCGGCTGCCCCTCACAGGTGACAGTCCCCCGCACAGGGGCCAGGGCGCAGGCGGGAGCTCGAACCCTGGTGGCCCAGGCGTTCCCAGGGTGTCTGGTCTGGTTTGGTGGCCCCGGGTGTCTCCGTGGGACGAGTGTCTGTGTCTGTGTGTGGACGTGAGCTGTCCCCAGCCTTCAGCAGCACATCCCAGGGCCATGCCCTGGATCCCTGCCTCAGATCCCCGTGGCCGCAGGAAGGAGCAGAGGACGGCGTCCCCACCGGGTGTCCCCACCGGGTGCCCTGGAGGGACACCCGCCCTCCCGGGGCCTCGGCAGGTCAGCAGCCTAGTCAGCGCAGCGGGGGGACGTCCTGGGGGACGAGGTCTGCCTGGAGGCTGCTCCGAGGAGCAAGAGGAAGCCGAGCAGCCGGGACAGCCCGTGGGGAAGGCAGGGAGTCGGGCTAGAAGCGGGGACCCGCCCCCCGCAGCCGCAGACCTGCTGTCCCTCCGAGGGCAGCATGGGGTCACTCTTGGCACTGGGAGCCTCCTCTCAGCTCTGCCCTGGCCATGAGGGCCTGAGGACCGCGGCATACAGTAGGTGCTCAGTGAAGCTTCGTCCACCGAGTGGGCTCAGCTCCCGTCTCGGGCTGGGGGACCCCCTTCCTTCATGCCTTCCCTCCGCCAGGCCTGGGGAGCTCTCCTAGACCCCCGTCCCCAGCAGGGCCGGGCCATTCCCTGCCCACAGCCCCTACAGGAGCTGGCTGGGCGGGCTGGGCCTGCTCAGAGCCACGGGCGGCCCGGCTGACCTGGAGGGTTCCCAGGCCTGGGCTCTAGGCCCCTGACCCTCACCAGCCCTGGCGGTCCCCCTGCCTGGGTCCAAGGCTCTGGTGACCTCGGCTTCCTACCGGCTCCCTGGACCTCCCGTACTGACCCCATCCGTGACACTGTGGCTCCTCCCACAGCCCGTCAGAGCCGCAGCTGGCCAGGCAGGGGCGGCCTCTCAGAGGGGGTGTGCCAAGGACTGGGGCCAGCATCCTGCCAAGGCCCTGTGGGCGTGGACTTTGAAAAACAAGATGTCCCTGGGCCTGGCGACACCTTGATGGGACCTGTCAGGAGGGCTGGTACCTCTGGGCGGTGGGCACAGCAGGGAGAGGGGCTGGAGGGGCGCAGAGCTGCCTTGGAGCCCAGGGCTCCGCAGCAGCCTCTCATTTAAGCCTCGCAGCTTGACCCCATCGTGAGGATGCGGCACCTTCGGCTCCAGGAGGCCACCTGATCCGCCTCCCACAGCTGACCTGCTGCACACGCCCGCCACCACCCTGTGTGCTGTGGTCTCAATGCCCTCCTGTAGCTCCCAGGTTTGCTGCAGTGACAACAGTCCTTCTAGAACCCTCCACGAACAGGGAATGTGGCCCGTGAAACCTGAAGCCAAAGGCTCAGCTCTGGCCTCAGCACCCAAGAAGCCGCCCGCCGGCCTGCCCCCACAGCACAGCGCTGGCCACTCCTGCCGGCCCCACTTTGTCCTGGCTAGGAGCCCCTCCGGAAGGACAGGAGTCTGTCCCCAGCCCTGGGGTCCCGGGGCTTTCCCGGAGCTGACGAGGCCCGGAAGTCCCGGCAGTGAGGGCTGGACAGGGCCTGAGCACCGTCTGGGCGGTCGACCTGGACCCGGCCGCGCCCGCTCCCCAGCAGCAGCCCCCACCACTCGGCCCTGGGCCCTCGTACCCCTGCGTGGGCTCTGAGCGGGGGTCCTTTGTCGACATCGCGTCTCCAGTGCCCGACTCTGCTCCCGGTCTCCTCGCCGGCCCTCCTCTGCCCTGCCCGGCCCTGCCTCGGCTGCTCCCACCCCCAGGCCTGGCACTGGGTGCTCCCACACCTCCTCGCTCCCACTGCCGGCCTCCCTGGCACGGCCCGCTGGGGAACAGGTTGGGCAGGCTGTGGGGAGGGCTGGCAGGGCCCCACCCGATCAGGAGAAGCCCCCGAGGCGAGATGAGCTGCCAGCCACCTCCACCCCCACGCAGCAGGTCCAGGTCTGCAGGAGCAACAGTGGCTCCTTCTTTTCTGCTCTCCTGTGACCAACTGGCACCCTGGAGGTAGGTGGAGGGGCCTCCACAGCAGGGAGCAGCTCCAGGGTGAAGCACACTTCATTTGATTATTCTCCTCTTTACTGTGTGTCCCCAGGCAAGTGACTTAGCCTCTCTGAGCCTCTCTCTTCGTGGAGGGTTCTAGAAGGACTGTTGTCACTGCAGCAAACCTGGGAGCTACAGGAGGGCATTGAGACCACAGCACACAGGGTGGTGGCGGGCGTGTGCATCAGGTCAGCTGTGGGAGGCGGATCAGGTGGCCTCTTGGAGCCGAAGGTGCCGCATCCTCACGATGGGGGTCAAGCTGCGAGGCTTAAATGAGAAGCTGCTGCGGAGCCCTGGGCTCCAAGGCAGCTCTGCGCCCCTCCAGCCCCTCTCCCTGCTGTGCCCACCGCCCAGAGGTACCAGCCCTCCTGACAGGTCCCATCAAGGTGTCGCCAGGCCCAGGGACATCTTGTTTTTCAAAGTCCACGCCCACAGGGCCTTGGCAGGATGCTGGCCCCAGTCCTTGGCACACCCACCTGTGACTCCTGCCCCAGTCCTGGCTGGACGAGGTGAGGAAGCTGGAAGCGGTGGCCACGCCTGTCATTCCAGCTGCTCAGGAGGCTGAGGCAGGAGGATCGCGAGTTCAAAGCCAGCCTCATCGAGGCGCTAGGCGACTCAGCGACATCCTGTCTCTAAATAAAATACAAAGTAGGGCTGGGGATGGGGCTCAGTGGTGGGGTGCCCCTGAGTTCAATCCCCAGTACCCACCCACCCTGCCCAAAAAACAAAAAAACAATCCGGAAGACAGAGACCAAAGTCCAGGTGTGTGTGTGTGTGGGGGGCTGCGTTCCTCCAAAGGCTCCAGGGAGGGGCCTTCCTGCCTCTTCCAACTTCCGGTGGCCGCTGGTGGCCCTGCACTGTGGCCACAGCACTCCACCTCTGCCCACGCACTCTGCTCGGGTCCACCTAATCTGCCTCCTCTGATCAGGAGGAGTTAGGGTTGGATCTAGAGGCCCCCAGAATATCCCGGGTGACCTGCACAGAACCGACCTTCCTTCCTTCTCTCTCTCTCTCTCTCTCTCTCTCTCTCTTTTTCTTTCTTTCTTTCCCACAGTTGAACCCAGGGGTGCTTAACCACTGAGCCACATCCCCAGCCCTTTTTATTTTTTATTTTGAAATAGGGTCTTGCTAAGTTGTGTAGGGTGCTGCTACATCGCTGAGGCTGGCCTCAAACTTGTGATCCTCCTGCCTCAGCCTCCTGAGTCCCTGGGATCCCAAGTGTGCGCCCAACTGTAAAGACTGATTCTAAACAAGGCCACGTTCACGGGCCCCAGGAATCAGGAGGTATCTTCAGAAGCCATTGCCACCTTACCACAGGGAGCAAAAGGCGCTTGCTTTGTCACCCAGGGGAATATTGGATCGCGATTCCTCAAAAACTATAATCCAATGTCGAGAAATATTTGCTAAGCCCCTGCGAAGTGGCACTTGTCTGCCCCCCAGCACCCAGCCCAGAGGGTGGCAGTACAAATAAGCCACCGACCAATGCAAACGGTACAGACAATGGTGCGCTGAGGAGATGACGTCTGAGCTGGGACCCCGAGGGTCACAGTGAGGCAGACACGTGTGAGGCAGCCAGAGTGACCGGTCCAGGCAGATGGACGCGGGGGAAAAGGTCTCAGCAGGCAGGACCGCAGCTGTGGCCGGGGCGGGGGACACAGCCCAGGACACGCAGCTGGTGGGTGGAGCTGGGATCCCTGCCCTGGAGCAAGGGAAGCCACGGTGGGGTCAAGGAGGCGGCTCGGCCGGAGCCCCATCTGGAGGACATTGATGGACTGGTGGTGGCGGGCGGTGGGCACCCCCTGTAGGGGCACCCAGACCAGAGCAGAGCGGAGCTCGGGGAGCCTGTCGGCCTGGACGGGGGGCGCCCGTGGGGAGCCCTCCTGGAGGGCGTCAAGGTCCCGCTGAGGGGCAGGTGGCGGCTGTGGAGAGGGACAGCAGGGCTCCGCAGGTCCCCGGTGGACGCGGAATGCCCCTCTCTGAAGCCAGGTCTAGGGACCTAAGGGGACACAGATCCAGGGCCAGCAGGTCTGGTGGGCGGGCGCCGGGCACCCTGGTCACCCTCCCAGGTGGGCTCCGGGGACAGGGCTGGCCGCCACGGCACCAGGACCCTGCGTGTGCCCCAGGCTGTCCCCGTACAGGGCAGGGCATGGGCACACTGCCCGGGCCGTCCACACCCCCGCCGTGACAACCCCAAATGTCTAGACATCGCCAAGTGTCCCCCGGGGTCAGCATCCCCCCGTGGAGAACCGCTGACCTGAGGGAGGCAGAGCGCATGGGGCTGGGGGTGTTTCAGGGGCACCCGTGGGTGACAATTGTGGGTGACCACTGGGGGCTGGAGTAGTGTGTGTGGCCGCTGGCCAGCTGGCGCTGTGGGGCGGGGGAGGTGGCCTTCCTCTGGGCGCCGTGTGTTCGCCTCGGGCAGAGAGCGGGCGGTGGCAGGTGGAGCAGGGAGCCGACAGCTGGGTCGAGGCCTCCCAGGCTCGTCCGTGACCATCCAGGGAGACCTGACAGGTGGCCGTGCTGACCCGTGTCCCATGCTGAAGCCCTGAGCCCCTGTGGGGGAGATGGGGCTAGACGAGGTCACAAGGGAGGGCCACCAGGGAGCCTGCTGGTCCCCACCTCCTTCGTGGGGGACGGCCAGGTGCCCGACGGCAGCTGGGAGAGTCCTTCCAGGCCTCCCTGCCCAGCCTCCACCTTGGACTCGCCCCCAGAACCGCAGGAAATGAACCTGGGGAAGTCCGGCCTCCCGGGCTGCCTCCACACAGACCCAGGACGGGCCGCACAGAGGCCGTGTGGAGGGGGAGGCCCGGGAGAGGGACGGTCCATTCCTGGGGGCGCCAGATGCGAGGCTGCGGGTGGGGGAGAGAAACGGCCTTGGGCCCTGGCTGACAGCGCGCAGCAGGTGGTCCACCCTGACCCCCCACCTGGGGACCCCGAGAGCCACCCCGGCAGGGACGTCGTGACCAGCCCCCCTGGATGGTGACGTTTGGGCACTCTTCTGACCAGGTGGCCTTCCCTGGATGTCCCCCGGGAAAAGCCACCCTATAGGGTTGGTGACAGGTGTCAGGGCCCCTCCTCAGCTGAGGGAACTGCCATGTCTAGGGGGCCCAGGGCCTCAGTCTCTCCGTCCACAGAATGGGGGACAAGAAAGGGGGACTCGGGGGCTGGGGATGTGGCTCAAGCGGTAGCGCGCTCGCCTGGCATGCGTGCGGCCCGGGTTCGATCCTCAGCACCACATACCAACAAAGATGTTGTGTCCACCAAAAACTAAAAAATAAATATTAAAATTCTCTCTCTCTCTTAAAAAAAAAAAAAAAAGAAAGAAAGAAAGAAAAGAAAGGAGGACTCGGGTCTCATGAGGTTGCTGATAAGTCATTCCGGACACTTCAAAGCATCACAGAGGACAGAGGCCCTGAGCAACTTAGCAAGACCCTGTCTCTAAATAAATTATGAAGAAGGGCTGGGACCATGGCCCAGTGGTTAGGTACCCCTGGGTTCAAATAAAAGAGCTAAACTAGGAATTACCATATGACCCAGCAATTCTATTCCTAGGTGGACACCCCCCAAATTGAAAATGGGTGGTCAGACAAATACTTGCACACAAACGTTCCTGGCAGTGTTATTCACGACAGCCAAAACATAGGGACCACCGAAATGTTCACCAACAGATAAACAAACACAATTCAGTGTATCCACGGACTGAAGTATTATTCTGCCATAAAAAAGGAGTGAACTTAAAACAACTCTAAAAAAATAAGGCTCATGTCTTAAAAAGTAATGAAGAGCGAAGGACTGGCTCAGGCTGCCATTGGAGGGATCTTGAAAATAGGACGCGGAGGGAAGAGGCACACACACACCTTGGGATTCCTCTGGAAGGTGAGGGGCTAGCACAGGCTGATCCGCAGGCGGAGAGAAACTGGTGCTGGCCCAGGGGCTGGGGAGAGGGGTTGGGGGTGACCACTTAGCAGGGCTGAGCGTTCTTGGGGTGATGGAAAGGTTTCAAATCTAGAACAGCGAATGCCTGTGTGCCCGTGAGCTACAGCTGGGAGGTGATGGATCACACGTGGCTTGCACTCTCCAAGAGCAGAGGGCTGGGATCCCGCTGGCTGCCACCCCCCTGCCCATGTGCCCCGATGGAACCTCTGCCACACGGTGAACTGCCCAGGGCGGGACCCATGTGGCTTTGAGCTGACAGCAACCTCTGGCCAGCAGCTCACGAGGAGCTGGACGCTGCCCACACCCACGTGGGCGAACCTGGAGGGGGTCATCTCCCCGGCGCCCAGATGGCCAGGCCCTGACTGCTGTCCGACAGTGGCCTTGCCTGCCTTAGGGCAGGGCATCGGGGTGGGCATTGCTGTTCAGAGGAGCAACAGGGGGCATGGCGGGGCCCCGGTCCCAGGCCACCTGGACTAGCGGGAGACAATAAAGTGCCCCGCCTGGACCCCGAGGTCTGGGAAGGATCCTCCGTGGCTCTGGGCGTTGCTCTCTGGGTCTCCATCTTGTCCTTCCTTTTTCATGGAAGGCCATCTGCGTCTGGTCAGCAGGACGTGGGGGACCCACTGCCCCCTTTCCTGCCTGTCCCTGAAGGCTGCCTGGCAGCTTTTCTCGGGAGCCTGTGGGTCTCCCTGAGGCTCCTTCATCCCAGGAAAGTTCCACCCGTGATCTCTCCGGGTTGAGCTCTTTCCCATCTGGCCCCTCGCGGGGCGGCTGAGGGCCTGCCCCGGGCTCCTGGAGGGGCCGCGGTCACTGGGTCACCTGGGAGGCACACCCAGGCCTCCGTGCAGGGACCTGTTCCTGGGTCTCAGCCACCATGTCGCCCTCATCTCCAGATCACAGCTCGAGGCTCAGAAGCCATTTTTTAATTTTAGCGTCTTTTCTCTCTGGAATTTTTGAAATCCGCGGGCCACACGGCCAGACCCACCTCAAAAAAGAAAGAAAAGAAAGAAAAGAAAGAAAAGAAAGAAAAGAAAGAAAAGAGCGGTCAGCTTGTCGTGAGCTTGGGTCACAAAGGGGGCGGGCACCCCTGCCTCCCTCTGTGATGCCGACCGTGGTGTCTGCCCCCGCTGTCCAGCTCGTCAAGTGGGGCTCTGAGGTCCACAGAACCCGCCCAGTCCTGACCACCCAAGTCCCCAGGAGAGACACCTTTCCAGCGTCAGGGGTCACTAGTCTGAGGAATTCCCTCCCGCCGGCCACAGCGGACTTTGGTCCGCATCAAGACAAAATGAAAACGAGTGGGATCCGCGTGCAGGTCGCCAGGAAGCCGTGGTGCGTCCACCCAAAGGTTCAGAGAAAAGTCTCCGAGCACCAGGCAAACTTTCTGCCACTTGGACTTTGTTTCCTGCCCTCTGGCCCGACGACACCGCAGCCCAGGCTTAGCCGGGAAGAGCTCTGCTCCCCATCCCAGACTGCAGGGCCGGCCACCTGGACAGGACAGAGGGCATGCGGCAGGAACCAGCCTCCGCACACCCTGGCCCCGCCAGCAGGATTTTTTTTTTTTTTTTTAAATCATTTGTTTTCTTTTACATCCACGGGTCAAGACGCTCACTGACTTTCGTAAAAGCGAGATTCAGAAGCAACGCTGGCGTCCATCCACCCATCCAAAACCAGCAGCCTGTCCCCAACAGAAACCACATAAAGCATCTTGCTTAGGGCTAACAGCAAGATGCTCACTGAGACCTGACCCTTGTCCAGGCTGACTTGGTAATAGTGAACTTTCTCCTCCCGTCGCTCTCTGGCCCTCCGCGGCTTTGCTCTGGTGCGGAACTGAGACCTTTCCCATGACTGAGGCTCATCCCAAACCCCACAGTGCCGACCATGACCAAGACAGCAACCACAGCCGACTGGCCTTTGGGTGATGCTTTGCTGCCGTCCGTGTGTCCAGAATGTTCTGTCTGGTGCCTCTTTCCACAGTCTGTGTCCAAAATGTGCAGTCACCCTTGAGTGGGCTCACCAGCCCCCGGAACCTTGCGGAAAGGCTCTCCACGTAGGCACCTGTCCCCTGGAATCAGGTGACCTTTTATTGATGACATGCTTTCCACCTCGGATACCCTGAGCCTATTAAAGAACTCTCTAAAAACACCTGTTGGAGCTATTTGGACTTTTGAGCCAACAGAGTCCCATTTACAAACTTTACTAAAACCTGTTTGTGGAACTTCTCAGTCTCTTAATAGTAAGTGGGGTCCCTGCAGCACCAGCCCGTGGAGCTCTGTGGGGGGCAGCTCTGGGCTCCCTGCAGACCTGGCCATGCCCATGTAGGCCACACAAGCAGACGGGGACCATGGCCGCTTGGAGTGCTGATGGCCGCATCGTGGTCCCCAGAGGGGGGGAGCCCTCAGGAGCCGCTAGGAGGCCTCGTCTCCCCGGGTGGCTGTCAGGAGTCATCTGGGGTCACCTCCAGGTTCCTGCAAGGCCTGGGGCTTGGAATCCAGCCCTGGAGTGTAGAACAGGTTCCTCGCCTACTGGGCACCCCACAATCCCCTCTGCAGGGGACCTCGACATTCCGGGTCATCCCTTCTGGTGTGTAGGATGAGGACCTCAGGACCCCGCACCTCGGCTCATTCTCCTTTTCTTATACAAAAAAAAAAAAGGTGTCATTCCTGATTCCAAGAAAGAGGAGTGGCGGGGCCGGGGTCAGGGGGGCCGTGAGGGAGGCCTCTCCAGGACTCTGCACCGGCCCAGCTCCAAGCAGCTGCCTCCTCCTTGAGACTCTCTTTTCCTCTTAGCAATGACCTCAAGCCTACTTCTACCAGAACGGCCACCGCTCGCCAATCAGAGCTCACTGCTCCCGCAGGCGCTGCGAGTGCCCAAGAGCTGCTCTCAAAGATAATTTGCACAGCTTTCTGTCCTGATAAAGCCCTCAGGCTTCTCTGGACACACCAGAGGCCACCCTGGCCCCAGCATTGCAGTCTATTCTTGGTTCCAAATAAAAGTTCCTTTATGGGAGATTCTCCTCTGGATTTTTGACATAAGCTGTCTACACGGCCAAGTGGCCCGGGGCACTCAAGTGCCCGGCGCTCAACCACTGAGCCACATCCCCAGCCCTATTTTGTATTTTATTTAGAGAGACAGGGTCTCACTGAGCTGCTTAGCGCCTCATTTTTGCTGAGGCTGGCTTTGAACTCGCGATCCTCCTGCTTCAGCCTCCCGAGCTGCTGGTATTTCAGGTGTGTGCCTCCGTGCCGGGTTCCATTCTTTTTAATAGTAGCTTTATTAAGATACAATGCACATACCTTAAAATCCCAGGGGAATTTGGAATTCTTAGAAATGCCAAGGTGCCATAAGAAATCAGACTCATGCTCAGAAGTGGGTGGGCGAAGCACAATTGTCCTTCTGCAGAAGGGTGGGCCTCAAAGGGAATCCAGAGCAGGCACACCTGGGCAGAGCAAGCACACCTGGGCAGAGCAGGCGCACCTGGGCAGGTGGCCTGCCGTACTTATCTGTAAGGAGGCACTGCCCTCACTCCTGATAAGAGCTCAGGGGTTCAACTACACAATTAGCTGATTTAAAATTGGAGTGGGGGGCTGGGGCTGGGGCTGGGGCTCAGTGGTAGAGCACTTGCCTCGCTCACGTTAGGCCCTGGGTTCGTTCCCCAGCACCACATAAAAATAACTAAGTGAATAAATTAAAGATATAAAATCTGAGTGGGCTCAGAAAAGGGCTACAGTGGGACTGGACACCTGTTAGGGGATTTAAAAGTGGCCCACATGAAACTCGCAGGTCACGTGTGTCACGGTGAACGCGCCTGTGTAACATTACGGATTTAACTCTGATAGAAAAGACAAATCTTACAACTTCCCCCTCTTATATTATCCACATGTGAATCATCTTCTTCAAGTTTGGATAACATCTTTTGACACTTAGGTTCCACTTTGTCTAATAAAAAAGGACTATTTTGATATAAGACCACAGTTTGTTGAGAGCCGTCTCCATCAATCACTGAATGAGACCCTCCCACACACGGAATCACGTACCATCTACCTGGATCCATTGCTCCCAATTCAACAACTAATGGGGCAATAATAGATGTGATTGGTTCTTTCCATATTATTCTTTTAAAAAAAAATGTTTGCAGTCATAAATGGACACAGTATCTTTATTTGTTTATTCTTTTTCTAGTGCCTCACACATGCTAGGCAAGCTGTCTGCTGCCGAGCCCCAGCCCCAGCCCTCCATATTATTCTTTAGTAACATCTATTAAAAAAATAACAAAATAACGTTTATTTTTTTTTGTAATTCCCTTGAGAGCCTCTCAAATGTCAACCCCCTGTTGGTTATCATCAGTGTGATAATCCAGACTGTTTTTATTTATCATAGATCACCAAAAAAAGAACCGATTGAAAACGTGCTGTTATCTGATTTTTGGCTGTGAGCTTATTAGGAACCCCTTGGGATATCCCGATGGAATTGATAGGAATATGGGGGTCACATGACCCTGGGGAAGAGCGAGCCACCTTTTCCCAGAGAACTGGGACTGATCTGAGAAATGCCGGGTGAAAGGGTCCCAACTGAACCAAAGGGCAGGCTCCACGCCCACTGGCGGGCAGGGTCTCAAGTAGCGGCTTCCACAGTCCCACCACCCGCAGGCTCGGGCTGCAGGGAGCGCTGTTTGACCACACATCTCCGCCAAGGATGGGCTTTTCACAGACTCATTTCCCCAGGAGGCCGATGCCCCCCCCCCCCAGGGAGGCAGGGGGTAACTGGACCCCAGGGAAGGGGGTTGGAGGCTTCCTGGCTGCAGCCAGGGTCTTGCAAGAGTCACTTCCCCAGGCCTTTTTCCTCCTGAAAGAGGGATCCCATACACTCCTGCCCATGGGTCCCAGGTCCAGCCAAGTGGGCGTGGGACCACCTGGGCCTCTGGCCTCCCTGTCGGGCAAGCGGAACAGTCGCTTTCATTTAATGCGCAAACAGAATATTTAATCCTTCCATCCGGGCATTTGTCTCCTCGAATTTAATCTCTAAGTTTGCTGTGAATTCTTACTTCTAGGGTGACCTTGGTGACACCATTAGATTTCCAGAGGTTAATTTCCCCAGAACATGGTGGAACGTGTCCCTCAAACGGAACAACCAGAGCGGGGCGGTCCAGATGACATTAAGGATCAGCTTACAGGAGGTGGTGTTCCATGTCACTGCGATGTCATTAGAGTCCTTTCAAGGTTGATGGGGTGGGCTCTGGGGGTGGACTGAGGTCACTGCTTCTCCTGACAAGGCTCCTTCACTCCCGTGTGGAGTCCAGCCCCGTCCTGCAGTCCAAACAGCCAGCACCGCGGTCATGAGCAGGTCTCGGCAGGGCCCCTCCCCGGCAGGGTCCAGCTGGTTTTCCTCCCAAACCTGGACGGGCACGTGGTCGCCTGGCCTGGGTGTGCGGGAGCCCCAGAGGTGGCGCCTGCACCAGGAGGCCCTGCAACCTCAGGGAGGACAGAGCAGAAGAGAGGCCCATGTGTACTTCTAGGAAACCGAGCCTTGGTTTCAAAGGTGGGGAAACCGTTGTTTTCCTAAATAAAGCAGTTCACTTGGGGACAGCCACCATCTCTCACGGGAGCAATCCTAACTCAGAGAGGGACAGTGGGGGTACGCTCAGTCCAGGGGTTCTGTCTCCAACGTCAGCCTAGTGGTTTGTCTCTTGAGAGTGTGGTTCTTTCTCTCCACCTCTCCTGAGGAAGGAGGGTGCCCGGGGTGTGACATTCCCAAGTTCTATTGAAGGTTTTCTCGAGTTCTTTAATAATGGTGAAATGGCTTCCATTATCCGAATCCGTATTCTCCATCAAACCAAATCAAGAGATTTCAGATTGCCCCTCTTTTCCTTCCGTGAATTTTATGGCCTGATTAAGAGCAAATAGCTCACAGGTCTGGGCAGACCGCCTGTGGGGTAGTCTTCCTGATTTATTTTTTACTGTGTTCCGTCTACTACAGAAGGTCCATGATGTCTCCTCCCTTGAATGACTAAGGAGGACCCATCTACAAAGATTCTGAGGCCTGTTGAGAAGGGAATTTCTCTGAGGTCAGGCTGGCCCTGGTCTGGTCTTCTATTAGATCCGAGCATGGTGTCCAGTGGGGTCTGAGGTTTTATTCCCTTAGTTAAGAATTCAGCGCGGCTGGGTACCATGGCACGAGCCTGTAATCCCAGCGACTTGGGAGGCTGAGGCAGGAGGATCCTCAGTTTAAAGCCAACCTCAGAAATTTAGTGAGGCCCCAAGTAACAGAGTGAGACCCTGTCTCAAGCTAAAATATTAAAAAAGGGCCGGGGATGTCGTTCAGTGTTAAGTGCCTGGCACAGTTTCATCCCTGGTACAGTTAAAAAAAAAATCAGCTGTGGCTTGTGCCAAGTAGTCCCTTTCCAGAACGGCCTCGTATGTTAGAATCCCGGAACAGTCCACCACCCCCCAGCTCTCAGTGGAGGTTGGTCCTGACGTGGTGGCATGTGCTCACTCTAAGGGTCCCCTATCCGTTAATATTTCCTTAACCCAAAGGTCAATAGCCACCAGTGACCAGGTACATCCAGACCAACCCCTGGACCCTGGCTCCTTTAGGTAAGTAAGCTACTGATTGCCTTGGTCCCCCAGAGTCCTGGGTCAAAACCCCTGGAACTGTCCCCTTGTCTACACTGACGAGCACGTGGGACAGTCTCCCTAGTGTGGGCTCAGCCATCCCAGGAGCTTGACAAGGGCCAGGACATCCCGACCCGGGAGCTCCGGGTTCCACCGGAGAGGGCGGCTCCTCACCCTGGCTCCCGGCGCCGTGGCCCATCCCTCCCCGAGGGCACCTGTGGGTCCCAGGTGCTTGCTGAGCTCCTTCCCGGTGCTGGGTGCTGGCGAGCCAGGTACCCTGAGATCCGCTCCAGGTGGAGTCCTTAAACGTCCCAAGGACTGGACAAATTGTGGTTTGGTTCCTGAGACTCAATCCCTGTTGTGCCAGGAAGGAGAGGAGGCCCACAGCTGCCTGGGACGTCTTCCCTCTCCTCTCCGGGGATTAACGGACCATTATCTACTGCAGGGGCTTCGTTTGTGGTGGGTTCTTAGATTTTTCTAGAACTTGTTCAAGGCTTTGTCCAAATAAGTTGGGGGCCTCTGTAAACCCTAGAAAAGGACTGTCCACGCATGCTGTCGTTTCCCCCAGTCTGAGAATCCTCCCATTCGAAGGTGGTCACATCTCTACTGACCTTGGCTAAAGGACATGTCCGCAGAGCATCTGTCAGATCTACCGCACCACGCTCCCGGTGACGGGAAGGTATTCTGCTAGAAAGGGTGTAGGGCCAGGGGACTATGGGATGTCTGTGTTGAATAATCTGATTCATTGCCCTCAAGTTTGGGGCTCCCCTGTAAGATCCATCTGGTTTCCTGACTGGTGAGGTTGGGGTGTCCGCCGGGGACATACAGGGTTCGAGTAGGCCATCTTCAGGTAGCCCCTCGATGACAGGTTGCCATCTGTCTCCCTTCAAGAGGAACTGGGGGTTATTTTCTCCTGATTGATTCTCTTTAATTTTGAGTTCGATATGTATTGGGTCGACCTTCAATCTCCCTCAATTTCTCTCCTTTGTCCAGATCTCGGGAAGAAGTTTTTCTTGTTTAGCAGTTAGAAGGTCCAGAGAACCAGGTGCGGTGACACAGGCTGCAATCCCAGCAGCTCGGGAGGCTGAGGCAGGAGGATCTCGAGTTCAAAGCCAGTCTCCTCAACGGCAAGGCACTAAGCAACTCAGTGAGACCCTGTCTCTAAATAAAATACAGAGTAGGGCTGGGGATGGGGCTCAGTGGTTGAGTGCCCCTGAGTTCAATCCCTGGTACCAAAAAAAAAGACATAAGGTGCGTCACCCTTTCTTCCCTTGTCCATTCAGGCTTCCCCTCTTAAATGTCCTTCCTCCCACACTTGTAGCACTTACTTCCTCCCCTGCCCCCTGGCCTGTGGTCTCTCGGGGTATCTCGACAAGACCCCATTTGTGTCTGAGGTTTAGGGCCTGGTTTTCGCTGAGTGACCTGTTCTGTGGTGGAGAGCACGATTTGGCCTTCATCTCTCGTCCCACGTACCTTATGAGCGTTTCCATCGTCCCTCTAGACGTCTATCCTTCCAGTTTTCTTTCTTACTTATTCATTAGTTTAGGTGGACACAATATCTTCATTTTATCTTTATGTGGTGTGGAGGATCGAACCCAGTGCCCCACGCATGCCCGGCGAGAGCGCTACCACTTGAGTCACCTCCCCAGCCCTAGTTTTCTAGTCTGTAATTTTCTAGAACTGTCAAGTCAGCCATTAGTCACACACTGCAGTTCTCACATTCCTTGCCTTGAGGGATCATTCGCATCTAACCCAGAGTAACTTCTCACGGATGGCGAAACCCCAGGTCCAGCCAGATGCCCGGGCTCCCGGGTCATGGTGGCTGATCTCCTAATCATCCCCTCTCTTCCCCAGAAAATAAGATACTTCAGAGGGTCGTGAGTCCAGCCCAGGTGTCAAGTTGAAGGCTGAGGAGTTGGTCTCAGTGGTCCGCTGCCCATGTGGGCCCTCTAATCAAGGACCTCAGATTTATTAAAGTTCTGAGTTTCTCTGGAACCCAGTTTTGCCTGATCCCAGAGGATAAAGGGTGGAGGGGGGAAAGGGAATCAGACCTTTTCCTCCCTGGGGAAGGAAACTTTGAACACCCATTTGCATTGTTCTAATTGTTTTTAATCTAGGCAGGGAAGGGTCTGGCACTGGCCCAGGGGCAGAAGCCTGCAGCTGCTCGTTTCCTTTGCATCCTCCTTTGACGCACTCCAGGGGCAGGAGATGGATTCTGTGCCTCGGTTGCAGCAGGGCCTGAGTCCACAGGAAGGTAGAACGGGGGAGTAAGGGATCCCCTTTGTTGGATTGGTCCTTCTGGGTCTCACCATCTTCAGTCATCTTAAGAACAACAGGACTTTGGGGCCCTTTCCCAAAAGAGCACAGACCACCTCTTCTTGACCACGAGGCCTGTGTCATTTATTCTATCATCAATCATCGACAGACCCCATCTTCATCGGTCCCAAACTTCGGTCAGCATACGGATGGGTTTAGCTTTGGTGGCTGAGTCCAAATAAGACAACAGTATTTTATCATCTTTGCTTTCTCCTTCCCTTCTGTCCTGGGACACCTTTCCAATACTTTAACCTGCGGCCCAGAGGGCTACGGGGGACTCTGGTGTCCTTTCCCCTGCCCGGCACCCTCTTTCCCTGGAGGAGGACGATCATCCTGTCCCCTGGGTATGGTTTTGTGTTCCTGAGCCTCCAGAGGTGTAGCTGCCCTCGGTGAGGGAGGATTCCTGCCTCCTCCTCAGCGGCCCCCTGACTCTGGCCCGCTCCTCGGGCTCTGCGCACCGACTCCTCCGCCGCCAAGACGCATGCGCACTCGCCTCCCGTTCTGGGGGGCCACCAGGACAGCGCTGCTTCCCAGCTGGGGTTGTTCCCTGGACTAAGGTGCTTGCCAGAGCCCTTCCTCGCGGTGCTGACTCACCTTCGATTTGGGGTCTGCTGTTGGCCTTGGAGTCTCAGCTTCCTCCCCCACGCAGCCAGGCAGCTGGTGTCTCCTCCCAGAAGGGGGTCCCCAGCGCCCCCAGGCATGTATGGAGCCCCAGCTGAGCGCCAAAAAGTCAAATATGGGACAAAGAATAACTGTCTAGAACTACCCACTGTTATATTAACCCCCACTGAGTATAAATGGAAAGGGATTTCCAGACCTGGGGGCCAGAGATTTTTTTTGGCATTAGCCCCTCTGGACCGCAGCAGTTTAAATAAGCCTGCTTCCTGGGAATTCCTGGGTGTCCAGCCTCATCTGTCCCACATCACTCAGAAGTGGGTCAGCAAGGCATACTGTCCCTCCATGAAAAGGTGTGCCCCAAAGAGCATCTGGATCTAGCACACCTGGGCAGGTGGCCTGCCAATATTTATCCCTAAGGAGGCATTGCGCCTCACTTCTGATAGGAAGAGTTGAGGGTTACAATCTACGTGGTTAATTAATTTAGTATTGGGGTGGGCACCTGTTAGTGGCACCATTCTGCCCACGTGATTCCCAAACTCAGGATGGCTCTGTTCCGACCTATGAAACTTAAGTTACAGTCGACACGCCTGGGTGACATTTCAGGTTAACTTTGATAGAAAAGAAAACGTAAATCTTACTACATGATATGGATTTCAGTGGCTTTAGCACAGATGATCCCAACTTGCTCAGCTTAGGACTTTTTGACTTTATGAATGTAGGATGTGGGCAGAGATTTTCTCAGAGCATAGAAAAAGATAGCAGGACACCATTAGTACCAACTCAGCTGTAACATTGCCGATCCTCTGTGATCTAGAGATAGAACGTCTAACCAGATATTACCACATATGGTGAAGTGGCACCCCCTTTCTCCCCAGAAAAGCCCTCTTCACCATGGCTGACTTTAGGACTGTCAGCAAAAGAGTCTCTGTGAAAGAGTCCAGTGTGATAAACTTCCTATTTTCGTGTCGCCCTGTTTACTTGGCCACTGGCCAGGAAGATTTCAGCACTCCAGGTGCTGGACACCCCCTTACTAGTTTTTCACAAATGTATCCAGTATAGTACTTTGAAGAAATGTGCAAACAAGGCCTCTGGCCTTGAGTTGGGCTTCACAGAGATGTCTACATTTTTAAGATAAGTTACAAATGGGCTCCACGGTAACAGCTGGCAGGGGGAGGAAAGAGAGGGGAGAAGAAGCTCTCCCCTTCTCAGGTGTTGTCCTTGAAGAGTTAACTTGCCCAGAACAGTGAAAGAAAAAGCTGCTTTCATGTGAACTTCTGCAGACTCTGAACTTCTGAGCCCCTCCCCTTACACTCTGGGTATAGAACTCTGAAACTCCCTGAACTCGGGGTTCAGGGGATTGATTGATTACAGCAAAAGCTGTGCCCTCTGAACCTGGCTGCAGCCAAATAAAACTGTTTCCTGCTGTCTTGGGTGCCTTGCCTCATTTGTCCCCACAACAATGGGAGAAGGACTATGTAAGAAATAGTGTGTAAAAGGAAACTAAAAGAGTATACAAGGCTATGGCTCCCTGCACTAAATGCTCAGCCTTTGGATAGGAATCCCCTGAGCCTTTGTCAACACAAATAAACACTGCTTCCTGCTGAATGCCCTCGTGTCCCATGTCTCTGTGTCTCTGTGCGAGAATCCTGCAACAGTACCAAAGCGACATGATCAGCAGAAACAACACTTCAGACTTTGACTTTCGCTCTTCTCCCAGGTTAGGAATACACAGTGCCATGGTCTTTGTGATGCCGGGGAGCGGCGCTAAACACTGCTCCCAGTCCCCCGAGATGGGGCTGAGCCGCTGATGCTCCACAGTGTCCTGGGTGCTAAGTGGCCATATTCCGTAATTTAGGTGTGTTTGGTGCATTTTCAACTTACAATGGATTTACCAGGATGTAACCCCACCTTAAGTTTGGACCATCTGCATCTTCACAGAGTTGTGCAACCACGGAAATGGGGTGACCTGCTGCAGCCACCTAGCCACAGAGATTCCCAGAGATGGGTGTGGCTTTCCAAAATGCCAGTCAACCTTGTTGACTGCAAGACACCTTGAAAGAAGACTCCACCTCTCAAGCCTCATCCCTGCCTTTAATGCTATCCCTTAAATAAAGAATCGGAGCCATTTTCTAACTGTTCTTTCCAGCTCCTGTCTATCAGGCGCCCCCTTAAAACTAACTCTGACTTTGTCCCTTGTTTCTTCACTAATTACTTCAGGCTTTAATTTTCTCAGGTGGCTTATCCTGTGCAGGAAGAATCACCCTGGAGAGGTGCTGGCTGCCTCGAGATACAGGTGCAGCTTAGGGCCTTGCTGCAAGAATCTGTTTCCAAGTTACTCCCCTGGCTGCTGGCCAGGCTCAGCGGTTGCTGGGCGGAAGGCCCAGGGCCTCAGTCCTTGCAGGCTGTTCCCGAGACGACCCTCAGCTCCTTGCCATACGGGCCTCTCCGTGGGGCCGCTGACAGTGCAGAGCTGGCTTCCTCAGAACAAATGAGTGGAAAGCAGCAAATGACGAGATCAGTCCTTTGTCTCTCTCTCAAGTGACATCTCACTACTTTGGCCACTGCATTAGTTTTCTGTTGCTGTGTATAAGTTACTAAGTTCAGAATCTAGAAACAACACCCACGTATTATTACCCAGTTGATGTGGGTCAGGAATCGAGCACAGTGTAGCGGGGCTCTCTGCTCAGGGGGACTCATAAGGTCACAGTCAAGGTGAGGGCTGGGCTGTGTTCTCATCCGGAGCTCAGGGTCCTTTTCCATGTCCCCTCTGATTGTTGGCAGAATTCAGTCCCCTGTGGTTGGAGCTCCTAGGCCCCCATATTTTTGCTGGCCGTGAGCAGGGGCCACTCTCAGCTCCTAGAGTCTACTTAAAGGCACCAGCAGGCTGCTGACCTTCCTCCAACCAGCAGGTGAGGGCCTATCAGGTACACCCAGGTAATCTCCCTCTCGATTAGCTCCAAGACACTGAAATGATATCCCTTTCTGTTCCGCAGCCCTGACCACAGTCACAGCAAGGACATGAGTGTGGTGGGTGCCCAAGGGACCGAGAAGCTTAGAGGCCAGCTCAGAATACACTGAAAAAATACATAGGAAAAAATACAAAAGATAAAAATAAAAAAATAAATTTTAATTTTAAAAGAAAAAAAAACATTTAACTAGATCCAGCCCATAATGAAAACATGGAGGTTACACAAAGATGTAAGGGATCTAGGGTCAGGTCACTGGGACTCCTCCTAAAAGGAGCTGCTGACCCCATCCCTCTATTCGGCAGCCTATTGCGTTTGGAGGGGGTGTCGAATCCTGCTCTTTCAGGGTCTGTTGTCTTGTTCACAGGGACTCGTTTCCTTGTGTGATCTGTAGTTTTGGGTTGGGAGCTCAGCTTCAGAAGGGACTTGTGTGGGAAGCCATGGTGGCCAGGCTCAGGGCAGGTACCTAGAAAGCTTCCCTGTTGGTTTGGCCAGGTACCCCAGGGGCTATCGTAGGCAAAGATCAAAGGCTGGTCAACGTTAGCCTCTCAGCTTCAGGGCTCCTGGACCTTGTGAATGGAGTAACTTCTTTGTAGGAATTCCAAACTTACATAAAAACTTCATGGGAAACGTCTTCCGGACTTGAAGCTCAAAACTTTTTGCATCTTTCTGCTTCTCTGGTTGGACATTTATTTTCTGTTCTTTGTCCTAATAGTGTTGTCTTCCTCGGCCCCAGCCTTAGTGTTGCATTGTAAGAGCCCCCAACCCTCAGCCGTGTCCCCACCTGGCTGTGAAACTCAACCCAGGCCCCGGGGCTGCCTCAGTTCCCTGCCTCCATCCTGCTTTGCAGCTCCCTCTTCATTTTTGGCCCTAGGAGACTTGGCTTCTTTTCTTTTTAAAGAGAGAGAGAGATAATTTTTTAATATTTTATTTTTCAGTTTTCGGTGGACACAACATCTTTATTTTATTTTTATGTGGTGCTGAGGATCGAACCCAGTGCCCTGCGCATGCCAGGCGAGTTCGTTACCGCCTGAGCCACACCCCCAGCCCTGGCTTATTTTCTTGAATGCTCAACTCTGTATTTAAAAGGAAACTTCTCCAGTGGCTCTGGAGGCTGAGACAGGAAGATTTCGAGTTCAAAGACAGCCTCAGCAGTTCAATCCCTGGAAGTAAAAAAAAAAAAAAAAAAAAAAAAAACTATAAAAGGAAACTTGTTTCTCATCAAGCATTTTTAAGGGTTCTGTAGAAGGGCCCTTCTCAGGTTATCTCACCTGCTATGAGAATTTAAAGATGGTGGAAATCTTAGACGGAGGTTTGAGGGATCATACTTTTTAAATCACATCATGCCAACAGACAAGACATCAGAGTTGCTTTTGGAGCAACCATAGTGCTCCGACTTTGGCTTCAACACAGACTTTCCACCCAGGGATCCAAGGCCTCCACCAGCCACTTTATGCAGGGGTGTCGGCGGAGACAGGGGCAGTGACACCAATGGCACTGTCATCACTTACTGTGAGACCTGGAGCTGCTCAGGGATCAGGCATTCTGACCTCGGTGGCTCAGTCACCACTGCCCAAAAGAGCCAGCATGTTGCTGCCACCATCCCTGTGGCCTGCCCTGTGTGTGCACATGGGTCGCCTGTTGTGTTACGTGGTGCCTGTCCTAGGTATCACCTGTCATATGTGGGTATGAGTCTCATCCACATCCCAGGGGCAGCTAGGTGGATGTGGGGTCCTCGTGGGGACCATGACCCCGGTAAGAGGAGCAGGACTGAAGCCGCACCCCCACACTATGCCACACACCTGGGTCACCTCAGTCTGCTCCACATTGGAGACTTGGTCCTTCAGCATAATGAACTTGGAGATGAACTGTGACGTCGTAGATCCACTGTCCAGACATGTCCCCTCCCCATGTTCACCCAGCCCACCTAAGACCCACGTCCTTCCAAAAGGCACCCACCCTGCATCCAAGTGCCCATTAGCCCAGTGTCTGGTCACCAACTCCAACTGGAGCTCTGCTGGAATCCCGCCAGGAGGAGGTTGCCACCTTCCAGAATGCTCCCTTCCCCCGCAGGTACTGATGGGACCTGGAAGGACTTGCTGTGTGACAGTGTCTGGGTCTGCTTGTCACTGAAAATTTGCAAGCGAAGCAGGCTGCTTTCCCTCCAACATGTAGACAACGTCTCCTCTCTGTCATGCCCTTGTAGCTTAGAGGACCCGGTGATGAGGGACTGCCTCTTTACAGACTGTCCCGGGAAGCTGTGGTTCAGATGGGAGGGGGGCGCCTTGCACGGCCACAGCACCTGGCTTCAGGGCCCACTAGAGGCTCGAGAAGGCAGTGGGGGGCAGAGAGAGGAGAGAGGGGGGCCACAGAACATGGGCAGGAGACCCAGTGCTGAAGACGGCGTGGAGGGGAGGCAGGAGCGAGGGTCTGGCCTTCAGCCTGGGGTCCAGGGGCTTGAGCGGGAGTCGCGTGGCCTCAGCAGAACACCAGGGGAGAAGCCACAACCCCCCACGGTGCCCTTCAGGGGTCTTCACAGAGGGGTCTGGGTCTTCTCTGTCACAGTGGGCACCTGCAGATGCTTAACACTGCCTGGTTCGCCACCAGCTTCTGGGCATCCTAGATGAGGCTGTGGCCCAGGACAGTGACCAAGTGTACCTGGGCTCGAGTCACTACTTCCCAGGCCCATCCTTGGTGACCCCCAACGTGACTCAGAAGTGGAACCTGCCCTCAAAGGTGTCCCTGGAAGACTGTGGCCAACATGCTGCCATAGACAAACAGGGCTGGGGCCAGGCTGCCTGCCGCCACAGTGCCCCAGAGGCCACATCAGCCAGGCACACACCCCAGGCGCTGAGACCCCCCAGTCAGGACAGTACAAAAGTCTCTTTATTGCTTATTTTCTATAAAAAGTCAGGCTCTCCTAGGAAGAGCAAAGCGGGAGTCGTCACAAGCGGTCCAGCAGCGCCCCGGCCTGGGGCGGGGTCCAGTGGCGTCCCTCAGGGCTTGGCACCGCAGCGGTTCCAGTGGCCCTGGGCTCTGGGGTGGCTTCCGGACCCAGATCACGGAGGGCGCAGGGCTCCCGGGACCGGCCACCCGGGGCGGCCGTGCGGCCAGCGAGCAGGGCGCCCGGGCCTCAGTGCCCCTCGGGGCCGTCGCCCCCCAGCGCCTGTTCGTAGGGGCAGGGCCGGCGGCAGAGGGCGGCTGGCTCCGGGCCCGGCCCTGCCGCCTCCTCCTCGGCGCAGTGGCCCCCGCCGCGCGCCCCCTCCGCGTCGCTCTCGTCCGAGTTCTCCTCCTCCAGGTAGCGGTAGCCCCGCACCTTGTGCTGCGGCCGCGGGATGCGCGGCTGGCGCGGGGCCATCCCGCGCCGCAACTTCTGCTCCATCCACAGGTACGAGGCCGCCGCCGCCACCAGAGTCACCAGCAGCACCGCCAGCTTAGCCTGGGCGCAAGGGAGCCATGAGGGCACCGTCCTCCCCCGCTCCCAGCCCAGCCGCACCGGCCCGCGGCCTCCCGTCGGCCCCCACACCTCCAGGGCACCCTCCGGAGGATCCTGGCACTGCCCCGGTAGATGAAGATGGGGTCAAGTCTGAACCAGGCCTGACCCTCTTTGACCAGGGCTTCCATTACCGTGTGTCCCCTCCACACAGCAGACCGTAGTCATGCCTTGCAGGTTTTTAAAACTGTAACCCACAGTCAGAGAACGACTGTGCAGCCTCACTTGGCTCACAGACTCATATTTGCATCCCCGTTTTGTTTTGTTGGTTGGTTTCTATTCTACTTCATTTTTTAAAAATGTTGGTCAGGACCTGCTAAACTGACCTGCCATGAGTAAGGAGCAGGGGGGGGGTGCAGCTCAGTGGGACAGCACTTGTCTAGCATGCTCCAGGCGCTGGGTCCCATCCCCAACACCACAGAAAGAAAACAAGCAGAGGAGCCCTTGCAGGCCACGGAGGGAGACATGGAGGGAGACATGGAGGGAGACGGATTACAGGAACCCAGAAGCCCAGTCTGAATGGGTGACCAAACAGGCCACAGGAAGACAGCTGGGATACACCCGGAGGAAAGCACAAACTCTGGATCCCTCCAGAGATGGGTAAACTGAGGCTGACAGGAGAGGCAATAAGTGGAGTACTGGGTTGGGGGCCATCCAGTGGGCTGAGGAAAGGGGTCCTTGGCCTGGGGCTTGGCCCAGGGAAGTGGGGGTGGGGCACGGAGTCCTTAGCCCCACTCAACCTCACCTTCATGGGCAGGCTGGCACCCAGGTACACCATGAAGATGGCCACCGCCTGCCACCAGTGGTAGATGGTAAAGATGAAGTCCTGCCTCTCCTTGTCCTCGTACAGGATTCCCAGGAGTGCTGCCAACAGGTGGAAAGGACAAGCAGGATGCAGGGGTCGCCTGGTGCTGCTGACCTCCCACGGGACTCTCCTAGGCCCTGTACCGGTCCCTTCCGTGAGTCCCAGAGCACCCGGGCAGCACTTATGCCAGTCCTTGCCTGCCCCCTAGAGGAGGCCCTGGTTACCCTGCTGCCCAGGGGAGTTCCAGAGGAGAGCTCTGTGCCCAGAAGTCATGGCTAGATCCCAGGTGCACAGGGCCAAGAGCAAGGGGACTGTTGCTCTTCCTCCTCAGGGACCAGGGAGGGCCAACTATCCACAGCAACCAGCTTTCTACAAATCGACCCTGAAGTGTGGGAGCAGGGGACTTGTTTCCCAAGAACCCTCCCAGGTGGGGGGAAGAGTCCTGACAGGGAGTCAGGGGACTCGGACTTGAGCTTCAGGACTGGAAGGTGGAGGTGGGGGTTCAGAGGTGCAGAAATGTGGACATAAACGTTGGCTCTGAGGATTATTTGGGTCCAGTGACTTTATGCATATTCTATGCTGTTAGAAGTTCTAAAAAGAAAAGGCCAGTCTGGCACCTCACAGGTACTGGGAGATACTTGCTATTAACACCTCTGCCAGGCTCAGGGAATGAACCCTCCTGTCCTGGGGCTCAGAGGTGACATTAAAAACCGTTAATGGCTCTGGCACACCAGAACAGATGCCAATGTGGACTACCCACGTGGCTAGATCCATGTGTACCAGTAATTCCCACTGGCAATACCCCCTCTCTACAGAGGGCATCACACAGCTGAACTTGGGCTCACTCTGCCTTCTGCTGATAGGACCCCTTTCCCCAGTGACTCATCCCTAGCAGCCCAGACCTGGAGACTGCCAGGCGATTAGGTTAGGATTCATGCCTGTTCCTGTCTCTGCTCCACAAAAGGCCCAGATCTGGGGCCACATGTATGTCTCAGTGGTAGAACACTGGACTAGCACACATGAGGCCCTAAGTTCAATCCCCAGCATCCAGGGGGAAGAAAGAAAGGGCCCAAGTCTACACCTGCATCCTAGGGTATGGACAGGGCTACCTGCCACTAGTCCCACCGTGCTCGTCCCTCAAGCACAGACCCCATCATCTACTCCGGTGTATGGAAGCCCCACCCCTGTGATGAGGAGGAGGTGTCCCCGCTGTGTTTTCCAATTTCCCTGAAGGCTGGGCACACCTACCCCATGTGTCCACAAGATCTCACCCCACTCCCTTGGTGTCTGCAGGGCTCAGTGCCCACCCTGAAGTATCAACAGAATGTCCATACCCCCAGGGCGTCTGGCTCTTCTTCGTCTGTGCCTCCAGCGTGGGTCTGTGGGACTTCCTTCCACCCCTGGACTGCCCACCTACCTTTACTTCATACAACTCCATGGCGGATCGCCTGTATGTTCGTGTCCACCCCTGGGTGTCCATGTCTCCCAACCACCCACAGCTTGCCACAGATCCTCCCCCGCAGTCATCCCAGTGTCCATGGCTGTACTCACTGCTGAGTCCGGTCTTGTTGAAGGCACTGCCCACACCCCAGAGGGCAGCTGCCACATAGAGGACCCAGCTGTGTTTCAGGGCTCGAGGTGCAGGGGCCCAGACAAAGAGGCCAAGAGTGAGCAGCAGGTGCAGCCCTGCCCCAGTGACCAGGGGCACTGAGCGTGGCAACCACAGCCCCAGCAGACCCAGGACCGAGGCAGCTGAGGCACCCAGGCTGTAGGCCACAAGGAGGTAGGCCAGCCGCTCCAGCCCAATGGAGCACACTCCATAGCCCTGAGGGAAAAGCAGAGTATTGAAAGTCTGACAGCCCAGGCCCTGACCCTCCCCATACAAATGTCACTTTAGGCCACACTTTGTCCTCTCTGGACCTCCTGGGAACTAATTTTCTCCAGGGCTGCTAGGAAGGTTCCAGGAGAACTGTCAATACTGAAAATACTTGGACTGTGTCCCCAGACACTAAGGGCCGTACCCTACATAAAACCAAATGCTTTATGGAAATCATCCCAGTTCAGCTTCAGAGAGGTTAAAGGAACTTGCCCAGGGAAAAGGAGAATAGGGACAAGGAAGGAAGAGAAAGAGGGAGAAGGTTCTTATATATATTTATACATATGTACTTTTTTTTTCAGTTCTGGGGAAGAAACTCAGGCTGGCATCAAACTTGGGACCCTCGTGCCTCAGCCTCCCGAGTCACTGGGATCACGGGCATGTGCCACCATGCCCACCTATACATATATACTTTAAAATATTTGGAATTTAAATTTAACTGGATATCCCGCCTCTTGTTGGCAACCTTATGCAGGCTGTACTTACCAGGGCAAGACCCGTGCAGGCAAAGAGCACCTCAAAGCCACTGTAGATGAAGAAGGGCACCAGGTGGCGCAGGCGGAAGTCACGCACGTACTTGAAGGGCAGCTGGAAGATGTTGCCCCAGCCCACGCTGCGCAGGTCGATCTCCTCCGTGGGCCGGTAAGCTGCACCGCACAGCCCCAGCACCTGCCGGCAGGAACTCTTTAGAGGTGACCAGCCAGGCACCTCGCTCCACCCCTGGGCTTCAGCCTCACCGCAGCCCAAGGCCCCGCCCTGGGACACGCCCACAAACCTTGCTTTCCAGGCCACGCCCCCATCCCCGCCCCTCAGGCATGCTCCTCCAGTGGACTTGGACCTTGCTTACCAGCCCCGTCCTGATCTCAGGCACATCATGTCCACGCCCCCGGAACTTTAGCTCTGCCTTCTAGTATCGCCCTCAGACTTGAGCCACATCCTCCAGTCCATGACCCTGGGACCGGCCCCAAACCCCTCTCAGGTAGCACTAATCTCTGGGATTTCAAATCCAGCCCCGTCCCTAGGCGTAGGCACGCCTCCTGGACTCAGCCCTGGCTTGCAAACTCGGCGCCTCCAGGCCTGCCCCCTCGGAGGCCACAGCCCTACAACCCTCCCCTGGCCACACCTCCAGGCAGTGGAACGCAAGCCCAGATTGTTTTCCAGGCTGTGCCACTCGGTCCCAAAGACCCACGCTTAGCCTCAACGCCTCTGGCCCATCCCCAGCCCGGGCCGCACCAGCAGCATGGCCAGGAAGGCCACCGCCATGAGCACGCTCTCCACCACGATGAGGTTTCGGCTCCGCGGTAATGTCCGCAGAACCGTCTTGTTGAAGCCATTAAGGATGCCGTGGCTGTTGGTGCCTGGGAAGAGTGGGTGGGGACACAGTGAGTGGGACCCGCTGTCAACCCTACCACGAAGAAGTGCAGCAGCCAGGGGACAGGCGAAGGTGGTGCCAGCAAGGAGCGCTCCCCAGGGAGGGTGGGCAGTCCACCTCCACACATCCACCCTGCACTGACTGAGCTCGGCCTGCCTGCTGGCCCCAAGGGAGAGCTGGGCAGTCTCAATCCAGGCGGCCTTCTCGGCCCGCCCCCACCCCTTAACCACATGCTCCTTCTGGGTCCTGGCCTTTCCCACCAAAGCGAAGGGATGCCAGGCTTCAGCCCCCACCCCTGGGAGTGAGGGCTCAGTGTCTGCTGGGTGACTGGGTGCGGGGAGTAGCAGGCCCTGGGGAGCCCCCCACCCCCATGAATACTAACCGCAGCTCTGCACGTTGTACAATGTGTGGTTCAGGTCATACAGGTAGTAGTTCAGGAAGTAAACCATGGGCAGCTGGGCACAGGCAAAGCTCAGCTGTGGACAGGAGGGCCGTTGGGGCCAGACTCAGGCACCAGCCAGGCCGAAAGCCCTGGCACTGTCTGGGCACAGACTTGGGGAACTGGAGCCCTCCCCCTACTGGGTCAGCCTGGTGGCAGGGTGGGGGGGTGCCCAAGACAGGAGGACTTCTTCCTGGCCAGCCCTGTAGACTGGGAGGAGACGAGGTCTCCGTCACTAGAAGTAGGCAAGCAGGGGTTGGCTCCAGAAAGGATTAGAGGGTTGAGAAGATGTACAGTGGGCTCCCATGTATGAGTTCTGGGCCCGGGACATCACACACACCCCCAGTGCGGCGCGAGGTGCTCACATGGAAGAAGCTATAGAAGATGGCTTGGAAGACCAGGAGGTAGGGTGCATGGGAGCCCCGCGGTGGACGCTGCTGAGGGCCCTGCTCATCCTGCTCCTTGTAGTGGGAGTACTCATAGTACTTCTGCGACATCCTGGGCCACAGAAGTAAAGGCTCGCCTCAGCCCCGTCTCTATGGCCACCCCACTTCTAGCACCCTGAGCTACGGGCTGAGCAGCTGAGGCCCAGAGCATGGGAGGGGCTTGCCCAAGACCCCCCAGCTGAGGGTGGCAAAGCAGTCGAGGCTCAACCAGGTCTCCAGCCTCCCAGCCCACTGCCCCCGACTCACCTGGTGATATAGTTGCCCATGGAGGCCCAGAGAGGAACGATGGCCATGCCCAGGGCCACAGCTGAGGGCACCAGTGTGTAGTAGCGCTCCCAGTAGTTGGTGGAGACAAATAGCGCATAGATGCCCACGGCCAGGAACATCATCCACTTGGTGCCAAAAAACCTGCAGACAGGGGAGGGGTGCTGGTTTCCCGGACCTGCAGGGACAACCTGGCCTGAGACCAGACGGCCATGGCCCCATATCCCCGCTTCAAGGCTGTGTGTGATGGAGAGAGCCCTGGCCAGAGATGGCCAGAGAGGGCCCGAAGATGGAGTCTCAGGTTCTAGATGCCGAGTGGATTGAGACAGGCCACTGTGCCTGCACACCTCGGTTTCCACAGCTGTGATGTGGGCAGGACCCAAACTACAGGCCTCTCGTGGTCATGGCAAGGATAGAAGGATAGGAGTCAGTGGCCGTGGGTACAGCTAGCACTCACTCCTGTCCTGCCTGACTCACCCATCTCCCTTTCTCCTCCCAGGCTTCTGAGGTGACTCTAGAGCCAGTGACATACTCAAAGGGCTCAACCAGGCTAGGATGAGAGGGAAGACGGGTCTCACGCTGTCAAGCGCCCGAGTTGGAGCCTTGGGGCCCCTTCCTCCCTGCCCACTGCTCTTGGGTTCCACTGTGGTCAGTGGGGAAGTTTCCCCTTCTCTGGGTCTGGGGAGAAGCCACACAGTGACCATGGAAGGGACTTGATCAGTGACGGGGTAAGGACCCAATCAGAGCACGGAGGCTGATCAGCCTGAAAGCCCACTCCCAGCATCTCTGGGTTTTACTTAAGCTCCTTAGTCCTTTCTTTGTCTTGGCTTCCAGGAAGCTCGAAGCTAAACAGCCCTGGGCGTTTGCCGCCCATTCTTTTGACCCACATCTCCAGCCCTTTCTTTCTTTTTTTGAGATAAGTTCTGGCTAAATTGCTGAGGCTGGCCTAAAACTTATTCTCCTGCCTCCACTTCAGCCTCTCTAGCCACTGGGATTACAGGCCCCACTTGTTATTTTTAGTTTGCAATATAACAGACAGGCAGCCTCCTCTTGATCTATTTGAGGGAAGGGCAGTTCACCAAAAAAGCTCATTTTGATGGAGCAAAAAGTAAAATGTCAGCACTCATTCACTGCAGGAGAGGATGTGGTTTAGAAATTGAAACAGCCCGTGGTCATGAGCATCGGCATGACCCTTTGGAAAGGTAGCCTGGTGGTTCTGGCCAACGGTGAGCACCTGGGTTTAGAGTCACTTGGCCAGCATTCAAACTTGAGGTCTGCCAGTTACTGCCTGTGGGACAGAGTCAAGTCTTCTCACCACAAGTTTCCCTTGTGGGTGGGAGCAGCTACCTGGACTGTTGGGAATTTAGCTCCTCCAGAGTGCCCAGCACATAAGAAACAAAATAAAGGCTAGCTGTAATCATTTAAAGTAATAGGTTTCTAGACCTGAAAGCATTTCATGTGCCTTTGACCTAGTGAAGACACTGCTGGGAATTTATCCCAGGGGAAAACAAAATAAAAATAATTAATTTTAAAAAGAAGGAAAGAGCCGGGCACTGGGAAGCCACCTGTCACAGGAAGCTGAGGAAGATGGATCACAAGTTCAAGGCCAGTTTGAGCAATTTAGTGAGACCCTGTCTCAAAAAATAAAAGGGTTGGAGGTGTAGCTCAGTGGTAGAGCACCCTTGGGTTCAATCACCAGTACCAAAAAAAGAAAGAAAAGAAGTAGAAGAGAAGGAGGACAGACAGACAGACAGCCTGGCAGTGCATGGCCGGCAGTCCCAGCTGCTTAGGAGGCTGAAGTGGGAGGGTTCCTTGCGCTCAGGAGTGAGATTAGCCTGGCCAACGTAGCGAGACTCCTGCCTCCACAGAAGAAAGAAAAAGAAGGAAAGAGTGTCAAGCACAGAGGAAGCAACCATGTCCAACTGAGGGCCACAGCTGGTCCCCATCTCTGCAGAAGACACGGCCCTGGCAAAAGTCCTCATGGTGAAGGCTGCAGACGAGGCTCAGATGTGTCAAGTGGAAAGAAAAAAAGAACAAGAGCAAGGCTTGCACACACGTGCTCTGGTGACAACGGGGTGGACTTTACCCACTCATGCTGGTGGGACAGAGGACGTGGGCCATTTACTGGAGGGCTTAGGAGGAGTTTCCTTGTTTATGATTTCAGTTACGGTGACACTGTTCAACTGTGAAAAGGAAACTTAAAAACAAGGGAACTAAAACCCATCTACTCTGCCCGCTGGCCTCCTGGCCTCATCTGGGAGGTGCTATGGGTGGGATTTCTGCACTGGCCAGGAGGCTGGGCCACAGGCCTCTAAGGCTGGGAAGCTCCTGCCCAGCCATTCCCCTTTCTGTGCCAAATGTCCTCTCAGTCACAGCTGATAGGGCCAGGAGTGGGCGCCTGAGCTTTGCCCACCGACTGGAGCCTCTCGCAGAATCCACAGCCCAACTCAGAAGGTCACTATGGGTCTGGGCCACCACAGAGCCCATGAGAGGATGCCATGTGGTACACAGGCCAAAGGCGGGCAGAGCCTGCTTGAATCTCTTGCCTGAAACCAAATGTGCCCTAGATGCGGGGACAAAATTCTCCTTTCCTCCCCTACACCTTGGTTTCCCCTCTTCACTCTCACCCTCCTAGGGAGGCACACTTCCTCCCCAGTTCCCTGTTCCTCCCTGCAAAACAATGGGCCAGCAATCTCTGCACCCTTGGAGACAGGGTGACAGGCCAGCCCTCACCTGATGAGCACCGGTGTGTAGAGCAGGGCAGCGATGGGTGTCACGTTGATGCCCATCAGCATCTTGCTGTCGATGTCGGGAAGGCCCATGTTGCCGTACTTCACCTCGCGGTAGGTCTCATCGTAGTGCAGGATCAGCTGCATCTGCAGGAGGCCTGGGGACAGGGGGCAGCGTGGAGGGAGCAGTCTGGCTCCCGGGGCAACCTAGCAGAGGCGGGAGGCAAGCCTGGCAGGGGCTCCAGTCACCGGAGGGCTTCCCATTCCTACAGGGAGCGGAGGAGGCAGGGAACCCACCCCCACGGCTCTGGCTGGGACCCGGGGACACGGGCCGGCCAGGAAGCCCCTCCTTGCCCCAAGTGAGGCAGCTGCAGCTGCAGCTAAGAGGGCGATGTACCGGGAAGTGAAAGGGGAAGGAGAAGGGCTGGCCCAAGGTTTCTCTTTCCCTGAACGGGTCGGGCGAGGCCAGGGGTCGCGCGGCGCAGGCCGGGGCGCGGGGCGTACCCAGGTAGACGCCGTAGGTGAGCATGCCGCCGGCGCTGGCGGCCAGCACGTTCTTGAGCACGCCCAGGCGCTTGCGGCGGTAGTAGCGGCGCTCCTCCTCCTCCTCGTTGTAGTTGGGGTACGCGCCCACCAGCTCGTCCAGCTGCGGGCCAGCACGCCGCTAGCACCCGCTGGCCACCCGGCCGCCCCGCGCCCCGCAGGGGACCCTGCCCCGCGCCGCCCCGCGCCGCCCCGCGCCCCCGGCCCCCGCTCACCGGGGCCTCGCACCCGTCCGCTGCCCCGAGTCGGTCCTCGTCGCCCTGCGGCCCCGCGGCCCCGGCCACCGGGTAGAGCGGCGGCTCCGCCTCCATGGCCAGACCCCGGACTGACAGCGCGCCCCGCGCCTCCGCCGCCGCCGGCCGTTCCTCCCGGGGCCCGCCCCGCGCCGGCTCCTCCCCGCGGGCGTGCCCGGGTCCCGGAGCCGCCAGGGACTCCGCCTCCCGGAGAAGAGGGCGAGTTCGAATCCCGGCTCAGCCACGTCCGGCTCCGTGCCTTTGGGGACGAGTTCACCCCTTCCCTGTGTTCCTCACCGGTAAAACGGGGACACTGGGCGCCACTCCCCGGGGAATTTGGTGATGGACCAGCTAATGCGAAACCTGACTCGCCCGCGGGGCTCCCCTCCGGCATCTCCTGAGCTTGGGGAGGGCGCAGGGGGCGGGACTGTGGCTCCCCTAGGCCCTAGGGGTGGCCTAGGGTGGCCCCACCACCACCCGGAGGAGGGTCCAAGGCGCCGGAGGGTCCAGGGCCCCCGGAGCCCGTGAAGTTGCCACCCTGCGGCCACTGACATTCCACAGCCCTGCTGTCCACCTGGCTGGAACCACCTGGGAGACCTTTTAAAATATCCAGTTCCCTTGACCTCCTGGCTCCTTCCGGTGCCTTCCCTCCCTGCTCCTCCCAGAAGGGCCATTCCCAGCCTCGGCGCTCAGTGCCGGAGGCCAACCCTGAAGACCCTGTATCTGGGCTTCTGGGCTTTAACTTCCCACCAAACCAACTGCTCCCCTCCTCCCCCCACCCGTGTTGGGCACATACTAAGTGACCGGTAAGTGGGACGGATGGATGGATAATTAACAAACACCTCCCCCCACAGAGGGGTCACTGGGAAGTCTGGGGACTGGGGACATGAGTATGTGAATTTACAGGGGCCTCAGGCTTTAAGATGGCAACACTTCACCCAGGGGACACCCAGGTGCAGCTGTGGGAGAAACAGAGGGTGAACTCCTGCCGGTGGGTGCCTGGAGGTGGGAGCCATACAAGAAGCAGGAGAGAGGGCAGGGCTGGAGGTGCTGGACAGGAGGAAGTGGGAGAATGGAGATGCCCTGGGTTTCTGCAGCCGGGAACTGTGGCCAGAGTGGATACCAGGGCTCACTGGGTGACGACAAAGTGCAGGTGTGGCCAGGGTGGCCTGGAGGTGAGTGGCCATGGGCTGGGGGGTAGTGTGCTTTGATGCCCCAGGAACACTGGGTCCTATGGAATTCAGGGGACAGGCATGTTCCAGGAGGCAGAGAGATGGTTCCGGGTGTGGCTGCCGGCAGTGGGCAGGGGTGGAAATCGCGGTTTGGAGGCTCCAAGGGAGGGGGGAGAACAAGCCTCTACCTCCCAGGAGGATACCCCCTGAAACCGTGCACAGGATGGGCTGGTGGGCCTGAGCCCAGATCTGCTCCTAAGGTCCCTGAGGCCTGCGCTTTCCCCTCCGCCAGCCCCTGGATAACTGCCCACGTGCTCTGGGGCCAGCAGGGGTCTCAGGACTATCCTCCAAGTTGTCAGACCCTCACAAAAGGGAGTCCGAGGCCATAAGGAAGGGGGGAGCTGTCACCCACACACGCCTGTGCCCAGAGCCATTAAGGGACTCTGCCAATCAACCTCGCACAAAGACGCCTGGAGGACAGCCGCCTGTCCAGCCTCGGGTGGGCGCTGTGGGTATTGATTCTTGTAGCTGAGGATTATTTTAAAACGATCATAATTCTCCTCGTTTTACCTTTAAAATTCTTCACCTTCACTGTACTGGATCTTGGGCTCATCTGAACATTGAATTGGTGTTATTCAGATGGACACCAGAAAGAAACGGAGGTGAGGGCCCTCCAGCCATGGAGCGGGTCCCAGGGTGTCCCCCAGCCCTGGCCCTTCAGTCTTCTCTGGCCATTAGTGTGGGAAGCCCCTCACCTGGCCCTCCACACACCCCAGGATGATAGGCACAAAGGAATTCTGCAGACAGGAAATCAGATGGAGGGACAGCCTAGTGGCCAGGGGACACAACCTTGGGTCAGAGCAGATGTGTAGGAGCTTGTGGAAAAGGAGACCTTACACCCCTAGATGGAGGGGGCACCAGGCTGGAGACACAGGCAGGATGGGGTGTCCGGTGTGACCACAGGCCCACGGAAATCCCATGGAGGAAGAAGGAGGTGACTGAGCTCCGCGGGGCCAGGCAGCTCTAAGATGCAGTCTCTTGAAGCTGCTGTCCAAGCCCGCCCTTGGGAGGCGTGGCCAGGCCTCACATCCACTGCTCAGCCAAGGAGAAGACCTCACGGGTTTGTTTCAAGGTAGAGGTGCATTTCCAATGTCCCAAGCACAATTTGTCATCCAGGGAACTCATGGAACAGGACTCCTGACCCTTAATGGGGAGGAAGGGAGCATCTGCAGGGTGAGCCAGCAGGCTGGAGAGAGAGAGAAGCGGGACAGTGTGGGTCTGAATGCCATCTGCTGCCAGAATCCCCTCTTCATACCTTATCAGTGAAGGTCTTCAACTGATTGTATAAGGCCCACCCACCTGGTGGTAGAGCACTTGCCTAGTACGGGCAAGGCCCTGGGTTCCACCCCAGCACCACACACACCAAAGTCTACTGATTTAACTGTAAATCTCATTCCCAAAATGCCTTCACAGCCACATCTAGAGTAATGCTAGACAAGTATCTTAACTGCAGCCTCGCCAAACTGACACCTGAAATTAACCATCACCGACCCCCAAGACGAAATGGAGAGGGATGTGTTTTAAGAAATAGAAGCCAAGAGAAGGAAGGAGATGAAAGGGACGGCTCCAGGAGGGGAGGTGGGCCCCAGTGAGAAAGGCTCCAGAGTCCACGCACCACGATCACCTCCCTGTGCCCACCCCTCAGCCTAGGGACGGCTCCACTAGGTGCTGCCTGTCCGTGAGTGACCCCACCTTTAAGTTTTCAGAGTTATTTAATTTAAAACCCTTGTTACCTTGGAATCCTCCTGAAGCTCATTTGTAACTTCTAACACTAAGTTGCCGTATTAAAATAAACTCCTTTTTTGTTTTACTTATTTATTTTTTGGCAGTGCTGGGGATGGAGCCCAGGGCCTCGCACGCGCCCAGGCTCCGCTCCGCCACTGAGCCGCGCCCCAGCCCTGATGCCCTCCTTGTTTTCTTTTTTATTGGCTCATTGTAATGACACACAACAGTGGGATTCGTTATCATATATTCACACGGGCACACAATAACACCTAATTTGGTTAATTTCATTCCCCAGTACCTCCCCTTTCCCTCCCCTCCCTGCCCCATCTCCCCTGTTCTGCTGGCCTCCCTCATATGTTTTTTGAACTTGTTCTAATCAGTTATACATGACAGTAGAACGCCTTTTGACCCACTGTACACAATGGAGCTCAGCTTCTCCTTCCTCTGGCTGAACATGGTGCAGAGTCACACCAGGAGTGTGATCATATACATTTATAGGGTAATAAGGTCTGTCTCATTCTGCCGTCCTTCCCATCCCACAGCCCTCCCCACTCCCCTCTGCACAATCCAAAGTTCCTTCATTCCCCTCCCCCCATGGATCAGCATCTGCCTATCAGAGAGAGCATTCGGTCTTTGGTTTTGGGGGATTGGCTTATTTCACTTAGTATGATGTTCTCTAGTTCCGTCTCTTTACCTGCAAATGCCATGATTTTATTTTCCTTTAAGGCTGAGCAATACTCCATTGTGAATATGTACTACATTTTCTTTCCATTCATGTTGAAGGGCACCTAGGTTGGCTCCATGGTTTTGCGAATTGAGCTGCTGTAAACACTGATGTGGTTTCTTCATGATAGTTTTAAGTCCTCTGGGTGTATGCCAAGGAGTGGGGTAGCTGGGTCAGATGGTGGCTCCATTCCAAGTTTTTTGATGGCGTCACTTCCTCCCCTTTCCCTTCTGGTGCCAGACAGGAACTCTGACTCAGTGACCATGGGAATGAAACAGAGCCATGTTTGGGGAACACGCAGGCGAGGTTTCGATAGGGGCTCAGCTCGGGGGGCGGGGCAGCACTGGCGCAGGGCACAGCTGCTCCCCGAAAACCAGGAGATGCAGCTCCAACCGCCTGGCGGGCAGGGCAGTGGGCGGGACCAACGGCCGGTGGTTTGGTACTGGGGCCAGTTTGGGGGACACAGTTCTGAAAGATGTCTTTTCTTGCACCAGATTCTGGCCACCGGGCCGTTGCAGTCGACCTGTGCAGGAACTGTTGGGTCACCCCTGCAGCCAGTGCCGCCATCAGAGCCTTACGATGGGGCTAAAGGACTGCGGGGCTCAGGCTGCGTAGCTGTGGCAAAGCCCAGGGCTGGGCGGAAGAGAACACCCGCTCCCCAGCCAGGGTGTCCTCAGGGGGCCATCAGTGTATCAAGTGCCGGACAGTAGAGGTGCCTCCCCTCCGAGGTATGGGCCTCTTGCTGGTTCACCGACATGGGCAACAGCACCTCTGAAGTCCAGCCCGTGGGCCAGCTGACAGTGGGCTCTGCTGTCACTAGTTCACTCACTCTGAGCCACACAGTCCTTGGGGTGATTGCCCACCTTTACACCCATCCCACCACGGGATTCAGGCCGCGCACCAAGACTTCAGTGGCACCCATGATGGCCTCCCAGGCCACCAAACGGCATGCACAGCTGTAAGCTGCTTCTCCATCAGGACGTGGAGGGCTCGCAGCCTTTCACACTGGACACCAATGGCCCAGAGTCTGTCTCAGCCATTTGTATTCCTGCCATAAGCCCCAGCTAAATCCTTCTCAGGTTACAGCACATCTAAGCCCGGAGGTCGTGCAGGATCAGTGACATGTAGCACCCGGGGTCTCTGGCCCCCGCCGGCTCCTGGCCCACCTGGACGCTCTTGGCCCCTCCCGGTGCTGTAGGGCGAGTCTCGAACCTCTCCATTTTAGGGCAGTGCACATGTTGTCCACCCCTAAAGCTCACAGGCCAGGGCTCTGCTGGCCTCTGTCTATATTGTCTTCCAAGCTCGGCTTGATGGCCGAATGAGGGGGCCTGGTCGCCTGGCTAGGCCTTGCTGGCTGCTGCCCGCCCAGGAGCCACGGCCACTGCTGCCCATTGCCACTGAGGGCCTGAGGGGTGGATCCCCCTCCCCTCCTCCTCTCAGCCACGAGGGAGGCCGAGAGGGGTTCTCAAGGCACAGAGGTCCCCCTCCAGCGACCGGGCTCTGGTCTCGCCTCTTCCTGACCTTGCACCTGCCTTATCTTGGCGGGCTCTCTGAAGCCACCCCCTGTCTGCTCAGAGCAGGAAGGGACATCCTTCCCGCAGCCCAGCCCTGTGCGTGGGCTCCCCGTCCCCTCTCCATCCCCTTCTCCTGGCCATGGGCCGCTGCCCGGGCTCGGCCGCTCGGTCCACAGCCCACCAGGTGCTGCTCACCCCCAGGGCAGTAAGAAAACACCCAGCCACTCGCCTCCCGGGGGCCGCCCCGGTGGGAGCTCCGTGCTCCTGAAGGCTTCTCCCTGCTCCAGGGAGCCCACCCGCCGCTTCCCGGCCTTCCTCGGGAATCCATGCCAACAGGGTGGAGAACCGGGCGCCACAGCTGCTGTTGCCAGGGGGAAGGCCTCTCTCACCTGGCGGCACAGAATCCTGCCGGCCACGCCCGGTGTCAGGCTGTGGCCCAGGCCAGGAGGAGGGTCGGCCCTGGAAGTTGAAAGGAGATGTGAGGCAGTGGGGACGGCAGACTGCTCTACCTGGAGGTGACAGCAGCCCTGCCATCGCCTCCAGAGGCCTTCTTTACGTGCAGGTCAGACAGAGAGGGTACGTCAGTGGGCGCATGTCCCAAGCAGAGGCTCATGACCCCGAGTCCCCAGGCTGAACCGGGGTGTCTGTGACCTTGGCTACAAATGAAAGCATCGCCCGCGGGAAGCCTCAGCGAGGGAGTCGGCCATCGTGGGCCGACAGTGGGTGACGGGCCATCCCTCTGCTGGTTGAGTGCTGGCCGGGGCCCAGGCACTGCGCCCTGTGGCCTCTACTCTGCACCCCAGGAAGGAGCTCAGTGGCCGCAGGGGAGGCCCACTCAGTGGAAGGCCACAGGGCTGGGCCTCAGGGACAAAGCAAGCACACCCACCTCCTCGGGAGGGCAGGGAGAGGGGCAGGAGCACAGCTGCATTCATTGAGCACCTCCTGTATACCTGAGATCCTGGCAGGTGCTTTCCCCCTGGGCTCCTTTTGTCCTCCCAGGAGTGAGGTGAGGACCCTGTGGCCTGAGGTGGGGACACCCAGCAGGTGAGCTGAGTAGCCTGTCTGCAGGTGAGACCGGGGAGCTCAGGGAAGGCAGGAAAGGAGGACGCTGGTTCCACTCGATGCCACACCCTTGTCCACTCTGCCCTCCCCTGCCCCTTGCCCCTGCCTCGGAGAGAGGACAAAGGTGAATTTTTTTTTTTTTTTTTTGTATTGGAGACTGAACCCAGGAGTGCTCCTCCACTGAGCCACGTCCCCAGCCCTTTCTATTCTTTGACCCAGGGTCTTGCTAAGTTGCTGAGGCTTTGGACTCCTGGTCCTCCTGCCTCAGCTGCTGGGATTTCAGGCGTGGCCACCTCGCTGGGCTAGCAGGGTCTTCCCATCACATCCTCTGAAGTAAGTGCCAGCGTCTGGGGCACTGCGTGGCCAGGCAGGCCCAGGCCGGGGCGGGGGTGGCTGGGGCGGCACCTCCTCCTGTGCGGCCCCACCTCAGGCACCTCCCTGGGCCTCCACTGTCCGCTGCAGATGGGGGCTGCGGGTGGGTGAGGAGGGAAGGGCCATGGGGAGGGCCAAAGCTAGGGACCCTGGCGGAGGACGGTGGGACCGAGCCGGTCTGGAAGGCAGCTGGTGGGTCTGGCTGGGGCCTGAGCCACCTTCCTGTCCTGGAGTTTGGGAGGTGGCTCTCGGCCTCCTCCAGGTCGGGTTGGGGCACTTGAAATGCCAGTGACTCCAGACCCACCTGCAGGGACTGAGCTATTCCTCCTCGGGATCCCTGGGCATGTGTTACGCTTCCGTTTCCCTCTAGACGGAAATGCAGAGGCACAGGAAGGTTAAGACACTGACCTGAGGTCGCACAGACAAGTGTCAGGACCGGGGCTGGAAACCAGGCTACCCCTCACCGCCTCTGAACCAGGTGCCCAGCTAAGTGCTTCAGCCGTTTACCTTGTGGACACCCTGGGCCTGCTCTTGCCTGTACACACACGAGAACTCCAAGGCCAAGAAGCAAGCAGTGAGGGTGGGCAGATCTGTCTGGCCCAGACACGAGAGCTTGGCCACAGCAGGAAGTCCGAGACCTCTGGCTCCCCTACACCAGACGTGCAGGCCCAGGCAGCTCTAAGAGTCACCCCTGGAGGTCCTGGCCACAACCGTCAGGCCCACTGAGCCTCTGGAACCCCCCTCCAGGGGCAAGGAGAAGGGTGGGGTGCCTCCCACCCCAGGGTAGAGGGGCCTCCACACCCAGCACAGGCAGGCCTCCTCGGGAGCCTCCTTGCGAGCTGTCTCGAGCCCTGCAGGGAGTCTCCTGGCAGCCGTCTGGTCAGAGAGGGTCTTTAGGATCGGCACACCCCTCTCACCCATCAGGACCTTCCCAGGTGGGCTCCCAGTTTGCTGTGTGGCTTTAGGCCTGTGACTGCTCCTCTCTGAGTCTACTTCCTGGCTGAGAGCTATGGGCTCAGCCCCCGCCTAGCCCTGCCTGTCACCAGCTCTCTTTGCTTCTGTCTGGCTCAGCTCCAGACAGCCGCAGAGCAGGCTGTCACATGCTGAGTCACGTGACCGGTGGCGGCTGGGGGCTCCATCCTCCACAGAGAACGGGGAGGGGGTCCTCCGCAGCCCCTTATCCCTCCCCCACCCCAACTAGCTAAAGCCTCCAGGGTGTCCCAGCCGACTTGGGCCAGAGGCCCTCTCCCGCCCGCCCAGGGAGGCAGGGGAGCCGGTGGGTGGGGCAGCCATGAGCATCTCCCAGGTGCAAGGTCGGCCCAGAGGCCCTGGCCCGGGAGCCTCCAGGCAGACCCAGGGCACCAGCAGGGAGGGCACTGCAGCAGGCAGTGGCACAAAGGCGGTCCCTGCCTGGAACCCACGCGCCCGTCTGACCCTGCACCTGCTTGGCCCCACAGGTATGCCTGGGGTGGAGACAGTGGCAAGGCAGGTGGCAGGCCCCCGGGCACAGCTCTGTGCCTGAGGAGGAGTGGGAGCACAAGGTCCCCCAGGGTGACAGGTGACACGGTGAGGCTTAGCGATCACTGTCGTAGGCAGTGGAGGGTGGATTCGTCCCTGGGAGGCAGAGGGGACATCTGTGACGGTGAACACCTGCTCGGAGCAGGAAGCCCTGCCACCCTGCCCACGGTCAAGTCCCCTCCCCTTTCTGGGCACTGCTTTCCTCATTTGTAAAACGTCAGGTTTGGGGGGTGACAGGTTCTGTGCAGGGGGTGCTGCTGGGGGTGGTGCTGGGGACACAGCTAGGCAGAGGCTGAGGACAGCAGGCAGCAGACATTGTCCTGGGATTGTGCTCTGGCCGCCAGCCATCTCGGCTTTGCAGATGGGGACCCTGAGGCTCAGGGGGCTTGCTGTAGGCCTCTGGGTCCCACCTCACCCCTGATTCCCGGTCCACTGCCCTGGGCTCTCCTGGGGCCGGGCCCCTTGGTCAGAATTGACGGGCTGTGTGGCCTGTGGCCTGGTGCTGCCCTCTCTGAGTCCTGGCTCCTTCTCCTGAGGCTCAGGGAAGGATCTAGAGGCCTCTGGAGGAAGTAGCGGCAAAATCTTGCTTTGCAGCCTCCAGCTGGCCCAGCGCCAAAGTCAGGCCCCAGGCCAAGGGTGCCCCGCCCGGGAGGCCGGCCGTCCTGGACCTTTCATAAGGCAGGGGAGCTCCAGGCGAGCGGGGACAGCCAGCAGGAAGGGCAGCTTGGCGGGGCTTCAGGTACTGTATCCCGCGCAGCTGGGGCTGCACCCATCAGCCAGGGCCTCGACCCGGGGGCTGCCGGCTGCCAGGCAGGCAGGCTGCTGGGGACACACAGGCTCACTGTGTCCTCGGCTCCATGGCTGGCCAGGGGAGAAAGGGGAAGGAAGAGACAGGGTGGAGGGACAAGGAGGGGGAGAAGGAGGGCCCGGGAGAGGCCGGAGCGCTGGGCCCAGCCGCCAGCAGCCAACCTCAGTCTGTGGGAGTGGGCCACCCTCCTCCTCCTGGGTACTGGACGCCCTGTGAGGCCAAGGGACCCCGCCCTGTGCCCAGCTGCCCCAAGAGGGAACACACTCCATGACCCCGGAGGGGACAAGAGTCTACTCAGGTGACAGCCACCTCCTGGGCAGGCCGGGCCATTTCACAGACAGGAAAAGTGAGACTCGGAGATCAAGAGACTCGCCCTGGGTCCCCCGGCAAATAAGCAGAGCTGCTGGGAGTTGGGAGCCAGGTCGCTGGACCCCCAGGCCATGCCACGGGCCGAGAGGCGAGCGGCTCAGTGACAGCACTGGCCCAGAAGGTAGGAGGCCCTGGGTTGGATCCCGGCACAACACAAGCCAACAACAGAAAGCCCAAAGGCCTGAGTAGGGACAGGGCCTGCAGCCGGAGGAGCATCCAGCCCCAGGCTGCCGACGGGCAGGGCAGGACCCGAGGCCGGCCCAGCTAGGGGCTCCGTGAGGGGAGGAGCCAGCACCCAGCCACCCCATTCCTCTGGCCGGCGCCGCAGCAGGGCAGGCCCACCTGTGCCCGGAGCCTGAAGGATCCCCGGGTCATCCGCCTGGAGGGAAGTGGCCGCACCTTCCCGGCCCCGACACAGGCCAGTGTTCTTTTCACCCTCAAAAGCTCTAGGAAGCCCTGCCCACCCCCTTCACAGAGACCTCCAGGCCTGCAGCCCCTGGACCTCCCTGGCCCGGCCCGGGGAGGCAGGAAGGGACTTGGGCCTGCCGGGCGCAGTGGGCACCGACGGGACCGAGGGCAGGTGAGGGGACAGCACGGGAAGAGCGCCACTCCTGTCCTCACAGGGTGCCTCGCTGACAGGCCTGGCCCCAGGTCCCCTCCCCAGGACTCCGGCTGCCCCCTCGCAGGGCACTGGAACTGTGCTGAGCCAGGGGTGGACCTGGGTTTCCAGCCTAAGAAGGTGGGTGGCCTTGGGGGACCCCGTGCCTGCTGTGTCCTGGTCTCCATTTCTTTCGATGGGGTGACTAACGGCCCCCAGCTGCTGGCATGTTTCAGCGAGTCAGGGCAGACAGCCGGACAGACTCAGTGTGAGATGGACCTGAGATGGACCCACGAAGGGGGACCGCGCTCCCGGCCCAGCCCCGGGACTGCTGCAGGGATCTCCTGTGTCCACAGTGGCTGCGCGGAACCCTGAGGGGTCACAGCCCAGGACCCTGGGCAGAGGACGGCCCGGCTCCTCTGCTTGCCTGGGTCCTGCCCAGCTCCCATCCTCAGGGCCACTTGCTGGGGGCCTCAGCCCAGAGTGACCAGCCACAGGGGCACGGGCAGCTCAGGGCCGTAGCCTGCTGCCCATGCCAGCCAGCCTCACTGTTGCTGGGAGCGGCGGCTGGAATGTTCCACTGGACCCTTGTCCCCCACGGAGCTCCTGCCCACGTCCCCTGTGGGTGCTGCGAGCTTCACATTTCTGTGGGCGCTGAGAGGCCCTGATGAAAGGCAGGGGGCGGTGCGCTTGTACCCGCACCCGCGATGCGGTGAGAGGTGACGGGAGAGGAGTCAATATTTGTAGACCTCTTAGAGAAACAGCCAGGTGGCCCTGTGCCCTGAGCTCAGGGCACAACGGCCAGCGCTTTAGGCCATGTCCTGCCACGTGACGCAGAGGGGCCAGGGCTAGCTTCGCCCTGTGCTTTGGACAAGGAGACTGAGGCAGGGAGGGCGAGGGCCTGCCCAGGCGTCCCAGCTTACGAGGCCCAGCCAGGAGCCCAGCTCCGGAGGCCGGCAGGCACCTATGAGCTGGCACGTGCTGCTCTATGCCCAGCAGGCGGGGAGGCTGGGCACGGAGACCCAAAGGAAGGGTCAAGTAGGCCAGCAGGGGCTGCCGTCCAGGCCCTCGGGAGGCAGCAGACAGGCAGGGGAGGAGACTGCAGGGGTGGACCGAGAGTCACTGGACATTTATCTCACAGCACCACCCAGAACAGCGGGAGACAGGCAAGGGGCAGCTACAGGGGAGGGTGGGGAGAAGTCAGGGCCGGCTGCCTGGAGGAGGCATCAGCTGAGACCCGAGGGAGGCAGGCACCAGGCTGAGGAGTGGGTGGTCACAGCACTCATCAGACGAGCCTCAAGGGAACAGGTGGGGCCCAGGGGGACGTGGGGTCCTGCCCTGGCTGGTGACAGCATGGAGCCATGAGTGTCCCTTGCCCGGATTGGAGGGGGCAGCAGGGCCGTCCCCCTTGTGCCAGGGCAACTGAGGTGCAGGGAGAAGGGGCCACTGCCCAGGTCACCCAGGCCTTGAGCTGCCACACCCATCCTGGCTCCCAGGCTGGGACAGAGGGGACAGGGATCTCTGTGTCCAGCACATTCCACGAGGTGGCCGTGGTGGCAGATGGCAAACTGTCCCTCCATTCATCGTACTCCTGTCCACTCGGCCAGGCCAGATGATGGCCAGCCTCCCTCCAGGAGGGCTCCCAAGCAGGGTAGGACCGGGACTCAGGGCCACCCTATGTGGCAGGAAGTAGGGTGACCTCAGCCTGCCTGCCCAGGCCTGGGGGCCAGGAGCAGCTGTCCCCAAGCCACACTGTCTCCCGTGACACCCCGCGCTCCCCTGGCAAAGGGAGTGGTTACCAGGCCTGGCGCGTCTGAGTGCGCCCATGGCAGGGCAGGGACTTGAAGGCCGCGGCTGGCCTGTGGGGTAACTGAGGGGCAGCCGCAGGACGCCCTGGAGGTGGAGCACCCACTTCTCCTGCCCTGTCCACAGGATGGACCCCCTCGAGGACACGCTGCGGCGGCTGCGGGAGGCCTTCGGCTCGGGGCGGACTCGGCCGGCAGAGTTCCGGGCGGCGCAGCTCCAGGGCCTGGGCCGCTTCCTGAAGGACAACAGGCAGCTGCTGCTGGACGCGCTGGCCCAGGACCTGGGCAAGGTGGCCGGGTGGGGGAGGGGGGCCCTGCAGGGAGGGGTCAGGCAGCACAGCTGGGACAGAGGGACCAAGAGCCACCAGAGCCCAGCTCCTGCCTGGGCCAGGACCTGCCTCCTGCCTTCACCCAGCCCCGGGTCCTCCACTCAGTCTGCAGCTACTGTGTGCTGGTGAGGCTCTGGGCACCCGAACAGGGCCAAGGCCCCCAGTCCACAGAGCTGACCCTCTGGTGGGGGACAATACAACAGAACAGAGGTGGCCCAGTGGGCTGAGTGATAATGAGTGTCATGGAGACACCCCAGAGAAAGGGCGGAGGGGACCAGGAGCAGGTGCTGGTTTATACAGGGAGTGGCAGGGAAGGTGTCTCTGAGAGGGGGGCATTAGAGCAGAGACACAGAGGAGAGGGAAAGAAAGAGCCCCTGGACATTGGGGGTGGCCACCTGTGTAGCACATGCAAAGGTCCTGAGGCAGGAGGACTTGGTGTAATTGAGGAGCTACAAAGAGACCAGTGTGGCTGGAGGGAGTGGGAGAGAGAGATGTGGAAGGTGAGGCCTGGGAGGTGGGACCCAGTGGGTTGGGCCTAGTCAGCCCCGGAGGACTTTGGCCTCACTCTGGGTACAGCGGGCATCACAGGCTCTGTGTGAACCCGGGAGGCCCACAGGCTCAGACCCTCCCCATCCTGCAGCAGCCACCACCGTGGAGGCCCCAGAAACACGCACCTGGCAAGGCCCCACCCCTCGACCGCACCCCTGCCCAGGACAGCTGTCCAGCGGGCTGCCCCAGAACCCTTTTCTGGGCAGGACATCCCCAGCTGTCGCCTCCCCCAGCCTGTTGGACTCCCTGGGGAGCGAGTCTCCTGCCACCCGAGACCTGACCTGACCAACCGGGCTATCTGGTCCCTTTGCCACTTCAGCTCCGACTCCAGGAGCCCAGGAAACCCAACCTGACCCCTCCCTGGCCGTCCCCCCCAGCAGGCAGTGTCCCCAGAGCTGCGTCCTGCCACGCACCCAGCGGCTCTTGGAGGTGCGTCACTCCCAGCTACCCCTAGAGAAGGCTCGGGAGGGACACGTTCTTGCCCGAAGACACAGCCAGGGCCCAAGCCGGCTCCAGGTGGCCCACTCTCCAGAGTCACGGAGCTCAGCAGACCCAGGCTGCCCGGGTCCCGGCAGCGTAACCAGCTATGGACACAGTGTGGCTGAAGGCTCGCTGCAGCCCGGCAGCCATGGGGGGCACGAGGGGACACGGCCTTGTCCTCTGAGGCCGTCCCCTCCTCCTGGGCCCAGCGCTGGCCCTGGCCTTGCTGCAGGCTTGCTGAGTGACCCCGAGTGGACGATTCCTGCCTCTGGTCCTGACCACCGGCACCCTGTGTCCCATCACCTCTGCTCTGACGCAGGGAGCTGGTCCTGCAGTCCTCTGGCCATGGCCTCCGGTAGCTGGCAGTGACTCCACTGGCCGTGTCTCACCTGGGAGTGGGGATAGGGCACACCAGCTGGCAGAGATCAGGACAACGTCTCGCCCACTGAGCCCCTTCCCAGCCCTGTTTTGTATTTTACTTAGAGACAGCATCTCACTGAGCTGCTTAGCGCCTCGCCGTTGCTGAGGCTGGCTTTGAACTTGAGATCCTCCTGTCTCAGCCTCCCGAGCTACTGGAATGACAGGCGTGGCCACCAGACCCAGCTCTATCGATTTTTGTCTCCTCCCTCCTGCCCTAGAAACCTGACCGTGGTCCCTGTCCCTGGGCTGTGGGAACAGAGATTTGCCAGGGAGGGGGCTGTGCCCTGCGCTGTACAGATGGATGTCCACCCTGCAGACAGCTGTATGCGGCCTGTTAGGTCCAAATCGGATCCTGCCCCCTCTGCTCAGCGGCGTCTCCTGTCACCTGGCCATCACCTCCGCCAGGCAGGGCCCTGCCCCCACTGGGACTCCTGTCCAGAACGTGCCACCCCTAGGCATGCAGGCCCCACCTCCTTGTCTTCAGGTCACTGCTCAATGGCTCCTCTTCCCGGAGACCTGTACTGACCACTGTATAAACAGCACACGTCGTGCATACTCTCACACCCAGTCCTGCACACGTCAAGACTTAACACGGCCATTGATGATCTCGTGGTCACAGTCACTGTCCCCTACATGGGACCCCAGGGTGGTTGCCCATCTGTTTTGGTCGCTGCTCCAACTTGGCACAGGAACAGCGCCTGTTCCCAGGAAGGGCACGGAGCGTGGAGTGAGCCCAGAGGTGCCACAGCAGCAGGTTCTGGGCCGTCCCCCATCCAGCCACCCGCTGACCCCCAGCCCACCCGATCTTGGCTTTCCCGCAGTCCAACTTTGAGGCAGAGGTGTCTGAGATCGCCATCAGCCAGAGCGAGGTCGACCTGGCCCTCAGGAACCTGCAGACCTGGATGAAGGACGAGAAGGTGTCCAAGAACCTGGTGAGAGGCGGGGTCGGGGCGGGCAGGCGGGCTTCAGGAGTACTTGCTCCCATGGGGTGGCCTCTCGGGCACTCACTGTCCACCCCCACCCAGGCCACACAGCTGGACTCGGCCTTCATCCGCAAGGAGCCCTTCGGCCTGGTGCTCATCGTCGCGCCCTGGAACTACCCGCTGAACCTGACGCTTGTGCCCCTGGTGGGGGCCATCGCTGCAGGTGAGAGCGGAGAGAGCCTCCGCCTTCCTACAGCCCCCAGGTCTCAGGGCCCCCGGGGCCAGACCAGGTGCTTCCACCGGCCCACTGTCCAGGGCTGTGTGGCCTCAGATGGGTCTTGTCCCCTCAGCCAGTGTCTCCGTCTGACAGTGGGCGGGGCCAGCACCTGCCTGCAGGGCTGTGGGCTGGGCGTCCACCCCCTGCCCCTCCTCTCCCGCCTGCAGGGAACTGTGTGGTGCTGAAGCCCTCCGAGATCAGCAAGAGCGTTGAGAAGGTGCTGGCCGAGGTGCTGCCCCGCTACCTGGACCAGGTGACAGGGACAGGCAGCCCCCGGCGTCAGAGGACCCAAGTCCCAACCTCAGTGCTACCTCTCCCAAGTTGTGTGACCTTGGCTAAGTGCCCCCACCAACTTCCCTCTGTGCAGCAGCCAGGGCACCTGTCCCTGGGAGTCCCAGCCCGGCCCCACACCCTCAACCCCATACCTGTTGGGCCCCGTCCCCTGGGGACCCCAACCTACCCAGCCTCCTAGAGCCTTGGCGACGCTGGGTCAGGCCAGGGGGCTGGGGGTGGGCAGGACAGGTCCCCCCGGGCGCTGAAGCTGGGACCCCCACCTGTGGCGCAGAGCTGCTTGGCTGTGGCCCTGGGCGGGCCCGCGGAGACCGCGCGGCTGCTGGAGCACAGGTTCGACTACATCTTCTTCACAGGTGAGGAGGGAGGCCCTGGGGTCCCATCCCTGAACTCCAAGAGCAGGCCACGGCCACCGGTGACTCAGCCCTGAATGGGCAGGCGCTGGGTGGGTGCACAGGGGCTGACCTCAGCCAGGCTGGGAGCAGGACCTGGCCCCTCAGCACCACTCAAAATGGCATGGAGTTCCGTGTGGGTCCACAACCCACCTCTGCCAACCAGGCTCCTGAATCAAGCCTCTGGCCTTGCTAGCTCCAGCTGTGCCAGGCCTCCCACCCCAGGGACAGTGGCCCTGCTGCAGGCTAGACAGGTGAGGCCCGGGTCCAGGTGACCAAGGGCCTGCCCAGGGTCACTCTGCCCTGGCCAGGTCAGGATGTGCACCCAAGCCCTTGGTGAGAGCTGACCCCAGGGTTCCCCTGCCGTCACACTAGTCCCCACACCTCCTGGCTTCGTCACCAGGATGGGACTTGTGGAGGAGACACAAGGACAGAGGCAGGGGGCAGCACTCCCAGGGCTGAGCTCACCTCTGACCTCAGCCTTGCCCTTCTCCCCTGTGGACCCTGCGTCAAGCTCAGGAAAAGCAGTGCCTGTCCCACCTGGCCACAGGGAGGCTAACGGAGCAAGAGGGTCTGGTGGCAGCTCCTGTAGTCCCCATGCGAGGGAGGAGCTGCCCCTCCACCCACCCTGCAGCTCTGGCGGGTGAGAGGCCAGCGCCCAGGACCAGGGTATAGAGGCAGGGAGACCCCAGAGGCTATTCTAGGCGCAGTCCTCAAGGTGGCCTGCACAGAGGCTGCAGACAACGGGGACCTCTGCTGCACCCCAAGCTCTCCAGGCCTGTTTTCTCATCTGCAAAGCTGAGTCCTCTCTAAGTCATAGGTCTGTCCTGAGGGCGAAGGAAGGACAGACGAAGTCCTTCCCAGACTTGGCCCTGGAGCTCCGTTCTCTCCTGCTGCCCTGGTCAGGGAGCTTTGCTGAGCCCACCGACCAAGTGCCAGACACCACGTGGGCCTCGGGGTGCAGAGGGGCTGGAAGGACAAGCCCTTTGGAGTTCTGCGTTAAGGGGAGAGAAGAGATCAGGGGCCAAGAGGCGTGGAGCTGCAGGCCAGGCCAGTGCGGGAGGCTCCAGGGGTGACAGGTGGCATCTGAGCCAAGGTAGGAGATGAGCAGGAGCCACAGGCCTGGTGAGCTGCCCTCTAGATCCAGGAACTCAGGAAGGGAGTTGGGGACAGAGAGGGGACAGGCAGGCTGAGAGCTGGTAAGAGGCCACCAAGGCTCTAGAGGAGAAGGAGCACTGGGAGGGGAACAGCTAGCATTTTAGGAAGAGTGGCCCACAGGATGGGCTGCAGCCGGGCTGCAGCTTGGCGCCTCCCCAGAGCATCTGCACTGCTGGGGCAGGTCTGGGGAGAGAGCAGGGCCCTGGCCTGCAGGGTGGCGGAGTGGTAAGGAGGCCAGGCAAGGAGCCAGGAGCCCGGCCCCAGGGCCAAGGCTGTCCGCTCAATCAGAGTGATTGCTTCCATGCCCAGGGAGCCCCCGTGTGGGCAAGACCGTCATGGCCGCCGCTGCCAAGCACCTGACCCCCGTCACCCTGGAGCTGGGGGGCAAGAACCCGTGCTACGTGGACGACGACTGTGACCCCCAGACCGTGGCCAACCGCGTCACCTGGTTCCGGTACTTCAACGCCGGCCAGACCTGCGTGGCCCCGGATTACGTCCTGTGCAGCCCCGAGACGCGCGAGCGCCTGCTGCCGGCCCTGCAGAGCGCCATCACCCGTTTCTATGGCGACGACCCCCAGAGCTCCCCCAACCTGGGCCGCATCATCAGCCAGAAGCATTTCAAGCGGCTCCAGGGACTGCTGGGCTGTGGCCGGGTGGCCATCGGTGGCCAGAGCGACGAGGGCGAGCTCTACATCGGTGAGTCCCCTCTCCCCTGCCGCAGCCCCTGGGCCGAGGGCCTTCCTGGCTGCAGGGGCCTCGCCTGAAAGCCGGCCCGCTCCCTGCTGGCCAGGCCTGGGTCCCCGGCCCGGTGCCTGGTTCCAGAACACGAAGGCCCCACGTCACCACGGCCCGGAGCCTGTCTCCTCACCCCAAACTCTGATCCACTGAGCGGGACCCCAGTTCCAGGGTCCGGAGGGTGGTGTAAGCTCCCGTCCTGCCGTCTGTCCTGCCATCTGGGTCCCGAGAGGCCAGGACCCAGGTCCTCAGAGCCTGGAGAGCTGGGAGGTCAGGCCGGGGGTCCCCAGCCTGCATCCTGGGTCCCGGCCCTGCCGAAACCCCTCCCCTGGGGTGTCCCTGCTGTGGCCCTGGGCTGACTGTCACCGTGCCTGCCCGCAGCGCCCACTGTGCTGGTGGACGTGCAGGAGACGGAGCCCGTGATGCAGGAGGAGATCTTTGGGCCCATCCTGCCCCTGGTGACCGTGAGGAGCCTGGATGAAGCCATCGACTTCATCAACCAGCGGGAGAAGCCCCTGGCCCTGTACGCCTTCTCCAACAGCTCCCAGGTGCGGCCCGGCAGGACAGGGGAGTGGCCACAGCAGAAGGGACACAGCCTTTGTGGGGCAGTCACACAGGACTTCAGGGCTGGTGGCTCTTGGCTTTGTTCCTGTCCTACTTCCCAGGAGTTTGTCCCTGGGATCTTCTCCAGGGTCCAGAGTCCCCAAGTCAATTTTCCCCATACACCTGCACCTGGTGGCCACCGTGCCTAGCTCTGGAGGCACACACGAGGGGGCCACCTGGGGTGTGGGTAGGACAAGCACATGCAGTTCCCACAATGTGCCCTGCTTAGGCCCCTGGAGCAGCCAGAGAGTCCCCAGGGCACAGGGGTGGTGTCCCCAGCCTAGGACACCGGCAACAGTTCCCACCACCCTCCCACACCCCTCACCCAGCCCTCCTGAGATTCTCCTCCTGCCTGAACAATGGTTTTTTAAGTACACTTTTTATATGGAAATAACTTTGGTCTTACAGAAGAGCTTCAGGCACAGTAGAGTTCTCGGTGCATAAGAAACTGCCATGGTTCATCTCCAGGAACTTCACTCGGGCTTCCTGGGGACTTCACCAGTTTCCATGAAGGTCCTTTCTCCTCCAGGAGCTAACGATGCACTAGCTAAGCCTCTCAGCGCAGGCCAGCAGCTTTATTTGTCCCCAGCCTCAGGGTGCCTGGTTTTTCCCAGGACTTCATTAGGAGTGCTGGGCTGTGGGGAGCAAGGCTGTGCTGGCTGTGGCGAGACCTCAGCTGGCCAGCAGGGCAAACCTCAGCTCCTGGGTGAGGCTGCACCTGCCAGGGCCCCACCATGAACTGGAGCCAGGCTCCGAGTCTGGCCCTCGGCCACGGAGGCAGTGTGGGGGGCGCTCTGTGGGCAGTGTTAGATCATCTGCATGTTATTTGTGTCTTCAATGATTTATGTAGAAGGGATATGCTTACTTGATTCTTTGCACTACAGGCTGTGTCACAGGCTTGGAGGCCCCTGTGTCCTATGACATGGCCAAACTTTGGTCACCTTGCACCTTCCTGACCCAACTCCAGAACCAGCCATTCCTCCAAGGACCCTGTTTATCAGGATCCTTGACCTTTAGGAAACCGGACCTGGGTTTTTGGCATCAGGGTCATCTGGCCCCCCACCTGCCTGACGGCCAGCACCGGTCCACCTGGCTGTTTGCTGTTAAGGCTGGTCACCAGGGCCACAAGGATTGGAGCCACAGTGAAGTGACCTCACAGCAACTATTTAGAGTCGGCTGTTTTCCCCATTTCCTTCTTCAGATAAACCTAGACTGAAAAGGAAGGTCTTGGTTGAGTCAGCCAGGGACAGATGGAACCGCAGGGTCAGGTCCTCGTGTGTCCCCATGAGACTGAGCAGGCACACCAGGTCCCTCCTGGGACACCTCCCTGACTACGTGGCACTGCACCACTGCCATGACACTTTACCCGTCCCCAGGTGACACTGTCTCCTGCCTCCCCCTTGGGCTTGAGAGCCTGTGTCCCAGCACGCTGCACAGACCACGCGCCAGCACTCAGGAAGCACTCAGCGGCTCTGTGAGGGGCGGATGCCACGGCCCTGGACCCTCTGCAGCAAGGCCAGAGCCGCCAGGTTCAGCCTCGAACACTCTGCTCTCTCCCAGGTGGTCCAGCGGGTGCTGGCCCAGACCAGCAGCGGGGGCTTCTGCGGGAATGACGGCTTCATGCACATGACCCTGGCCAGCCTGCCTTTCGGAGGAGTGGGTAGGTGCCCGCGGAGCCCTGCCCTCTTGCCGTCCCCAGTGTGTAGCAGCAGTGCTACCTGTCAAATTTCTTGCCACAAACTGCTTGAGCCCAACCTCACATGGAAGGCGACATGGAGGCCCCCTGCACTGACCATCCTGCTCTCCCTGGTTTGGAGTGGGACCTTCCAGACCTGCCTGCACTTAACGCACATAGGTGGGCCCACAGGTGCACAGCCGTGGCCACCTGTCTGTTATGCTACAACTGCCTTTCTCCCAACAGCACGGCTTGGGGTCTGCTGTCTGTCCACGGGCACTGCCCTAGGGGCTCTACGCTCCGTGCCTGGCTGCCTGAGCTCCTTCACCCTCCCGCAGCCCACAGGCCAGCCCTGGCATCTGTTGCCAGCCCCCTGCCCTCAGCTCCATCACAGCTGCAAAGCCCTGGCCTCCAGACTGGGAAACCTCAGGGCTGGCCCCAGAAAGCCCGTCAGCCTGTGTGACCTGGAGCAGCCACTTCCCCTCTCTGGCCCACTTCCTCAGTGAAAGGGTAGAGGCCAAGGAGGCAGTCAAGGTCCTGCACAGTAAGCTCCAGAATGAGCAGCAGCAAGGCCTGGAGCTGAACCTCAGTACTGCCTGGACCCTTCCTGGAGGGTGGCTAGGGCCACCGCAGCACACAGCAGGCTGAGGCAATGCCACCTGGCAGTGCAGGCCACACTGGGGTAGGCACACGGAGACCCTGGCTCTGGATCCCCCCTTCCTCCAACCTGGAGCCTCTGCTCCTACCAAGGTCACTGCCCACTTCCTCATCCTACTTTCTCTGCCCCTGGAGGAGTGGGGGTTGGCCTGCAGGCATATCTGATCCAGCTGCCACCCTGAGGCCCCAGATCAAGTCAGGCCTGACTCCCAGCATCCTGAGGCCAGACCAGGGGTCCCACTCTAGCCTCCTCCCCCAGCTTCCTGCCTGCTGCTTCAGCCACTGAGCTTGGCCCTAACAGGCCACCGGCCCCCAGGGTTCTGTCACCCCACACCAGTGCTCCTCCTGCCCATCTTCCCTCTTCACCTGGTGAGTGCCCTACCCCTCGGCCCACTCACTCCAGGATGCCCCAGCTCCACCCAGGCCATGGCCCCTGACTTCCCTCGCCTGGTCCTTGTCTGCCTCCCTTCCTAGACCCTGATGCAAACCAACAACACAGAGCTACCACGTTCGCAGCTCTGAACACTTGCTTGGTTCTTTTTTTCTTCCTTTTTTGGTACTCGGGATTGAACTCAAGGGCACCTGACCACTGAGCCACATCCCCAGCCCTATTTATATTTATATAGATAGATAGATATAGATATATATTAATACCTTTATTTATTTTTATGTGGTGCTGAGGACTGAACCCAGGGCCTCACAGGTACTAGGCGAGTGCTCTACTGCTGAGCCACAATCCCAGGCCCCTATATTTACTTATTTATTTAATTAGAGGCAGGGTTTTACTGAGTTGCTTAGCACCTTGACTGATTTTTTAAAATATCTTTATTTTGTTTATTTGTTTTTATGTGGTGCTAAGGATGGAACCCAGTGCCTCACATGTGTGAGGCAAGCAGTCTGCCACTGAGCCCCAACCCCAGCCCTAGCTGAAGCTGGCTTTGAACTCGCAATTCTCCTGTCTCAACCTCCTGAGCCACAGGGATTAGAGGCGTGTGCCACCACAACTGGCTTCTTGCTTAGTTCTTGCCACAACCCTTGAGGTGGTTCCATAGTCCCAGAGGATGAACCTGAGTTAAAAGTCACCTGCCCAAGGCGACACACAGCTATTCATGGTAGAGCCGAGCGTCAACCCTGGGCAGTGTGGCTATAAAATAGGCACCCTTGAGCACTGTGTGCCTAGCTTTCCCCAATACCTGGTGTCCCCAGCACTTACTGTCCTGGTTATAATGCAAGGCTTGGGGCCCAACCCTGATCAGCCCACTTAACAGATGGGGAAATTAAGGCTCAGAGGATCAGAGCCCAGGTCTGCCTGATATCCCCGCAGCGGGCCACTGAGGGCCTGACCTGTGCTCTATGCCACTCTACAGGTGCCAGCGGGATGGGCAGGTACCATGGCAAGTTCTCCTTTGACACCTTCTCCCACCATCGTGCCTGCCTGCTCCGAAGCCCGGGTATGGAGAAGATCAACGACCTCCGCTACCCTCCCTACTCACCACGCAATCTGAGGGTGCTATTGGTGGCCATGGAGGAGCGCAGATGCAGCTGTACACTGCTCTGAGCCCGCAGGTGCTGGGGCACCAGCCTCCCTCCCCTCATGAAGCAGCCAGAGATGTGGGCTAGGGCACAAGGAGACGCCCAGGTGACAGAGCAGCTTGCTCAGCCTCACCCTCCGGGGGATTTCCTTTTCTGACCCTTAGCTGCCCCATAATGAGGACAGGCTGAGGACGGGAGCACAGGAACAGTGCAGAGACCTGCCCCTACCCCCCATGTCATCCATCACGTCCCGGAAGAAGAGAGCCAACGTGGCACCTCTGAGCCACTTGCCTTCCTGCAGAGGGTGCAGCAGAGGAGCCCTGGCATGGGGTCCAGGCCACAGCACGGAAGCTGTGTGAGCAGGTCATCACTGTCTTCTGTGAGCCTCAGTGTCCCCACCTGCAGTGCTGGTGGAGATGATTAATTGACACCTCTGAAGATTGTTACAAAGATTAAATCCCGAGTTGCTGACCATGAGCTCCAGGTGTCCTTTTATTCTTGGGGTGCAGGGCCAGAGTGGGTGAGGGACAGGGGGCTGCCTCCCTCTCCTCTCCCTCCAGGCAGGGCTGAGATTCCTGCAGGAGCACTGCCCTTTGCTTCAGCAGCCTCTCAGAAGCTCTGCCTGCCTCCCGGTGAGCATGTCCAACCCCAACTCCTCACCATCTTGCTCATCCTTGGGGCTCCATTCACTCATCTGCCACCAGGGCCAAAACCCTGTGGCTCCTGCCTGACGCCCTATCTCCTCCCCCAGGTCACAGCTTTGAACACGTCCTGGTGAACCTGTAACACCCCGGATTGCTCCAACTCTTACACAAATCACAACACCAGGTCGGGCCTCGAGCAGGACACTATCACCTCACTTCTCCTCCCTCTGGCCTAGCTCCTCTCCCCACGCTACCCACCAATCTTCCAAAATTAAGCAGGACCATGCCACCACTCGGCCAGAGACCCCTCAGTGGCAACCTGTAGCTGACAAGTCCCTCATCTGCTTCAGTCCCCAGAAGGCTCTCGTTCTGCTCCTCTCTCCCAGGACTGCAGTCACCAGGCCGCCACCCTCGGACCCGCGCTGGACAAGCTTTCTCTGTCCTTCCCGGCCTGCCCCACCCTAATGTCAGCTCAGGCACCGCCTCCTCCAGGAAGCCTTCCCTGTCCACCATCCCAACACACTCGAAGACTGACCCAGGGGCGACTCAGTGCCCGCAGCCCCCGAGGGTCCCTCTACAGCGGAGCGCACAGGAGGAAGCAGACGACGAGAGGCGGGTCCCGAGGCCCACCGGTCCAGGTGCAGACCGCACGCCGCTCCTCGGCGGCCTGTCACTTCCCCGCCTCGCTTCCTCATCTGAGAAGTAATAGTAACGTTTCTCCAGACTGAGCTCTGAGAACTAGATGAAGTCGCACGAGTCCAGCGTCAGCGCCCGGGGTCGCCGCCGCGGTGACAGCGGCGTCACCTAGCCCTCCGGCTCCCCCGCCTACAGCACTCCCGCACCTCTCCCTAAGCCACGCCCCGGACGTCCCGCCTCCAGCACTCGGAGGTCCTCGGGTATTGGTCTTTCTGAACCAACATGGCGGCGCCCTTCCCAACTTCACACGCCTGCTTTTGCGCAGCCAATCAGAGGAAAGATGCTTCTAGATCCCGCCTCCTCCGGCAGAACCACTGGCCAATAAGGGCACAGCACGGAGGTCACCGCGGAAAAGGCAAAACCAGCCGACCCAATGGCTATGTCCCAGGGATAGGCTCCGCCTCTCGCTGACCAGCCTGCTCGGCTACGGAAGGAGAGGCAGCGCTTCGAGGTGGGTGCCCGGGGCTCGGCCGTGAAGGCCTGGCTGGGCAGCGCAGCGTCGGGGGCGAGTGTGGTGTCTCCGTCAGTCCCGCAAACTCTGTGCCCACGCTTCATCTAGGCCCTTTAGGACCCGTGGCCTCTGCGCCCTTCACGTGTCGCGGGCCGACCGGGAAGCTGGCATTCTCGCGGCGCATGCGCTGCCTGCCCGCGTCTTCCTGCGTGCGTCCTTGGGGTCAGAGGTCATGGGGAAGGTCGGAGAAGGTGGTGGGTTGGGTGCCTGGGACTGTAGCCATTGGTCAAAAGAGTGGGCCCGCTAGAGGTCATAGGCCTGGAGGGTCCCTTTTGGGCTCTGGCGAAGTGCCAGGCTCTGGACTCACCCTTTGGGGTGTATGAGTCCCAATATATAAATCTCATGACCCCCTAATTTGCAGGTCAGAAGTCAGAGACCAGGTGGCATCACCTACCTTAGGTCACTCAGTATGCTGGGGGACAGCTCTAGAAGGGCCTGGGAGCGGGGAGCTGGGAGAGGGTTTCCAGCGGGAGGTGGCTTCCAGCCCTGAAGCTCCCCTGTTGTGGGACTGGGGGAGTCACTTCACAAGGACAACTGACAGTTCCTGAGTGTCCTCACGTAGAACCTGGGGCAGAGTTAACTTGCAGTGCAGGCTGGTGGTGGTTGGCCTTGTTATTTTGTGAGGACAAATCAGGGCCGGGAGAGATGTAGAAGGAACTTAGGGCCCATAGAATTCCCAGAGCTTTAGCGCAGCGGAGCTGCATCAGGTTGGAGGGCTGGAAGACATGTGCCTGGGAACAAGATGGCCATCGTGGGAATGGAGTGTGAGGGCATAGGATGGCACCACTGGCCCTGGGGCAAGTGCCAGGGGTCCTGGAAGGTCAGTTTTCAATCTTGCACTTTCCTTCCTTTTTACGCCCTCAGATGCGCTGCCTGACCATGCCTACGCTGCTGCGGGCCCTGGCCCAGTTTGCGCGCACAGGTGGGACCAAGGGAGCCTTCCCTGGGGGTGGGAAAGCCCCTTCTGTCCTAAGATCACAGCACATCATCACCCCTTCCTTGTAGGACATCCCAGTGGCCGGAGCCTTCACAGCAGCACAGTGGCAGCAACCTACAGTGAGTAGTGGGGCGGCCTCCAGCCTAGGTTTCCTGATGGAGACCCTGCCAGAGGCCAGGGAGGACACCATTGTGGTCCTGGCTGTGCCTGGGCCCTTCCTGAGCTTCAGTTTCCCCTCAAAAACCGAGGATGACGCTGGGCGTGGTAGTGCACACCTGTCATCCCAGCAATCCTAGGAGGCTGAGGCAGGAGGATCACAAGTTCGAAGCCAGCCTGTGCAACTTAGTGAGACCCTGTCTCAAAATAAAAATAAAAATGGTTGGGGTGTAACTCAGTGGTAAAGTGCTCCTAGGTTCAATCCGCAGTACCGAAAAAAACAAACGATGATGATAGAGATGGGCTGAGATTCTTGGGAGCAGTCCTGCCGGGTCAGGGTGGGGGAGAGTGGTGGCAGTGCTCTTCTGAGTGGGGCCTGTGGTGTGAGTCATGGGTGCCTGTTCCTCTGCATTGGGATTGCTCATGAAGGTGGGGGCCAAGCCTCTCACCCACTCGTGCTCCTCTTTAAAGCCTTGCTTGAGGGTTCTTGTGGGCTCAAGGGTCACCTAGGCACAGGGAGGAGTGAGTAAGGCCTGCCTAGGTCCAGGCTGACGTCCCAGGTCCTTGCGGAAGCTAGGGAAAGGGTGGGGAATGACCAGGCCCTGGGAGCCTAATGGTACGCCTAGGAGTGAGGCCAGGCCTCACCTCCCTGAGCTGGACTCCCGAACCTCCTGTCATGGCCCGTGCCTGCCACCCCGCAGAGTATGTGAACCTGCAGGAGCCCGAGATGGACATGAAGTCAATAACCGACCGGGCAGCGAGGACCCTGATGTGGACTGAGCTCTTCCGAGGTGGGTCCTGGTGGGGTGAGGACAGAACGGGCAAGGCTGTGCTGGGGAGGAAGACGGCCCACACACATGCCTGTACTGCCCACAGGCCTGGGCATGACCCTGAGCTACATGTTCCGGGAGCCAGCCACCATCAACTACCCATTTGAGAAGGGCCCGCTGAGCCCGCGCTTCCGTGGGGAGCACGCGCTGCGCCGCTACCCATCTGGGGAGGAGCGCTGCATCGCCTGCAAGCTCTGTGAGGCCGTCTGCCCTGCCCAGGTGAGCCCAGCCCCTGCCCCTGGAGCGAGGACAGGCAACCTGATGGACAGTCCCTTTCCTGCCTGACCCTGCACCCCCTCCCCAGGAGTGGGTCTGATGGCCTTGTTGCCTGAGTGTCGTGGGCAGCAGCGTGGCAGCAGAGGCCAGCCTTCAGCCTGTGTGGCTGGGTGGCATGTGTGGTGCTTGACTCGGTCGGTCAGCAGTGTGAGGTTTGGGCCTAGGATCGTTGGGGTGGCGCCTGAGGTGTCCACTTTTCCCCAGATGTAGCATCAGCTCCAGGAGCTCTGTGTGTGTGCCTACCCTGGGCTGGACCCACAGACAGAGGCCCCATCCCTGGCGGCCGGCCCTGGCAGCTCTGGCTTTGGGTGGTGGAGGATTCCCTAGAGGAGGGGCTCTTGGGATGGAAACAGAGATGCAGATGCTTCAGACCCTGGTGTGCCCAGCAGGAGCCCAGCAGACTGTCCTCACTTGGTCCACACAGCGGTCACCTTCCAATATCTGTGGCTCAGGGTGGCTCCTGGCCACATCCTAGCTAGTCTCTCCTAGACCACTCCCAGGACCTCCAGGCTGAGAGCTGTGGCTTTGATGCTTCTCCTCCACCCACTGCCTGGGAGCGCACAGGAGTGTCCTCATGCAACAAGCGTGGCTACAGCCCACGCCTGTCATCCAGAGACTTGGGAAGCTGAGGCAGGAGGACAGCAAGTTCAAGACCAACCTCAGCAGTTTAGAGAGAGACTGTCTCAAAAAGCAAAAAAAGGGCTTGGGATGTGTCTCGGTGACAAGTGCCCCTTGGTTCAGTCCCCAGTGCAGTCATGGCTTCTGGGTAGTGAGTGCTGGTCACAGACAAGCATGCACTGAGCTCACGCCTTCCATCATCTCATTTAATCGTTAATAATGCAAGCAGATAGAGGTTATGTGTCCATTTTTACAGGCATAGAAAGATGAGGCTACAGCTAAAGGTCCCGCTGTGAGTAGTGAGTGCGGCTCTCCTGGAGGTCTGCAGGAGGGTCTGAGCATCCTTGAGGGTCCTCCTGCTCGGGAGGCCCTAGGCCGCCTTTCTTTCTCCCAGCTGGCACACACGTGGTGCACAGAAACCCCTCAGCCTCAGCTTTATCATCCATCAGCTGAGGATTAGTAGACCTAAGGCAGAGAGCTGCCACACAGCAGGTAGTCACTGGGCACTCTCTACAGGGCCAGGCCCTAGGGCTAATCTGCAGTGAAGGGGGCCTCCAGCCTGGCCCTGGGGGGCCATTCTGAGGCAGGAGATAAGGCAGTTAATTAACAAAGAGCAAGATGTTTCTGAGGCAGGAGCTGAGAGAAACAGAAGCTGGTGTGGCAGGTGTGAGGGCTGCCCCTTAGGAGGGGTGGTAAGGGGCAGAGGCATCTGCGTAGACACCAAGGATAGGAACCAGCCCCACATGGGTTGGACCTGGGGCCAGGACATGGCTGGCAGTGTGACGGTGACCAGTGGCCACTCCCCCCAGGCCATCACCATCGAGGCTGAGCCCAGGGCTGATGGCAGCCGCCGGACCACCCGCTACGACATCGACATGACCAAGTGCATCTACTGCGGCTTCTGCCAGGAGGCCTGCCCTGTGGACGCCATTGTTGAGGTAAGTGGGCCCCAGGTGGGGGAGCTGGGCAGAGGTCCTGGGAGGGGTCTGACCTGGCTGGACCTCTGCCCCACCACAGGGTCCAAACTTCGAGTTCTCCACGGAGACCCACGAGGAGCTACTGTACAACAAGGAGAAGCTGCTCAACAATGGGGACAAGTGGGAGGCTGAGATCGCCGCCAACATCCAGGCCGACTACCTCTACCGGTGACGTGCCCGCCCGCCCAGCTCAGCCCCCCAGCTCAGCCCCAGGCCCTGCTGCCCAATAAAAGAGCCTGCTCTCCCTAGCTGCCTCCTGTCATGCATCCAGTGTCCAGGGTGGAACTGTCCCCTGCCAGCCCAAGGTCTCTGGATTCCTCCAGCCAGATGAGGGCCTGGTCCACCAGCTTCATTCTTCCTGTGGGTTCCATCAGCCCAGCAGGGTTGGCCCAGCCTTCCTGTATGGTTCCATGGGCCCATCAGAGCCTCTTCCTGGTCACCAGAGGCCACAACCTCCCTGATACCTACATACCTTCCCCAAGGTGAGCAATGCCAAAGGTCACCTTGGCCCTGCTACCCCCACAATTGGTGTTCTTGGGAATAGGGGAAGCCTGCTCTGAGGTGATAGTCACGAGCAGATGACAAGGCCCTGCTGCCTCTGAGCTGGCCCTTCCTCCAAACACATCCCCTTTTCTCCCCAAGTTCCCCAAACAGACTGCTGGCTCACAACTTCCCGGTTTGCAGTCCCACTAAGGCAGGTAGCTCCCTGAGCTATACACAGGCCCAGAGCCAATGTACCAGCCAAAGCAGCCCCTGAACTTGGTGCTAAGCATTGTAGGGAGGCGCTTACAAGGTGAAGTGACTATTCAGGTCACTGAGCACATATCCAGTGACTTACTCGGGTCTGAGAGGCCTTGAGTCCCCTCCCCCATCAATTGCAAAAATGTTTTTTGCAAAATGCTGATCTCCAAAGATGTATCTCGGAAAGCAAGGAGGTGTTTTATGGACAATGGTGTGGGAAATGCCCGAGTGCGCCGTCTCCTCGCTGGACTTGGAGGCGTTGAGAAGACCAGCTGCCGGTTTCTGTTCTCGGGCTCAGGGGTCACTCCAGTTGAACTGGGCTGACGGGGCTGCGCAAAATAACCACACAAGAGACCAAAGAACCTTTTTCTTTGGGGTCGCTGTGACCGCTCCTCTGACCTTAAGGGTCCACAGGAAGAGAGAGAGTGAGAAGCTATTCAAATGAGGCAAGGGGTCAGGTTTCAGGGGGCCTGTCTACTGTTAACAGGTTGACTGACACCTGGGTAGGCCACACCCAAGCACACAGTAAGAGAAGGGGACACACACAAGGCACTTCCAGGGATGATTCTACCCTAAACAGGGCAAGGGTTATATCACAAAGGGACAGGTGAGCATAGCTTCACCCAAGGGGCTGTAGCAAGACACTGACCCTCAAACCCAAGAAGGGTGGGGAAAGCTCTGCCACATTTCTGTGACTGAGCGCCTCAGCACCCAGCCGGGGAGTGTGACTCAGTCACATGTAAGGTTGGTCTCCCACAACCTATAGCACTGAAGCCCAGCCCCCAGTCCATTCCCAGGAGTCCTTTTGCTCAGATCCCCTACTAACACCTGGCCTAGTTCCCAGGCTGGCTTTTGTCATCTCCTGATACAAAAGTGACTCAGGCTCTGCTTGGGCCCCACCAACAGCCAAGAATTTGGGGCAGGCCACTTCTATTTAGTTTCCCAGCCACCATTAGCACCTTGAATTAGACCTGGGGCAGCTGCATCAGCAGGTAACCAGGTTCTCACTGATCTGAGGTATGTGGTGGCCTCAGGAGTGTATCCATAACATGGTTTTGTGACCATGGTAGAGTTCTGGTTTCCTCTGCACTCCCAAGGATTGACCTGGGCCCTTGGCACTCTGGTTGGTTGTAGTGAAGGCCCTTCTTATCCCACTGATGAGTCGAAGCACATGTCTCAATTTCCTGAGGATGCTGACCGCGCTGGTGACTGTTTCCAGGTGTAGTTCTGGGCTTCTCCCCCACACTCCTACCCTCTAGGCCCTCGCTCACTGAGTGTGATTCAAGGATCACCAGGGCTAAGGGTCCGTCCTCCCTCTGGTCCCCAGTGGGTACAGTCCAGCCCTGGTGGTGAGTCCCAACTAAGTTTCCAAGCACTGGAACTGACAGTTCTCATGCAGATGATTTGAAGCAAGATCACAGGACACCCCTGTACAGTATGTGTCCAGCCACAAATGAATCTGCTGTGCTCTGGGCAGCCACCCCATCCCCGCAAGGGCACAGCCCTCCTGGCTCAGCCTCCTATCCTGGGGGGTCAGAAGCAGAAAGGGTGAATGAGTCGTTGCGTGCTGGGGAGGGCCAGGGTCTGGACCCTAGGGCCTTAGGTCCAACGAGCCCTTCAGGTGGGAGGGGCGTGGGAATCCCATTCCCTAGGCTGGCGCCTCCCGGGCCTCCCGGCGCCGCTGGTCAGTTATCTCCACTCTCCGCCGTGATTAAGCGGCCCACGCGCCTGAACAGTCCCCGAACCTCCCGCGCCGGACTCGGAAGGGCGTGGGCGGGGCGTGGGCGGGGCGTCCCGGGCCCCGCCCCTGGGCCCTCGCGAGCCGCAAGCGCACCGCGGCAGGGTGCATAGCCCCTGCAGAGAGCGAAGCGGCGCGGCGCGCAGGGTGAGTGCCCGCCCCGGAGGGGTGTGTGGGGCGCGGCTCCGCCTGCCACCCGCGCCCCTGCCCCGGAAAGGTGTCCCGGCGCCCCACCTAGCTGGGTCGAGGAGGCTGTGCTGGCGGCCGCCGGCGGCGTCAGGCGGAGCAGAAGAGACGATCAGGAGGGGCAGGAAGATGGGTGTGGGTCCCCAGCAACTTTCAAGGCGCCCCTGCCGGCCTGCGCTCAGAGTTTTCCCGCTGCGCCTTGCTCAGAGGGCGGGATGCATTCTACAGATGAGGGAAGCAAAGCTCCCCCAACTAGGAAGTGGCAGAGCCCAAGCCCGCCAGTGGAGGGAGGGTTGGCAGTCCGGGGCCAGAGGCTGGGAGAGGAGTCGCTGCTTCTGAACTCTGCAGACCACGCGGTGGCTGGAGGCGCTCTGTGGTCTGGCAGGGTCTCCCCTGGCTAGGGCAGGGGCCAGGGGGAACAGGGACGGGGCTAGCCAGCGGAGGCCAGGTCTGCAGCCCCGCTCTGAGCTGGGACTGCCAAGCCTGCAGCCCTGGTGGTCCTGGCTCCTCCCTGGCTTGGCCACCAGCTGGTCATGTTATGTTGGGCCTTGCTTCTCCCGGCTTCAGTTGACCCCCCTTTAAGACAGGGCTCCATCGCCCCTCCCCCAGCATCACCATCAGGGATTAGTGTGAGTTGGTGTGGGTGAAGGGGACAGATGGGGGTCTCTGGTTATTTTTGTCATCTCATATCTGTGGGGGTGGCCAAGTCCCAAAGAGGAAGTAGAGGTCCAGAGAGGGCAAGTGACTTGCTTAATGTCACACAGTGTGACACAGTGTCACAACCTGGGTAAGGCCCCCAGTCCTGGTTCCTGGCCCTCTGCCCATGGCCGGAGTCATGTCCTTGGATGATGAAAGCCAGGCCCTCCTGCCCATCCTTTGCAGTTCAGGAACCTGCCCTTCTGCAGCCCCTGATGCCTGCCCTCAGAGTTCCCTCCTTTCCCAGGCTGTGAACGGGCCTGTGGTTTCCTATTCAGAATTACGGAAACCAGGCCCAGGGACATGTAGGTCATGTCCACACAGCAGGCAGAGCACACTAGTCTCCCCAGGGGGTGAAGGGTGGTCCTCAACCATGTCTGTCTCCCTGCTACCTAGAGAGCTCAGGAAACTGAGGGACCCTGGGACCGGAGAGTAGTGGGCGCAGCAGGCAGAGGGGTCCTGACTCCAGCAGGTTATCTGCAGGGCCAACTGGAGGCCACCCTGCCCCTCTCCCTGCCCGTGTTTGAGCAAGGCGCTGCCAGGCCCTTCCTGCCATTTCAGTTTCGTTTTTGTTGGTTTCAACACCTGGAAGCCTGTCCCGAGTCCCCAGGAGTCCCCAGGGGCGATGGGTACAGCCAGGCAGCCTGGGGCTTCGGGACGGCTCCACCCCTGAAGACACCCTTCCCAGCCAGTCTCTGTTGCCCTGCTGAGTCCCCGCAGAACAAGTCGAGCCGCCCACCCGACGGGCTCAGACTACAGGAAGGTGGGAGGGCGCTAGCTATCCTGAGGACAAGTCCCTCCAGGCCTGGTGTGTCACTTGTCACAGTTGATGTTTGGATAAATAAAGGCAAGCCTGGGGGCAGCCCTTTGCCTGGGGTGCTAGCGATAGGCAGGACTCAGGTGAGGGCAGACAGAGCATGAACAGAGGGGTGAGCAGAGCCAGTGTCACCCCAGTGCTGGGGTGGGTACAAGGGACAGGGTGGAGGCAGGTGGGCTTGCTGAGAGAGCTTGAGGCTGGGCTGGCCTCATGCCCAGTTGTGGCGCTTACTTCCTGTGTGATCTCAGCACCTAACTGCCCCTTCCTGGGCTTCAGTTTTCCCCTTCGGTCACATGGGGACAGTAGTCACAACTCTGAAGTACATGGACAGAGCTTTAGGAGGTGCCAGCTGGGTTGGGAGCCTTCGTGGCTTGCCCTGACCTCACCCCCCCACAGCACCATGGGCTCCATGTTCCGGAGTGAGGAGGTGGTCCTGGTCCAGCTCTTCCTGCCCACGGCTGCTGCCTACGCCTGTGTGAGCCAGCTGGGCGAGCTGGGGCTCGTGGAGTTCAGAGACGTGAGTGGGGCCAGGGCCGGGGGAAGGCCTTCATCCTGGGGCCTTGCTGCTGGGGTGGGCTGGGATCTAGGCCTAGATGGGGACCCACCTGTCCCAGAATCGCCCCTGGTCCCACATGCATCCCAGAAGCCCTGGCCATAGGTCCTTTGTCCTCAGGAAGCCCACACCTGAGGCCCCCAGGCACATGGGGATCTGGAGGCTCATGGGCTACTCAGCCCCTTTCTGAAGAAGGTGGCTAAGGCCTGAGGAGAGAGAGGCCTTGGCCCAGGGGGGAACTCCCTGGGCCTCTCTCTGAACACACTGACCCTTCCATGTGGCAACCGCAGCTCAATGAGTCGGTGAGCGCCTTCCAGAGGCGCTTCACAGTGGACATTCGGCGCTGTGAGGAGCTGGAGAAGACCTTCAGTGAGTTGGCCCGGGCCCATCCCAGGCTGGCTTTATGGACGTGGCCCTGGGCGGGCAGGTAGAGACAGGAAGGAGGTGCAGGCAGGCCCCCATCTGTGGGTGCTCCTGGGACTGGACCTGGGTGGGCTGTGCAGAGGGCCCAGGCGAGGGCTGGTTTGGGGGAGCGTGGGAATTTTGTCCTGTGGACTTTGGGAGCCATGAGGGTTCTCAGCAGGTGAAGGGCATGGACAGAGCTTACTCCTAAGTGATGGACCGGGTGGACGGAGGCCAGGGTGTAGGGCTGGACTCCTCAAAGCAGAGCGGCTTCCTGGACCCACCATGGCAATCTCCAGGAGGTGCCTGTGGCCAACGTCCAGCCCCTGCCTCCTGACTGGGAGGATGGAATAGGTTTTATTTTATGGCCTGTTAGTCTGACCAACAGCTTTAGAGTGATCAGGCCTGCAGGCTGACCTCAGTGAGGCTCTGTCCCTGGGCTGGGCAGTGGCCAAGAGATAGGAACACAGAGTCACCCAGGGAGGGAGCAGAACTTTGGGGACAGGGGTTTGGGCTGTTTTGTTTCTGGGGCTCACAGGCTTGGTGAATTAGTTAGCAGGTGGCAGTAGAGTTTGGGGTGCACTTGGAATCCTCCAGATGTGGCCAGTCCTTAGCTAGTAGTGGATATTAGCGGGTGTGGCCTCTGCTAAACCTGCCCTCTGTGCTCAGCCTTCCTAGAGGAGCAGGTGCGGCGGGCTGGCCTGGCACTGCCCCCTCCCGAAGGGAGGCTGCCAGCACCCCCGCCACGTGACCTACTGCGCATCCAGGAAGAGACAGAGCGCCTGGCCCAGGAGCTGCGGGATGTACAGGGCAACCACCAGGCCCTGCGGACCCAGCTGCACCAGCTGCAGCTCCACTCGGCCGTGCTGCAGCAGAACCACGGCCCTCCGGTCAGCTGCGGCCTGGGGGGGTTGGCGGGGAAGGTGTGCAGACCCCACATGCGCCCAGGTTCACGGTGTCTCCCACTCCTAGCCGGCCGCTGCCCACACCGATGGGCCCTCTTCAGAGAGAACTCCCCTGCTCCCGCCTCGCCAGGGACCGCACCAGGACCTGAGGGTCAAGTGAGTGAGGGAGGACCTCTTGTCCTTTCCCAGCAGCCCCAGCTCTGACCCCAGGTGGAGGCAGGTCAGGCCCTCTGCGGGCCTGGCCCTGTGCTCCCTGGGGCTCAGCTCGCCCTCTGCCTCCTCCCAGGCCCTGCCCTGGGAGGTTTCTACCCTTCTGGCCCTGCACTGGGGTCTCCTGCCTTTTCGGGCCAGGGTGGTGGGAGGTTGGAAGCGCCTCCATTCCTGGCTGGCAGCTTTGTGGCAGGTGCCGTGGAGCCCCGCAAGGCTGCGGCCCTGGAGCGCCTGCTGTGGAGAGCCTGCCGCGGCTTCCTCATCGCCAGCTTCCGAGAGGCCGACAGGCAGCTGGAGGACCCGCTGACGGTGAGCTGGAGGGGCCTGCCGGGCTATCCTGGGCGGAACCAGAAGTCCAGGGTGACCTGAGCCCTCCCTCAGGGTGAGCCTGTGACCTGGATGACCTTCCTCATCTCCTACTGGGGTGAGCAGATTGGACAGAAGATCCGCAAGATTACGGACTGGTGAGCCACCCGCTCACACCGGCTGCCCCCACCCTGGATCAGCAAGCCTCTGCCTGCTCAGAGCCCTCCCTGCTTGGGTTGGGCATTTGCCCGCCCTGTGTGCCCAGGACCCTCCATGTCACCTTCACCCTCCTGGCAAGCTCCCTTCTGACTGTCCCCCGTCCCAATCAGCTTCCACTGCTACATCTTCCCATTCCTGGAGGAAGAGGCGGCCCGGCATGGGACCCTGCAGCAGCTGCAGCAGCAGAGCCAGGAGCTGCAGGAGGTGGGTGCCCACCCAACCGGCCCCTGCCCGCCTCCTGCCCAGCCCCTGCTGACCACTCGCTCTGGCCCCAGGTCCTCCGGGAGACAGAAGGGTTCCTGAGCCAGGTGCTGGGCCAGGTGCAGCAGCTGCTGCCACGGGGGCTGGTGCAGGTCCACAAGATGAAGGCAGTGTACCTGGCCCTCAACCAGTGCAGCGTGAGCAGCACGCACAAGTGCCTCGTCGCGGAGGCCTGGTGTGCCACGCAAGACCTGCCCGCCCTGCAGCAGGCGCTGCGGGAGAGCTCGGTGAGCAGCGGGCTCTGGGCTTGCCCACTCCACCGCTGCCGCAGACCCCTCCTCTGTCTCATCGCCCTCCTTTCTCAGCACCTTTGCCCCGGGGGAGGGGGTTCCCTCTCCTCCCAGCCACCTCCTCCAAGGGGTCAGCCCAGGGTCCCCGAGGCTCCGCATCCCTCTCATCCATCTCTCTTTCCTGGGAATTCCAGAGCGAGGCGGGGGTGAGTGCCGTGGCTCACCGCATCTCCAGCAGGGACATGCCCCCGACCCTCATCCGCACCAACCGCTTCACGGCCAGCTTCCAGAGCATCGTGGATGCCTACGGCGTGGGCTGCTACCAGGAGGTCAACCCTGGTGAGAGCCACGGGGCCCTCGCCCTGGACAGCCCTTGGACCCTCTGCCTGGGCCTTGGGGAGGCCCAGCTGCCCCATGGAGTGCAGGCCTGGGTGGGGTGGGGGGCTCCCTCCTCCTCACGTCTGTGGGGCTGTTGGTGGTGCAGCTAGTCCCAGTGGGGGGGCTGCAGCCTTGTGGTCCAGCAGGCTGGAGGTCCAAGTTCAAGGGTCGGTAGGCAGGTTCCTTCTGAGACCGTGAAGGGGAACCTTGTGGGCCTCGTCCTGGGCCTGTAGGTGGCCATCTTCACAACCACATGGGATCCACCCTTTGTGTCCGCCTCTGTCCAAATTTCCCTACTCATAAGGTCACTGGCCCTGTTAGATTAGAGCCCACCCTGATGGCCTCATCTTTTCTGACCACCTCTGTAAAACCCTTCTCCCGGTGAGGTCCTGGGAGTTAGCATGCAGGAAATCTTGGGGGGGTCACTGTTCAGCCCATGTAGGTTGTATTAGAATTGGCACCCAAATGAGAACTTACCCCATTTTACTGAAGGGAAATGGACTTGGGAGATTCACTGACTGGTTTGGCCTTCTGGAACTCTGTGTGGCCTCCAGGATTGCTTCTGGACTCTCTGTCCTTTCTGTGGTTCTGCTTAACACTCTTTAAAAATAACAGCAGCAGCCAGGCGTGGGGGCTCGCACCTGTAGTCCCCGCTACTCGAGGAGAGAGTATCATCTCTAGGAGATCCACATCAACCTGGGCAACAGGAGGCCCTGTCTCAAAAATAAATAATTGATTTTTCGTCGGGAACCTGTGGCCTGCCAGGTCCTGCCCGGGGACACTCATTTATAATACCTTGTGAAGTGGTCCTGCCTTTCTCCCTGTTTTACAGATGGGGAAACAGGCTCAGAGAGGTTAAACAGCAAGCCCAAGGTCACAGAGATGACCAGTGGCAAATGCTGAAATCCCAAGTGGTGTCCCTGCCTCACAAATGCTCCTAAGCTTGGGGTGGGGTGGGGCCTCTGTCATCTGTGGTCCTCAAGGGAACAGATGCCAGCTCCTGTGTAGTCCTGGCTGACCCGCACCCCCTGCCTGCAGCTCCTTACACCATCATCACCTTCCCCTTCCTCTTCGCCGTCATGTTTGGCGACGTGGGCCACGGGCTGCTCATGTTCCTCTTTGCCCTGGCCATGGTGCTGGCGGAGAACCGGCCAGCCGTGAGGACTGCGCAGAATGAGGTGCGGGCCGGGGGCGCCTGGTGGACGGACGGGGTGGGGGGGCTGGGCATCCCCTGACCACGTCACCCCCAGATCTGGCAGACCTTCTTTGGGGGCCGCTACCTGCTCCTACTCATGGGCTTGTTCTCCATCTACACCGGCTTCATCTACAACGAGTGCTTCAGCCGCGCCACTACCATCTTCCCCTCGGGCTGGAGCGTGGCCGCCATGGCCAACCAGTCAGGCTGGAGGTGAGGCCAAGGCCCCAGCCCACCCTCGGTCCCAGCCTGTCCTGTGGCCCCCCAGGCCCCGTGCAGCCCTGACCACTTGCCCACCATTGCCCCAGTGACGCGTTCCTGTCCCACCACCCACTGCTCACCCTGGACCCCAATGTCACTGGTGTCTTCCTGGGACCCTACCCCTTTGGCATCGACCCGGTGAGTCCTGCAGCTGCAGCACCATGTGGGTGGTGGCCAGAGGGAGACTGGGCAGGGACTTCAGCTCATTCACTCCTAACGGTGGCAGCTGGTGCCAAGCCTCTTCTGTGTGCCAGGCACGGGGGACAGCCAGCACTTGCCTGGCTGGGCCTGTCACCATCACCAGGTAAGCAAAAGCCTGTAGGAGCAGCTGCCTAGAACTGCTGAGCCCTTAGTGATTTCTTGTGTGGTCTGTGTGACAACCTGGGTGCCCATTAGCATGATCCCGGGTACAGACTAGGAAACTGAGGCCCCTGCTGCAGGCCCGAGGCCACCCAGCTGGGAAGAGCTGGGGCTTGAGCTCTGGTTGCCAACCACCCCCTCTTCGGCCCCCGTGGCCGTGGCAGAGTCCTGAGGGGGCCAACGGGGCAACAGGAGGCAGGGGCTCCCTGAGTGTGGCCCGCCCCTCCCTCCCTCCACCCAGGTCTGGAGCCTGGCCACCAACCACCTGAGCTTCCTCAACTCCTTCAAGATGAAGATGTCTGTCATCCTGGGGGTGACCCACATGGCCTTCGGGGTGCTCCTCGGAGTCTTCAACCACGTGTGAGGGCGGAGTTGCCAGGGGGTGTGTGCAGCTGGGCGGGGCCGGGGTGGTCCCAGTGACCCTGCCTGCTCCCCCCAGGCACTTCCGCCAAGGGCACCGGCTGCTGCTGGAGACCATGCCTGAGCTCATCTTCCTGCTGGGCCTCTTTGGCTACCTTGTCTTCCTGGTCATCTACAAGTGGCTGTGTGTGACCGTCACGCATGCTGCCTCTGCCCCCAGCATCCTCATCCACTTTATCAACATGTTCCTCTTCTCCAGCAGCCCCACCAACCAGCCGCTCTACTCTGGGCAGGTGGGCTGGCCAGGCAGTGGCTCACACCCCTCATGGAGACCCTGCAGACTCTGGGCCACCCAGAGTCAGAGGGTCCTCGTCTGAGAAACATGGTGTGGGCCTGAGGCCCCACAGAGGGACAGTCTCTGTTAGTGACTGATGGGCAGGAGAGCCCCTGGGTGCCTGGGAGAGGGGAGGTGGTCCAAACTTCTGAGTGACTCACCTCTGCTGCAGGAAGTGGTGCAGCACGCATTGGTGGTCCTGGCCTTGGCCATGGTGCCTGTCCTGCTGCTGGGCACACCCTTGTACCTGCTGCACCGGTGGCAGCGAAGCCGCCACTCACCGAGGCCAGCTGTGGGCCAACAGGTAGCTGCTTGGGAGCACGTGGTAGGGGAGTTTGGTAGACGAGGCCACTGTCTTCCCCACGGGTTCCAGCGTGGCAGGTAACAGGCCCTCAGGATGGGCCTCTCCTGGTGCTGGGGCTGCTGACACCGCCTGCTCCTCACCCTCTATCTCCAGGACAACAATGAGGACAAGGCCAGGTGCGTGGACTCCTCCGATGCTTACGAGAAGGGCTGGAGCTCTGACGAGGAGAAGGCGAGGTGCCCAGGGGGTGAAGAGGAGGCCGAGGTGGGTGCAGTGCCACCTTGAGGGGGCAGCTGGCTGCCGGCCCCTGCCAGCCCTCTCACTGCCACCCTTCCCCAGTTTGTGGCCTCCGAGGTCCTGATGCACCAGGCCATCCACACCATCGAGTTCTGTCTGGGCTGCATCTCCAACACGGCCTCCTACCTCCGCCTCTGGGCCCTGAGCCTGGCCCACGCCCGTAAGTGGTCTGCCGCAGCAGAGTGGGCAGCCAGGGTGTCCCACATCCTGCTCCAGCTCACACACAGCAGCTGTCTCGGTGACCTGGGCAGGGCCCTTCCCTCTGGGCCTCAGCATTCCTCCCGGGCCCCTTGAGCAGGGAGGCCTCCAGGGGCTGGGGGTGCCCGCTTGCCTGACCCCACGGCCCTCTCCCTCCGCAGAGCTGTCCGAGGTGCTGTGGGCCATGGTGATGCGCGTGGGCCTGCGCATGTGCGGGGAGGTGGGCGTGGTGTCTGTGGTGCTGGTCCTGGTCTTTGCCGCCTTCGCAGTGATGACCGTAGCCATCCTGCTGGTAATGGAAGGGCTGTCTGCCTTCCTGCACGCCCTGCGGCTGCACTGGTGAGTACCCGGGGTGGCTGGGTGGCAGGATGGGTGGGGGCTCCCCTGACCAGCCTGCCCCTTGGTCCCCAGGGTGGAGTTCCAGAACAAGTTCTACGCAGGCACGGGCTACAAGCTGAGCCCCTTCACCTTCGCCATCCAGGACGAATAGCGCCCCCTGCGGGCCATGCCCTCCTCCTTACCTTCCTAAGGCAGAAAAGGAATAAAGAGCCCCAGGCCCAGGAACCGCACCCAGGCCTCTTCCTCCCCCAGGGGCTGGACTGAGACCAGGAGGGCAGGGCCCTGGGTACCAGGCTCTGCCAGCCGGCCTCCACCAGTCCCTATACCTGTCTCCCTTACTCCCTCTGTGGGGGGCAAGGATCCCCACAAACACACCTGCAAAGAACCAGACTGCGGGGGAGGGGGAGGGAGGGACATTTCCAACACATTCTAGCTTGGACTGTCTTTCCAGCCAGGCCAGGGGAGTGAGGTCCCTGTCCTTGGAGGTATGCAGAGTGGCTGGCACCTCTGTTCCACACCTTGTACAGGTTCCCAGAGGTTGAGGCACTCTGAAGTGGAGCAGCAGGGACACCAAGCCTGGCCTGCTGCTCCACATGGGACCATGGGTCACCCACCCAGGGCCACAGTCCTGTGGGGAAGGCAGGGGCTGTCCAGAGTCGCGAAGACTTGCCCAGGGCCCTGAGGGTCAGAAGGGGGCTCAGTCCCCATCCCAAGGCCATCATCTCATCCCTCCCTGGTCTCCTCCCTGCATGAGTGGTGGGGGTGGGCTTCGACCTCCCCAAGTCCCCTCTGGCTGTGCCAGCGGAGGCCGAAGCCAGTGCTTTAGAGGCCAACAGGCTACTAAGTAGTTCTTCCAGCTAGAGCACCAAGAACAAAGGCAGCTTTGAGGCCAGCGCTGCCCTGGGCACAGTGAGATGGCTGTGGCTGTGGCCGTGGCCAGCTGCTAAAGGGGCCTGACCCTTGGATCTTGGACTGTCCTGTTGAGGACCCCAGAGGCCAGGTGGGCGTCCAAGAGACTGTGGTAGTTCACATGCCTGGAAGACTGGGCCCAGAGAGGGGGCGGCAGTGCCTGGCCACCAATGGCTGGGGCGGGGGCGGGGGGCAACACAGGTTCAGGCTGTGAAGGGACCTGGGCTAGTCGGTGGCTTTGATCCTTGGGGAACAGAGTTGAGCAGACCTTGGGGGGGGGGTATGTGACAGCAGAGGCTCACAGTCTAATGGAGGTCTCCTGGGGAGACACCAGTGGGTTGCCATGGAAACAGCACATGCCTGGCTGTGGGGTGGCACCTTTCAGGGTCACCTGCCTTGAGGACTGGCAGTGACCAGGCTGGGCTGAGTTCTCGCTCAAGGTTACGGTCTGGCTCAGGGGAGGACCCAGACAGATAGCACTCTAGGGTCAGCTGAGCTTCACGGAGAACAGGTCAGGGTGGCTTAATTTTGTGCACCATCTTCAATGGAAGGATTCAGAGGTGTGAGGGTGCTGCACGGCCTGGCAGGACTCCCCTGAAGGAGCCCATTACCTGCAGACCTGACCCCAAGGCATCTAGGTTGGCCCAGGGCTTGTGAGCAAGCGGGGCTGTTCAAGTGTGGCTGGAGCCAGAGCTGGAGTAGGGCCAGGTGACCTAAGTGGTGAGTGATCACACATCCTGTCCTGCTCAAGATCCTGAGTGTCCAGATGGGTAAACAGTTAAGTCCCCTCCTGCCTCCCCCACCATCTTCTCCACTCCCCAGACAGCCACTGTCCCAATTTCCTCTGCAGAATCAGCAGGCACAGAGCTGGGTTGAGTCAGGGAGGGTAACAGGCTGTCCCAGGGCCAGCATGCTGGGCAAGAGCCCCATGGGACTTGGGGCCAGGGGCAGACCCTGGGGACTGGGGAGTCCAGAGGAAAACCAGAACATGGCGGACAGACAAGTGTCACAGGAGGAGGAGAGTCAGATGCTCTTGCCCACAGCTAGGGCAGGACACTGCCATCTAGAACCTCCCATGGGCACAAGGTTAGGACACATCCAGAGAACAGCTTGAGGCTGAGTCTTAATTTTATTATTTATCTGTGTAGTACAATCTCTGTGATAGCAGAAATATATGCACAAAAACAATTCAGAATTTGGAGTAAAAAAGTTGGCTAAAATTTACCCACTGGACACTAATGCTCATGGATTCACAGCTCTGCTCCATTGCACCACAACCCACGTCAGTGCCGGTGTCTCCCAGAGTGACACTAGGACGTGGGGGTGGGGGTGGGGGTGGGGGTGAGGGATGGGGCTGGGAATGCTGGTCAAGGCCAGGGCAGCAGCCTACGCGGAAGGATTCCCTGGAGGCTGCCTGTGGCCAGGAGAGGGAAGGAGAGAAAGGCTGGGGGCTGAGGTCCCCACACTGTGAAGCCAGAGTTACAAAGCACACCAGTCAGAAGGGGCGGGTGCAAGTCATGTCCAGTCATAGAGAAGCTTGTCCAGGTATCAACATATGTAGCAGGCACAGGAGGGCCGCAGCCATCTGCCTGCAGAGCTCCTGGCTGCTCCTGTGTAGCCTGCTTCTCCAGCTGCCGTCGCTCTGCCCAGAGATACATGCTGCCCGGGGAGCCACTTCACAGTGTGTCCACTCCCTCGTGTCCCTTGGGAGCAAGAGTGTCTACATCACATTGTCACCTACAAGAAGCCTGGTTACAACGTTCACCAGTATATTAATGATAAATTTAAAATAAAAAAAAACAAAAAACATTAACCGAAGTACCTGCAGCAATGCTGTCTGCTCCCGCTGGCGGCCGTGCCCACCGGAAGCCTCACAGCCCGGCGCGAAAGGCCGCCTCTGGTTCCGGGGCTCAGAGGCTGATCTACTGTTCTACTGCCTACACTCTGCTTCCCCACCTCGTCCAAGTCCTAGTGAGATCGTCAACAAGGGATGAGATAAATGTCACTCCACTTTAATAGTCTTCGTTATCATACACATCTGTGTTCAGAGACGTCTGGGCCTTCATGCTGCAGGTCACAGCGCAGAGGGCCCGGCTCGCGGTCTCCCGCAGTCCAGTGGCGAAGGGCTGCTCCTCCCCAATCACACCCCAAGCTTCCTCTTCTGGTCAAAATAGGCATCAAATCTGGCTTGTGCATACTCCTGGGAGACAAGGAACAAGGAAGGCCAAGGCCTCAGCAAGGGCTGTACTCCTGGGGCCCTGCCCACGCGACCAGCTCAGGGCCCAGCCAAGAAGACACCCAGCGCAGTGTGGCCCATGCTGCAGCTGCTCTGAAGACACAAGCTGCTGAAGCTCTCAGCACTGTCCCCACACCCCCTTATCTCAAAGCTAATGCCTGTCGAGTGCCACTCAGAAGGACCTCATCTACAAACCTGGCCTTTCGACTGCCCAGAACATTGGGCAGCCCTGGGACAATTCCAATTTTAACAGCAAAGATCCCAGATGTGGGGAGACACAGAGAGAGGTCAACTAAAGAAGGTGCCCCAGGCTGGGGATGTGGCTCAAGAGGTAGCGCGCTCGCCTGGCATGCGTGCGGCCCGGGTTCGATCCTCAGCACCACATACCAACAAAGATGTTGTGTCCGCCGAGAACTAAAAATTAAATATTAAAAAAAAATTCTCTCTCTTTAAAAAAAAAAAAAAAAAAGAAGAAGGTGCCCCTATTTTCTAAAATCACTGGCAGCTGTCACAAGGAGCACTTCGCAGGGGAAGGGCTGGCCAGGCTATTTCTGCTCCCTCATCTCTCCAGCCGCACACACAGCAATTTCTGAGGACCCACTCCCAATCCAAAGTCTGCACTAGGAGGGTTACCTTTTTCTTTTTTCTGAGTACTAGGGATTGAACTCAGGAGTACTTAACCACTGAGCCACATCCCCAGCCCTTTTTATATTGTGTTTAAAAACAGAGTCTCACTAAGTTGCTTAGTACCTTGTTAAGCTGCTGAGGCTGACTTTGAACTCTTGATCCTCCTGACTCAGCCTCCTGAGCCACTGGGATCACAGGCATTAGGGGCATGTGCCACCACATCTGGCTACACTGTCACTTTTTGAAAAATTAATCTGGAGGCAGGATTTCTATCCCCCAAACATGAACCCATTTTAAGGGTACACTGTAGTTTCCACAGACACGCCCACTGTGGCAAGAAAGGCCCCGGGTCCCCTGGAGTTTTGGGGGCTTTGCAGTTAGTACCCCTCCTCTCCCCCCACTGTACAGGCAGTGCTGCCTTCACCTGTCCCTAGACAGGCCTCAGTCCTAGAGCAGAACCAAAAACCACAGCATGTTGGTTCTGGCACCTGAGAGTCCTCTGCGCTGTGCAGACCAGGGACCCGCTCCTTCCCCAGGTCCCACTCTGCGGAGCTGACAAATCCTGTTTACATCAGCACCTGCCCATCAGCACTGTGCAATTTCCCACTTAACGTCTATTGAAACTGAAGGTGTGGCCGTGGTGGTGCACACCTGCAACCCCAGCAACCTGGGAGGATGGGACATTTAGATCGCCAGTTTGAGGCCAGCCTTAGCAACTTAGCATGACCTCGTCTTAAAAAATAAAAAGGCTGGGGATATAGTTCAGTGATAAAGCACCCTTGGGTTCAATTCCCAGTACATAACAATTAAACTTCAAAAATAAAATAAAGGTGCCATGAGCAGTTGAGCACTACCAGTTGTGGCCCACCTAGCACATGGGACGCCCTGGGTTCCAGCCCTGGCACTGCAAAAGAAGAAAACGGGGAGGGAGAGGGGTGCTTCCATTTTGTTGAGCTCCCCTTTATCTGGCTCTCTGTACCTGCGGGTTCCACATTCATGGACTGAAAATACCTAGGGGAAAACCTGCGTCTGTACTGAACGTGCAGACCTTCACCGGCTGCTCCCTGAGCCATCAGTGACACAACAGTCACACAGCACTGCCCTGTATCTTAAGGTAGCATAAGCACTGCAGAGGTGACCAAAATGACATGGGAAGATGCCTGCAGGATTTTATGCCAGGGACTTGGACACAGCAGATTAGGGGAGAGGGTTCTGGAACCACTACTGCTGGACTTCCCCACTACACTTTTCCCCTTTAACTGTGCTTTATGGAATTTATAAAATATTTGCCTAGATCATAAGATTTTTCTTTTTTCTTACAGAAGCCTAAAAGTTTGGCCTTTTACAAGTTCACTTCAAGTTAATTACAGTACATGGCATGAGATCAAGAGGTTTTTCCCCCCCGTAACTCTATGGTTGTTCCCTTTTTTTTTTTTTTTTTTTTGGTACTGGGGATTGAACTCAGGGGCACTCGACCACTGAGCCACATCCCAGCCCTATTTGAGACAGGGTCTCACTGAGCTGCTCAGTGCCTCACTGTTGCTGAACTTTGAACTCACCATATTCCTGCCTCAGCCTCCCAAGCTGCTGGGACTTAGGCGTGCACCACCACACCTGGCCCCACATCATTTTTTGAAATGAATTACTTTGGTCCTTGAGTGGGAGAGTGTGTGACTGTGGACTGAACCCAGGGGAGCTTTACCACTGAGCCACATCCTCAGGCATTTTTCTTTTTTGAGACAGGACCTTGCCAAGTTGCTGAGGCTAGCCTCAAACTTGTGGTCCCTTCTGCCTTAGCCCCTTCCCAGTAGTTGAGATTACAAGGCATCCGCCACCATGCCCATTCTTATTATGAATTCAATTTGTTTAATAAACATATAGCCATTTCTTATATCAGTTTTGGACATTTTTATCTTTCAAAGAGTATGCATTTTCATCTACACTGTCAAATGTGCTGGCACAAGGACTGGGATTGTAGCTCAGCAGTAGAGCACTTGCCTAGCACATGGGAGGCACTGGGTTCAATTCTCAGCACCACATTAAAAAAATAATTATTTAATTGAAGGTACTATTCCCATGTACAACTGACAATATTTCTTAAAATAAGTTTACACAGTTAGACCTGCAGAGACCCTCCTCTTGACACCCTATATTGGTACTGTGTTCTTTTTTTTTCTTGTCCAGCCTCAAACCTGGAATCCTCTGCCTCAGCTTCCTGAGACACTGTGGTTACAGGCATGTGCCACTGTGCCCACTGGGGATTTTCTAGATAGCCTTCTGTTTTCTAGATCTTCATTTTTCTAGACATCAGTTAAGTTCCATGAGGACACATCCTTTAAGATTTATTAAACCCTGTTCTCTAGCACAGCACGCACTGCTCTGAGCGCAGGAAGAGTGGATCCCGCATTCGAGTACCTGGTAGGACCAGCAGGTGAAGCTGCCTGTCTTGGCAACTGCTGATGACCGCCTGCCCGCCCTTCCCAGAGGACTGGGGCATGCACTCTAACTCTCATCGCCTCTCTCCTTTCAGTTTCGTCAGTTTTGTTTCATGTCTTTTACAAGACAGCTGGATGCACACTTAGTATTTTATGTCCTCTTATTATAAAATGCCATTCTTCGTCTCTGATAATATTTCTTATTCTGAAGTCGGCTTTGTCTTACAGTGTCATCTGACCAGGACTCCAAATCTGCTTAAAAAACCCAATTTCCTCTTATTTATCTGCCTAATGGTGTCTTTACATCACCAAACCTTCTGCCTAGAAGTGGAAATCACCTTGTGCAAAGTTGAGGAGGATAAGACGAACCAGCACCTCCCACTCCTGCCCCAGGGAAAAGGAGCCATAGGCCGGGCTTGTGCCATGTCCTCCCTCAAGATGAAGCCCCAGCACAGGGATTTCTCTAATGGTGTCAATGTCAAGCACAGTTCTTAACATTAAAATTACAGCCTGAATTGACTACAAGCCAATTGGCTACAATTCTCCTGAAAAAGAACCAGGAGATAAGTACCAATACTTATCAATAAGAACCAGCTTCTTGGGCTGGGGATGTGGCTCAAGCGGTAGCGCGCTCGCCTGGCATGCGTGCGGCCCGGGTTTGATCCTCAGCACCACATACAAACAAAGATGTTGTGTCCACCGAAAACTAAAAAATAAATATTAAAAAATTCTCTCACTCACTCTCTCTTTAAAAAAAAAAAAAAAAAAAAGAACCAGCTTCTACCCAAGCTGGGCACTACAGGTGGGCACAAGGAGTGGACAAATGACCACACCCTGGCAGCGCAGGAGGAGTGCCCACACTCTGCCACTCAGGCTCCCTTATGTCAGAAGGGTCGCGATCTCTCCAGGCCTCCTCAGACCACAGGCCTAGCCAGCACTGCCCTGAAGCCGGGTGGCAGAGCCAGTGGGCCCAGGAGTGAGGCGATCTCCCAAGGCAACAGTGAGAACCATGCTGTCCTGGTGCCACCAGGTCACCACTTTCAGGGTCTGAGGGAACAGGTCACTTCTGCGAGTAACAGCCACTGCTGCTTCCAAGCACTCCCATGCGTCACAGCATTTCCCCAGGAGAAGATGAGAGCTGCCTCGAACATACCATGTACCCAAATTCAATGGCTGAAATCTTGGCCTGTACAATGGACCAAAGTCCCCAGAAGAAATGGGATGCGAGGGCAAACCTGTAATCACAGAAGAAACACGTGAGCTGCTCAGTGCCCGTCACACCCCTGATGAAGCCCCTTCCCACTGGATGGCCAGCCATCTGGGCTGGATGGGGACAATGCCTTGACCACTTGGTGGGATTACATGTCAGAGGGCACAGAGGGACCTGCAGGAGTGAGCACACCCAGCTGCCTGGCTACAGCACACAGGACACTGACAGCACAGGGACGGAGACTATGGTGGCCTCACTGTTGCCACAAGTGTGAATGCGTAGGCACAAGTGAGAAGAGCCCTGCTGGCCTGCTGCCTCTCCCCACAGGCCCCAAGCTGCTCCCCAGGCAAGGGCTTCCTAAATCCACCCTCAGGCCTCTCCCTCCCTGCCACAGAAGGGGAACGAAGGAGGTGAGTGCATGAAACTTGCCATCTTCTCCAGCCCTCTACGTCACCCTGAATCCACATTCCTCCTCAACAATGCCTGAGTGTCATTTACATGACCAGCCTTCCTCTGCGTCCTGGAGGTCCCTGGCCCACCTAGTCCCTTGGTACTGCCCTTTCTGTGGGTTTTCCTCTGCCTGCGCTTTTCTGTTTCCACTGGTTCCAGAAGTCAGAGTGTCACATGAGCACAGTGGCAGCAGCCTCACACAGCCAGGTCCTGCATGTGGCTGGACCAGGCGTACTGTCCCGGTACCCAGTACCTATCTTAGCTGCTGATTCCTGAATCAGAAGATCTCTACGGTCCCTGCCACCACAGGAAGCAGAAGCCTCGATTTTGGATGAGGTGTGGGCATGACCAAGCACTCCAGGCAGTTTATAAAGGGGCAAGCTGTACTCGCGGCTTTCAAAGGAGGATCGTTACCTATTGACTTCAAGCAACACGTCTTCTTCTATAGCAGATTTTTCTTCACTACTGAGGTTTTCAAAGTCATTCTGGAATGTAGTCAAGTAACTGGAAATAAAATGGAGCTTAAAAAAGAAGTGACTGTGTTAGGACCAATGTTGGTTAAAACAAGCACCGTTCATCGCTGTGTAGAGTGCACATGCACTGTGCCCGTGGCTGTGTCCACGGTTCTGCTGGAAGGGTGTGGTGTGGGGGCTGCTAGTTCTGGAGGAGTGATTCAGATAGAATCAGGTTTTTCCCTAATTAAATCTACACTTATGTTTTTCATTATCTGATATTAAAGCAGGGTACACCTCTTTCAAACCTTTCTCCAAAATGGCCTGTGTGCCATGTGGGGCTCCCAGGAGCAAAGCTCTGGGTTACCCTGGTGCTGGCAGACGTCCCCTCAGGGTGGAAACTGCGCTGGACAAGACGGAAGTGTGTGCCTTCCCACCCTGCAAGGCCAAGACTATTTACACACATGTTCATAAACTGTTTTTGCTTTGGAGGAAAAATAGTTTACCTGAGACTGTTCCAGGCATTCAGACAGCTCACCCTGGCAACTCTAGAATGACCAGACATTTAAAACTATTTCATCACAGATGAAAGAAAGGAAATACAAGATCACCTCAAGAGATGCACAAGGGCTATCTTATAAAGCTCCATACCCATATACTACCTTAAAAGTTTTCAAAAAATATAACTGGGGCTGGGGATATAGTTCAGCTGGGAGAGTTCTTGCCTGGCAGGCATGCACAAGGCCCTGGGTTCAATCCCCCATACTCCCCACCCCCCCACACCAAACAACAACAAAAAACAGAAAATATAACTAGGAAGGAACTTCTTTAAATGACATGTTGCTGTGTGATTTTAGCAGTTCATTAGAATGAGATCTCCTCTGGCGCCTCCCTGGCCTGCTTGCCAGTCCTGATGGACAGTGCTCCAGCTCTATGAGCTTAACTTCTCCCCCTGTGACCAGGGTGAAGCTGTGCTCCCCTCCCCTGGCAAGCAGGCCCCCCTCACCTGCCCTTCCTTCTCATGGAGTCCTGGCCGCCTGGCTCTGCACACGTCAGGTTCACCCTCCTCAGCCTCAAGATGTGGCCAGAAGAGGGCAGTCACAGTGCTTGGCCCCTTAGCAAGGCCACAGTGCCAAGAACATGGGTCACCTCCTGGGGAACCAGGAGTGCGGCTCAGTACACTCCTGAGTGAACCAAGGTGGCAGTGCAAACACACCTGTCCTCACCTGACCCTGTCCTCACTCCTGATTGCTGTGTGATCTGCTATTGCCACTAGTAAGGTGCTAGGACACAGAGTCATTGTACATCAGGGGCATCTAGGGAGGTGGGCTGAGCTCTCTCCTGCCCTCCCAGCTTCACTGCCACCTGCTGAGCCTGTACTCAGGCCTTAGGGTGGTCTAGACCACAGACAGGGTGGGGGGTGGCGACGCGGGAGGGGGGACAGGACGAGGGTGTCCCAGGAGGAAATTCCAGGAGGAAATGACGCTCCTCCAGTAGCACAGGACAGGAAAGGGAACTGCTCACGCTAAAGGCATTTCCTCCAGGTACTGACCATGGCGTACAGGACTTCTCTCTGCACAGTGTGAACCCAACAGAGGAAGGGTCACATTCCCCAGAAAGAAGCCCAGAAGGCACAGGCTGGGCTCTGTGGGAAACACTGGAAGCTCCTCTGTGGGCAAGCAGTGCTCATCCCCAACAGAGGACAACTATTTCCAGCACGGATCTCAACAAGGCTGAAGTGTGAAGGTGGCATCCACGTTAACAGAAAATAACATTTTTAACATAAGCAAAAGGGTTTGCCTAATCATGACACAATTTTAAAAGGGCATCTTTAGAAACATGTAATTCTAATTGCATGAAACTGACTTCTGTAACTAACTTATCAACTCCATAAAAATGAATCTCTTACCTGTTGTTTCCTGGTGGGATACTTGAGAATGTTGGCAGTAAAGAAGGGGTACTTTTCATAGCTATAGTCATACATCCATTCACAGAAATGATTCCCAATGTCAAATCCCCTGAAAGAGGAGACGGCACAGTGTGAGCACACCTGACGCCTCAGAGCCCACACTGGGAAGGGCAGGTGCGTCCTGACCGGGCTTCCTGAGGGTATAGGGTATGGCAGCTCTGTGGACAAGCAGAGCGAAGCAACTGGGCATCAGAGTCACAGCTGCAGAGGGCACAAGGCTGCCACCTGGCCTGCCTCACTGCCTCAGATGCCTCCTACAGCAGTGCTGAGAAAGCAAAGAGGCTCTGGAAGGCCACAGGAAATGGCGAGTTCCATCCACAGAGTCCCTGGCCCAGCGGCCACTCTGGCCAAAGCCTTCTCTTCCAAGAGCAGTGCTTGCCACTCATCTTGTCCTCACATCATTTCATAATGTATCACAATAAAAAGCAGTACTGAAAGCTCAGCCTTTGGTGCGACATTACCTGTAATTATAACTGCTGTATTCAAAGTCAATGAGCATCAGTTTCTGTTTTTCAGAATTCTCTCGGCCTTCCAGCAATAAGACATTACCTGCAAAAAGGTTTGAGTGGCAAGACTTAGAACAGAAAGCTGACGTTTTTAGAGTTGAGACTGACTCTTGCCTCTGTGGGGACCCTGACTGAGTTCAGTTTGGGTCCTGCAGCTGGAGCACAGGTGCACTACTACCAGGGTTGGCCCCCCACACGGAAAGACTCCAGATGCACCTATCCACATCCTGGCCACCTCCCTGGCACCAGGAGGCTCACTCCCTGGTCAAGGCCTCTCCCTCTTGTCAAGGCCGCACCTCCCAGACATCTGGCACACTGGAGCTTGATGACCTAAGCACCACCACTCACACCCACCCCAGCAGCCCTGGGACTGAGCTGCTGGCAGTAGCTGGCGAGGGCACAGCAGCTGAGGAGCTGATGTGGTGTCCTGCCACAGCTACCACAGGCTGAGCCGAGGACAGCACAAGCAGCAACCCTACAAGGACAGTTCCTTCAGCGTGGAATTTCGGGAATGAGGTGGGTCAGCCGCCAGCCTGACATGAACTCAGGCCCATGCTCCTGAGGTCCACACTGTGAGCCCTCGAGCATCTCAGCACCTGGGCCAGTGGACCCTTTGCTACTGTCCGGCCCCTCTCTCCCAGGGTCCCTGGTGAGGGTCTCTAGGCTTGGCAATGTACTTCTCCTGCATCTAAGAGCACTGCAAAGGAACTTTGGAGGCCCATGTCCCAAACGCCAGCACAGAAGAAATGTACAGCTCACATCCCCACCTGCTCCTCCCTGGCCATCCAGAGCCACACTGGTGCTGTGCGCTGCCCTGTCAACAATGGTCACCACTGAATGCCGTGGCCGGCCTCCAGGGCTTCACTGAACTGCCTGTGCCCTGCTTCCCTGGACTGAGCCCACAATTGGTCAAAGGTGACTGGGCTCAAACTAGTGGCTCACTGCAGCTGGAACCTGACCAGGAGCTACTGTGGAACTGAAAACCAACTTAAGGCAAGAGGACCTCTTGACCCTAGGAATTCGAGGCCAGCTTGGGCAACACAGTGAGATCCCATCTCCCAAACAAAACAAAACAAACTGCTGAGCCAGGCAAAGAAGGTCTTGAAGCGGGACCACAGCCACCTGTGACCTCCAAGGACCAGGACAGCAAGGCAAGATAGGAAATGCCAGCAGCATCAGTGGGAACTGCTGCATCAGGAGGCTGAGGCAAGATGACTGCAAGTTTGAGCCCAGCCTGGGCAACTCAGTGAGAGCCTGTCTCAAAAGAAAAAAGAGAAAAGGACTGGGGACATGATCCAGTGGAAGAGCACATGTGGCTTCAAAACCAAGGAGGAGAGGGAGGGAGGACCAAATTGGAAATCACGCTAGGTAAAAGTCTGTGACAGTAAGGGGCCCTATGGCATTGTAATTTCCTGAAGCAGAGCAACCAACAGTCTTTAACTGTGCCGGCTGGGACAACCAAGAAGGTGGTCTGAGGTGCTGCCCTGTGCTGCTCGGTGGGCCAGGAGGGGCCTGCATGGCTACTCCTGGTCTGCCAGCTGCTGCAGGACGAGGAAGCCCCGGGCGCTCACCACAAACCAGACAGCAACATGCGCCTCAGAACATTTAAGTCCTTAGTCCAAGTCCCACATTTAGTGAAAAATCTTTCAGATTTTTTTCCATGTCAACATTTTAATAGAAGTGGAATGATACTCTGTTTTTCTAAAACTTGCTTTTTTCCTCTTAATATAGCCTAGAGATTTTTCTGTTGATAAATAAAAAGAATAAGGAGAGCTTTACATCTATTTTTATTTTGGGGGTTTGGGGAATTGAACCTAGAGACATTTTACCACTGTGCCACATCCCCGGACCTTTTTATTTTTTCATTTTAAGACAGTGCCTAATTGCTTAGGGCCTTGCTAAATTGCTGAGTCTGGCTTTGAACTTTACAGTCCTCCTGCCTCAGCCTCCCAAGCAACTGGGATTACAGGCATGTGCCATCAGCCTAGCCCGAATTCTTTTTAATAGTTATCCAATACGTACTGTCACTGCAGCATAATCTGATGTATCAAATAGTCCTGTGATGGCCATCTGGTGTTTATCACACATAGAGCATACACACAAATTCAATCTGTAGCATTACGTGATGATTCTTACCTTCCTGACAGTCATTGTGACAAAATACAACTGGAGACGGAGTAGATTCAAGCAGTGACCTGGAAAATCAAGGTGTCACTATCACCTGTCGAGGATTAATGTAGGCTGCCCACAGCCCCACTGCCCACACCAGCTCTTCAGTGCTCCCACACGCACAAGGCCTCTCTGCACCCGCTCCCTCCTGTCCCAGGCAAGGCAGTCCCTCTGTTTTGGTCTGCTCTGAACTATTCCTTCCCAGCATTTATGCAACTTGACACTATGTCATTGTTTACTTGGCCTAATAAAAATGACATCTTGGTCCACCACCTCCTCACATGACGTACTGCCTAGCACAGCAGGGGGACTGTACATCCTGGACAGATATGTATGTAGGTATGCAAGCCTGCCCAGCCCCACCCTGAGAACAGTACAGGGCCTCCACTCAGAAATCAGTCTCAAGATTCGCACAGCTCCCCAAAGCTCAGGTTTAGCCATTTCTCTCATCAGCTTGCAAATCCCCACCTGCTTCTGCTCCAAAAAAATCTACTGCCCCAGACTTTGCTGCCCCAAGCACCAAACTACTTCTCTGAAAGTTGGCCTCCCCCCCGTGAAGCCTTCCTGGAACACAAGACAGTATCTCGGGCAGCAAGACCCACCTGTCAGACCCGCCTGTCAAACCCACCCTGCAAAACCAGTAACAGATGCCAGGCGCAGGATGCGCTTCACCAGCACCAACTAACAACAGTTCTAGTGACCAAGAGTAGCTACATTTCTCGATAGACGTGCTCACTTGTCAGGAAAGAAGTCATTTCTCACCTGAGGTTTTCCAGTTCCAAAGGCAGATTGTAATTGAGGAACTTGTGGAGCTGTTTGATTCTGGATTCCCCAGTAAATTTAATCCTCAGCACTTGATTTAGGTATCTGTTAAAGAAAGGTGAAGCTTCACTGCTTGATTCTCAGACTTCACTTAGACAGTCCCAGACCAGAAAGGAGAGGGAAGGGTGGTGACTAGGGATCCAAGGTTTTCTGGGACGCTAGCTCTGCCCCCACCCTGGGGAACAGCATTTCTGCCAAGTCATCTTTCTTGGTCCAGGAATTAATTGCTCCATGTAAAAAAAACTTACCCCAGAGACAAACACTACCCCTGAGGGCCGGCGCACCAATGAGCCAGCAGAGAAGGGCCTCAGCCTGCCCTGGTACAGAACTAAGCGAGGCCTGAGCGATCGGACCACTTACTTTTCCATTGTTCCAAAAAGCCATTTTGGTTCCTTATTGAATGGCATTTTCATACCATGAAATGTGGCCATTTTTTCAGCTATTTCTGCAGAAATATCTGGCAAACTTAATTCTTCAGTGTCTAATCGCCGGCTCTGAAAGAAAAAGGGAGTTAAAAACTGACATTTACTAGGTCATCTAACAAGCATGACATCACACATTCATAGGAATTAGAAGTCAGTTTTTGCACAGCATTTCAGTCTCACCCAATTAACAAAATTTCCTGCAGAATGGACACTCTGCCCTCACAGATGGTGACCCAGCAACTGCCACGGCAATTCCACAAAGAGGGCAAGCCACTTCTCAGAGTCTATTTCCTTATGAATTATATATATATATATATATATATATATATATATATATATATATAGAGAGAGAGAGAGAGAGAGAGAGTGTGTTTGTATGTGTGTGTATGTGTGTGTGTTGTATATAATACCTTTCATTATTTATTTATTTTTATGTGATGCTGAGGATTGAACCCAGGGCCTCGCACGATATAGACGAGCAGTCTACCACTGAGCCCCAACCCCATCCTTATGAATGCTTTTTAACTTTAAGAAAGTCCTTCCTTAAATTTCAATGAACTAAAAGCCCCTTTCCTATGATGATGTGATTCTGCCTTCTCACACCCACAGCACCAGAAGCCCTGATCTCAGCAGCGTGCCTCAGCTGGGGTTCTGCTCTGCCCTGCACCGGTGGTCAGAACCAGTGCTGACCAGGGGGTACCATGAGTTCAGCAGGAGCCAGGGCCAGTGGCTCTCACTGTGTCCGTTACATCTGGCCTGGCAGAGAACAGGCTCTGCAGGCCACACTTGTTCTGGCAGCTCTTTCACAGTGTTCTCAGGGGTCCTGAAGTCCAGGGGACTTTGTAGGTCTTGCACATAAGCTACTCCCTACAGACCCCCAAGGGATGTGTCTCTAAAGGCACAACACAGAAGGCACAGGGCCAGGGACGTGCTCCCCACTTAGACAGTGCAACTAACCCAGGTGCTGTGTGCTGAGAGTCCTGAAGGCACCAGGCTCCTTTTCCCACTCAACTCAGGAATGTCGTGTTCCACGACACTCTCAACAGCCATGCCACAATCCGGACAGGAAGCTCAGCCTCCAGTGGAGGATGCTCGGCCTCCTTAAGGCACCTCCCATGGCTTTTTTAAGGGCCAGCATCATATGCCCATTGATGACGGAATACATTCCCAGAAATGTGGTGCATTGCCTGTGGCACGCCTGGGTGTGGCACACCTGGTCTTTCATCCTGCTGCTCAAGGGCTGCAAGGACCAAAACCAGATTAGATCAAGTACAAGAGGCAGGCAGGCGGGGGCAGGCTGCTGCTGGCCTACAGCACACTCTACAGTGTCTTCTCAGTAGAAGGTGGAAGCTCTAAAATAACAACAAATAGTATAGTAAATACATAACCTTGTACTATACTTACTATACTTGAGCCACATTCCCAGGCCCAAAAATATTTTTTAAATGTTTAAAAAATTAATCTCCTCAAAGATGGACAAATCTGGGCTGGGGCTGTGGCTCAAGAGGTAGCGTGCTCCCTGACATGCGTGCGGCCCAGGTTCGATCCTCAGCACTACATACAAACAAAGATGTTGTATCTGCCAAAAACTAAAAAATAAATATTAAAGATTCTCTCTCTCTCTCTCTAAAAAAAAAAAAAAAAAAGATGGACAAATCTCAGTATCTGTTCCTTCCTTAAAAGTCAGAAAGGGAAATGGAGACTATTATTCTTAGGAATCATCAATCTCACATGACCCTTTGAAAGACAGCTACAGGAATCAAAAAGGACAGAATCTCAATCTAATGCGGTGGGCAGGCAAGGTGGCACATGCCTGTAATCCCAGCTGCTCAGAAGGCAGAGGCAGGAGGATCACAAGTTCAAAGCCAGCCTCAGCAACTACGAGGCACTAAGCAACTCAGTGAGACCCTGTCTCTAAATAAAATACAAAATAGGGCTAGGGATGTGGCTCAGTGGTCATGTACCCCTGAGTTCAATCCGCAGTACCACCCCCTAACCAAAAAAAAAAAAAAAAAAATCCAATGCAGTGGCCAAGAATAAAACTAAAAATGTTGTATGATATTAGTCTGAATCAAATAAAATTGACATATCTGTGGATCAAAAACAGTCAACTACTGGCAATTTTTTGTGGTTCAACTTAGTATTTTAACAGAAATTTTAAAAATCTCAACAGGCATGGTAACACACACCAGTAATCTCAGCAACTGGGAGGCTGAGGCAGGAGGATCACAAGTTTGGTGACAGCCTGAGCAACTTAGCAAGGCCCTCAGCAATTTAGTGAGACCCTGTATCTAAATTAAAAAAAAAAAAAAAAAAGACTAAGGATGTAGCTCAGAGGTAAAGCAACTGGGTTCAATCTCCAGTACATTTAAAAAAAGACAAACCCACTATGGTAAGTAAGATACAGTGGCGCAGACCTATAATCCCAGCTATTTAGGAAGCTGAGGCAGGACAATCACAATTGTGAAACCAGCCTGGGCAATTTAACCAGAACTTGTTTCAAAATTAAAACAAAACAAAACAAAAAAACTGAACCAAGCAAACAATATGTAAACTTAGAAGAAGACTAAGATAAAGCTGTCAGGCTGAGCAGGGTGGCCACACCTGTACTCCCAGCTACTCAGGAGACTGAGGCACGAGAAACACAAATTTGAGACCAGTCTCAACTCAGTAAGACCCTGTCTTAAAATAAAAAAACAAAAAGGAGTTCTGAGGAGTAGCTCAGTTTCAATCCCTGGCACCACAAAAAACAAACAAAAAAACTCCACCATGTAATAGGTGATATGTACAAAGTGTGCAAAATTTTCTAGGATCTTGCGATCAGTTCCACAGATGCCACAACCTGTGTCCTGTTGCTGTGAGACCCATCTCTAACATATATAAATTACTCCGTGGTTAAGTGCCCCTGGGTTCAATCCTGATACCAAATTTAAAAGTTAATTAATTAAATAAAGGTACTGTTGTCAATTCACAACTTAAAAACAATAACCAAAAAAGCTTTAAGACAACAAGAAATGGAAAATAATCCTGACTATTTGGAAATAGAGGAATTGAGTAAGGCCTCTAAACCTCTCGGCACCTGGGAGCAGAAGGACAGGGCAGGAGAGACCCTAACAGGGAAAAGCCAAAGTGAAGGGAAGACATTGGAGACAAGGGAAAGGAGACGTGACAGGTGTGCTGGGAGCCCAGATGCTCCACCAGCAATTTCTAAAAGAAGGCCCCAGGGGGGCTGGGGATGTGGCTCAAGTGGTAGCGCGCTCGCCTAGCATGCGTGCGGCCTGGGTTCGATCCTCAGCAGCACCACATACCAACAAAGATGTTGTGTCCGCCGAGAACTAAGAAAAAATAAATAAATGTTAAAATTCTCTCTCTCTCTCTCTCTCTCTGTCCCTCCCTCTCTCACTCTCTCTTTAAAAAAAAAAAAAAAAAAAAAAAAGAAGGCCCCAGGCCAGGTGCAATGGCACACAACTGTGATTCCAACAGCTCAGGAGGCTGAGGCAGGAGGATCACAAGTTCAAAGCCAGCCTCAGCAACTTAGCAAGACCCTATCTCAAAATAAATAAAAAAAAGAGACTGGGGTTGTGGTTCAGTGGTTAAGCACCCTGGATTTACTCTGGTGTCAAAGAAGGCCTCAGAAGGTGAGAAGGATTAAGGGAAAGGGGAAAGCTTATGGGATGATGCAAAGGTGACTCTCACATATATTTTTAATTTGAATGACCATGTCTTTGTAGGAAAGAAACAGGTTCTGATATAACAAAAACTAAACAAACAAACAAACAAACAAAATCTGTATATCTATATATATATTCCCATCCAGTTTAATAACAGGTCACAAAACCACTTACTTTAAGCCACAGCATCAGGTTTTCTCCATGCTGAGACATGGAGTCCACCTCTGTTTGCAGCTCACATCAACTGGCCATTCATGCACACACATCTTACCGGAATGAACTGCTCCAATCGGCCTTGGGGAAAGATGCCATAGAGCTTTGGCCCAAGTGACCTCTCTGCGAGAATGGCAAACATAACGCTCTCCAGAACCATAGCCTCGGCCCCCTAGAACAGAGGGCAACAAACCAGGTGTTTACTGAGTGCCTGCTCTATGCCAGGCATCTCACGAGCAGCACCCTCCTCTCCTCCCACTATGATGAAACACGGACTGGCACCATCATCACCCCAGGATAAATATGAAGGAACAGGTCCTGGCATTTGTAGGACCCATGCTTGCAAGCATTATACTACATGAGATTCAAAATTCAAGTTTAATTTAGGTCACTGGTCCAAAAATAGAAAATATCTTTTGAGATTTCATGGCTTCTACTTAATTCACAACTGATATGAGTCTCGCCCTTGGCTCTGAGCAAAGTACACACCACTGTGCACTCTGATGAGGGCTGAATTGCTTTGTGCCAGACAGTCCCAGGAAAGCAAATGATCCAAAGGCCTTCTGTCTTCTAAACTGCTCTGTGGACCAAATAAGTTTGAGAATTCCTGATTTAGGTCTGGGGTGTGTAGTTTTTTGGTGCAAAACACAGACTGGCACACAGCCTCCTGGGTTTCTAGCCTCAGCCCTCTTCCCGACCTGATCCTCCTCTGATGCTGGTCTTCTTGCTAAATGCTCTAGGAAGCCTGCATGCAGTACTGTGAGTCATGTGGGATCCAGAATCATTCTGCCTTCAAAATTCTTCCTTTTGTCTCATTTCAAACTCATTCTTTAGTCTTTTTCCCTTCAAAAGTAAAATGCAGCTTGAGAGTTTCCATCTTGAGTGTGGAGAATGAGGAAGAGTCCCTCCAACCAGGAGTCCCAAGTCTCCTAAGGAGCTTGCACAAATAGAGATTCCTAGGGTCCTGACTGAGTTTCTAAGCTGACCTGATTAAGGAAACGAGCCAGCAGGTATATGCAGATGATTCTAGTTCATCTCTTCCTGAGGGTGCTGTGGGGGAACATGAGCCCAGAGAACATTGTTTAAAGCACTCACATTACAAAAACAAGCTGAGAAACTAAGAGACAAGTTCTTTAGGCAGTGACAGAATGCTACAGTGAGAAGCTAACAAAAAAGAAAGGCTACTTCCAAAGGACATTAGACCACAAAGGGTCATTCAGTCACTTCTACCTTGTGTGGGCAAAGTGGAATTCTTGGTAAGTAATCCCCCACAATTATGGTATAGCCATCACCTTGTGAGGCTCAATCTTCACTATTCATTTTAATAACTTATAGTTGTTTGTACTGAACAACATTGATAGAGCACTGATTTGATCAAATTAATAGATTTTAGAGCAGGATTTGATCAAACAGGTTTTATTGCTTAAACCCTTAAAGACAGACAATACCAATCTCTCTAGTTGGCAAAATACCTAATCCCCATCATTCACGGATCCTCACAGCACACTTGACCAGAAGGCACAGTCACTCTGGGTCCTGTCTGACCTCAAGTCCAGCACTGGAGAAACTCTCCAAGGAAGCTCACCCCAGGGCTTGCAAAGTGGCCTCTGCTTCCATATCTGCTCAACTACTGCTGTGGGCAGTGCACCCTGATGTCCTGGGGACTGCGGGCACCTCCCATACTGTATAAAATGCAAAAGCAAACAGAACCTGGGCACTGTAGGACAAGAGGATCTGGCCTTGGCTCCCAGAGCAGGCGATCTGCCATTGGTGATTCTTCATAACCCTTTGCCATCTGTAGACTCTCCCATGAAATTCTAACTCTCCAATCACTTCGAAGAGTAGAATTAGGACTTCTTTTGTCTAGGTATCCAGAATTTTGTCAGAATTTAATGTGTTTTCCACTCCCCCACCTTTGTTTTTGTACCAGGGATTGAACCCAAGGACACTTAACACAGAGCTGCATCCCCATCCCTTTTCTCATTTCTTTATTTTGAGACAGGGTCTCACTAACTTGCTTAGAGCCTTGCTAAGTGGCTGAGGCTGGCTTTGAACCTGTGACCCTCCAGCCCCAGCCTCCCAAGCCAGTGGGATTACAGGCACATGCCACCAGCCCAGCCCAATTTTTTTTTTTTAAGAGAGAGTGAGAGGAGAGAGGGAGAGAGAGAGAGAGAGAGAGAGAGAGAGAGAGAGAGAGAGAGAGAGAGAGAGAGAGAAGAGAGAGAGAGAAAGAGAGAGAGAGAATTTTTAATATTTATTTATTTAATTTTTTTTAGTTCTCGGCGGACACAACATCTTTGTTGGTATGTGTAGCTGAGGATCGAACCCGGGCCGCACGCATGCCAGACTAGCGCGCTGCTGCTTGAGCCACATCCCCAACCCCACTTTTTGTCAAAATGATAAAGTAGGGCTATTGTGGCTCAGCAGTAGAGCACTCGCCTAGCACATGCAAGGCCCTGGGTTCGATCCTCAGCACCACATAAAAATAAATAAATAAAGATATTGTGTCCAACTAAAAAATAAATATTTTTTTAAAAAATGATAAAGTAATCATGATGAAGGATATTATGGTGGGAACTATACATCCAACACATATATATCCAACCTGAAATATCCCTGAAGGTTTGAAATGGAGCCACAGGTAGATTGACACCTCAGTAGGCTCAGCATGCTGCACATCATGGTTGACATTACTTACACAGGGCAGCACTGTCATGGGATCTGGACTGACACGCTGCCCAGACTCTGCTTCAGTGCTGGCTGAATCAATGCATGCCCAGAAATTGTGCTGAGAAGATGAGCAAAGACTTAAAGAACCTCCCAGTTCTCTCCTGCTGTTCTGAAAGTGTAAACAAAGCTTGGTTCTCATGGAATCCCACAATTTGGTATTTGTGCCCATCAAGAGGGGTGGGGACAGTGTGTAGAGGGCAGGATCTATGGACAGAGACAATGGACAGAAAGACCGGACATGGGAGCTGGGGTTGTGGTTCAGCAGTAGAGCGCTCGCCTAGCACGTGCGAGGTACTGGGTTCGATCCTCAGCACCTCATAAAAAAATAAAAACAAATAAAAATAAAGGTATTGTGTCTAACTACAACTAAAAAATTTAAAAAAAAAAAAAAAAAAGACCAGACATGAGCAAGAAGGGCAGTGGCTGGGAGGGTGCCTGTGGTCCCTCTGAGTCACTGGTGTCCAGGCCTTTCCCGCGGGCTACTGAGAGAGAGTGAGTGGGCCAACAGGCACGACTCAGTCCACACCTTCGTGTCACACCCTGGGCTAGCCATGATCCCAGTGGCTCAGGAGACAGGCAGGAGAATCATGTATTCAAAGCCAGCCTCACCACACTAGCAAGACCTCGTCTCTAAATAAAATGTAAAAACGGGCTGGGGATGTGGCTCAAGCAGTAGTGTGCTCACCTGGCATGCGCGGGGCGCTAGGTTCGATCCTCAACACCACATAAAAAATTAAAAATAAAGATTGTGTCCATCTAAAACTAAAAAATAAAATATTTAAAATAAATGTAAAAAAGGACTGGGATGTGGCTCAGTGGTTAAGCACCCCTGGGTTCAACCCCCAGTACCCTCCCCCCAAAAAAGATTCATTCACACATTTACCTAGCACATTGATGAATGTGTATACTGGCACTGTGCCAAGTATCCAAGAGCTCAAAGAGCAATACCATCAGGTCTGTGCCTGCAGAGCTTACGTTCTAGAGAGGGCAGACGAATGAGTGAACATGACCACAGACAGGCTCACTGCCACGAGAGGGACAGAAGGGTGTTGAAACAGGACAGCTAGGTCTACGGAGGCCCAAAGGGCGAGGGGGAACCATGAGCAGCTCTCAGGCAGGGGAGTCTGGTGTACTCAAGGAAGGGGATGAGGAAGGGGAGAGTGTAGGTGGGACGGGAATCAGGGGATAGAAGCGGACAGGAGCACCTTGCAGAGGGCTGGGCTTGGGGAAAACCTGGGTTGAAGAATTGAGTGCCAAGTCCTAGCTGGGCATGCCTGTAATGCCAGTTACTTGGGAGTGAGCCCAAGACCATTTTGGGCAACTTGGTGAGAACCTGTCTCAAAAAATAAGAAAGGGCCAGGCGCGGTGGCACACACCTGTAATCCCAGTGGCTCAGGAGGCCGAGGCAGGAAGATCGCAAGTTCAAAGCCAGTCTCTGCAACTTAGCGAGAGCCTGTCTCAAAATAAAAATTTTATTTTTTTAAAAAGGGGCTAGGAATGTGGCTCAGTAGTTGAGTGCCCCTGGGTTTAATCCCTGGTACCAAAAATAAAGCAAAAACAAAAACAAAAACTCACTGTACTAGACAAGCTCACCCAGGCACCAAAGAGGAGGAACAGTGCTAGGACTGAGAACTCCCAACATTTAGGGCAATGGCTTCCAAACTGACTGCCCCCGCAGTGCAAAAGGCCTCCACACATCAACCTCCACACACACCAGATGTTACACACAGCAACACACCCTCACAACATGGCAAGCTTCCTAATATTCTCTACTCTATTTCATTTCAAAAAGCCAAGAAGCCAGGCACGGTGCTGTAACACCTTAGAGACCCAGCTACGTGGTAGGCTGAGGCAGGAGGATCACTTGAGCCACCAGCCACTCCATCCACTGATTTAAATTTGGGTAGCAGGAAGAGGAATGAGGCAGGGGGTGCTGGCAAAGGAGGTGAGACACCTGCCATCATGGAGGAGGGGGTGGCGCTCTGTGTCAAATGGTACTAAGGGTCAAACAGGAAGAGAGGAAAGAGGACACTGGATCTAGAAGTTGAGAGTGATGATGTCAGAAGGGGTGACTAGGAGTGAGGAGGGAGTTGAAGGGGGACAGAAGCAAGGGGTTTAAACTGGAGAAGACATCACCAAAGTTCTGTATGACTTCATTCCAAGCAAGAGGAAGCAGGGGGTCAAGACTGAGGGGACATTCTCCACAATAACTGACGGGCATTCTTCACAAGTATCAAGACTGTAAATAAGTAAGAAGAACTGGTATAGGCTGAAAAAGACCAAGCAGAAACTATCGAATGCAACGTTGGGATTCTGACTAAACCCTGGAATAGAACAAAAGAAACATCAGGGAAAAATCTTCTGAAATCCCAATAAGGTCTGCGTTTGGTTAGTACTACTGCAGCAGACTCAAGGACCTGGTTTCGATCACCATACTGCGGCTGTGTAAAATGAGAACCTCGAGGAAGGCAGGGAAGGGGTGCCTGGGAACTCTCTGTACTATGTTTATTATTTGTTCCAAATCTCTTTTCTGAAAAAGGAGACTGGGAAGTAAGAAAGTAGAGACAACAGATTTTGTCTCAAGAAAACCTGCTGGGGGCTGCATTCCCAGGGCTCTGGCTTCCACCCTTCAGGACTAAAACAGCAACATAAACCCCACCCAATAAAAATAAATAAAATTCAAACTATATTTTTTTAAAAAGGAAAGAGAAATCTTGTCAGGAACAAGAGCATAAATGGTGGGAACAGGGCTGGTGGGAGCAGGCAGGGCACTACCGCCGACAGCCCTGTTACCAGGCAGTGAAGGGGACAGTGAATGGGGAAGTCAGGGCCAAATAAGAAAGGAGGTCAAGTTTGGGGCACAAACACCCTTTAGTAGCAACAGTCAGTGAAAAGTGCCAATGCAGAGGGCTTGTGGTGGACAGATGAGGGACAAGAGATTGGCAGTCATCAAAGAACCAGGTTCTACTTTCTGAAACAGGGAGGTCCAAAGGACCCAGCTCTGGAACAGACCTCCCAGATACAGAAGCAGAGCCTAACCTCCTGGAGACCCTAAGCAGGTCCCAGGCAGTGGTGCACCCCTGAGGTTGGGCACCAGGGCCCTGGAACCAGACCACCCTCCCAACTGTGTAGCTCTTCTCTAGCAGCCCTGGCTGCCTGGACACTGCACAGAGAAGGAGTGGCAGTAGCTGGGCTCAGCAGGGTCGGGGTTTCGAGGAGCACGTGAGAGGAAGCATGAGGAGAAAGTTGAGAACACGTGGAAGGCAAGACCTGTGGCAGCAGAGCTGGGTGTTCAGCAGGGCAGGACAGATGAGGAGACTGGAGGGCTGGGAGTGAGAGGGTAGTTGCTACCCACGCTCTGGAATGGAGGTTTGATGGCAGCCAGATAGCTGCAGAGGTACCCAGGCAGGCTACTGAATCTGGCCTGCCAGAAGGGACACAGTTTCCCATGGGAGCAAATAACAGGAGGAACAGATGGAAAGACCGTTAGGGATGAGGAGGTCAGAATGCAGAGGCCAGAGAATGATGGCAAGAACCAGAATGAATTCAAACTGAGCTGTGGACTGGGGTCTCCAACACACAAGTAATGGGCAAGCCCAGAGACAAGAGCTACCATTGGGGAGGACTGACAGCACAGAGCATGAGCCTCAAAGGGAACGGGGTTCCTGGTGGAGGAGAAATGGTTAGAAGCAGGGAAGAGGAAGAACAGGAAGACACCAGCTCCACCTGTGGCACAGAAGCACTTGAGAGGTGATCGATGGCCCTAGGGCCATGAGTGAAGGTCCCGTGGGACAGTGAGGCTCTGGATGAATGTTCAGAATAGGGGTTCTGCAAGCCAGGATGGGTGACTCAAAGGGGCTCCATAAGGAAACAAAACCAACTGCTCCACTCTTACTGCCAACCTCCTGCCTTCTCCTCAAAAGTTCATATGCAAAATCACACTCCCTGAGGTTTTCCAATAGGCCCTGAGGAGGAAGAGGAGGTGTGGCCATGACTGACAGTCCAGGAGACAAGCAAGTGCATGCATACCAACAGGTGGGGTGGATGAGCCTGAGAGGTTCCCTGCAACCAGCCAGTGCCCTACTACAAGCAGCAGAGAGACAGTGAGAAGCAGCAAGACCCTCCCCCACCTCCAGAACTTTAGAATCTCAGGGCAGATGGAAGATCATGTCATGCTGATCCCCTTCTTGTGCACACACATGCCCCCTTCACGATAAGTCTACATATATGGAAGAGAGCATTTAAAAGAAACTTTTGTGGGACAGGGGGTTTAGCTCAGTGGTAGAGCGTAAGACCCTGGGTTCAATCTCCAGCACCACCAAAAATAATTAAAAAAAAGAACAACATAGAGAAACACTTCACTCCAGGTATGGAGATCCTCACCCAGACTCCATACTTCTAAGCCTCCACACTCCATGTGGTGACAACCTCAAACCCGCTGCTTGCATGTGTTTCAGTAGACAGGGGTCAGCTTAGCTCACAGTCTCTTGAGTCTAGGGACCTTTTCCACCTGGAACAAAGTCTGCTGTTTCCCTAGAAAATGGAGTGACCACTAAAATGACTGGGCACTGACCAGCTTCCCTAATGGGAAGCATGGGAACGAAGAAAAGGGGTGAGACACTGCAGCAGTGGAAGCCAGCTGCCTCCACATCAGATCATTACACACAAATGTCACCCCAAACCCCCACCTCTCTGCACCCTGGACACTCGTGTAGAAAATGCTGCCATAAAGACATCAAACTTCCACCATCTGCACCCTCAAGAGGGGCCAGGAACCCCCACTGCTTCCTTGGTCTCAGTGAGGTGGCTACCAATACACCAAGAGCTCTCCCCTAAGGAGGACAGGTGAGGGTGTTTCCAAGGGCAGAGAAGAGGCCCTGCAGAACTGCAGCACAGCGAGGTTGGCTGACACCGGTTCACCTCTCATGCAGAACAGACTGAATTACTTACTTGAAATTCATTTTCTTTCTGAGCTTGTTCGGATCCCTCTTTATTACAGGACCTCTATGAATGAGAAAAAGCAAACACTTCCGGTGAGATGGAGAACACTGAGCAGACACTACTCTGCAACCACCAGAACAGTAGGGCTTACGAACACCACAGATCTTTTACAAGGGCTTCTCAGCCTGCCGTGGGACCTGCGTAGTCTACAGGCACCAGCAGCCTCCAGCACTAGTACCAATGCCTTGGAAAGTGCTTTAGCTATTTACAAGAAAAGGGATGTGCCACTGAGACCAAAGAACTGTGCATCTCATGGCCGTCCTGCGGACCTTTCACAATTTCATTGTTAGAGGAAAGTCACTAGATAGTACTCTTCCAATTGAGCCTTCTAAAGAAAAGTGCAGGCCAAGGCTCTCGCCAATTTAGTTATGGGGTTCTTTCAAGCCAACCGCAAGGACTGGGGTATCAATCCACCCACGGATGGCTGTGGTTAGCACAGACCATGGACAGAGAAGAAAGCACTGTGCAGGCAGGACACCTGGCACTCCCCCAGTCTAACCCTGCTGGTGCAGCTGGTCACAGCTCCAGCAAAAAGAGGACAGGGTAAAGTTAACAAAGTCCCTAAAGTTATCTTATATAGTAATATATTAAGGTTACTTTTACATTACTTTCCTCAATGAAATTGCAAATTATTGGCAATATTAACAACATACTAGATCACCAACTTCCATAAGCAGCTCTGAGGCTACATTCTTTCTTCACGGCACAAAGCATGTATCTTCAAAGCAAGCCCCCCACCCCAAGCGCTTTAAACCCTCATAGAACCTTAAATGAGGGACTGGGGGAAAGTAAAGTAAGAAACTTAAGGGTAATGTCAAAATTTCATTCTCTATTGCCTCTAAAATTATGTTATATTTAAAGTCTGCGTGTAAGCCAGACAAGAGGAGTCCTATAAAGGAAACCTCTTTAAAATAAGAGGTTGGTAATTTAGGGTAACAGATCTTGAACATCCCGTGAAAACATACCTTTCCATTCCACAGCTTTATCAAAAACACCTGTACCAAGGGTGGAAAGTGTGGACAGGAAAAAAATGCCACGTTAAGCAACACCAGCTACTCTAGCAGCATTCAAAATCCTTGTGACTTACAGCAACCACTCTCTCCCATCCTACACGGAATAGCATTCCACAGACATCTTAATGCTTGTTATGTACAAACAGTACATGTTTATCTTACTCAGTATAAAAGTAAACAAACATCCATGTTCATAAAGCTATCTGCTAAAGGCTTTCTAATGCTTGCACTTATACATATTCACTAACATCTGGAACATACGCTTAAAGTACATTTGGTACAAAGTACAGAAAGTACAATGAAGATATATGATGTTTTCATTTGTGTAATCTGCATTTCTCTGATGGAAAGATGCGACAGGTTAAATCCCGTTACAGTGAACACCGTAAAAATCAAAATATTACAAAAATGCCATTATCCATCTGCTGAGGGGGGTCAATGGATGACGAGATACACTGAGGAGGAGCCACTGGCTATCATGAAGCTCTACTCCCTCCTTTAACTGCAGGGTTGCTCCCTCAGCTGCACTGTTCCCTTAGACGTACACCTCCGTGATCTCTCCTGGGTGGCCTGTAAGTTCTTGAAGAACAGGGACTTCACCTTTGATTGTCTACCCTGAAAGTACCAAGCAAATTCTGATGCTTGCTACGCTCTGATCTAAGTGAATCAAGGAACACTCTGGCACTGGCACCATGAAACACAAGGCAAACAGCTCCAAGGAGCAAACCAGCACCATGCAAGTTCACATCCACATTCCCAGTAGTGGGGAAACTAGACACAGTGTTAATTAGAAGACTGAATGGGCTGAAATGCCCTTAAAAAGTCCTCATGCTTTTTTCTCCAAGGAAAGCTAAGAACAGAGTTATCTGGATTGGGGTTTAAATCCAGAGCCCCGCACATGCTAGGCCAGTGCTCTCCCCCTGAGCTATATCCTTTTGTGTGTTCTGCAAGGGATCAAACCCAGCCTTGCTCATACCCCAAGCCTAAATTCTATAATCAGACATATTACATACTAATGCTTTGTATGAAAAGCTTAAGACAAATAAGGAATTTGGATATATTACTAAATTTTGTTGTAACGGGATTTGACCTGCACAAAATTCTAAACAACTATGGTTATTCCTATGCTGTTATTGCTCTAACTGTATCTTCTTAGGGAGATACAGTTAATGGATTATTTAGCTAACAGAAGTCCTTTTCCCTGTTAAATGGTGCTCTCAAAAGCAAGTCGCCTCATCCCAGGTTACAAACCCTGGCTAACAATCCGTTACAAAGTTCCAAGACCACTCCTTTTTAACATGTTATCACCAGAAGTGGAGGTAAATTTCATTCATTTTTTTCCCCACCCCCAGAAGTCCCATCCCACCCCAATGGCTGCATGACTTATTCAGTAATAAGAGCACCATCGCAAAGGCAAGATGGACTTCTGCAGTATCAACCCCGGGTTCTGTTTCCTCAGTACAGAATGCACAGATGCCCTTCGGCTATAACCAAGAAGAGCAGGCCCAAGAAACCTCAAACCAGGGAAACAACTGTGGAGAGGTGAGCGGAAGCCTGCTCCTAGATGAGCCAGGCACAGACCCACTCACTTGGCCAAAAGAAAGGTCAGAGGAAGATGGGAAGAAATATATATTTTGGGACTTGTGGAATTTTACCTCAGTGGTAAAAATTTATTTGATAGTAAGATATATTTTATGAATACTTAGTATGACTTTAAACTCTCCTAACCTGCAAATTAATAAAAATTTTATTTTATAAATTAGAATACTAAAATGTTTTACACTTATTAGAATTTAGACATTGGTTTTTTAACATTAAATAATGCCGTGTGGTTGTGTGTGTGTGTGTGTGTGTGTGTGTGTGTGTGTTCTGCAAGGGATCAAACCCAGCCTTGCTCATGCTAAACTCTCTAACCACTGAGCCAACACCCCAGTCCTAATTTTTTTATGTGAACATCATATAAGTCATTTTTTAAAAATGATCTTACATAGATATAGACTGAAATATTTACAGAAGAAACAATTTAATGCTGGCACCTGCTTCAAAATAACCCTGGGGAAATAGATGAAAAGATGCAAGAAGGCTGTCCTCCAGGAGAAATGGATAATGGGCACCTGGGGCTTATCACTCTTCTGCCTCCTTCTGTACTGATCTGAAATTACTCAGAATAAAGCACTTTTTTGAAAATAAATAGAAATTTCAAGACTTAAGAAATTAAAACATCTTGGGCTGGGGTTGTGGCTCAGCGATAGAGCACTTGCCTAGCATGTGCGCGCCCTGGGTTCAATCCTCAGCACCACATAAATAAAGGTATTGTGTCCAACTACAACTAAAAAATAAATATTAAAAAAAAATAAATTAAAACATCTTGAAAATATATTTAAAAATACCCAATTTTATCAATATACTGAGAACTTCTGAATTATAAACCTGAAATAGGTGAATTGTCACATAAATTAAAAAAAAAAGACAAAGCTATCCTGTCACTGGCTTTCTCGTTTCTTCTTCTTCTTCTTCTTTTTTTTTTTTCCTTTATAAACCACAGAAATTTATTTCTCAGAGTTCTGGAGGCTGAGAAATCCAAGATCTTTAGGCACCAGCAGAAATAAAATCATTTCTTATTTTTCTTTCTTTTTTCTCACAATGCCAGATTAAATCCAGGAATGCTCTACCATTGAATTACACCCCATCCTTTTTAATTTTTTGAGACAGGGTCTCACTAAGTTTCCAAGGCTGCCCTCAAACTTGGAATGCTCCTGTCTTAGTCTCTCAAACAGCTGGGATTACAGGCATACACCATTGCAACTAGCTGCCTAAGTTCTTAATAAAAGATTCCTCTATTAATAATAAAGAGGGTTTATGACTATTATAAAACCCCATTTGTGAGATTAAACAAAGTAGCACATCAATTTTCCTTAGATGTGGGTGTGTGAATATAAATAAATCAGCAAGAGCAGCACGTAATTATTTGAGCCATTTTTAAAGTGACTTTAGAGATCCACTACTGCATGAGCTGCTCCTGGGACAGGCTGGGAAAAATGGTAACTCAGACCCAAAGAATGACACATCAACCACCAGCACAATAAACTGGGAATGCTATTTAAGACATCAAATCACTGCCAATTACAGGCAATGTCATAATAAGGAAATAACCACTATGTCACACACGATGGTAGATGCAGGAGTGAAGTGAGGAGGCATGACCACACAACACTCACCTAGGACCTGCTCTTGTCTCCATCACCCTTTCCCCACCACATGAGGGCTACATGGATCATTTAGTTAGGAGCTCTTTTAGAGACTCTCCATACAACATAAATTGTGGGGTTTTCATAAATGCTGTGAGACCCATGGAAGGATGACTGAATAATTCAACTGCTGGCCCGATTCAACTTCTAGAGCATGTGAAGGTTGGCTGGGAAAACGATCCACTCTCCACTAACCCAGGACCATCCTCCTGAGCTGAGGCCTCAACAACTCCCAGGCTATCAATCCTCCAAGAGTGATGGAAGCTGCATTCTGAATGCCAGGCACTGTGACCTGTGGTCCTGAAAGCACTGGTATCCATTAGTTTGAAGGCTTCTAATAGCCACCCGCTTATTCAATCACACTCTACTCTCTAGAAGAGAAGGTTCTGTCATAAACCCTGGCCTTGGGGCTGGGGTTGTGGCTCAGTGGTAGAGCACTTGTCTAGCATGTGTGAGGCACTGGGTTCAATCCTCTGTACCACATACAAAATAAAATAAAATAAAAAATAGTATGGTGTCCATCTACAACTAACAAATAAATTTAAAAATTTTTTAAAAATTAATAAACAAACCCTGGCCTAATTCCTGCTGTTGATGCAGATCTGGTCCACCTCAGGTGAGGAGGGGCAAGGAGTGCACACGATGGGATCCACTCTTCCCACTAATGTTATGCAGAATGTTATCATGGCCTTGGCTTTCCTTCTCCCAACTGTTTAAAAAAAAAAAAAAAAAAAAAGACAAGAAGGAGAGAAAACATCCTATACTTACTGATTTTATAATTTCTTACAGTATTCTTTGAAAATATTTTACTGAACATTAAAATGTGAGATCCACACATAATGATTTAAAATGGAGCTTATGCTGGGGGTGGCTCAGTGGTAGAGTGCTTCCCCAGCATGCCTGAGACCCTGGGTTCGATCCCCAGCACCACAAAAAAAAAAAAAAAAAAAACAGTGAACTAAAATGGAGCTTATGTGATTCATTCATGAGCACGTATGAATCACAAGTATGTAAATAGAAAAGTGACTTCTAATATTTGATGGTAGTCTCTACAGAATCTCCCACACTTCCAAGGAATATTCTATGAGTTGATCTTTTGGAACATTAACAACTTCAAACTGGAAGATCTGATGAATATGGATAAGAAACCAGAATCTCAAAAAGGCTCCAGGCCACATAAGGCAGCAGCTGGTGAGCGAAAGCCTGGTCAAGAAGGCCACTTCAGGACCTTCTCGGAATCATGCCTGATGCAGGCAACCTGCTGACCCAAACCTGCTGGGACTTCCACGTAGGCATCCAAGGGCTGACCTGCAGACAACCCTTTTCCAGGAAGTGAGCTGTGACCTCTCTGGCCTGGTATCTTCCATGTGGGGTCAGGTCAACACTGCTAAGCTTCATGAAGAAAATGGGCATCCAGCTCGGATAAGACCACAAAAAGCACACTAACTGATAAGGAAAAAGGAAAGAAAGTTTGCTAACTCTCACCAAAAGAACTACTACACTACTACTAGATACACTGCAGTGTATGTGCATGCACGCGCATGTGTCTATATGTGTGTGTTTGTGTATGTCTGTGTGTGTCTTTGTGTGTGTCTCTGTGTGGGTGTCTGTATGTGTGTGTGTCTCTGCGTGTTCCCACAATGCTGAAAGATGTGAAGGAAGAACCGAAGTACCTCAATTAAATTCTCAAGTTCAGGTCCAGTAATGTCTAGAATTACTCAATGTCTGCCATTTTCTACTGAGGAAACAGAAGAAAGGGATCTGATTTGCCTTGGACAAAAAAATAAAATTAAAAAGTGATATATCAATATATAACATTCTGAAATCTTTATCACTGTACCTCTTTAAGCACAGCACAAACTGTAGCTGGTGCTACTTAACAAGCATTATAATTTTCTCTTTAAAAAGCATTTCTTGAATCCAAGAACTAAAAGAAAGAAATTAAAGCTGTAGAGAATGCTCCAACTTCAGAGGTCTCATACTATACCGTGAATCGTGTCTGTCACCTGGAAACCAGAGTGCTCCAGGCACGATCGCATGGACAAGCCTGCAGCAGAGAACACATGCACATACAGCTAAAGTGGTACATTACCCCAGCGCCCTTCACTCCACCCAACACAGACATTCCTTCCCACAGAGGGGTAGGCCGCGGGCAAGCCATCGTTCCGGGGACCAGAAATCTGCATTGGTTTCATGCTATAAATCCCAAACATTTAAGACCAGCAAGACAAGGACACTTTGAATATGTCAAAACTAAACATAGTCTGTGGTTTATTAAGTTATCAAAAGAAGGCACCAAAGCAGGTATAGAAGGACCACAGGTGTAACTGGCAACTACCTCTGGAGAGTATTAACTAAGAAACACTAGGTGGGTCAAAGGGGTGCGTACAATGCAAACAAAAGTCTTACTCTGAGGGAAGTTTTGACTACCTTAGAAATAGATACAATTACACCAAACTCAGAGTTCAGGGGGTTTTAAAAAAAGCAGAGTAAACAAAAGAACTTGAAATCATAAATGATGGCAACATGACAAGGGGAAAAGTCAGCTCCCATCCAGGAGCTTCAGCGGTCATGTCTGCAGGGCAAGTGGCTTCAGCTCCACACAGGAGTATTTTTAAGCAGTTTATTTCTCAGTAGCCAGTAACTATCTACAAGCTGGTCCATATTTTATTGGGTTGAATTAAATGAGTTCAGAGAAAATAGGGAAGAGGATATTTTGTTTTCTGGACTCCAAAAGAACAGTCTCACAAATTTCACTCTTTAGAATCACTAATACATATCTGCGTTGTGCCTTGGTGCCTTTAATTGCATTATGGTTAGTATTCAAACAAGCACTAATATTAGCCTTCTATTACTCAAAAAACAAACAAAAACATTTTTTCCAGACAACACTTAAGAGAGATCTTTGATGTGCATTATTAACATTCATGCCTCTGAGACCATTCTTAATGGTGAGGCCAATCTCTCAGTTCATGCACAGAAGGACCTGGCTTAACACAGAGTCACTGTTCTGACAGAGGAAGGGACAAGGCACTCCTCTGAGACTTCCGCCAACTGGCACAAGTTACAATGAATGAACAATACGTACTGACATTTGTGTCTTCCACAATTCATGATAAATAAGCAAACTGGTTATTTGTAATCAGCCAAACTTGCTTCTGTGAAAAGGCTGCTACTGGACGTCGCAGAGCTCATGTTCCTTCCCAGTATCAGAAAGGAAAAAAATCAAGTTACATTTATAGCTAGTTTTAGAGTTTCAAGCTCTCATCTAGCAGTTACATCTCTTTCCAAAATGGCAAAGGCTCCTCACTTCTCAAAACTTCTAAAACAATCCTACTTTAGTCACAGTCATATTACAGTTGAGTCTGGTTGTCATCATCTTTGCAGTTAAGATAAATGCCTTTCCCTCCACTAAAACTGAAGCTAGTCTATGGAAAACAGACATGAAATTATACTGATATGTATTAAGATCAAACCAGCAACCTATAGATAATGGTATATGGCTGGGTCTTCTCAGATCAGATTTCTAAAGGATCTGCTCCTGCCCTTGTTGAACACAGGACTTTTCATAAGTCTCTAAAACTAAAAAAAAAAAAAAAAAAACCCAGGATATAGTGAGCAAGTTTGCTTATGTCTCATCTTGTATAGAGTTAGGGGCTGGAAGAGACAGATGTTTGTGGACACAAATTGAGCTGTAAGTCAATCACAAGGTTTTACCTTGGCTTTCTGGTACTTAACCCTTAGAGAACTGCATCAAAGAGCAGTCACTTCACTGTCACTATGGAAATAAAGGAAATCACATATCTCACAACACCAAGAGGAAGACATAGGAGAAAACTGAGAAGCATCTAGTTATTTTAAACCAAGTCACTTATAAATCATTACTGAAAGCTGGGGTTGTGGCTCAGTGGTAGAGCACTTGCCTAGCACATGTGAGGCCATGGGTTCGATCCTCAGCACCACATATAAATAAACAAATAAAATAAAGGTATTGTGTTCATCTAAAACCATTTAAAAAATTAAAAATAAATAAATAAATAAATAAATCATTACTGGTTAAAGAACATGAGGACTATTTCCACATACTATTTGATTCCCACAGAGGTAAAAAGTTCAAAAGTGTAAAACAAGGAAGGGGAGAGGGAAAGAAGGGACATACTAAACTAAACTAGTCTATCATATAATTAAGCAAAACAGCAAAATATTCTGAGGAAACACTAGGGCCTATCATTACGTGCAGCAGCAGTCCTCAATTAACATTCTTCAAGGAAAGAGTGAACCGGAACCCCCTTAAAGGCACAATGGCACTGAAAGAGCTCACCAAGCAGTCACCAGTCTCTCCTCCATGGACACACATACAGACATAGGATGTGTGTGCAGTTAAAAAGAAAGAAAGCATGGGGCTGGGGCTGGGGCCGGGGCCCAGAGGCAGAGCACTTGCCTAGCATTTGTGAGGTACTGGGTTCGATCCTCAGCACTTCATATAAATAAATGAAATAAGGTCTATTGACAACTAAAAGAATATTAAAAAAAAAAAAAAAGGAGGAGGAGGAAAGCAGATCACCTGAATCACGCCACATTTAATTCTGTTGCTAGCCTGTAAGTTTATTAAAGTAACGATATTTATTTATTTATTGGGGCTCCACATTTGCTCTGCATCTGTTAATTAAACAATTAACAATTTTCCATTAATTCTGGCAATTTTTGTTGTTGCTGTTGTTGTGATAAGAATGAAGGCCTCAGTGAAGACCATAAATGTCTCTCTCCGTGACGTGCCATGTTTATTTCAAAAAGTTGAACATAAAACAGCAATTTGATTCTCCTATGCCCCAGGAGAAATAAATAAATAACAGACTTTTAAAAACTGGACTGAAAACCTTTGAAAAAGAATTTAAATTCATGGTAGAGCTCCTGGAACAGTGCTGGGGAGGCTCAACTTCTGCTATGCCTGGTTCACTTCTTACTTCCTTCTCTCTACTGAAGTCATTTTTCAGAGTCTCTGAATTTGATTCCTCCCCTCATGTCCCAGCAAGCCCAATGACCAACAGTCTACAACGGCCACCAATATTTGAAGTTCTTCTTTGGCAACAAATGTTCCTCTTATACCTGCAGAGTTTGAGGACTAAAAATATTTCAATTCGAAGTTGTAGATCTCATGGTTTTACTATGTTTAAACTTCAACCATAAGAGCATACTTGAACTAAGGGTCAGATCAGGAAGTTTTTTCCAACAAAAATGAGTTTACTGCTGGGTGAGGTTGCCCATGCCTATAATCCCAGGAGCTCAGGAGGCTGAGGCAGGAGGATCACAAGCTAGCCTCAGCAAAAGCGAGGCACTAAAGCAACTCAGTGAGATCTTGTCTCTAAAGAAAATACAAAATAGGATTGGGGATGTGGCTCATGTGGCTCAGGGCCCTGAGTTCATTCCCGGTACCAAAACAAAAGAATTTACTGTCTTAGGTCAAGCATGAGACTGTGGAAGTGTTCCTCTTCATCCACTTAGATATCACTTATTTCTACCCAGATGCTTGCAAGCATGGTCTCCACCTTCCTAAGCAGAGGCAGCTTCAGGAAAGGAAATTAATATAATGTTTGCCTAATATAAAGATAACTGATTGCTAAATACAGGAGTGTCTGCCCCTGAAACTAGAATGGTTTGTGAAACATACTCCATGCTATTAGTTTGGAAAGAGTTAATTTCATTTTAAGCAGTTCAAATCATTCTGAGATTTATTTTCCTGAGTTACTTGATAGTCTCCCCTCACCTTAAAAATAAATAAGGAGAGTACACATCTGTAATCCCAGTTACTCAGGAGGCTGAGGCAGAAGGACTGCAAGTTTCAGGCCAGCCTGAGCAACTTAGCAAGACCCCATCTCAAAGATTAAAAAAAAAAAAAAAAAAAAAAAAAAGATGGGAATGCAGCTCAGTGGTAAAGGGCCCCTGGGTTCAAAAGAGAGGGGGGAGAAGAGGGAAGGAAGAGAGAGAGAGAGGGGGGGGGGGGGAGAGGGAGGGAGGGAGGGAGGGAGGGAGGGAGGGAGGGAGGGAGGGAGGGAGGGAGGAAGGAGGAAGAGACGGGAGAGGAGGGGAAGGGAACGGAGGGGAGGGGAAGGTGGAAGGAAGACAGACAAGAGTTCTGTTTAAATAAATTCTCATTTCAAAGCACTTCTATTTGTACTTAACTACTAAAAGATAACACTACCAGAGTGCTAAAATTCCAAAAAGGATGAAATATTAACGACTGCTAGTGAATCTTTATTAGGGGAAAGGCTAACTGCCAAGCTGCAGCTGGCTTTTACAGCGTCACTCATATAGTAGTAACCCAGCCCATTCCAGAGCTGGGTTGTCCAATATGGTAATAGTCAACCACATGTGACTATTTCAACTTAATTAAAATCAAATAAAATTTAAAATTGAACTCAGGGGCCACACTTGCCATATTTCAGTGTTTCGTAGTGACATATGGCTAGTAACAAGCACACTGGACAACACAGATACAGAACATTCCATAGCTTCCATCATTTCAGCGGTGCTCTAGATCAGAGAACTTGACTCTCAGTTTATACATGGAAGAGCACACTGTGCACATTTAAAAGGCTTTTATTTAAGATATAAATAGGAATGAAAGTCTTATCAGATTTAAACAATCTTATATCACATGCAATTTCAGCAGCTATTTATTTATTTATTTATGGTACTGGGAACTGAAGCCCGGGTGCTCTATCACTGAGCTATATAACCCCAAACCTTTCTATTCTAAGACAGGCTCTCACTAAATTGCCCAGGCTGACCTTGAATTTGTAATCCTCCAAGTAGCTGAGATTACAGGCATGATCCACCAAACTGAGCTCAGCAGCTACTTTTTAAAGTATTTTAAAAGCATTGCTTAAATGCAAAATATACAGAAGAACAGAAATGGGACTTATTACAGAATGTATACAGTCCTTGAAAAATTCTAATAAGACTGATTTCATTAAGTCTTTTAACATTAACAGAGCTAAAGGACATCAATTACTTGGAAAATGGCTCTATAATCAACTGCAATTTGAATTAAATTAAAAAGCAGGCTACACAATAGACACCAGGATTTTGCTCCTTAAGATCTTCAATGGAGGGTCAGTGTTTTAAGGTGGCTCCAGCTGTGGCTCCTGCTGCATACTAGTTTTGGACCGAAGATGTTCTGAGGTATGCAAGGAGCAGCTGTGTACCTCCAAAGAGGCTAACTTGTTCCTAGTACTTTTAGACATTAACCACTTTCCCAGCTAGACAGAGTCAAGGACAAAGTATCCAATGAAAGGACTCATTCACATTATGACAATTTTTAACAAATTAACATCTAGATTGTGAATTTTAACTTTACTAAGTATATAATATATATAATCAAATATCACAGATAAAATCTGGTTTTTTTAGGTTGAGTTGAAAAGACTGGTCTTTTAAAAATTTTAGTCAAAAAACTATTCTGTTCTGAAGATAAAAATGGATCTTTTCGAAGATCACAATGGGTATCAAAATCCTATCATAGAAATACAGCAACCTAACGTTTCTTTCCACATGTGGTTAGTGAAATAGCAAAAACAAAAAGGTCTGGGCATTTGAAATATCCTCTAACTGGATAAGACAATTCAACTTACATGAAAACTAAATTTGACTAACATAAAAATTTAGGGAGATTATAAATCTATCATTCAAAGTTTTAAAGAAATCTCAGAGAAGTAGTTAATAAATTCAGCTTCACTGAGATCATACTTTGTTAACTGAGACTATTCTCCAAAATCTTTTTAAAAATGTTTTGACATCTTAATTATACATAATTATAAGAAAATTTTTTTGATCTTGGTATAAAAACCATACCTTCTCCACTTAGAATTTTACAATCTGAGTTGAAAATTTCAGTGTAGAAAATCCAAGAAACATCAGCACTTTTTAAAGGTTTCACCAACATATATTTTCTAGATATAACACTGAGAATATCTGTTTGACTAATAAATTAGATAAAAACAAGAATTAACTTACGATGTAAACAATAAACCAAGTCACACAGACCAACTAAAATAAAAGCAACATACTTAAAAGTCTATAGTGCACCATTAACATCTCTAGAAAGAGGATTGAAGCGTCCAGAGGCCCCGCCCACGCTCCCACACTCACCATCTGCAGAATCGCCCCATACAGCCGCAGGAGCACTTTTCGAGGCTCGTCGCCAACCGTGGCCATGGTGTCGGGTAAGGAGCACTGGAACAGCATGTTGCTGAGGCCACCTCTGTCAGAAATCAGAGGACAGTAAACATCCACACTGTGAAGGTGAGCAAAGTCACTCTTGGAAGAATACAGATGAAAAATCAGCCCACACAGGAACTGCGCTTGTGGCATCCTGACCACCCTCTCAGAACACTTGGAAGGAACAGGACTGGTGAATTTATAGCTTTCAGATTAAGTCCACAAACCACACTAAAAATGGGCAAATTCCCAATCTGCTTTTCTACAGTAAACTTGGGTAGAGGCTTTTAAAAAATTGCCAGTGTGTACCTAGGGCCAAAGAGGAACCTCCTCAGCACTCGGGATGGAGGAATATCCCAGAGGTATCCCTCTCTACAAGATCATATTCTTCTAGAATCCAAGATTTTCATTTTTATTTCCATAATCACAAGATTAAAATGCTGGGCCCTTCCTCTCTAAGGCAACAGCCTTGTCAAATGTCTTTGCAATGTTGGGCTGAGGATGTGACTCAGCACTTGCCTGGTATGCATGAGGCCCTTATTCTATCCCCAGCACTGAAAGAGAAAAAAAAAAAAAAAACTTGCAATACAAACTGGGGCTTTCCAAAGAAATGGGACCCCAATACCCTATAGTTAGATTCATGCCTGATTACCAAAGTCAAAAGCAAGCTAGAGCCTTGGAGCAAATCATCTGCCTGGGTGGGAAATGATCAGCTATAGAGGAAAGTTAGTTCCTAAGATAAGTGATATACAAAATACTATACGATTAAGAATTACTGATAAAAGGCTCTTCAATTGTAGTGGACTTCATTATACCCTTTTCTTACCTAACCAATAAATCTTAGGAATACTACTTAAGCAAAGCACTATGATGGAAGCAAGAGTAACAAACCAAACATATGTGAGTCCCTGCCTTCAAGAAAGAGACAGAAACTGAACACAAATTTCTAGTTTATAATTCTAGAGTCCATAAGTCCGAAAATAGGTTTTACATGGCTAAAATTAAGGTTATGGCTAGAGGTCAAAAGAATGTACATCGTACCCCAGGAAACTAGAAACAGATGCTGAGTTAATGGATTTAAAGAATAAGGGTGACTGGGGGAACAGGGTTAGTTAATGTTTACTGGGGACAGAATTAAGTACATGCTCATTGAGCAGTCACCACCACCAACATCCATCTCCAGAACCCTTCATCCTCTGGGTTCTGGAGATGGATGTTGATGGTAGTGACTGCTCAAGTGCATGTACTTAATTCCACTCAACTATACACTTAAAAAATGTAGATTTTATGCTGTCTACTTTACCAAATTTAAGAAAGAATAAAGAGCAGGGAGCACTTGTATGTGGCTACAGTCCCAACAACTTGGGAGACTGAGGCACGAAGATAGCTTGAGGCTATGAGTTTTGAGGCCAGCCTGGGCAACACAGCAAGAACCCCATCTCTTCAAAACAACAAATTAAGTATTAGAACATTTTATATGAGCAATCTTAAAAACATGTCATATAATACATGCTGCATGGATGAACCTTAAAAACATTTAGAGATTGGGGTAGAAGGCAGGGTGAAGGGGTGGGGTTTCTTTGTGCTATGATGAAAATGTTCTAAAGTTCACCTTGTTGACAGTTGCATGGACCTGTGACTACACTAAAAACCACTTCAAATAGGTAAATTTAAATGGTACAGTACGTGAAATATGTTAACTCAATAAAGCTGTATTTTTTAATTTTTTTTTTAGTTATTGATGGGCCTTTATTTTATTTATTTATATGTGTTAGTAAGGATGGAACCCAGTGCACCACACAAGCTAGGCAACCTCTCTACCACTGAGCCACAACCCCAGCCCCATTAAGCTGTTTTTAAAAAAGAAAAAAGCAATGATCTTTTTTCCTACGATTTTTTTCTTAAGCAACTAAAAAACCTGAATATGTTTCTAGGCAATTCCCCTTGGATTTAAAAAAGCCATATTTAAGTAGTTTCCCAATGGCTTACTTAAAACAATCATTAAGTGTCTAAGAATGATTGAGTAAGGACCTATTTTCCCAGAAGACAAATTAAGTTGGTCCTTAGTTAACAAGATCAGAAAGAACAGGGAACCCAAGGTTCCCTGTTTCCAGAGCCAGCAGGAAACAGGCCCAGAGCAGCCTCACCCTTTTCTGCTTACCCTCAGGGAGCACCTCCTCCACAGGGCTCATCAGAACCCACACGCAGGTCCAGCCACAGCCAACATGGGTTTCTGGCTACCAAGCAACAGGACAGGCATTACAACAGAGTTAAAAGCCCTGGTTTTTCTTCCTGTCACACACTCTTGAAAGCTCAAATAATGCCAGAGCAAACAGATGAACTACTGTTCCAAACTGTGGACTTGATTCAAAGTCTGTCCCCGTAGGCCTACAGAAGGCAGTCGAGCTAGCTTGGCCAGAAACAAGCTCACAACTTGGAAATCCTTCATCTACAGTGTTACCTGCAGTCTGCTGCTCAACAGGCTTTAGTGAAAAAGCTATGGATTATTGTCCAAATAAATGAATCAAGGTCACTGGCACCAATGACCTCACCACAATGAGAAACTCCTTAGAAAAAAGCCAATGATTAATGTGTCAAATAATATCACTGGGAACAAGAAGATCTGGTAAGAAGAAAGGCCAAGAAGAGATCGTAAAAATATAAGAGCCCAATTTGCTATATATAATTTGTCAGAAATATACTCCTAGGTGCTCTCAAGGACATCAAAATTTGTGAAACCAAATTTGTTATCATACATAACAGCTTTACAATAATATAAGTCATAATTAAATAAAGGAGGCATAAGATGTTCATGCAAAATATCAAAGTGAAAATGACACATTTACTTCACATTCAACACACATAAACAATCCATGACAGTAAAAATAAAAGGACAGGAAGTGCCCACTGGTATCCCTCAGGATCACCGAGTATTGTGCACACCTGAAATTCCAGCGGCTCGGGAGGCTGAAGCAAGAGGGTCACAAATTCTGAGGCAAGAGGATCACAAACTCAAAGCCAGCCTCAGCAATGGCAAGAGAGACCGTGTCTCAAAACAAAATACAAAATAGGGCTGGGGATGTGGCTCAGTGGTTGAGTGTTCCTGAGTTCAATCCCTAGTACAAAAAAAAAAAAAAAAGATACATATGCTAATCAAGAATTCACTCCTGGGCTGGGGATGTGGCTCAAGCGGTAGCGCGCTCGCCTGGCATGCGTGCGGCCCAGGTTCGATCCTCAGCACCACATACAAAGATGTTGTGTCCACCGAAAACTAAAAAATAAATATTAAAAAATTCTCTCTCTCTTTAAAAAAAAAAAAAGAATTCACTCCTTCCCCCCCCCCAAAAAAAATTCACTTCTAGTAGTTGGGATGTAGCTCAGTGTAAAGTGCTTGCCTAGCATGCAGGAGGCCCTGGATTCAATCCCCATCATTGCAGAAATTAATGAATGATTGCAGATAGTTCATTATGCATAGTATGCTGAATACAAATATGAAACAATCTCTAACATCTTCAGCATTCCTTGAAATGCAAAACAAAAAATAATCTATTGAAAGTACTAAGAAGATTGGGGGGGCTACATATTCTTACCTCCTGTACAGTGCCCAAAACATGGCAGGCTCCTGATTATTTGTGAAAGAATGAACATACTCACATGCGAATGCATACCCAAGATCTCCCTGGAAGAACACTTAATACTAACAATGCCTGCCTCTAGAGATGCTGAAGGTCAAGTGGGAGAAAGGCTTATTTTCTAGGATACCCTTCTGTAAAAGTAACTCATTATCTTTTAGAAGTTTTCAAGACAAATGTTTGTGGCTCAGTGGCAGAGCACTTGTCTAGCATGTGGGGCTAAAATACCACATAAAAATAAACAAATAAATTAAAAGTATTGTGTCCATCTACAACTAAAATAAATAAATAAACACCAAACAAATAAAAATAGACCTTGTTTTTCCAACTGTCCTTTGTCATCACTTCATAATTAAAATGCACACAGTGAATAAGCTAATTTGGTGAATATCCTCCAAAGGTCCATATGTTAAAGACTTGGTCCCCAGGGTAGTACTACCAGGAGGAGCTGAGGACCTTTAGAAAGTGGGATCTTACAGGAGGTCCTTGGTCATTGGGGGTATGCCCCTAAAGGGGACTTGGGACACTGGTCTGTTCCTCTCTTTTGCTTCCTGGCCACAGGTGAGCAGTCCACTTTGCCGTGGCTCCCCACCCTGTCATCCAGCCCCTCATGACAGGCCCAAAGTGATGAATCTGTTGATCTTGAAATGAAACTTCTAAAACTGTGAGCCAAAATAAATCCTTTCTCTTTATAAGTTAGCTGTCTCGGGTATTCTGTTGCAGTAATAGGAAGATGTCTAACTAACACTTGGCTGAATTTCCTTAATTATCAAGAAGGTTTATAGTAAGCACCATTCTACTCTACAACAACTGGAGGCCAACAAATAAATATGTTTAGGAGCAGCTCAGTGGCAGAGCATTTGCCTAACATATGTGAGATCTTGGATTTGATTCCCCAATGCCACAAAAAAAGCAAAAAAGAAATATATTCTTGAAAATCTAAATTCTCTTCATAAGTCTCCCCCCCACCCCCTGCTTCCTGCCTTGCATTCAATCTGGTAAGCATGGCAGGTATTAATAATTCAAGGTCTTTACTGGTCTTGGGTTGTCATTTTGAACACGAAATATTGTTGTACGGTATTGGAGAGAAGAGACATAGAAGAACTCAGAATTGAACTGATTCCAAAGCATAACAGAAAACTTTTTTAACTTTTATAATAATCTTGATTTTTCTTATTTTACACTTTTCTTAAAGAATATAGAAAAATTCCCATGAATTGGGCGCTAGTTAATTAAACCTTTTCTCAAACATCCTTCTCCTCTAGTCACCTGACAGATAACATTCTGGGTACTTTCCCAGACGTTTATACCTAGGACTCCTTTTCCCTCCCAGACTTCCTTTTTGAACCATCTAAAAGGCCAAAATGTCCCTTAGTCACATGACACACAATAACAAGGACGAATTTGCCCCTTGGTGGCTTTTCCCTCCTTCAAATTCCGAGAAAGTCCTACACGAGAAAGTCCTACACCGAGCAGGTTGTTTTGTTTGCCCCGACTTGTCTTTCCCTGCAACCTTTTCACTGAGCCAAACAGCTCAATCCTTTTCAAATGAACCACGCTATCTACCCTAAGGGTGAACCCATAATGTCCTGAAACTGGAAAGGTGAAAAAAATCATTATGTTCCTCTTAGTTTGCTATTAGGTCATTTGTTACCCTTCAAGAAAGTATCTTTAACATTTAGCCATCGCTTGCCAGGCTTCACCATTCCCACTTCATCTGACTTCAGAGGCAGTATCTGGGAGCCTGTGGTGGGGACTGCTCCCCACTGACACACAGACAATAAAAACCAACTGTCATGTGGGAAAGGAAAGGTGGTGATGGCACTGGCAGCTGTAAAAACTATCCTTCTATTTACCACTTCCAAAATTCCTTGAGGGTGGGACAGCATAACACAGCTCCTAACTCATCATCCCTCTCTAGCCACTATGCTGTAGGTTCAAGGTGTTAGCTTGGATCCAGAGCACACAAAGTCAAAGGCAGCTTTGCAAATCCTTCCAACTATGTACCAGCTATAGCAAACACTAAGCATTCTCATCAGGTTGGCTATGAAAACTATATTCTAAAAAGTTCATACTCTGGGTATAAAACCCAAGTCAAATATGAGTCAATAATGTCATCAAAACCCCAAGAATAAAGCTTAATAGTCTTGTAGATGTAATTTACCTGCAATATGTGACCCACTTTAAGACATACCTCACCCATAGCATATGAAAGCTGATAAGAATTCAGTGTTAACTTGGACACTTGTGTAGATCACATCCAAGGTTTTTAAGAACTCAATTTGTCTACTTGGAAGGCTAAGAGAGGAGAATGGCAAGTTTGAGGCCAGTCTCAGCAACTTGGTAAGATCTGGTCTCAAAATAAAAAATAAAAAGGGCTAAGGTTTCAGTTCAGCACCTCTAGGTCCAATCCCTAGTTCTGCCAAAAAAAGATTTTAGGGTAAAATCACTTTATTCAATGATGATTTACAATATAAAACAATCTTTATTTTAGTAAAATATATTCAAATAGCTTCTCCAATGTATCCGCTATTTGTAGGCTTGGCAGGTCTATAGAGGTCACTTAATTTCTGTTACAGCATTCTAAGCAGAAAAAAATCCATGTGATACAACTACCTAGTGACTGATCCAAAGTCTTGAAATACGTCATTCTATACACCTCTCTACGCATGTATTTATTTATTTATTTATTTATACTGAGGGGGAGTGCTGGGGATCGAACCCAGGCTTGTGCTTGCCATGTGAGCTATATCCCCAGCCCCCCATCTGTATATTTTTTTTATCATTTGTAAAAGGACTCAATTGCAAGTGAGTCAGCTCAATGCTCTGGCAGATAATAAACCTAAGCAACTGTTTTCTCCACAAAAACCTTCAACAAAAATATTTTCATCTATTGGGGCTGGAGGTATAGCTCAGTAGTAGAGCAGTTGCCTGGCAATATGCAAGGCCCTGGCTAGGTTCAATCCTCAGGCACAAACACAAAATTTATCTGCTAAATTAAAATAGGAAGTTACTTGGTCTATATCTAAAAAACTTTTTTAAAGCAAAAAGTCACCAAACCCCTGCAAACTGTCCACAAGTCCCATGGCATCCAGGAGACCAACAGTCAATCAGCAAGGCTGGGGGCCTGATAGGGGAGAAGACAGAGGCAGCTTGAGAGTTTCAAGAGCATCACTGAAAGAAAAAAGACAACATAACTAGTTTCTCAGAGGAAAAATGAAGCTTAAGCCAGCCTAATACCAAATTTAAATACTGAATTTAAAGCACAAGGAAAAAAGTGTATTTTTTTAAAAATTTCTTCCAACCATCTAAAACTCAACTTGAAATAACCATGGCTGGGGTTAGGGGGAGTGCAGTAAAATGACAGTTTCTATAGGCAGTAATCAAGAACAGGCATCCCAACCCCCAACTCTCTGCACACAGAGCCTGAGGCACAGTGCAAAGAACAGGCTGTGACATCCAGCCCAGGGGGACTGCTGGCTCCACAAGGAACCATGTGACCTTGGTCAAGTTACTCAATGCCCCTAAGCCTGTTTTCTCACCACAAAATAATACAGCAGTATCTAACAGAGGTCTTTGTGAGGATTCCGGGAGATAATGTGAACTGCTCATCATCAGCACCAATCCCAAAGCAAAGGTTAATCTCAGAGAAGCTGCAGAGGAGACAGTAAAGCTCAGACATGAGCCCTCTACTCCAGGGAGGCGCAGCCCCCACACAGCTGGCACAGGGTGGAGGCAGAGGGAAGAGGCAGGTGCCCTGTGCACTGTAGGATGTTTAGTCAGTGTCTCTTTGCCCTCTGCCCACTAGATGCTAGCTGTACCACCACGACAATCAAAACTGTCCAATCATGAGAGGCTGAGGTAGGAGGATTGCAAGTTTGAGGGCATGCTGGGCAACTTAGGGAGACCCTACCTCAAAATAAAAAGGGCTGGGGAGGTATCTCAGTAAAGTGGCCCAGGGGTCCATCCCCAACTACCAAAAGAAAAATCCAAAATCACTTCAATTTGAAAACAGATTTGCGGGGAGCAGGGGCGGGAGGTGCCGGGATTGACCGGGATTGAATCCAAGGACACTTAACCACTGAGCCTCATCCCCAGCCCTTTTTTGTATTTATCTAGAGATAGGGTCTCACTGAGTTGCTTAAGCCTCAACTGAGTTGCTGAGGCTGGCTTTGAACTCATGATTCTCCTGCCTCAACCTCTGGAGTTGCTGGGTTACAGGCGTGTGCCACCATGCCCAACTGAAAACTTATTTATTTATTTTTTTTTTTGGAGGGGGAGTGGTACTGGGGATTGAACCCATCTTGTGCATGCGAGACAAGCACTCTACCAACTGAGCTATGTCCCCAGCCCTGAAAACTGATTTTTAATAACTCTGTGACCCCCAAATTGGAAGACCAACATATTCTCTACACTGACTTTCAACTCCTTTTTCTGACCTCTATTCAAAATAATGTCTTCCTCTTGATTAGCCAATTTCACCTAACAGTAGTGACTCTATCTCACCCAGCTCAAAATCTTCTTTAGCTCCAAAGCCTAGGCCTTTCCCTACCTTTCAAATTCTTTCCTCCTTTCACTCCTTCTCAAATGTAAGTCTCCCAGCTTCTCAGCTCTCTCCCCACTAAGTTCTCCCCCTCCCCCTCCCAGGCCATTCCCAGAACCAGTTTCTAAAATTTCAAGTCACTATGCTTCACCTCCAGGGAATGCAGCCAGCCTCTGGCACATTCCCCTCTTAAAAGGTCCTGCCACCTTTCCAGTTAGGGAACACTCTCACTTCCTCACAAAGTGCCCCAGGCACACCCTCTAGCCTTCTGACCTCCCAGTCCTTACTTTCTAAATGCTTTACTAAAGCTCAACAAAAGGAGCACTAAGCACACTGGAGTGTGGATGTGTTGGGAAAGACCTGGAGATTACCATCTCTCTGTGGAAAGCCAGAGATACAGGCTTTCCCTGGAGTGTTCTGGCTGCCCGCTCCACTGGAGGAAAAACAGGAGAACCAGGTACCAGTGCAGCTGGACAAGGCTGAGAGCCACGGCCAGTGTAGGCAAAGTAAAGGGAACACACTGGACGAGAGCAATGCCTGCGACCCCATGGAGAGTAGTAGTAAAATACCACTCAGGCTGGAGGGCAGCTCAGAGTCCAGCACGCCTGGGAGGCCCTGTGTTCAATCCCTAGGACTGAAAAAATAAAAGTAAAAACTAATGAGCTGGGGGCTGGGGATGTGGCTCAAGCGGTAGCGCGCTCGCCTGGCATGCGTGCGGCCCAGGTTCGATCCTCAGCACCACATATCAACAAAGATGTTGTGTCCGCCAATAAATAAATAAATAAATTCTCTCTCTCCCTCTCTCTCTCTCTCTCTCTCTCTCTCTCTCTCTCTCTCTCTCAAAAAAAAAAAAAAAAACTAATGAGCTGCATAAACCTCTGGTTTCCATTCTGGCACATAAGCTTGGAAAGGGCTGCCCAATCTAAACACACAAAAACAGACCAAACTCAAAAAGTCAATTATTCTTCTCAGATCCATCAGTGAAGTAAGTCATGAGGCACACTCCTCCCCTAAAACTGCACAGGCAGGTGGAGACCCAGAACCGCACTCACCAGAGCAGAAACCTCAAAGGGAAGCAGTGTGGGGCAGGAAGACCTGCTCAATAACTGACAAACTGCTGGGGGCTCAGTACTGACAACTCAGTTGCATCAAGGGAATGGGTAGGGATTTGCTCAATGGCAGAGCACATCTCTAGGCACAAGGCAGAGTTCAATCCTCTGCTCTGGAAGAAGAAAAAAAGAAACTTCAGGGGACCATCATATAGTGGGTCTCCACAATTATTCATGAACTCTCTACCAGGTCCTCACAGTGATTGGAGACTAAAAAAATCCCTTCATAACTGGGTAAGAAGGCACACGCCTATAACCCCAGCAATGTGGGAGGCTGAGGCAGGAGGACTGCAAGTTCGAGGCCAACCTCAGCAACTTAGTGAAACCCTGTTTCAAAATAAAAATAAAAGGGGAGCAGGCATGGGTGGTGCAAGCCTGTAATCCCAGTGGCTTTGGGAGGCTGATGCCGGAGGATGATGAGGTCAAAGCCAGCATCAGCAACTTAGTGAGGCCCTATCTCAAAAAATAAAAGGGGCTGGAGAAGTAGCTGTAGCTCAGTGGTAAAGTGCCCCTGGGTCAATCCTCGGAACCAAAAAATAAAAATCCCTTCATGCTTCTGGCAGACCAGTGGGGAAAGAAACCATCTTAAAATACACAGCAGCATTCCCCTCTCCTTAACAAATCCCGTCTGCCCTCAGGAGAAGCAGTTTTGACAGAGCCTCGTCAGCTGGAGTTTTCTCAGAGCCTAACCTATCCTAGGAGAAGGGAATATACTATTCCTGTCCCTCTGGTCATCTGCCCCACCTAAAGGGAGTCGATACCAAGCTTGGCAAGTATACTGGCTAAGGGTGCTAAGGGCAAAGTTCACCAAAAGGCTGAGCCCTAATAATAGGAATTCAGGTTCAACATTCAAAAATCAATTAACACAACTTATCACATCAACAAGCTAAAGAAGAAAAATCACTGGGGCTGGGGATGTAGCTCAGTTGGTAAGTGCTTGCCTTGCATGCATAAGGCCCTAAGTTCGATCCCCAGCACCATCAGAAAAAAGAAAAAAGAAAAAAAAAACACATGATCATACTTTAGAAACAAAAGGAAAATCACCATGAAAGCAACACTGAAAGTGCTTCTCAAAACGGAGTTAGAGGCCACTAAGGAAGCAGAACACATGCTAGAGTCCACAGTGGCCTGGGTGTAAACTTGGGTTACCTCTCTCCCCCCTTTGACTTCAGGAGGCATCTGGAATACCTTTTTTTGTTTGTTTTATGCTACTGGGGATTGAGCACAGGGTCTTGTGCATGTGAGGCAAGCACTCTACCAACTGAGCTATGTCCCCAGTCCATCTAAAAGCACCTTAACTACCACAGATTACATTGTGCCCAAGAAGCATATCAAGAGGTTCCAGAACATTTGTTTGTTTTTTATCCTGGGGCCAGAACCCAGGGGCGCTTTACCACTGAGCCACATCGCCAGGCATTTTTATTTTTTGAGACCGAGTCTTGCTAAGTTGCCCAAGCTAGCCTCAAACTTGGGATCCTCCTGACTCACCCTCCCAGCTACACTCCTGTTTTATGGAAATTTCCATCCTTTTTATACATTCTTGTCTTTATCTTCTAACAATAATGAAGCCCCTTTCCTTTCCAGCATGTAAGCTCCTGCTTTTCCTGCCTTCCTCAGAACATGGATCCAGAGCTATCTGAATCCATGTCTTCTGAACTATCATTCCATTTTCAATGCTGTAGTTTCTCAGTTTAGACTGATCAACTGTATCAATAGATAAAAGAAAGCATTTGACACACTGGGTGAGGTGGTGCACACACTTGTAATCCTAGCAACTAGGGAGGCTGAAGCAGGATTGCAAGTTCAAAGCCAGCCTCGACTTAGCAAGATCCTAACTCAAAATTTAAAAGGGGGGAGAGGCTTATTTAGGAAGTAGTTCACTGGTAAGGCACCCAAGTTCAGCAATAAAACAGTATGACAAAATTCAACACCCATTCATGATAAAAAGTAAACTCTCAGAATACAAGAAATGGAGTGGAGTTTATTCAACTTGATAAAGAACATCTATAAGAAACCTACAGCTAATATCCTATTTATTGGTGGCAAGGTCACAACTTTCCCACTAAAAACAAGTACAGAGCAAAGACGACCCCCTCTCACCACTCCTTTTCAATATTGTACTAGAAATCCTAAGTAATGCAGTATGACAAAAAAAGAAAATAAGGAGCCAAGCATGATGTTACACACCTGTAATCCCAGCCACTCAGGAGACTGAGGGTAGGAGAAAAGCAACTTCAAGGCCAGCCTGGGCAATCTAGAGAGACCCTGATTCAAAAATTTAAAAATTAGGGGGCTGGAGATATATGGCAGTGGTAGAGTACTTGCCCAGCATGTGTGAGGCCCTGGATTTGTCTCCAGCAGTACAACAAAGTAAACAAATGAAAGAAAAAAGGAAGCAGGTATGATGTACGTGCTACTCCAGAGGCTAAGGTAGGAGGATAGCAAATTTGATGTCAGTCTCGGCAACTTGAAGAGATCCTGTCCCAAAATAAAATATATAAAGGGGTGAGAATATAGTTCAGTGGTAGAGTGCCCCAAGATTCAATCCCTGATACTGTGGAGGGAAAAAAAAACAAAAGGAAATAAAGTATACAGAGGGGTGAAGACAAAACTGACAAAAAAACCAAGAACTAATAAGAGACTACAGCAGAACTGCAGGCTACATGGTTATTATATAATAGTCAACTGCTTTCCTATATACTAGCAACAAACAAGTAGAATTTGAAATTATAAACACATTACATTAACATCTCCCAAAAGTGAAATACTCAGATATAATCTAATGAACTATGTACAAGGTCTACATGAGGAAAACTATAAAGATTCTGATGAAAGATATCAAAGAACAACTAAACAAATAGAGAGAGAGAGATATTTTCAAGATGTCAGTTCTTTCCAACTAAAACTGTAGTGTCAACACAATTCCAACAAAATCCCAGAAGGTTGGGAATCAAGAGAGAATCATGTACAACATTTAACTTTAAAGACCACTGACCTCCAAGAAATTCCAATCATCTTTATTTTGGTCTGTAGAGGGCTGGAGAAGGCTCATTGTGCTCACGTTCCACCACTAGCACCTCAATCCCAAGTACTGATTACTGGGAGAGAATCACAATGTCACTACAGGTCCACAGGCAAGGCCATTTCACTATGCAGACCAAGTCCAAACACTTGTAGGACTCAGGTTGCATTAACTATTTACTTACAACAAAAGAATCATGTCTCCCATTTGTATTTAAGAACTGCTTTTGTTTTGAATATTTGAAATTATGTGATGCTGAGTATTCTGCTGCAAAACAATAAAACAGAATACACACCAAAAAAATCCCAATGAGTTATTCTGGGGATACCAACAAACTGATTCTGAAGCTTATGTGGAGAGACAAAAAAAACAGCCAACAATATAACACTATCCAACTTCAGGACTTGTTAATAAAGCCGTGGTAATCAAGACAGTCAGTACTAGCAAAAGAATGAATAGCTAGGACTGGGATGTAGCTCAGTTGGTAAAATGCCTGCCTTGCAAGCACAACGCCCTGGGTTCAATCCCCAGCCTCACAATAAATACATAAATAAATAAAAAAAATAAAAGAGGACAAGTAGATCAATAGAACAAAAAAAGTTCAAAAATAGCCCAGCCCTTGGACAAAGGCACAAAGGCAAAACAATGGAGCAAAATAGTCTTTTCAACAAATTCACATGCAAAATTTAAAAAGCTAGACACAGCACATCCTCTGTTAAAAAAAAAAAAAAAATATATATATATATATAAAAGATGGGTTATAAATCTAAATATAAAATGCAAAACTAAAAAAGTCCTAGACAATAACATAGAAAATTAAGATGACCTTGGCTATAGTGATTTTTTTTTATAACAAGACAGGAAATAAATGTCCACACTTTTTATTGATGAAATTCAAAATATAATAATTAAATCAAATTCTGTAACATAGGTCTCCCCATGAGAATGGAATTATTCAGGAAACATAACAGTTAGCTTGAGGTTCAAAGTCAGTTTCCTGTCACTGACATCCTTTACAGATATTTGATCTGTGAGTGCTGATCTGCAATGAGCACTGATATATTTCATCACTTGGAAGGCACTTGGAAAGTTCTAGATTCTTCTCTCGATATTAGCATGTCATCACACTGCAGACGCTGACAGTAACAACTCTGCTTTGAAGGGGAAAAAAAATAGTTTATTCTGAATGACCGTGGCTCAGGAACATGGGTTCAAGTTACCTTGATAATATATTCCCTGGTGGCAGTTCTTAGAAACAACATTAAAGGCACCATCCAAGGTGGAGGCTATAGTTTAGTAGAAGAGCACATGCTAAGAATGCATAAATCCTGGGTTCAATCCCCAGTGCATTTACATAAAAAAGGCATGATTCATTGAAAGAAATAACTTTTAGGGTTAAGTTCTTTAAAATTAAAAACTTCTCCTCTACAAATGTCACTGTTAAGAGAATGAAAAGACAAATCATAAACATAGGAAAAATGCTTGCAAAAGACACATTTGAAAAAGAATTGCTATCCAAAATCTACAAAGAACTCTTTTTATTTTTTGAGAGAGAGAATTTTAATATTTATTTTTTAGTTTTCGACGGACACAACATCTTTGTTTGTATATGGTGCTGAGGATTGAACATGGGCCTCACGCATGCCAGGAGAGCGCACTACTGCTTGAGCCACCTCCCCAGCCCCCGAAAGAACTCTTTTTAAAAAATTTTTTATTAGTTATTGATGAACCTTTATTTATTTATATGTGGTGCTGAGACTCAAACCCAGTGCCTTGCACATGCTAGACAAGCACTCTACCACTGAGCCACAACTCCAGCCCTAAAAAGAACTCTTAAAACTCATCAATAAGAAAACAGGATGGATTTGGTAGCATACACCTGGGATTACCAGTGACTTGGGAGGCTGAAGCAGGAGGATCACAAGTTCAAGGCCAGCCTCAGCAATGCAATGAGGCCCTAAACAACTTGACAAGACCCTGTTTCAAAATTAAAAACTAAAAAGGGCTGAAGATGTGGCTCAGTGGTTAAGTGCCCCTGGGCTCAGTCCAGGTACCAAAAATAATAATAATAATAAAACAATCTGGGCTGGGGGCGTGGCTCAGCAGTAGAATGCTTGTCTAGCATGTTTGAGGCCCTGGGTTCGATCCTCAGCACCACATAAAAAAATAAATAAATAAAATGAAGGTACTGTGTTCACCTAAAACTAAAAATAAATTTAAAAAAAAAAGTATTAAAAAAAATAATAAAACAATGTGATAAACAAAAGCGCAAAAAACCTGTACAGATTTACCAAAGAAGATAAGAAGTATGAAAAGATGTTCAACATCATATCATTAGAGAACAGAGAACTGCAAACTAAAATAAGATACTAGCTGGGTACAGCAACACACACTTAGCATAATGAGCAGCTTGGATTATAAGACAGAAGGATCAAAATTTTAAGACCACTCTGGTCAGCCTGTCGCAAAATAAAAATAATAAAAAGGGTCAGGATATAGTTTAGAGGTATAATTGCTGCCTAGCATGTGAGAGATCCTAGATTCAATCCCCAGCACCATAAAGAAAGAAAAAAAAAACCCTCACACATCTATTCCAATGGCCAAAATTCAGAACACTGACACCACCAAATGCTGCCAGGACAGGGAGCAGTAGGAAATCTCACTGCTGGTAGGAACACAAGATGGAAGCACCACCTTGGAAAGCAATTTACAAGTTGGCAGTTTCTTTATAAAATCAAACATAATTTGAGGATATAACTAACAATCACAATCCTCGGTATTTACCCAAATGAACTGAAAAAGTATGTCTCCCCAAAAACCTGCACATATATGTGTATAATTGCTTTATTCATAATTGCCAAAGCTTGGAAACAGGCCAGATATCCTTAAATAGATGAATGGATAAACTGGTACAATCATACAATGGATATTACTCAGCACTAGGAATTTAAAAAAGAAAAAAAGTAAACTATTAAGTCATGAAAAGACATGAAGGAAGCATGTACATGTTATTAAAGAAGCCAACCTGAAAAGGCTGGATGCTTGATTCCAACAGTGGCGTTCTGAGAAAGGCAAAACTAGGCCTTTAAAGGGATGGCAGGTGAAGGGTGTCAAGAGAAGAGGAGGAACGACCAGACAGTATAGAGGATGTTTTAGGTCCTGAAACTATTCTGCATCATACTACAATGGTAAATTCATCTCATTATACAGTTGTAAAAAGCCACAGAACATCATCTGCAGTGGCACACACCTGTAATTCCAGGTACTTAGGAGGCTGAGGCAGGAGGATCCAAAATTTAAGGACAGCATGGGCAACTTAGCAAGACCTTGCCTCAAAAATAAAAACTGAAAAGGACTGGAGATGTAGCTTACTAGTAAAGTAGTAAGTACCCTTGGGTTCAATCTCCAGTACAAATAAAAACAAAACAAAATTTTAAAACGCCATAGAACATAAAATACCAAGAAAAAACCCTAATGTAAACTATAGGCTCTGAGTAATAATTTACATATTACATAATGCATCAATATAGGTTCATCAATTTTAACAAGCATTCCACACTGCTGGAGGATATGATAATAGGGGAGGCTACACACACTGGGGTTTGGGGAGCAGAGAATGTGTAGGAACTTTGCATTTTCTGCTCAATTCTCCTATGAACCTAAAATTTCTCTTAAAAAAAATTTTTTTTTTAAAGAAGTGCTAGGGGTATAGCTCAGTGAGAAAACGCATGCTTAGCATGCATGAGGCTCTGGGTTCAGTCTCTAGCACACACACAAAAAAAAAAAAAAAGAAGAAGAAAAAGAAAGAAAAGACCAGAAGAAGGATGAAGAAGGATGAAGTCATCCATCCAAAGAACTAAATTTTCACAATAAACCTTATTAACAGTACAGCTCAAACTTTATCTTGCAAAATGACGCTAAAAATTATTTGTTTTTATATTTAATATAACTTGGATTATACAACTATGTTTATACCAAAAAATGAAAAGAAAATCAAGTAGGGAGTTTGGGCTTAAATTTTCCCCAAAATTTTATGATATAAGTATAAAACACAATTCATCCTCTATTTGATATTTACTGATTATTGTTGGCAAAAATATCTGAGGAGCCAGGTGTGGTGGTAATCTCAGTGACTCAGGAGGCTGAAGGCCGGAGGACTGCAAGTTCAAAGCCAGCCTAAGTAGCTTTAGGCTCTAAACAACTTACTGAGACCCTGTCCCAAAATAAAAAATAAAAGGGCTGGAGATGTGGTTCAATGGTTAAACACTACTTGATTCAATTCCTGGTTCTAAAAAAAAAACTAAGGAATTTTGCCAGTCTCAAGGTCCTGTTTTTTGATATGTAAATTATTCTGTTTTGCAGGGCTTCTGGTATTATCCTGTTCATTTTCTTTTCTCTGTTAGGGGTTTCTTTTTAGGGTGTACTGCAGCAACAGATATGAATGAAAACTTCTGAACTGTTCTCAAACTTTTTTTTCATTAAACTTCATGAAATCTTGCACCTTTTGCAAGATTTGCAACTTCATTTCACAAATGATTTTAAGTGTTTTATCAATCAGCAATGAAAATGATAATAATAAGTCCTTAATCTAATAAACAAGGAGAGGCTGGGGATGTAGCTTACTGACTAGCTTATGAGTCCAGTGGGTTCAATCCCCAGCACTGTGAAGGAAAAAAATAATAAGAAGTTGTCTTAGTTGTGATGTCTGGGCACAGATGAATTTTTAAGTGATCAATTCATTAATAACAATTTTCATGATCTGACAATTTTTACTTTTCCTTTACTTCTCATAACTGAAGACACTCAGGCAACCAATAATTTGATAATAAGGAACCCTGTTTCTCACACAGGAAAGAGGCCGATTGAGGTTAAAAATGACAATTACTACTGGGCGTGGTGCACATGCCTGTTATCCCAGCCTGTTATCTCTGGAGGCTGAAACAGGAGGATCTCAAGCTCAAAGCCAGCCTCAGCAACAGTGAGGTACTAAGCAATTTAGTGAGACCCTGTCTCTAAATAAAATACAAAAATAGATCTGGGGATGTGGCTCAGTGGTTGAGTGTCCCCGAGTTCTATCCCCAATACCAAATAAGAAATGACAATTACTACAAATACTTAGGCAATGCCAACTGTGTGTCAGACATAATTCTAGAGCTGGAGATACAAAGATGAACACGAATTGCCCTCTAGGAATTCAATCCAACATGAAAGCTGAATGAATAAGCACACATACAAGCATGTTAAGTGCTGCCATATCAAGGTCTATATGTTTAAAGTGCTAACAAAAAAATACAGAAAACAATTAATTCTGTCTGGTTCAGAGTTAGGCCTTGAAGGAGAAATTTTAAAAGCAGAAACCAGGGGGAAAGCTGCCAAGTAGAGGGAAGGAGCAAAGAAAGGCCTGGTAACTGAGGACACAAAGCTCATTCAGAAAATGCAGGGTCCAGTGGAGCTGGCTCCATGTTGGTCACTGCAGTTTGGGAAAGGGGTGATTTTAAAACGGCAACAAACAAAAGAACCCCTCTAAAAAGGTAATCTGGGGCCCAAGTTGAGACCTTGCAAACAAGTTTGGATTTTATTTCCTAGGTACAGGAAGTCACAGGAGTAACAATGATATTTGAGAAATACCTGGCAACAGGCTATAGAAGGAGAGTGGGGGTGAAACAGAGATCACTGGTGCCTCCTGTTACAGTGTCTAAGCAAGAAGGGTGGGCAGGTATCGCCTTCCCCAGGCCTCCACAGCTAAAGAAGAGATTTCCAGGATGGTGTAAAATTAGAAATGATCTTGGGACTTGAACTACCATGTTAATAATTCAGAGAAAGCAGAAGTACATTTGGGATAGGGAGGACCCAAAGGGATAAATCTTGGACAGGCTGAATGGAGTTGAGGTGGTATGGTCTGATAAAGTACTAAAAATGAACTAGAACTCAGCAAAGTTGGAGCTCAAGTTGGGCATGATGGCACACACCTGTAAACCCAGCAACTCTGAAGGCTAAGGCAAGAGGATTATAAATTCAAGGCCAACCTCACCAATTTAGCAAGACCTTAAGAAACAGTGAAATCCTGTCTCAAACAAAAAACAAAAAGGGCTGAGGATGTGGCTCAGTGGTAAAGTGCCCCTAGGTTCAATTCCTAGCTTGAGAGATAAGCGCAAGCAAGCAAGCGAGAGCACACACACACTCAAGTTCAAAAGGATTGGAAAGTGGAAAGTGTGTTTTTACACAATAGCTGGAGCCACAATAAATGCAACTGTCCAAGGAGGACCACTGAATTTTGACCAAGCGCATTCTTCCTAAGCTTAGTTGCCTTTTTTTCTTTTTTTTTAAGAGAAGTACTAAACCCAGGGCCCTGCACATACTCAGCACTTACTCTACCACAGAATAACATCCCCCAGCCTTCTTTTTTAAAGCTAGGCATCACTCACTTTCCCATATCCTAAATCACCTTTTAACCTTATGCAAGTCATTCCACAACCACCATCTTCTCCAGAACACAGAACTGAGACAGTGTACCCCATGCTACATTATTTAGAAAGGTCCTCTGTTTTTGAGACTATTAACTTCTAGAGAAAAGCTACAAGACATCCTCAATACTTTTGTAGTGACTGGTTTGAGCAAGCCTGAAAGGTTTAACAGATCAGTGGCACTTCCTGGAGAGAACCACAGAAATGTCTTAAGGCTGGATCCAGGGTGTCCAAATGTTTCCACAAGCCTCAGGGAGAGTAAAGATGCAGAAGAGGGGGACACCAGAGACCTTGCAATTCAGGCTTTGTCTGTGATAAACCTCAGACAAGTCACATCCCCAGGTTTTGTTTTTACAGGATAAAAATAAATGTCCTAAAATTCTCTGTACCCCTGGTCTAGTTGAGAATTGTCAGGTCTAACAGGATTGAAGTTTTGGAGTGAACTCCCATGCCCACCCCCACCCCCAAAGAGCTGGGGACTGAGCTAAGACCTCACCCATGGTTGGCAAGATCTCTACCACTGAGCTACATTCCCAGCCCCTCCTTCTTTCTTTAAAGTGCCATTAGAGCCAGGACAGTGTCACAGGGCTATAATCCCAGCAATCTGGGAGGCAAGAGGACTGCAAATTTGATGCCAGCCACAGCAACTTAGTAGGACCCTAAACAATTTAACAAGACCCTGTCTCAAAATTTTAAAAGGCCCAGGGATGTAGATCAGTGGCAAAGCCTTCTGGATTCTATACCCAGGATCAAAAAATAAAAAATAAATAAATGAAGTGCCATTAAGAAATTCAGGAATGATGTAAACATCTTCAATGTTCTTGTCTCTACTTCCTCCCAACTGCCTTTTAACTATTTGCTCATTAACATATCTGTAAGTGGGGCCTGAAGGGCAAAGAGGAAGTGAAGTCCAAAGATTTCATTTTGCTGCATTAGTGGCTCTGGTGAAAGACTGTGGACACAGAAAATAAATCAAACCATAAAACTGGATTTGGAGGGGCTGGAGTTGTAGCTCAGTGGAAAAGTGCTTGCCTAGCATGTGTGAGGCACCGGGTTCAATTCTCAGCACCACATATAATAAATAAAAGTCCATCAACAACTAAAAAATATTTTCAAAAAAACGGATTTGGAGATTATGGGTGCTAACCAGCCAGCCAGTTTCTTCCTAGACACTTTCACTCAACCTGGTCAACCAATGAAAAGAAAACTAACAGAAGACAGGCGATCGGGTTTTTTAAAGGTCCAAACAGAAGGACCCATATTCAATGTTTAAATGCTTGTCGCCTGGGAGCAGAACAGCCACAGAAGTCAAGGGCATAGCTATACCTTTCTGTTAAGTCGAAATCTGCAGATACGTACTTCAGTGATTTAAATTTGAGGTCAAATATTATTAAGTTTAAAACAAAGGGATAAATCTTTCTTCTTTTTATTTTTTGCAACCACGCCTCCCAACTTCAAGTCCCCTTCGTCACTCCAAACGGCTTTCAAAGAGGGACAAGAAAAGTCACCAAGTGGTTTTTTTTGAGTCCAGCCACAACACCTCGACTCCCTTCAAGGCCGTGAAACCCGCAAAGGGGCTCCGCGGGCGCGCAGTGCGCATCGGCCCCGTCGCCGCGAAGGGCCCGGCCGGCCCGGGGACCCGGCGCGCTGCCCACGGCCCGCCCGCGTCACCTGACCGCGGCCCGGCGCGGCGCGGCGGGGCACCGACCTGATGACACTGATGTGGAACTGTTCCTCGCGGAGGCCCCGCCAGGCGCCGGGCAGGAACTCCTTGCACCACAGGTAGGCCTTGCGCCGCGTGCGCGGATCCGGCTGCTCGGCGGCCGGCGGCAGCGGCGGCAGCAGTGGCAGCGGCGGCGGCGGCGGCGGCGGGGGCAGCGCGAGCGGCGTCTGCCGGCTGCCCAGCGGCTTGGGCTCCGGCTGGTCGGCAGCGTCGCGCGGCTGCCCCGAGCCGGGCGCCGGGGCCGCGCTGCCGCTGCCGCAGCTCAGCAGCAGCCCGAGCGGCGAAGGCTCCGCCTCGCTGCCGGTGCAGAACTTGGTCTTCATGCCGGACAGGCGGCCGAGGAGGCGCGGGCGGCCGCAGCGCGAGAGAGCGAGGCTCAGGGTCCGGCCGGGCGCCCGCCTGGGGCCGGGCGGGGTCTCTCGCGGGCTCTCTGGGGGCGGTCGGCCGGCGGGGGCTGCGCGCGGCAGGCGGCGGTTGGAGCGCGCGGGGCAGCAGTGGTAGCGGTGGTAGTGGCGGTGGTAGTGGCGGCGGCAACGGCGGCTGGCGGCGGGTGCTGCCGGCCGCGGCGCTCGCTCTATACAGCGCCGCACGAGGAGGGCCGCCGCGTCACAGCCCGCCCCCGCGCTCCCCGCTGATTGGCCGTCGCGCGCCGCCCCTGCGCATCACAACCGCCGCCGCCCTCGCCACGCCGCCCTCTGATTGGCTGAAACGCCGCCTCCCCTTACGCGAAGCTGTGGCTGCCAGGGACGGGGCGGGGCCGGCTCGTGGGGGGGGCGAGGCGCGCAGCCGGGCGCCCGGGGTCTCACTGAGGGAGGAGAGGGGAGCGGGGCCCGTGGACGCTCGCCCGGCTGGGCCGCGCTGGGCCGGGCAGGGCCGCGAGCGGGGGCGACAGGGCTCCGAGCCCGGGAGGCCCCGGGGGAGGCTCCGGAGCGAAACTTTCCCTGGGCCCCTGGAAAGCCGGTGATTTCGGAGGCAGGGGGCCTGGCCCGGGCAGGCAGGAAATTGACGCCTGCAGGCAGGCTGCTCTTTCCGCGTGACCTTGGGGCGCCGTGGGTGTGTTTTATGACATTTCCCAGCGCTGGCTCAGCCAAGGCGCGTCCACGCCCGGTCCAACTCGGGGCCGGAGGTATTACTATCCGCGGTTCAGAAACGGAGGCCCGAAGAGGGAAGAGGTGACCGGTTCCAGGCCCGCAGTCGGCCCGCACACTTGCACTGCTGCGGCGACCCGCCCTCTGCCTCGGCCCGCCCTCCTCGCACCTTCGCCTCAGTTTCCCTGTCCGTGGTGCTGAGGACGCCGAGGCCAAGAGGCCCAGGGCAGGAAGTCTATCTTCCCGTCTGTGGGGCCGCCGCAGGCGCCTAGAACTCTGGCCAAAGGTGCTTGCCACTGAGCTGCTGGCTTGGTGGACGCTGTCACCTGCCCTCCTGCAGGAGATGACCGCGTGACCATGACTAAAGCACCTTTGCCCTGGTGGGGTGGGGCGAGGGTCCCCGCTCCAGTTTGTCCACATACTGCCCCTTGTCCGTCTCTCTGGCCCCTCCACCTCAATCCTTCCTGAAAGCAAGTGGGATATAGATCATATAAAAAGCACGGATCCTGTGTTGTGGGATATGAGGTGGGACAAGAGGTTTCCCTGGTTAATAAGAGCTTAGGAAATCCAGGGCCAGGCGCACAGGAAATGGCTTCTTTGCAGGGATTTCGCAGTCTGCAGGAAACAAATATCTCTTCAAAAAAAAGCATGTACTTGTCTGAACCTGATCCAAGACAAATGATCTTAACAAAAGGACACAAATGAAAAGGACTTTTTAAAATATATATTTTTTAGTTATAGATGGACACAATATCTTTTATGTGGTGCTGAAGATCAAACCCAGGGCCTTATACATGTGAGGCAAATGCTCTGCCACTGAGCTACAGCCCCAGCCCTATAAAGGTCTTTCGACAAGTCCATGTGCTTATAGACCTGGAAGTTGAACAGGAGGAAGCTAGGAGATGCCCAGGACTCTATAATAGAGTCCCTCTGGGTGTCCGAAAGTCTGATAAATCAAGGTCTCCAGTCAGAGAAACACTTAGATAATAGAGCCAAGGACTTTGTCTAAAAATACCAGCCCAAGGGAGGTGGGGCCAGTATCAGTGGCCTGCCCAGGTGGCAGGCCCTTTGTCCCATACCAGTATGGTAATTGCAGAGGAATGTGGGAAATCTGGCCAGAGAAAGGAGTGCTAGAAGTAAGAAGTGACCTCTATAATTTGAAGTAGCTTTCTGGCCTCCTTGGCTCTGGCTATGAAAACCCACAGGCACCTTTCTGGGATAGCAGCTCCCTATGGGGACAAAAAGTTTCTCATTAAAGGGGCTGGAAAATTTCCCGAACCCCAGTGCTTAAAAGAAAAGTGGAAAGTGGGATATGTAGCCAGGCTGTGGGCCTTGTGAATTTGGGGTTTGTGGGAATGGGGAGAAGGAGCACCATGTGATGCTGCTCCAAGCATTGATCTCCCCCCTAGGAACCATGAGCCCTGCATTCCAATTTGAGGGAAATCAGTGTATGGTCATCCCTCAGTACCCAAGGTATAAAATGGCTGTGGTATTTGCATTAGAAACTACGGTATCCTGTGTGCTTTAAACCATCTGTAGATGGCTTGTCATACCTAATGCAAGCAAATGCTGTGTAAATAGTTGTTACATAGGGAAAATGACAAGGAAAAGTGCATACAGATGCACTTTTTTTAAAAAAATATTTTTGATCCAATGTTAGTGGAACCCACAGATGTGGAACCCACAGATTTAGAGAGATGGCTTGCTCATTTGAGAGTGTAACTAACCTTTGAGGAGCTGGAACTCTGGTGGTGGTGGCAGCTCCTGGCCTCTGTCACACCTTTCCCCTCCACTCTCACAGTTCTGCTCCTCCTTCATTAGAGGAGTGCTGGGGCTTTTGAGGGAGCATCAGAGCTCCCTGATGGAGGTGATTCATTTCAACCTGTTGAGTACTTAAGACAGATGTCGCAGGATGCAAGCTGAATTTTCATGATGTGACTTGAGGCTTATGTCCTGTGTCTGGTAGGGATTTGCCCTCCTTTCCCACAGGCTTTGCCTCACCCTGCACCCCCTCAGAGGCCATTCAGCCTGGGCCCATGAGGAAAACTACGTAAACAAGGATATCATCCAAAATTCCTTCCTGTAACAGCAATCTTCCAGGGCTGGGGATGTGGCTCAAGCGGTAGCACGCTCGCCTGGCATGCGTGCGGCCCAGGTTCGATCCTCAGCACCACATACAAACAAAGAGGTTATGTCCACCAAAAACTAAAAAATATATATATATAAATATTTTTTTAAAAAATTCTCTCTCTCTCTTTAAAAAAAAAATATGCAATGTTCCAAACCTCAGCAGAAACCCTGCAACAACTCTGGAGCTCAGCTCTGTTATCTCCATTTAACAGATCAGGAAACCAAGGCTCAGAGAAGTTAATAACTCACTTGAGACCACACAAATGAAGCCCATGGCTGATCCCAAGCAGTGTGGCTACATTCTGCAGCTTCCCAAGTCACTCTCCCAAGAAGAAAATGATTGGCCCAGCTCCTCTCTGAATGCCTTGTCATGGGGCGTGACCAGCCCAGGAATTGGTGCCCCTGAGTCAGGTGTCCAGGTCTGGCCCAATCAACTCTTAACAAGTAGCTGGTACCAGACATGACCACCTGAATGTCAGGTACCTTCCCAGGCTGTGGCTGTGGTGAGAAGTTAAGTGCAGCTCCTACTTTGCCAAAAGGGGTCCCTTCTTTGGAGAAGGCCCCATGTGACTCAAGTCCTTTTTTCATGTCACAAGCACACCCTGCACACATTGGTCGTCACCTCCAAACCCTGCATAGCACATGCTCTAGAGCACATGCTGTGGAGCCTGGCAGCATGGAGCCTGGCATCCTGCCTCCAGCTCTCATCTGGCAGTCGTCTTCAGGCAGGCCGCTTACCTCCCCTGAGCTTTATTTTCCTAGTCTGTAAAATGGGCATGACAGCCCACCTCATGGCAGGATGCATGTGTGAGAATTCTTGAAATAGAGCAGGGAAAGCATGGCATATAGTGCCTAGCGCATAGAAAATAGCACCATTTTCTTGCTAAATGTCCAGTTTCTGCAAGAGAAGGAGCAGTTATCTGCTGTGGCTTCCATTTAATAGTTAGAGACCAAGCCCTGCCAAGGCTGAAGCCACTTGGCTGAGGTGCAGGACCAGGCAGGACTCTTTCTTCCCAGGTGTCTTGCACCCTCTGCCCCAGACACTACCCCTGCCAGCAGCTCCTTTGGTATAGAACACAACACACATGGTGGACAAGGATACCACATGGGGTTCTTATTGGTCCGTAGGAATGAAAAGAGAGGTTCTCTTTCCTTTTTTTTTTTAATATTTATTTTTTAGTTGTAACTGAACACAAACCTTTATTTTATTTATTTATTTTTATGTGGTGCTAAGGATCAAACCCAGGGCCTCACATACACTAGGTGAGCTCTCTACCACTGAACCACAACCCCAGCCCCAGAGAGAGGTTCTTATTGGTCCATCCTTATCTTTATCAATTAGGACCCACCCTTAATGCTGGGTGGTCAATTCCACTGGAACCCACTGGGCAGAGCCTGGAAGAGGTTAGCAAATTGTGACACTGAAACAACACATTTGCCTGAAGTAACTCTGTCCATAGGAGCAGAAACCTCCCTGAGGTTCTGAGAACCTTTGGAAGGTTGAAAAGACATTCACCTGGCAGTAAAGAGTATCCCAAAGGAGAAAACACAGCCAAAAATATGCTCATGACCCGTGAGATAAGTAACCTTATTCCCAAGACTCCTTCCAAGAAAGAGATTATTCAAAGCAAAAAGTCCCATGCACAAAATTGCCCGTTGCCACATTATAATTGGAGAAAACTGGAAATACCCTAAATGTCCCATACCCCAGGAGGCTGGACCAATAAATGATGCTGGGCCCATGTGGCATTTTCAGACAGGAGTTAAACACACCCAGGCTGAAGTCAGTGATAACAAGTAAAGGGTTCAAAGGGTTCGTTTCCCACACATTTCTTGAGTGTCTTCCATGTGCCTGCCATAGGGCTTGGCACCCTAGATAGGGGAAAAGCCGATCCGCCTTGTTCCTGCTCCAACCTAGATTGGCCAACTGCACACTGCCACCCTATCTCTCCCCTCACCCCTGTTTGTTGTGTGTGTCTCCCCACCTGACTGGAGCCTCCACTAGACCAGGGACCTTGCCTATCTTGTTCTCTACCATGATGCTCAGCACAGACTCTGCTGTTTGTAGACACTCAGAAATATTTACTGATTGAATGAATTAGTGAAGTCCCTCCTCACCACTTACTAATGTATGAGTTTGGGCTGAACCTCAGTTTTCTTATCTGTGAAATGGGGATGATAACGCCCAGTGCACAGGGCAGTTGTGAGGATCAAATGACAGGATTCAGGCCACAGCATGCAGGAAGCACCCAGATCATCACATGGGGTATTTGGTGGCTTAGCCTCTCTGCAGTGACTGGTATTCCGATACAAATAATGTGTACACTTATAACAACTCATAGGAAAATAATGTGTTTAAGAAGCCAACTGCAGTGTGCATTCTGACCACCAAAATGTCAGTACACAAGGGGACAAAGGCTTGGAGAGAGACTTCCTCTGGCAGGAACTGGTCCTGGAAAGAGGTTTTCCAATTGCAAAACCTTTTATCCCAGAAGCTCCACAATTGACACTGAATTCTGAGGGTAACCTGGGAGGGTGGGTGAAGGGCCTCAAGAAGAGGGGCCAGGGCTGGGGATGTGGCTCAAGCGGTAGCGCGCTCGCCTGGCGTGCATGTGGCCCGGGTTCGATCCTCAGCACCACATACCAACAAAGATGTTGTGTCCGCCGAGAACTAAGAAAAAAATAAATAAATGTTAAAATTCTCTCTCTCTCTTTAAAAAAAAAAAAAAAAAAAAAAAGAAGAGGGGCCAGGGTTAGGAATCCCTCTTTAGTCCCTTACATTCCTGCCCACTGCTTCCTTGCACTGGTCTAAGGGGGTCTGACAAGGAGTTCCTAGAGTCACTGGGCAAACCATAGCACAGAAGGACCCACTCATGGGCTCCAGCTTTGCCACCAACACCAGTTGGAAGGCCTGTTCAAGAAAGGACTCAGCAAAGCAGGGTGGCACATGCCTATACTCCCAGCAACTCAAGAGGCTGAAGCAGGAGGATCACATGTTCAATGTCAGCCTCAGCACTAAGGGAGGCCCTAATAAAAAGGGCTGAGGATGGGCGCAGTGGCGGATGCCTGTAATCCCAGTGGCTCAGGAGGCTAAGATAGGAGGATCACAAGTTCAAAGCCAGCCTCAACAAAAGCAAGGTGCTAAGCAATTCATTGAGACACTGTCTCTAAATAAAATACAAAATAGGGTTGGGGATGTGGCTCAGTGGTTAAACACCCCTGAGTTCAATCTCCGGTACCAAAAAAAAGGAAAAAAAAAAAAAAAAGAAAGAAAGAAAGAAAGAGGGCTGGGGATGTGGCTCAAGCGGTAGCGCGCTCGCCTGGCATGCGTGCGGCCCGAGTTCGATCCTCAGCACCACATACCAACAAAGATGTTGAGTTCGCCGAGAACTAAAAAATAAATATTAAAAAAATTCTCTCTCTCTTTAAAAAAGAAAGAAAGAAAGGGCTTTGTGAGTCAGCCTCCAGTCACATAGAAGGATCAATGGTCAAGCCCTGTGCTCTGAGCCCTTTACCTACATCCAGCATCTCTGAAATTTCCCAACCAGCAGTGAGGTGAATCTAGTTAGTACCTCATCTCCCAGGCCAGAAGGGAGCTTCACCAGGAAGTGAAAGCACTGTCCAAGGGCAGCAGGTCCTGCGGATCCCACCCAGGACTCCATCCAGGAGACTTGTCTTTCTGTCCTTCTGCACTCAAAGCACCTTTGACCCAGGAAGCACTAGGCACTTGACACAGTGGGGGGTTCCCTAGAGGACTGGACAAACAGAGCCTTGGCTGTGCTGAGCTCCCCCCCCCAAGTTCACCAGGGACCAGGCCCCTACTCCAGTTCTTAGCCTTCAAATATTGATGAGAGTGCAGAGAGGCCATTGGGCTGCAGCCCTACAAGCTCAGGATTGGTTTCCAACCTAGCCAGCAGAGTGACATGAAGCCAGGCCCTTGACTGAGGTTCTGGGTTGGGCCCAGCAGCTCCTACAGGTCTGTGAGCCCAAGCTTCGTCTTATTCAGCATCCTTCTACCGTATGCGCAGCTTCAGCACCCACAGCCCACAGCAGGGCGCAGGCTCAAAGGGGCCAATGAATGCAGCTGATTGGAGTAACCACATGTGTGGTGGATGAGGCAGGTTCTCCCCTCATGCCCTATTTGCAGAGATCCCAAGCATAGCTTAGGGGTACTAATCTGTCTTTGGAGGACATGTTCCTACTAGCTGTGTGACCTTGGACAAGGCATCTACCTCTATGTCAAACTTTCCTCATCACCAGATGGAGACTATTGTTCCTAGCCTACAGGGTTATTGGGGAGATTCCCTGAAACCATCAGGGAAAGAGCTGGGCACAGAGCCAAGGCTCCACAAAGGGTAATTGTGCCTGACTACTAATTGTCAAGTGGATTCCCAGAGGCTGGCAGAGGGCAGCTCTTACCAGGTCCTGCGGATTTGTAAGGGTGGCCCTGCAGCAGTTCATTCCCAGTGTCAGGGGGAGAGCAAAGCCTACCTGGGGCCTTCTAGAGGTCCAGCAGAGCCTGGAGCCTTTCCCTTTCTCTGAGGTTCCCAGGAATTTTTAAAATAAAGAAATGTTACTGGGTATGGTGGCTCATGTTTATAATCAGGGAGGCTAAAGCAGGAAAATAACAAATTCAAGGCCAGCCTGGATAACTTGGTGAGACCTTGTCTCGAAATACAAGAAAAAGAGGACTGGGGATGTAGCTCAGTGATAGAGTATTTGCCTAGCATGCACAAAGCCCTGGGGCCACCCCTCATACCACAAAAATAATCAATTAGCTAATTAATTAGGGGAATGAAAAGAAAGAAATGTATTGATGAGGTCACCAAAACTAAGGAATATTTTTTTTTTTTTTTAAAGAGAGAGTGAGAGAGGAGAGAGAGATTTTTAATATTTATTTTTTAGTTCTCGGCGGACACAACATCCCTGTTGGTATGTGGTGCTGAGAATCGAACCCGGGCCGCACGCATGCCAGGCGAGCGCGCTACCGCTTGAGCCACATCCCCAGCCCACTAAGGAATATTTGAAATACTTAAATTGAACTAATCAATGCTTTTAACACACATGCAAAATTCTAATACAAAGTATTATGGTATTCTCCACCTAGCAGAGAATTTAAGATAATAATGGTTTGCAGAATAGCTACATGCCATGGTGTCCAGACCATTTTCCAAGCCTGACATCACATCTCCCTGACAGTCTGATTAACCTATTTAGAGACAACAATGAAAATTGAAAGCCACGGCCGTGGGGCACATGAAGTCCTCCTGGGCCCTCTGTGGCAGAGCCTGGGCAGTGAGCCCCTGACAGTCTCAGGTGATGCCTTGGGTCCCTCAAAACCATCTAAACTTACTTTTCAAATTTGGTGAAACCCTGTGTCATGGCTTTGTGTAACACAGTGTGGTTTTCAAGAAGATTCGGTGTGATGGAAGTCACCTGTGGGAATGAGATTTCTGGACTGGGAGTTGGGAAGCCTGGGTACAGCCCTGCTCCCACTGCACCCCTTTCTTCTCAGTCAGCCCTGGTCCGGCAGGCTGAGTTCCTGCCTTGCATGGCCCTCCCTTCTGCAGAACCCCTTGTACAGATGGGTGAGCCAAGGCTCAAGGGCAGTAGCTCCGCTTACCCAGAATGCATGGACGCCCTGTGCTGACTCCATTTTCTATGCTCCCAGCCCAGTCTCCTGACCACATCACCCCTCTCAGTAGCACATTTTTTAAAAAAATGATCGATTTATTTAATGTGGTGCTGAGGATCAAACCCAGTGCCTCACACGAGCTAGGCAAGCCCTCTACCACTGAGCCACGACCCCAGCCCCTCAGGGGCACTTTTAATCCATGTCTTGGGTGTCAAGAGACCTCTGAGGAACCCCTAGTCCTGTCCTCAACCCCTCTTAGTGGGAAGCAGAGGAGCTGGCAGCCCCTATTCCCACCCGCACTGCGGAAATCAAGAAAAGTGAGTAGGGCTCCACCAGCGGACACCTGGGCTGGTCCCCCAGCAACTGAGGCAGAGGGGAGAGAGGGGAAGGGGCGAGGGGGGCGGGCATGGGAGGTGACCTTGGAAGATCATCTGGGTCTGGGGAGACAGGCCCACGGTCCTCCCCCAGCTCAACTGACCGAGGCGAATTCCAAGGCCGGGGGCTGCCCAGGGCAGAAGGAATGCGGTCGGACTGGATTCTGGACTCTGGGGCTGCGCGGCCTGGGAGGAGGTGGGGGAGGGCAGGGGGGCCGGGGCGGGGCCAGGGCGGAGGGCGGGGCCTCGCTGTCCACCCCGTTGCTCAGCTTTGGGAGCCCGCAGGGCGCAGAACCCCAAAGTTCGGGCTGGGCGTGGGTCTAGCGGCCTTCGGTTTTCCTCCTTTGATGGAGCAGCTTATTCACAACGCTGCGGCGCCGGCGGGGAGGTGGGAGCACCCTTGGCCAGCCGCCGCCGCGTGTTACCTGGCAAGGGTTCCTGGGTGACCGGCGACCCTTCCTCCCCGGAAGTAGGTCTAATGGGCTATCGGCGGGACTCTCCTCCTCCCCATCAAGACCTCCAGGACGGACCCTGCCATCCCTCTCCCGCGCCCTTGGGTCATGCCAAGAGACACCTCTGCTATCCTCGCTGTCACTTACAGATCCCCCATTCTCTCTGCGTCTCTATTTCTTACCTGCGAAATGGGGACGATATTAGTACCTCCTGTGTACGGTTGTTAAAGAATTAAATGAGTGGCCAGGGCTGGGGTGGTGGTTCAGTGGTAGAGCCCTTCCTAGCACTCCAGCGGCCCCGGCTGCCCCAGCATCTCTGCAGACACCAGTCCCTGTGACTTCGGCACCTACCTGCACTCACACACAGCTCCTGGTCTCTGCTACCTCCTTACACTAGCCTATACCCTCTCCCACTGAGCCCTACTGCAGGCCCTGCCGTTTCTCACCACTTGCAGTAGCACTGACCCTGTTGGCTTGAAAGTCCAGCAGCTGCTCCTCCAGGACCCTCTCTAGCTACAGTTTTCAGACCCCTTTCAACCCTCCACCCACCGACCTCGCCACTGTCTCCCCAGCAGCCCTCATTTCTACCATCTCCAGTATAGATTCCACCCCCTCAAGAGTGCCATGCCTCTGTCCTTCTTAACTGCCCCTGAAAAGATGAATGCTCCTGAAGAATGTCCTCTAACTGGTTCAACTAATTTTGCTTTCGATTCATGACCAGCAACCTGCTGGGTCCTCACACTGCCCCGCCTTCCACTGACACTCCACACACCCTGGGTTAGGTTCCCGTCCCTGGGACAAAGTACCTGATTTAAAACAGCTTATAAGAAGCGAGGTGTATCTGGGCTCATAGTTCCGGAGGTTTCAGTCCATTGTAGCTGGGCCTCATTGCTTTGGGACAGTGGAGGCCCAGAGTATCATGGTGGAAACATGTGGCAGAGGAAGCCTGTTGGCTTCCAGGCAGCCAGGAAGTAAAGAGAGAGGGAGGCGCAGGTCCCAATGTCCCCTCCAAGGGTATGCCCCCAGTGACCTACCCTCCTTCCATGAGACCCCGCCACCACAGGCTGCTGACCAAGCCTTTAATACTGGGGCCTTTGGGGACCTCCAAGATCTAAACTATAGACACCCTCTTTCCCACCTAGCTCCTGACTAAAGCTGTCAGGAAACACAGCGGCAGGGGAGAAGCATAGAATAGGGGGACCTAGACTTTATGACACAGGAGTCACCTGTGGAGGTGGAGAGGAGTGGCCCTCCCCTTGTGGCCTGCCAGTCCAGCCACCCAGCTGCCCCAGGGAGGAGGCATGCCAGCCACCTTCAACAACCAAGGCCCCCAGGGCTCTGCTGCAAGGGCCCAGATTGGCCAGGGCCAGGCTTCCTGCCCTCCAGACCAAACAAAGTTCAGCAAACTGGGAGGGAGGAAGAGAGGGAGGGAGAGGGGAAGCTTTGAGGGAATCACAGTTCCTGAAAAACCTGGCTGTGTGGCCTGCCATCTCCTCCGGCTGAGCCCAGGGCCACAGGAAGAACCTCAGGCAGGTTCCTGGAGCCTATAGCACCTGGTGGGCCTGGGGGATTGGTCACAGCTGCTCCCTGGCAGGATGTTGAGGATCTAAGACAGGGAGGAAAAGTGGCCTGAACCATTAGCAATGCCTGCAGCAATCTAGGCTAAGAGGGTGGGGGTCAGTGTGCCCGGGTTTTCCCTCCCAGGGGCAACACATTAGGTACCTCGGGAGTGAGGGCTTGAAAGCAGCCCCCGGCTCTGAAGTCTTAGTTCTTCCCATTTTCTTGTTGCCGCTGAAACATCCTTTGTGGGTCACCCTTTTGTCCTGGATAGTTCAAGTTTCTCACTTATTTTTGTTATTATTTTTTAGAATAGTTTCTCAATTGCAGATGTGCATACAGTGTCTTTATTTACCTTTATGTGGTACCGAGGAATGGACCCAGTGCTCCACACACTCATTCCAGGCCATTGAGCTGCAGCACCTGCCCCATTTTTAAAAAATATTTATTTTTTAGTTGTAGTTGGACACTTTGCCTTTATTTTGTTTACTTATTTTTATGAGGTGCAGAGGATTGAACCGAGGGTCTCGCAAGTCTGTTAGGCGAGTGCTCCCCTATTTTTATTTGTATGGCTTTGGGAATAGCTTCCCACATTCTAGGCAACTGTTCTACAAGTGACCTATTGAGCTACACCCCCAGCTCTCTCATTCTTTTAGAAAAGTAATTGCTAATTAAAACAGCAAAGGTGGGGCTGGGGATGTGGCTCAAGCGGTAGTGGTAGCGCGCTCGCCTGGCATGTGTGCGGCCAGGTTCGATCCTCAGCACCACATACAAACAAAGATGTTGTGTCCGCCGAAAACTAAAAATAAATAATAAAATTCTCTCTCTCTCTCTCTCTCTCTCTATCTTAAAAAAAAAAAAAAAAGAGTGCTGTGGTTGTGGTAGAGTGCTTGCCTCACATGTGTGTGGCACTGAGTTCAATTCTCAGCACTGCATATAAATAAATGAAAAAAATAAAGGTCCATCAACAACTAAAAAATAATTAAAAAAAAAAAAAAAAACAGCAAAGGTGCTGGGGATATAGCTCACTTGGTAAAGTGCCTGTCTTTACATGCATATAGGCCCTGGGTTCAATCCCCAGCACCACAAAACAAACAAACAAACAAACAAAAAAACCCCAACTAAACTCAACAGGTACAAGATGTCTCTACTAATTCTTCTTCTTTTTTGGTACTGAGGATTGAACTCAGGGATGCTCTACCACTCACTGAGCTACATCCCCAGTCCTTTTTAGTTTTAACACAAGGTCTATCTCACCAAGTTGGTGAGCATGCCCTTGAACTTGCAATCCTCCTGCCTCAGTCTCCTGAGTCACTGGGATTATAGACATGTGCCCCCACAGCCAGCTGAACCCCACTAATTCATCTATGAAAGTTTTTTTTTTTTTTTAGTAAATAATTTATTTATTTATTGGTGCTAAGGATTGACCCCAGGCCCTGTCAATGCTAAGCATGTGCTCCACCACTGAGTCACATCCCCAAACCTCCTAGACATTTAAAAATCATGGTAAATTATCCATAACAAAGTTTTTATAATGTCTGAGCATGCAGTTCTGTGACATCACACACACTCACACTGTTGTGCAACTGTCACCATCCTCCTCCAGAACTTTCCCGTCAGTCATTCCAAACTGAACTCCACACATATTAAACACTAACTGCCTCTCCCCACCCCCACCCCACCTCACTCCACCCCACCCCTGCCCCCTACCTCCCCATGCCCCACCCCTACCCCCCCGACCCAGGACCCAGGACCCCTGATCTTTTTTTTTATTGTTTTATTTTGAGACTGGGTCTTACTAAGTTACCCATGCTGGTCCTGAACGTATACACTGTAATCCATAAGTATGTACAATTGTTACATGGTTAATAACAAATTATAAAAAATGTTTAAGGAGATGGGAATGCTGACGTGATCATTACACACCCACACCTGTCAAGTTCTCAGCAGTGCCCCATAAACAGGTTCAGTTAAAATAGTAGTAAGGGGGGAAAAAATACCATATTAAAAAAAACAGTAATAAGGGAAGGGTCAGGTGTGATGCACAGGCCTGTAACTCCTGGACTTAGGAGGCTGAGGCAGGTGGATCGCAAGTTTAAGGCCAGCCCTAGCCATCTAGAGAGGCCCTAAGCAATTTAGCAAGACCCTTTCTCAAAATAAAAAATAAAAAGGGCTGGGGATGTAGATCAGTAGGAAAGCACCTCTGGGTTTAACCCCTAGTACAAAAACAAGAAAAAGTAATAAAGGAAATTCCAATCTTATGAAAGACAAAGCTCCTCTCCTTTTTATTTTATATTTTAAATAATAATTTAAAAAAATACAAACTCACTGGGAATACTAAAAAAAAAAAAAAGTCAAAATTCCTACTAGCCAGAGGCCACTGTGACCATTCAGTATTTGCTTCATGAGTCCCTCTGGGTCCATAGATTTTCCATAATTTTGTAGGCCCACCTATTTTTCTTCTTAAAACTATATTGTTGCAACAAAAACAAGTAGTGGGTGAGTGGCCAGATTGAGGGAAGGTAGGGAAGGAAGCTGGAGAGGCAACGGGTGGGAAGCCGGGGCAGCTGCCCAGGCTGCCCTCCTGCGGCTCCACCACTGGAGGCTCATTTTTAACACCTCGTAGCCCCACCCCCACCCGGCCCCCAACTCTTCTCCCTCGGCCCTTCCCGGGCCTCGGCCTCGGAGGCAGCAAGATGAGCCTTCTTCCTGCCCAGGCCAAGTTCCCTGTCTGTTTGGCTCATTGCCCACAGAAGTGAAGGAATCCAGACTCTGGGGCTGGCACCAGAGATTTAAGAAGTGGCTCTCCCTCCAGGCTATCACTTGGTCATGAATGACAGGGCCCACCCAGAGTGTGGCCTTTGTGGCTTCTCTTTAAAATCTCTGTGCTCCCCTGGCAGTTAGAATGGCAGCCTCTGGGACCAGAGCCCACTGGGTTTCTCATTTGCTAGCAAATCAATATCACTCCTCCACCCAAAACCTTGTCCTCTTTATTGGATTGGCAGTGGGGACAAGGACAGAGCTTTTGGTATCAGTGGCATTTAGCCCCAGATAATATGGAGTTCACCATCCACCTCTCTCAAATTCTCTATAGATGTGCAGTTTTTAATTCCTATCTTCTTTCTTTCTTTTTTTGTGCCAGGGATTGAACCCAGGGCACTTAACCACTGAGCCGCATCCCCAGTCCTTTTTATATTTTACTTAGATACAGGGTTTCACCGAGCTGCTTTAGGACCTCACTAATTTTGCCCAGGCTGGCTTTGAACTTGCCATCCTCCTGCCTCAGCCTCCTGATCTGCTGGGATTACAGGCGGGGCCACTGCACCCAGCTTTATTTCAATTTTTTAAATATGTATCATTTATTATGTTGGTGGTGCTGGGAGTGGAAACCAGGACCTTTTTTTAACACATGCTCAGCAGGTGCTTCCCACTGACCACATCCCCAGCCCTCTACATTTTGTTTCATTAAAGTGCGTGATTTTTCATAACCAAGTGTTGAGGGACGACTGGCCAGTGAACATACGTATCTTAAGAACCAGTAAATCCCCCTCCTGGGTGGTGGCCAATGGAAGTGAGCTCATATGTCCACAAAAGACCCGGGCCAGGGATGCCTGGCACCTAGTTATCGCAGCCCCTGCTGTGGTTGGAATATCCCCATCAAAACTCACATTGAGACCTAACCTTCAGTTGAGGTGGTGAGAGGTGGGACCACGCAGCCTTCTGGGGTGATCCAGGTCATGATGGTGCTGATTAGTGGGCCATCCAGAGAGTGGCATTGTTATGAAATGGTACTCTCCGCTGCCAGTTCTGTTTGTCCCTTGGCGCTCTTCATGGTACTATGACCCAGCGCCAGGCCCTTGCCCACTGCCAAGCAAATGCCAGCCCCATGCTCTTAAACTTCCCAGCCTCTAGAATGTGAGCCAAATAAAGCTCTATTCTGTTTTGGGGGGTGTCGTGGGAATTGAACCCAGGACCTTGCGCATGCTAGGCAAATGCTCTGCCACTGAGCTACACTCCAGCCTTTTTTAAAATTTTATTTTTGAGGCAGGGTCTCACTGAGAGTGGCCTCAAACTTTCAGTCCTCCAGCCTCAGCTTCCTTAAACCTCTGTTCTTCATAAATTCCCCAGTTTGTGGTGTTCAGTTACAGCCACAAAAAGACAAGTGCCAATAGGAAACCACCCCAATCCCCACCCCGAGTGGAATACAGAAATGATTTGGACAGCAAGGGGTGCCGCCATCACCCGCAGGGCTCTTCCCACAGCCTGGTGGGGAAGAAACGGGCACAAGCCGGCCCTGTTCCGTCGGGTGTGTAGGAGGCTGTAGAACAGGCAAAAGGTGGGTGTGGGGCTGGAAGTCGGGAGGGGGCAGTTCCCTCTGGAGAGCATCCTCCACCGGGAGGAGGCCCTCAGAGCCGTCCAGGGCTGAACATATTGTCTGCATCTTAGGCTGCGTGGTGGTGACGTGAGAATACAGCCTGTCACAATCAGTTGGGTTGCCACCAAATTGGACGACGTGGTACATTTTAGGTGAAGTGGATTTTAGCACAATTCAAAAAAAAAAAAATTGAGATTTTATGTATTGGAAAAGCAAAGTGTCAGTCAGTCTTTCCTCTCCTCTCACCCACAGCGGTCATCACAGGAGACTCCTGTGGCCCTGGAAGGTGTGAGACTTGCCCCTCTGCCAGCGAGCAGGCTGGCACCTCTGCCACGGTGGACAGGCACCAGTGGGCATCCCCTAATCCAGTTCAGTTCTGATACTGTCTACCTGGAGGTGGCCTCCGATCCCTCAGGCCCAGGGCTCAGCCCCCCACACTTTAGATACCAGTTGCAAGCCCAGGTGGTTATCTGTGTCGGGGTCCCACCAGCCTTTCCTCAGGTCTTTGCTTGAGGGCTCAGGGAATGTGGGGACCAATGAATATTCGCTAGTTTGTCACAAAGGACCATAACACAGGATTCAGATGCCGAGATGCAGAGGGCGAGGGAGGGGACAAGGGGCACCACCCTCCTGGTCCTCCCAGGCCCAGCTAACAGGAAGCTTTGGCCTCTCGTGCAGTGTTCCTCCCACAGGGTGCAGGGCAGGACCCATTGGGAACAAGCAGGTCTTATGACCTGCTGTCAGACATGTATGCCTGGGAATTTCCTTATAGCCAGGCCAAGACAGGGGAGAAGAGGGTTTCTATGACCTGCCTGCGGGACGGAGTTACAAGCCAGGGACTGTGGTTTAAAAAAAAAAAAAAAAAATCGCACAATATCACAGTTGTCTATTAAGATTTGTGGGCTTTACCGGCGAAAATTGCACTTCAACAGAAGAATTTTATCCTAAGCATTTTCCAGGAGTTATCTATCTGTCTATCTGTCCATCTGCTTAGTTATTGAAGTGATGGGGATTGAACCCAAGGGCCTTCTACTCCTGGGCTACAACCCCAACACTTTTTATTTTTTAATTGAGACAGGGTCTTGCTAAATTGCCAAGACTGGGCTGGAACAGATACTAGTACAGCAGAGGAAGACGCCCAGGAGGAAGGAGGAGGGAGAGGAAGGGGGAGGTCCTGGGAGCAATACTCACCAAATTATGTTAAATTGTGTGCGGGAACAAATATGTAACAACGAATCCCACCATTGTGTATAATTATCCTCCATCCAGGAGCTTTTATTTAGTTAGTTAGTTGTACATGGACACAATACCTTTATTTTTTTATGTGGTGCCAAGGATGGAACCCCGTGCCTCACACACACTAGGCAAGCACTCTACCCCCAACAGAGTTAAAACCCCAGTCCCAGAAGATGTTTTAAATATTCTTTAAAAATACAGCCTTCAAGCTGGGTACGGTGACACATGCCTGTAATCCCAGCAGCTCAGGAGGCCGAGGCAGGAGGATCTCGAGTTCAAAGCCAGCCTCAGCAAAAGCAAGGCCCTAAGCAACTCAGCAAGACCCCATCTCTAAATAAAATACAAAATAGGGCTGGGGATGTGGCTCAGTGGTTGAGTGCCCCTGAATTCAATCCCCAGTACACACACACACACATACACACACACACACACACACACACACACACACACACACAGCCTTCAGAGCCTTCAGTGGCTACTGGGTTCCCATCTATGGATGCACCCCACTTGACTCTCCCCAGAACTGTTGTGAGAGCCACTACCCCACAGTTAAAACACTGATTAAGAAGCAGAGTATATACTGGAAGGCTCTTGGGAAGGGTCTGCACAGGCCCTGCAAGGCTGGGGAGTCTGGTTTGGAAAGAAGGAAGAAGTATAAAAGGCGGGAAGCCACCCCAGGCCTGGGTTCCCCCAGGAATAGGCTGCTCTAGGGCTCACGGTGATCACTACTGATACTGCGGATGTCACCATCAGAGGTAGTGCCAGTGTAGGTGCTGCAGATGCAGCTGCTGGGAAGAGCTCCTGGGGGGCTATTCCCTGTGCAGAAATCCCTAGGCTTGAGCCTGAGAGGCTGCAAGTGGAGGACAAGGTGCCGGTCCCCACCCTGCCAAGCCCCACCATGGGAAATTCTACAGCGCAGAAAGGGCCCAAATCAGCCGATGGACCTGCCCAAGAAAACGCCCTAGTTGTACCCATGAGAGCAGCTGGCGTGTGCCAAGCGCCAGCTGGTACCAGGCCCCTTGGGCTAGGCTAGTTCCATGTGGCTTGTTTGACCTGTGGGGCGGGCACCTGACTGTCCTTGTTTTGCAGACAGGAGGCAGGCAAGAGGAGCAGGTGATCTGCCCAGAACCATGTGGTGGGGAAGACCCACAGGCCGGTTTGTGCAGGGCATTCACAGACCTCCCCAGGTCCTTTCCCCTCCTCCATGGCTGCTGCCATTACAGGGCCTGGAAGCCTGAGAGCCACACTTCCCAGCATCCCCTGCAGCAGGGTTCTGGGTAGTACCTGTCAATCACAGGCATTTTCCTGAGATCTGGAAGGCTGAGGTAGGCGGTGGTGGCAGGCAGGCGAGGACTTTGCTAGAGGTGGCACTTGGCCAGTGGCTTCTGGTGCAGGGTCCTGTAATGTCACCATTCCTGACTTTGGAAGAACAGACATGGCTTCCCGGGCCACCACTCCCATTTTGTGAGCCCTGAACCCCCTTTCTTCTTGGCCTCCCGTTTTCCCAGCTCAACCTTGATGAGCTAGGACCTAGTTAAGGGAAGAGGAAAGGAAGGAGCTGGGACCCCAGCTGTAGGACAGAAACGCTGGGCCTCCAACCCCGGCCCCGTCAGCGCTGTGGGTCTCGGGATGCTTCTCCGGCCGGAGGGTCACTTAGTGTGTCCTCATTTCATTTTCCTCATTTAGAGCATGCAGAGTTGGTTTTCCCTCGAGGCCTGTGGTGAGAGATCCAGACCAGGCCTGGGAGAGCCAAGTGCCCTGGCGTGCTCGGGAGGCCCTTGGCTCCACTGCTGCATTCCCACCTCGGAGAGGGGAGAGCAAGGCCCAGAGCTGATGTCCTCTAAGTAAATGTGAATCACACGGCGGGAGGGAGGCGGCCCAGGAGTGGGAGGCTCTGTTCCCTCTGGCTGGGCCTCAGGGCTGGGGAGTCCAGCTGTGGTCAGCATCCAGGGAAGGCTGAGGACAAGTCCAAGGTCCCCCGTCTTCACAGGGCTCCTCTCAGTCCGACTGATGTGGCGGCCTTTGAAGCCACATGACCTGACCTCAGGGCTGGGACCTCAGGGCGGTGACCCAGAACCTGGCGTGGTGTGGAACGGCGCCACAGAGCGAGCCCACCTCCCCTGCTCGCTGGCAGCAAGGCACAGCCTGCAGGAGACAGACAGCTTCTTGTGCCAGCTGCCCCTGCCTGGCACACATGCCCGCTGGGCCTCAGTCTCCCTCTCTAGCTCTTGGCTGTATAGAGGCAGGTCCAGAAGGCTGGATGAGGCAGGGCTTCCGGGTCACTGCTCTTGGGGCCCTGGAAACCAGGGAAAGTACGGTTTTGTGCCAGGAGATGTGCTGGAAGGCCAGTCGGGTCCACTGTATTCTCCGGGGACAAAGGCTGTGCTGCTGGAAGGCCAGAGACTGAGGCTGCGGCTCCTTCCCCTGGACCTCAGGTCACACCCAGGGGCCAACACAGGGCGGACTCAGCCCACTTCCAGGCCCCTCTCTGGGGGATTCCCTGTTGGGCAGGGGTCCTGGGCATGGATCCGCATGTAACCCTTTGCCCAGCAGGGCCTCCTGAGCCACTTTCCTCCCTGGAGGGATGGACGGTGGCTGGCCCATGGCTGGTGGCCCTGAGGATTTGACTTCAGGGTGACCCCAGTCCTGGCAGGTTATGCGGATGAGAGGTGGGGGGAGCAGCCTGCCACCTGCCTAGCCAAATGCAGTTTGTGACTCATGTGACTGCGGGGCTTGGGGCTAAGTGGAGGGAAGCGGGAGCAAGTGGGGTACCAGAGGGAGATAGGAACAACATCCAGAGTCCCGAGGGCCGCAGGGCCCTGCTCAGGCTGCGGGATGGCAGAGAGCCCGGGAGAGGGAGAGGCAGTGCAGAGGCCTCCCACCATCCTCCAGTCACAGCCCACAGGGCCTCAGTTCCCTGGCCCTGTGGGTAGGGCCTGCAGGCTGCATGACACTGGGTGATGTCCTGCCTAGTAGCTCAGTCTCCTCTTGTCAAGAACAGTGACAAGGAGCCCTGCCTTGCTGGCTTCAGTGTCTCCAAAGACCCCAAAGAGGCTCTTGTGAATTTGAGCCAGGTTCAGTCTAAGGTAGGAACCAACTCAGGTCGCTGTAGAGGAGGAAGGTCCCACTACCCCGAGGTGGTTCCAGGAGCTGCAGGAGTTGGACATTAGCCCCTTTGGTGAGTGGATACAGCTAAATAAACACAGTTATCACATGTCAACAGCAGTGGCCTCCTGCTGGCCAGGCCGCCCACTGACTCACAGCTGGACACCCACCTGCCACGCAGGCAGTGGGGCGGGGACTCTGGGTCAGGCAGGGCGGGAGGGGCAGGGGCTGCCCTGGGTCCAAGCCAGGTTATCTCAGTCTCTCTCGATGTGTGACCCCAGGAAGGTCCCAGCCCCTGCCTCAGTGCAGCGAGAGGCCTGGTGCTGTCTCTGTCTGGGCTGCGGGTATCTCTGGGCTGTAGCTGGGGCTGGGGGTGCAGGGGGAGAGTGACAGCTGGCTGGGGCTGATTAGGTGAAGCCGAGGAAAAAACTCAGACGTTGGAGTTAGATTCCCAGCTCTCGGCTGGAGCCAGGCACAGGGCTGCCCATCCATCTGCTGTTTCCCTGGGTCCTCAGTGAGGTGGACACTGCTGGCCTCTCCCTGTAATAGACTGGACACTGAGACTACGACCGCAAAGCTCCTAAGTTAGGGACTGGTGGGGACAGGCTTTGCCCAGGAGATGCCTGAACAAATCCTTCAGCTGCCCAGGCCAAAGCTCCCTGTCTTCTGGGCCCAGGCTCCGCCACCTACCCATGTCCTTTAACTGCATTGCCACCCTGAGCTGCTCAGCCTCTCTCCAGAAGACGGCCTGTCCTCCCACCTCCAGGGCTTTGCACATGTGCACTGCCACCACCCTTTAGGTTTCTGAACTCCTCTCCATCCCTCAGCACCTTTTTTAAAAAAGTAGGTACATTATAATTATACTTAGTAGTGGGGTTCATTGTCACATATTTGTACACACACAATTTAACAACATGATTGGTCAATATTGTTCCCCAGTACCTCTCCTTTCCTTTCCCTCCTCCTTCCTCCTCATCCTCTTCCTCTGCTCCACTAGTATACTGATTTTAGTTCTTGTAGATAATTACTGAGGAGTGGAATAGCTGAGTCATATGAAGGTTCCATTCCTACTCTTTTATTTATTTATTTATTTTGGTACCAGGGATTGAACCCTTGGCACTTTATCACTCAGTACATCCCCTACCCTTTTTATTTTATATATATATATATATATATATATATATATATATATATATATATATATTTTGGGGGGTACTGGGAATTGAACTCAGAGGCTCTCAACCACTGAGCCACATCCCCAGCCCTATTTTGTATTTTATTTAGAGACAGGGTCTCACTGAGTTGCTTAGGGCCTCACTTTGCTGAGGCTGGCTTTGAACTCGTGATCCTCCTGTCTCAGCCTTCCAAGCTGCTGGGATTACAGGTGTGCACCACTGCACCTGGCCCATTTTATTTTTTATTTTATTTATTTATTTTTTTTAAAAGAGAGAGTGAGAGAGGAGAGAGAGAGAGAATTTTTTTTAATATTTATTTTCTAGTTCTCGGTGGACACAACATCTTTGTTTGTATGTGGTGCTGAGGATCGAACCCGGGCCGCACGCATGCTAGGCGAGCGTGTTACCGCCTGAGCCACATCCCCGGCCCTTATTTTTTATTTTCAGATAGCATCTCCCTAAGTTGCTGAGGCTGCCTTTGAACTTTCCATCCTCCTGCCTCAGCCTCTAAGCCACTGGAGTACAGGCCTGCACCACTGCACCTGGCTGCCATTGCTAGCCTTTTAAGGAACCTCCATACTGATTTCCAAAGTGGTTGCACTAATCTGTAGTCTCACTAACGATGAACAAGGATACCTCTTCCTGGCATCCTCACCAGCACTTGTTGTTGGTATTCTCTCTCTTTTTGGTAAAGGGAATTGAACTCAGGGGCACTTAACCACTGGTCCACACCCCCAGCCCTTTCTTGTATTTTATTTAGAGACAGGGTCTCACTGAGTTTGCTTAGGGCCTCACTAATTTGCTGAGGCTGGCTTTGAGCTTATGATCTTCCTGCCTCAGCCTCCCGAGCTGCTGGGATTTTGTTGGTGTTCTTGGTGACTGCCATTGTCACTGGAGTGCGATGGAACCTGAATGTTTTTGGTTTGTATGTCCCTCAGGACCCTTCTGAGTCTCAGCACCAGCAGAATCCAGGCACCCTCTGGACTCCAGGGCACCTGCCCCACACCTGTCTGGGCTGTCCACACTGCTTGCTGGTTGTCTCCCTGTTTCTCTCACTGAGCTCAGGCTCTGGCCCTTGAAGGAGGGGCTGTGTTCGGATCACCCCTGTAGCTGCTATGCCTTTTGAGTGTTCAGAACCTGTTTGGTGCCTGAATAGGGAAGGCTGTCAGGGGAGCAGGTGAATCCAGGGAAGCCCTGTGGGATGGAAGAGGAGCAGGGACGGAGGAGCAGCATTCCTCAGGAGCTTGGCTGATGCAGAGTCCTGGCTGGAGGAGGGAACTGGAATGTGACAGAGGGGCCTGCTCCAGCAGCGGGTATTCTGAAGCTGGGCTGGAGGAGTTACGATTTTGAGCAGGTGCCACTGGGGAGGGTAGGGGGATTGTGAGGTGTCCCTGGTCCCTGGCACAGTCCAAGGTGGGACCTAGGGCTATCAGCACAGGCCGACTTAGGTGCCAGCCTGTGCCACGGGATAACAGGCACTCCCTCATTTGATCCTCAGCAATCACAGGGGCCAGTTTGGGATTACTACTCTGTTTACAAGTGAAAAAACGGACTCAGAGAGGGCAGTGCTTTGCTTGGCTTGTGAACCCAGCAGCATGCACCAGCGCTGCCTCACCCAGGTCCTCCACCTGGCCCCGGCACCCTGGCCTTGACCCCAGGCTGACGTTTCCTGGGCCAGCTCTGGCCCTTTTGGGGCTGGCAAGCCCCAGCCGGCTGCTCACCCTCCGGCTTAGCCAGCAAGAGGAGGACGAGAAAGGGTTCCTTTACAGCACAGTTGCTCTGGAGAGGGGCCTCCCCAGCCTCGTTGGCTGCTACCAAAGTCAGTTGCAAGATTCCCGGTTTCTGGTGTCCGGTTGCTTCCCGTCAGATTCTGCAGCACACGCGTCACAGGTGGCTTTGGAGTCACCAACTTTTGTACATAAAATGCTGCTTCCCATTCATGCCACGTAAGTTTCTAAGACGGGCGCGGGGTGAGAGAGAACAGCGCGAGGTCCCTTGGGGTGATACTCTCTCTCAGACGCCAACACCGGGCACTTTCGAACCCAAAGCGGCTAGTCCTCGGCGCTCTGGAGCTCGTTTGCGTCAGGTCGCTGTTACAATCGCGAGTCCAGCAGCTCGACCGCTGGAGGACACCTTGGATTTGCCTGCTGCCCGGGGCTGCTGGCCTTCTACCGGCTTCTTGCAGATAAGGACGGTCCGTCCTGTCCCAGGGCCGCACGGGCCGCGGCCTCCCACCGACCGGCTGAGCCTCCGGCGCCGCTCCCACCGCAGGGCTCGTGAGTGCGCGCGGCGCCCGCTTATCTGCGCACGACCTTTGCACACACTCCGCGGCCGCACTCGTGCAGGGAAAGCGGGTAAAGGGCGGCGACTCCTTTCGCCACTCAAGGGAACTTACGGCGACGCCCAGAGCGGCCCTCCCCGGGCTCTCCAGGTGCGGCTCCGGCAGAGCCCGGATCTGCTCCGGGATCGCGGGGCGCTGCGGTTCGCCCCGGTTCTCACCCACACAATATCCGGGCGCTCCACCTCCCCGCGTTGGTCGCCCACAGACCCAGTCGTCCGGCTGCCCGTCGCGGCATGGCCCCGGGGGCGCGTGCTCTCCGTCCCGCATCACCCAAGTGCCCGCCTCCGGAGGGCCATCGGCTTCAGACCAAAGTCCTACTCTCCCAGAACTGCGGCCACCTGTTGACAGGCGGTCTTCTCCAGGTCCCGTCGAGGACCTGAAGTCCCCAGAAAACGCAGCCTCTCCCAAACTCCAGAACCTGCCCTCTGCTGACTCCGCCCTCTCCATTGGCTGGTCCAATGACCGCTAGGCGGTTCCCTGGCCGCAGAGCGCCCCCAGGCCTCCTGCGTCCGCCTTCGCCAGCGGCCCACCCTGCTTGCAGGCTCCCCTACCCGGAGGGCACAGCTCCCGCCACCCCTCCCCAGCCAGCCTGAACTCCACCTCCACCCGCCGTCTGCTGCGACCCCACCTGGCCTGAGAAGACCACATCTGTGCAGGAGTGCTGCTGCCAACAGGTCCCCCTCCCGCCCACTGGGGCAACTCGGACACTGGCTAGTACTGCAGTGTGATGAGTAAATGAGTCTTCAATGAATTGTACTAAGTTTCTGTGGTCAGCCTGCTTTCCCATTCTTGATTTCACATCTCCCTTGTGTGGCTCAAACCCAAACATCTGATGCTCGGATGGCCCGGCCTCCTGCTCGAGTGGATAGAACTCTTGCGAAAGCTGGCGCTGGGCTGGCTTCTCCGTCACACCCGAATGCCTCTTTCCTCTTGGAAGATGGATCACCACCACCACCCACGGACTCCGAGTGACTCCTCACTGCCCTTCTCAGGAGCTCACCACCCCATGGAAGCTCTCTGGGGTTAAACTTGCTTTTCCTTTAAATAGTTAACCACCTTCTCTCTCTGCTGTCATCCCCTTTCCTCCATTGTTCCCAGCCAGTCTGGCTTCTCAAGTACTGCCCCAGCTGTGCCTTCAAGGTCCCCAAGGTCCAGTGGCCTTGGCACAACATTCTCTGCTGCCCTCAGCACCAGCTCTCTTCATCCACTCCTGTGGCTTTAATTCAAACCCTGCCTCCCCCAATCCCAAATACAAACATGTGCTCACATATACTGGAGAAATGTGACTAACTCCTGTCACCTGCTGGAGGTGGTGGTGCACTCCAGTAATACCTGCAACTCAGGAAGATGGGCAAGAGGATCGGGAGTTCAAAGCCAGCCTCAGCAAAAGTGAGGCACTAAGCAACTCAGTGAGACCCCGACTCTCAATAAAATAAAAACAGGTCTGGGGATGTGGCTCAGTTGGTCTAGTGCCCCCGAGTTCAATCCCAGGTACCAAAAAAAAAAAAAAAAAAAAAAAAAAAAAGGTAGAGGAGCCCTGAGTTCCATGCCCAGCACTGCAAAAGAAACAAACCAAAAAGGCCAGCTCAGGGTCTCAGACCGGAGCCAGCCCTAAGCAGAATGTGAAGCACTGCTTCTCTGTGAGAACTGTGGGAGCACTCAAAAGGGTTGGGACTCCCCGCAAAGGATGGTTGCAGTCTAGGGCAGCTTAGCAGAATGGCACAGAATCTGGTAACAGCACTGTTCGAGAGTCATCTTTACAGGCCTGCAAGGTCTTCTGTCCAGATTGGCCGCTTCCCAGCTGCTCCGTGAACACTTGTGAGCCTACTGTCCTGGGAGGATGTGAGTGGCAGGGGCACGGGAGGAGGGCAGCGTTGGCAGCATATCCCTTCCTGGTTCATCTGCCTCTACCTGCCAACCCTGCTCTCTTTCTGAAAAAGAGATTCGCCTGTGCTCTGGCTCATCCAGCAGCCAGCACCAGCAGCACTCAAGTGCTTCAGGACATGGAGGGCGCAGGAAGCAGCCTCGTGCCCTTCCCTTGCAGCCTCTGCACCATCATCCTGGGGCTACAGAAATACCCAAGGGTGGCAGCTGCTTGGCACCTTGTTTTTTGGTGGCAGAGCACTTGACAGAATGTTATGTTAGTGACAGAAATCTGGTATTTGAGAAACAGGTCACACAAGGGTTTTGGGCAGAATGCTGTGTTTTGGGCAGCCACTAGCTACTGGAAAGCAGACTGAGCCGTCAAGAGTGTGAGTCGTTAACAGGCAGGACACAGCCTTTTTCCAGATTGGGAACTCAGGCTTGGGTGAATATTCCAATCGATTAGAGAATGAGTGCTCACTTGCCTGCCAATGGGGTGAAGGATGTTCCTTCTAAACCTTAACTGGGGATAGGACCAAGTACACTGACTTCTGACCCAGAATGGAGCTATGCGCCAGGAAAGAGGGCTGCAGCCAGGTAGCATGTTCCCAACCACGAAGGTGTTGCCGAGCTGGCCAAATCCAGGGTTCCCGATTCCTGTGCCAGTCCTATTTCAAGTAGGTTTTGCAACAGTAAATGGGAGAAAAAGGGACTCAGGCCAGTTCGGGATCTGCTATTCCAGTAGAGAGAGAAAAAGCAAGCAATCAGAAGCTAGTAGTAACTGGGTTATAAAAGCCCTCAAATGTCATTTTGCTCCATTTGGAGGGCAAAGACTTCTGAGTCCCCAGGCTAGGAGGCTTCACAGGCTGGAAGCAGCCTCCCTGCAGGGAATGGCTGCTTGCCCTCTTCTCCCTCCAGTGATCAGCACAGGCAAGGGTGCACCCTGGTCCATTCTGCTTCCCGGGAGCACTTCAGGGAAGTCACGGCTTTGACCTCTTCTTCTCAGATACAGTGAACACCGGCCACATTGTTTTAATTTCCGAATTTATTAAAATGATTAACCTCAATACTGCAAGTGCATGTACAAAATATTTGTAAAAAATGTTTTTAATGAAACGTTAAAGAACTTACCTCAAATGCTGAAAAAGTCCTTTTTCATTCTTTCAGTACAAGGAATACATTGTATCTCAAAAGTATTACAACTCAGCAAAACAATTTAAAACAGTAATTTGAAAAATGATTGAAAATTGAATACTTTACATATATTTCTATGATCATTTCCTAATTCTTACAATGCCAAAAACTTTACCAATCATTGCATAAGCTCAAGCTAAAAGTTTTATTGAATGTAACCTCTTCCAAACTGGTCAAAAGTGTGTGGCTTTTGTCTCCCACACAGTGACGTTCTACAGCAGGCTGAGAACAGTCCCGAGGCCCCTACCTTTAAAAACGGAAATTAGGGCGCCCTAGAAGGCATCCCAGCGGCCGCTGAGTGCTTGTGCATACCGACTCCTGAGAAGCAGCGACTGTCACCAAATGTCACTGCTCTGAGACCCACGGGGAGGTCAGCCTCAAAAGATGAGGCCATAATAAAGTTAAAACAAACATCATAAATAAGTTACTAAAATTAAGCTTCAACATGGAGAAAAATGGGAAATGTGTTTTGTTACTTTTTCTTTAAGACTGAAATTCCTGAAATGGCTATTGTTGGTATTCAAAAAAACCTTTGAGGTTTAGTCTCTGAACCTCTTCAAAATACCCCAAGCAAAGGTGGGAATGAGAGGTGACCCACTGCCCGCCTGCTCCAGAGAGCCCCTCTTCATCCTCCCGTGCGTGCGTGGTCCAGGCCTCATGCTTCTGTGCAGGGACCCCATGAGGACTGGACAGTGTCTGGGGACAGGAGCTCGAGGCCATGTAGGACTGCCCTGCCTCAAGAGCTGCAGTGAGAAGGGGCATGTGTTGGGGCGAGGTCCACGCCTGCTTCCAAATCAATCCCTGAGGATCAGCCTGACTCTGAGAAGCCAAGTTGGGACTGCACAGGACGACCCGGGGCTCCCAAGCCAAGTTGGGACTGCAGCAGGAGCAAAGGCCTCTCAGGCTCCCCCTCTTTCTATCTGCAACCTACTGGCACTAGTTTTGAGGAGCTTAATTTAAACAATGTCCCCTAAACGTGAAAAGTGGTGGGTATCAAGTAGAAATAACAGTGAAGCACTGAGGTTTCCTCCACTGGACTTCTTGTTACCTGCAGATCCCTCTGAGTAGTTTAAGACATGGGCTACTTCTCTAGACACTACAAGAACCCCCTAAGTTGACTTGACTCATCTGAAAGCACATGTACACATTTCCCAGGAAACAGAGATTTGCTGGTGTTAAACACCTGCTATAGACTTATATTCCCAAATTCTTTGATTTCTAAAATAATCCAGAAAAATGAAAGAGCCTGGTATTGAACATAAAATTAATAATCAAAAATTTGCTCATTAAGTTACTTAAAATTAATTTCTCTTCTCAAAGTGCTTGAAAAAACAAATCTGACTCCTTTTTGATTAACTGATAATATAATCAAAAAATCTTTGATATTTTAATAATAAACTAACATAAGCTGAGAACTCCCACTGAGGCAGTGCTTAAAACTATATATTTATAATTTCCTATTTTATTGGCATGAATATTTCTAAACTTAAAAACCTTCCTGGTAAGTTCTTTTAATTTCTTATGACAAAAATTTCTCACAACACACAAATATTTACAACATATACATTGTTTTCAGCTCTTTACATTGAATTCCAAAGACAAACATTTTTATAGGTTACCACAGAACAAAAGCTGTGACTCATGTTTTTATTTCATAAACTATTATAAGTTAAAGTGAATAGATTTTTTAATATTCCTTGTAGCATTTTACAAGTGCAACAGAAAACTTGAAGAACCAAATTAAGATAGCTGTAGTTCATTAGATAACGTTGCTTGTTGCCATCGCATGTTCACAGCAGAGTTTTGAAAAAATAAGCACCAATCATTCTTGCAAAGAACAATTTTATCTAAAAGGATTGAAAAGTGTTAAATACAAGGTCTTTAATTTACATGACAAGCAATAAATACGCTGTTTTGAAACGCATCCTGCACGCTGCTAACCTCGTACATACAGTGTACTGAACAGTGAGCTGTCTCGAGTGTGATGGTATTTTTTTGTTTTGTAAAGAAACCAATTTGACTCCCGACTGATGGTTGGCTATGTTAACAGAGGCCACACACAGTACACCTGGGTCAGCAAACAGTGTGAAACTGACAAACTCCAAGGGGGAAACATCTAGCAAATATAAATCAAAAAGCCAAAGATCATTGCTGGTGATATTAGCATATACTTGAAAACCTTAATATGCTGCTACTATGATTTGTTTTAAATTATTGTTTAGTCATATATTAAAGAGCCAGCTGATGCTCTTAAAAGTTAAAAAAAAAAAAAAAGAAGTTGTGTAGCCACATTATTGTCTCAACGTCCTGTGTGGAAAGTTGCTATCACTGTACAATTTTGCTGGAGCCTTTATTTTACAATAGGGCTTCACCTCTAACTGAGAATTGCACATAAGAAGGCTATTTAAAAAGTACGATAAAAATTTGCACAAATCAGACTTAGGAAGAGTCAGTACGCTGTACACTTTCTACAATATTATGCCGATACGTGAAGAGACGATAGAAGTGCTGCCACTCAAATGGTTCAGTTGAGGAATAATTGACTGGAATTTTTATTTCTTTAAAGTAGCTATCCCAGGTCAAATTAAGACCAAGAGCTTATGCGTTAAGCCTTAAAGACTGATCTTCTCTTCTCCTTGAAGAAATGTCAATATCTATAGAGTCTTTCCCGACTATTAGCCTCAGTCGCTTAGCCGGAGGAAGAGGAATAAAATCATCTTCAAAGTCATCGTCATAGTCATCCTCCTCTTCGTCTCCCTCTGAAGAGGAGGAGTCATCTGTACTTTCCTCCTCATACTGACTGTAGTCATCCACTTCCATCTGGGACTCCAGGAGAGAGAGAGGATCACTACAGCACACCCCATTTTCATGAAGCCCCTCTGCATAGGGCCCTCTACTTTCCTCATCCCGTTTTAGCTGGATTTTTAATTTTGTAGAACTACTGCCTGATCCTGAGTTAAATCCATTATTAAGCTTTGCTACATAGAGATTATTATCATTTTCATGGTCTTTACTTAACTTGATGCTTATTTTGGAAGAATTCATCCCGTCATTCTCTTGGTCGTTTGTCTTGCTGCTGCTATCATGGCGCCTACGGAGAGTCAATTTGGGAATCCCAGAGTTATTTTCCAGGATTAGCTGGGCGTCATACCTTGTAATTCGCCTCTTCTTTTTGCTTTTAGCAGTTCTAAAGCCATCCTTCGCCCTGAAGCTGTCTGACGTGACGATCGAGCACCCGACAGGTGAGGGAGTGCAGTCTGTGTAGCTCACGGGCACCCCTACCACACCGCTGGACTCACCCTGGTCAGAGTGGGGTGCCATCAAATCTGGCACATTGCTCTCCTGTCCAGGGCCGTCATGCACCGGGGTGGACTCTGCTATGTTTGCCAACTGCTTTACAAGTTTTCCTTGTCGCGATTTCTTTCTAGACACGCTCGGGTCACTCATGTGACCTGGTGCTTCCCCCTTCTGTGCAGTCTCGCTAGCCAGTTCTTCCTGCACGTTGGGGGCTGGCTGCTCACCACTGTCTGGGCAAGGTTCTGCCGTGCCATTACAGCTATCCAGCGTATTTGGTTCTAGCTTGATGTCCGAGGCTTCCGGTGGGTTTGCCCTGGTCCTCGCCGAGCGCCTGGTTGTGTAGGTGCAGGGCGAGCTGTCCCCCTGCGAGTGAGCACCTCTCCCAGGATTCCGCCTGTATTCTCTGGCCGCATGTCTAGTCAAGCACCCACTGGCAACTGCGGCTTGGATTGATCCCTCTGACTCCTGGTCTTTTCTAATGGGCAAATTCTTATACAGGACCACTTTAGGCTCTTTAAGTACTAAGTTCCCCATCTCGAGCTTTCTTGAACTATTCTTCTGCTCTAGTCGCTTGCAGTGATTCCTTAGCTTTATCTTTGAGAGTAAAGGCTTTGCAGGCTTTTTCAGTTTCTTTGGTACCCTGGAATTGTTCGTGTGAGTTAGCTTAGATGAGGTAGAGTTGGAGGAAGCGGGAATTCTGGACATGGACTGCCTGGTTAACGTTCTGCTCTTGCTGTTCTTTTTTACACCAACTGAAGATTTTCGGTTAGAAGCTGCAAGGTTTAAAAAAAAAAAAAAAGATGAAAAATAGCTGGGTAACACAGTAGTGCTTAACCAAACACTGCCCCAAACCAGACCATCAGCTACAAATATTTCCATTACATACACGTGGAAAACAGACCCTAGCTGATTCTGTCAGTACATGTGCCTTCCCCATGCTGCCTTCAAGTTCTCTTCCGAACTGATGGAGCAACTTGCTCATGTTCCAGGCAAGTGATTACAGTTGAAGAGCTCTCAGCACAGAGGACTCAGATTTCACTCTAACCTTCTCCTTCATCTGCGGAGACACTGGTCCAAACTAAGCATTTCTTCTCCTCATTTAGTATATTCTTTTTTGCGGTACTTCGGAGGTGAGCTACACCCCCAGTCTTTTTAATTTTTGAGACAGGATCTTGCTAAGTGGCCGAGGCTGGCTTTGAACTTGAGATCTTCCTGCCTCAGCCTCCTGAGTCATTGGGATTAAGGCATGTGCTACCATGCCCAACAAAAGATTTGAAAAAAAGTAAGAATTATAGTTTTCTTTCACAAATTCTTCTTGAAATCATTTAAAATATGCTTCTAAAATTCACTACTCAATTACCCAAAGTAAGCATACTACTTGGCCAGTAATACAGACGAGTACTATATTGCTATAGGGCTCTAAGAGAAAAATTCTAACTTGACAGTTTCAAACAGGAAAGGTAGATCCCAAGAACCACAAATTGTCATTTCCAATAGATGTTTACCAAAAAAGGGCTACATATCCACAGTCGTTTGCTTGCTTCAGCTCTGTGAAGACTGGGAGAGAAGAGGGGGTGTGTGGCCTCAGAGGACCTGCAGAACCTGGGTGGCCTCATCCAATGGCAAGAGGCTAGCAGCAGCTGCCAGAAACACGCATTTAAGACAAGAGAGGGACCCACCTTCACTCTAAGACAGGGATACAGAAAGGCTGCCCTGGAGGTGACGCACCTAGGACCAGGTGATCCACAGGTGGGCTTTCAGGAGGCTCGCCCAGCACTCAGGCACCTTGCCACTGCTTCTCTGCTGCCGTTTTCCCTCTTTACTTACATTGTAGACTATTCTTCATGGGATTTTACGTCAGCCAATATTTCACTTACTCAATTCTCCCGTCCCCCTGTCAAAAAGCCTCTCCCTGATCAAAACAACCCTTTGAAGATCATTCAGTGGGGAAGCTGTGACCAACCTCCATGTCGCCAGGGATGAAACACCTACTGTGGGCAATCTGAGCAGGGAGGCCAAGGGAGGACCAGGCTCTCCAGGGTGCCTGGGCAGCTGCCAACCCTTCTGCACAGCCGAACAAGAAAATCATCACTAGTTTTTTCTGAGAGGGGAACAAAAATGCCTAAGCACTCCAGAAATGATCTAATCACCAAGGCTCTGTACTCAGAGGATGGCTCATAAATGCCTTCAGTTACCCAGACTAGGAGAATCTCAGTGCTGAGATCCACTGACTCAACTAAGAATAGCTCATCTGTGTGGGCTGCTACCAAGGAGGAAGCTTATTTTTAGATTAACAGGAGTAATGAAGTTTAGATACTAGTCAATTTGAGGATGCATTCTTCTTCTAAATACAAGGATATTTATGGAATTCTTTAGCAAAGAGGACAAGGTGGACGGAGCAGATGCGATGTCCACATAGACACACCAGTGTCCTGGTCGTTTCCAGGAAGGCCTGCACCTGTTGACTTTCCTGGATGTGGCCATGAGGACCCCCTGCCTGTCTTACACCTCAAGACCTATATCCGCGATCAGCCTTTCTCAGCTTTTTGCTTCCTTTTGCCACTCCAGGCTCCTGTCATGCTCTACTCCGTGGTCGTACACACCACCTTCTCACCAGGGCCCACTTCTCGAAGACAGCCTGTGCCAACCGACACTTCCTGGTCATGAAACCCAGTGCGCACTTCTCAGACCTTCCTTTCTCTCTGAATAGGACACCGACTGTTCTCTCCTTCTCAGGACGTCATCTTTTCCTGGCCACTGGAGAGCACACTCCTAGTTCTCCCAGTCTCTGGCACTTCTTCATCTTCCCAAGACCCTCATTCTTCAGATCTCTGGCATCCAGCCCCAAACACCAAACACTCTCTCCAGGTGACAGGAACCCACCTGCCCGTGGCTGTCACCTCCTATATGCTGACAGTCCCCTGATACCTTCTCTAGCCCAATCCTTTACTAATGCCAGACTCCAGCAGCCAAGTGCCGATTGAGGCTTCTCGCAAGTCCTTCGCTGTGCCTGTGTCCAGCTCACCACCAGACTCAGGCAGTTTCTCCATCTGAGCACCATCACGTCACAACATGACACACCACTTGTCCAAGTGCCCATGTGGGATGCTGGAGGCGTCCAAGACTCTTCCTTCCTTCACCACCTCATCCAGTCATCCAGCCGTACTGCGGAGACCACCCTGCAATGTCACGGAACCTGCTGCCTAAACCTACACGCTCTCTGTCTCCTGTTGTCTTCCCAACAGCCCATTCTCCCCCACGCAGCCAGAATGGTTTTCCCATTATCTCAGGTCACTTTCAGTTTTAACCTAATGTCCTGAGAATCAAGTCCAAAATGCTAGACTCTGGTCACAGATCATCTTCTCACCTTCGGCAACCACGATGACCAAGTCCTCCACCTGTGCATGCACGTGGATGAAAGGCCCCTGATTTGAATAGGCTCCACTGGGCCAACTTCTCACTCCCCGCTGATCCTCAGCTCGGGCAGTGCCTCCTGCAGGGAGCTTCTGTGACTTCCTCTTAGAACCAACCTGTGGTGCCCTTGTGTTGTCACAGCACCCAAAGACTTTGCTTACTCAGCACTTAATCTAATTCACTAGATGATCCCACCTTAAGGTGAGTTTGAGTCTAGGCTCTCCCAGTCCATCCTTCCTTCCGCAGTGCCACCGCTGACAAATCACCTCATTTGTGATCCAGGCTGAGCACAAACAGACTGCATTTGGCGGCACACAGGATTTCAAGATTTCTCTTACATATTGGTGCACGTATCGGTGTGTTCTTATTTGAAAAGCATTATCTCATCACAAGTCCAGTCAAAAGGTAAGCTCATCAAGTCAAAGACTAAAAAGACACACACAAGCTAGGCAAGAGGAATGTGAGAGATGTGACTAAGATGCAAGTCCAGAGTCCTTCACTGTCCAAAAAGTGCTACCATGTCCTTGAAGGGGTTGGGAATTTCAGTGATAGTAAGGCTAGAAGAGGAGGGCTGTCCACAATGACACACTAAAAAAGTCAAGTCTTGACCTGGAAATCCCCCAAATGCATATACTTAGACAGCAGTTTTAGGTGGAGGTACACATTCTTTTCAGCAATTACTATGTGCTAGGTGTTGTGCAAACAGGTCTACTGGGACCTGAAGTAAGTGACATCACACGTCTGTGAAAGCCAGGCTCTCAGTGATGAGTACCTAAAGCTAGCCATCTACCAAACGGCAGAAGGTGGGATTTGAACCTATCTGGGTGAGGTGGTGCATGCTTGTAATCCCAGCAACTTTGAAGACTGAGGCAGAAGGATCCCAAGTTCAAGGCCAGCATGGGTAGCTCAGAGAGACCCTATCTCAAAACAAAATGGGCTGAGGGTATAGCTCAGCGATAGAGCACATCTAGGTTCAATTCTCATACAAAAAAAAAAAAAAAATTTAAAAAGATGGTGAGTTCCTAATCAGTTGTGCTGCCTATAAAGTCTACTGCAGAATTATTATTGTGTCAGTCCCGACTGATGGGCAAAGGACATGGCTCTCATAGTAATTTCAAGGGGCCATCAAAATTATAAGGCAGTATGGCATCCCTACAGCCAGATGGAAGAGTTGCAGAAGGGCAGCTGAGCTTTCCCGAGTCCTCAGGCTGCTCTAGAGACACTACTAACTGCAACACAACGTGCTATGAGGGTCACTCTCAGTTCAGCATCAGCAGAGCCTGAGAACCCAGACAACCCCACAGGACTCTAAAGGCCTCAGTCCCTGTGAGCTTGCTAAGCACAAGCAGCTCTTGCCAACCTGTCGGCCTCGTGCTGGACAGGACGTGGAAGCAGCCCACAGGCTCGGTGCCAGGAGCAGGCAGCCCAATCTCCACGTCTGTGACCACTGCTCCTTAGTTAGGATAAACTGATTTCACTGGCCTCATCTTCTGGGTCCTGTGCTGACTGGTGACACTGGCAGTGGCTGTGTCCACACCTTCAGGCGCGCTCTTGAGAGCCTGTATCACAATACTAACTACAGGAAGCTCCCCAGGCAGCAAGGCACCCAGACCTGAAAAACCAGATACTCTTAATAACAACTCTGCCATTCAGATTGGTAGACTGAGTTTGTGAAAATAGATTTCTTCTTGTTTCCACTCCTGGATGCTAAAGCGGAAAGTCAGGCTGGAGTTCTGAAGACACCTTCCAAAAAAAGAACCTGCGCGGACGGGAGGTTCCGAATAGGTGGAAATGTTTCTTTGTACATACTGTTCAAAGAAAAGAGTTCCTCTCTCAGCTGCTAAATCCTACATGAAGTGCAAGATAAAGACGGGCAGGCAGGCAGGCAGGCAGGCAGAGAGACAGCATCCACACCTATGCACGCCACACGCCCAGCTCCCCGGGAAGAGAGCTCTGGCAGCTCTGGCTCTTCTCCAGTCAGTTTCAAACAGTTGTTCTTTTTAAAGGGTCTGGTTGAGAGATAAACACCAAAAGAATATAGCCTAAAGGAATATGTATAAGAACCACAGAAATCCTGTGCACGATTCAAGGGACAGTGGCCTCAGAGATAGCTGAAGTCTGGGCTCCCTCAAGCACTGGACGATGTCTGTCCACTCTACTGTGCCCTCAAGTCAGCCACACCAGCCCTCAGGTTATTCCAAAGTCATGCTGCGGAAAGGCAACTTGGGCAAAGCAAGCACCCCAGAGTAAGCAGCCACTGCTGAGGTTAGCTCGAAGGCATCTTGTTCCCTCTAAACTTGAGAAAATGAAGTGTCTAGTCTGCTCTGTTTTTTTGTGCATTTGTCTTGGAGCTAAAGCACAAGCTCCCCGAGGTAGGGGACCAGGTCTCATACATCCTTGTCTCTCTCCAACAACTAGCAGGCTTTTAGTAAGTGTCTGATTTAGTAAAAAACATTTTCTAGATGGTTATCTATTAATACACCCAACACCTTCCAAAAACTATTCATACTTTTATCTTTTCAGCCAAGTGGTGTACTGAGTGCAGGGTTTACCTACTAGTAACAAGGCTCATGCACAGAAGCAGATAGTTCCACACCTTACAGGGCCATTCCCTGCAGGCGGCTCTGTGGCTGTCTCCAGGTGCAGATGGCACCATGCACCCCTGTGTTTTCGTGTGAGGGTCTATCACATGGGGTCTCCAGTTTCACCAAGGAACCAGACTCAGAAAGCGAAGGTTCATTACGCTGCATTTATTTTTGAATCAACAGTCAACAGTGAATGATCAACTAACTCCTCTTTTTGCTCACTTTGAACATTATCTAAAAAGTCTGGACCAGAACTATACTGTTACTTTTACACTACAGAGGTCACACCTGGCCTCTGACTCCCAGCAGCAGGTAGATTCAGGAATCCGTGGCAGTGACATTCAATTCACCCCTTTCTTCAGGGTTTTCTGTCTGGGAGGGAGTAGCCGAGGCGTGGGAGAGCCTAAGATACCCAGCACCTCAGGGGTTTCCTAAGTGCTTGCAAGTCGTACTGACATTAAGATGCCAGCACAGGAGACTTTGGGGACCACCAAGTCAAACCTTTCCAGTAGCCATCTCTGTCAAAGACAAGGCAGGCAGGCCAAAGAGCCCACCACTGTAGTGGCACCTAGAGAACACAGGTGTTACCCAGATGATGACAGCAGTGTCACATTCCAGCACTTCAGAGCTCCTCACACGTCGTACTGTCCTCCACCTGTTTAGGTTTTCTTTTCTTCCTTTTCTTTTTGTTTGTTCTTCATACCCTTTTTCCAGCTTCTATCAGATCTTGCCCCCCAAAACAACTGGTTTTCAAAGCTTGCTTCTTTCTCTTTCCATCTCTCTTCCTACTTTCTGTGGCGTGAACCCAATGTGCCACAACATGGCCACATCCGGGCATGATTCCGAGTCTGTTCTGGTGGTTTGGTGAATTGAGTCAGTTCGTTTTAAAAAAGATAAATGAGTAGTAAAAAGGTGGAAGCCTTGAGGCCAGAAGCTAGGAACTCCCAAGTCCATCACCTGTTCCTAACAGACTGCTGGACACTGGACACACGTGAGCCTGTACAATTTACCCGGTCCCTTGTCTTCTTGCAGGGCCTAACAACACCAATAGGACAGAGTCACTAACACTTTAAAAATGTTTTCCTCAAACACATGATGATCCTGGAATATATGATGAAGAATTCAATATCCAGTTACCAAGTATTGAAAAGAACAGTCTAGAGTACGGCACTGAATCTGGAGGTGGGCACAACTGTGCTCTGTACTCAAACCATTTCTAGAACCTTGCAGGGCTGCTGAAGCTTATGAGTCCCAGTTTCTCTCAATATTTAGAGGTTCGAAACTAATGAAGCATGCTTTAGAAAGCAAATTTTGTGAAAATACTTAAAAAAAAAAAAAAAAAAAGGCATCTTATCAAATCTCCCTTACTTACTTGCATTGTTTTTTTCCTGAGTGGTATCTGCATCAGTGTTAGAGCTGACAGACTGACTGTCTGAGTTTTTGCTGCTGTCACCTAACTTTTTAAGCCTATTTAAGCGTTTATCTGTTTCTCTGAGTCCATATTTGCTATTGATAACAGGAGCAGGCGCAGGCAGTCCCACTCTGGATTTGAAAGCACCAGTTCCTCGTCTGTAAGAGAAAACAGCACAAGTTCAGTGAATGGAGTGCATGAATTCACAGCGGGCCTGGCTGCAGGGAGCACCTGGCCATGTGGGCTCAATGGTGAGACCTGATGAGGCTTTGACCACCACTGGATAAGTGCCAAGTCCAGGAGTCTCATTAGGTAACTAATAAAATTAACATTAAAAACTCTATGCTTATCAGAACAAAAATCACTTGTTGTGACTGTTGTCAATCGACTGCAAATTGCCTACTATGAAAATCTAATAGACTTTTGTGTAGACTAAAATGTTAATTTTAACTTTGCTATGTGCCACTTAGCACTACATTAACTGAATGTTAAGAATTCGGAAATTTTTAAAAAGCACAGAATTTCCATAAATTAAGTCAATGCCTAGAACTTAGATGTTATATATGCACGCAAATTATGACTGAAATTCTATGTAAAAAGGTGAGGGTATTATTAGTGAATATCTGTCTCTTGGAAGAATAAAAACAGTTAAGTAGTTCCCTTAAATTATCAAATTAATATGAACAATCATAATTAAATTAATAAATTATAACTAATTAAAGACATTTAAAAGACTTAACGTTAATCAGCGGACACCTTTCCTCAACATATTTATATGATTCTTCTGCAATAAATGCATGTGGTTGGTAGGAGTCCCCCTAGACTGCCTGAATCTGGTTGTGCAAATCTTTGCTTAGTCAGTATATCAAGGGCAAGTCTCTACTCAGTTCTATTATGAATTAACAATGTTAAACAGAAGACTACATGTGGTATCAAAAAAAAAAAAAAAAAAAAAAGAGAAATTTCTTTGGCCAAAATCATTTTGCCCTTTTGTGGCCTTACCTTGTCAATAGAATGTCATATAATATAGCTTCTGAACTTGTGACAAAATTGTGTTGCAGTGACACACACCTGTAATCCCAGCAAATCAGGAGGTTAAGACATGAGGATCACAAGTTTGAGGCCAGCCTCAGCAACATAGTGAGGCCCTAAGGACTTAGTAAGACCCTGTCTCAAAAAACAAACATTAAAAAAGGGCTGGGGATGTAGCTTAGTGGTTAAGCAACAATTCCTGGGGTGGGGGGATGGGGAGGAATGCCCCCCATCAAGTGAGCACTGCTAACTGTCCTCTGAAAGTCCCATGTGACCGATGCATTTCTTCCAGAATTTGGATGAAGGAAAAAAAAACAATATTCCTCCCCCAAAGAAGTAGTGTGTTTTACTTTTGCTAAGGGACAATATACATTTTATTTCTCTTCCTGCCCCCCGGCCCTAAGTACTGGGAAAGCAGATTTGAACCTAACATAGTTGTTGTTTTTGGTAAGTAAAGGTTAGCATTCTTATTAAGATTTAAAATCCACTTTAGAAAGCAATTTTGACTAACGCTATTGTAAAAACAACTAAAAATTGATTGTGAAATTGCCTCAATTATTTTTTCAAAAGTGGGATAGAAATCACTGTAAAAAGTTCCAGGTGGGCTGTGGTCATAGCTCAGTGGTAGAGTGCTTGCCCTGCATGTGTGAGGCACAGGGTTCGACTCTCAGCACCATATATAAACAAATAAAGGTCCACTGACAACTTTAAAAAATCATTAAAGCTCTTTTTTGTGGCGCCTTGTGGGTGATCAGCTGCTCCAAGATGAAGCCACTGGCTGTCAGAAACTCATTGAAGTGGACGATGAATGCAAACTTCGTACTTTTTATGAGAAGCGTATGGCCACAGAAGTTGCTGCGGATGCTCTGGGTGAAGAATGGAAGGGTTATGTGGTCCGAATCAGTGGTGGGAACGACAAACAAGGTTTCCCCATGAAGCAGGGTGTCTTGACCCATGGTCGTGTTCGCCTACTACTGAGTAAGGGGCACTCATGTTATAGACCCAGGCGAACTGGAGAGAGAAAGCGCAAATCTGTTCGAGGTTGCATTGTGGATGCCAATCTGAGCGTTCTCAACTTGGTTATTGTAAAAAAAAGGAGAGAAGGATATTCCTGGACTTACTGATACTACTGTACCTCGAAGACTAGGACCCAAAAGAGCTAGTAGAATCCGCAAACTTTTCAATCTCTCTAAGGAAGATGATGTCCGCCAATATGTTGTCAGAAAACCCTTAAACAAGGAAGGTAAAAAACCCAGGACCAAAGCACCAAAGAGTCAGCGTCTTGTTACTCCACGTGTCCTGCAACACAAGCGCCAGCGTATTGCTCTGAAGAAACAGCGTACTAAGAAGAATAAAGAGGAGGCTGCAGAATATGCCAAACTTTTGGCCAAGAGAATGAAAGAAGCCAAAGAAAAACGCCAGGAAGAGATTGCCAAGAGACGTAGGCTGTCTTCTCTGAGAGCTTCTACTTCTAAGTCTGAGTCCAGTCAAAAATAAGAATTTTTATCGGTAACAAATAAATAAGATCAGACCTTCAAAAAAAAAAAATCATCAAAAAGAAAGAAAAACCTTCACCAGAGCAGCAACCAGGCCCACGCCACTTCATCCTAAGACACATTTAGAATGCATGTGTATAAGCCCTAAAGGCTCAGTCCATAGCAATTGAAAAAGAAATTATCTTTAGACACTCCATGATTTTGATTTTTTTCTAAACCATAACTTGTTAATATTTTTAGTTCATGACTAGAAAGACAGGACATACTTAAAAGTACACTTGAGTGCTGGGATTGTGGCTCAGTGATGGAGGGCTTTGACTCACATGTGTGAGACTTTGGGTTCCATCCTCAGCACCACATAAAAATAAACAAACAAAATATAGATATTGTGCCCATGTATATATATATAAAGTACACTTGAACACAAATGCTAATGGCCATGAATTGCTAGAACCTTAGGGAAAGGAATCTGGCAGTGTGTATTAAAAAGAGGCAAACCCTGTCCCTGGCGGTCCCACGTTGGGGAAGAATCCATCCTGTAGAAATAAGAGCAGCTGTAAATAATGATTTGGTTTCCAGGATATATAACAGGTGCAGTGATGCACGCCCATAATTCCAGGGACTCAGGAAGCTGAGGCAGGAGGATCTCAAGTACCAGGCCAGCCTTGGCAACTCAGTGAGATCCTGCCTCAAAAAAAAAAAAATAAATAAAAAAGAACTGGGGATGTAGCTCAGCGTTGGAGTGCCCCAGGTTCAATCCCCAGTTCCACACATCCACACCTACCCATCAACCCAAACAAACAAACAAAAGAGAGTGAAGTACAACACAATAGCAATAATAAGCAGCATTGGAACTTCTGAAATTAGTTTTTTTTTTTTAACAGTAAAACTTTCACACTCATTTGTATTCTACAATCTTACTTCTTTTTAACCTATGAAATCATGCTTGCTGCAACAAGTAAGGCAATCGAGGCTGTCCACAAAGCAAAGGGGAGCAGCCTCCTAGGCACCCCGGCAGCACCGCCCTCTCACTCCTCCACTCCTTTCCTGTCCTACACAACTCTTATATCACTGCTGCTTTTCAACCAAAAAACCAAAATATCTGAATATTAAAAAATATTTTACTTGGGGCTAAGGCTGTAGCTCAGTGGTAGAGCACTCGCCTAGCATACATGAGGCTCTGGGTTCGATTCTCAGCACCACATAAAAATAAACTATTGTGGGGCTGGGGATGTGGCTCAAGCGGTAGCGCGCTCGCCTGGCATGCATGTGGTCCCGGGTTCAATCTTCAGCATCACATACAAACAAAGATGTTGTGTGCGCCGAAAACTAAAAAATAAATATTAAAAAAAATTCTCTCTCTTCTCTTTCTCTTTAAAAAATAAATAAACAATTGTGTCCACCTAAAAAACTAAAAAAGTAAATATTAAAAAAAAGTCTAAAAAAATTTTATCATTACATCAATCACGGACAAATCTGCATTGAGCATACAGGTTTTGGGTTTTTTCTTTTGTGTGTGCCAGGTAGGCACCGTCCCAGTAAGTGGCACCCTGGCCCTGGGGGCGTACTTTGAAGGGGGCGTACTTTGAAGGCTGCATATTTTCATTAACATTCCAGGATTTATTCAATAATTCCTCAGAGGTGATCAATGAAACTCTTTTAAATATTCTTTCTTATGCAAATACTGCTGTTCTACTATTCTTGGAAACCAAATCCTTACCCATGGGTGCTCCTACTTCTCAGGCTGAGTTCCTCCTGAACATGGGACTGCCAGGGACAGGGTTTGCCTCTTCTTAATACACACTGCCAGAGTATTTTCCCCAAGGGCCCCAGCAACTCATGGCCCTACTAGCACCATCTAGGTACCTGTTTCTTCACATCCTCACTAGGGGTACATTTTGTTTCTTGAATTTTCCTAATTTATTGAGGGAAAATGAATACCTAGTTTATACTAATTTCCTTGCTTGTGGCCATCTCTTTCTGTGCAGAACCTCTTCTTCCTTTACCTTTTTCCCATCAGACTTTCTTTCCTTGGGAGATGCTTTTTGTTAGGATTTTAACTTTTTGCCACATAAATATTTTATTTTCCTTCAGTAAATCATACAGCATGGACTTTATTTTGGCCATTCAAACATCTTTGGATTCCTCATTTCATGCCTTACTGTTTTCAAGAAGACCTTCATTGTGCTCTCCTAAATTGTTTTTCTAGTATTTTTATATTGTATTATTTAAATTTTAGATTCTAAAAGAATTTATTGCATATATGATGTGTTATGGCTTGATTTCGGCCCCCCAGAAGTATATTAAATCAGACTAACATCTATAAAAGAAATAATTGTTTCCCAATATATGTTAAGATCTCAATCTATACTTGCTTCCATTTCAGGACTCCATCCATGTTCTCTTATTTGTCCATTTCTGAGCCATCATAATCAAGTTTGATTATAATAATTATTACTTAAAAAATTTTTTTATTAGACATTGATAGACCTTTATTTTATGTATTTGTATATGGTGCTAAGAATTGAACCCAGTGCCTGACACGTGCAAGGCAAGTGCTCTACCACTGAGCCACAACCCTAGCCCTGATTATTTAATAACAAATTTTGCCATCTGTTAAGGTAACTGTCCCCTAACATTCTTCTTTTTGCTTATTGTGGGCTAAATCCAGGGCCTTGCAAGTAAGCAAGTACTCCACCACTGAGCCACACCCTGGCCCTTTCTATTTTATTCTTAGATAAGCTTTAGCTACATTGCCCAGGCTGGCTTCAAACTTCTGACCCTCCTGCTGGGCTTCCCAAGTACAGGTGTACTGAATTACAGGTCAAGGTCACCATGCCCAGCTTCCCCTACCCTTACATGCCAGTTTTTTTTTTTTTTAAGCTTTCAAAAAACACTTTTATATCAGCTTTAAAATAATTTTGACCAATTCCAAAAGCAAAATGCTTAAAGTCCCAAACAATTTATATACTAAATAAGGAAGGAGTAATATTCTTAAAATTTTTAAGTCTTTATAGGTAAGATCAGAGTTCTCTCTCCCTTTGGTACCAGGGGAGCTTAACCGCTGAGTCACATTCCCCAATCCATTTTTTTTATATCTATATTTTTTTGAGACAGGGTCTCATTGACCTGCTGGCTGGTTCTGAACTTGCGATCCTCCTGCCTCAGCTTCCTGAGCTGCTGGGGTCATAGAAGTGCAACACTGTGCCTGGCATTCTTTTTCCCCCTCTGTGGTAATGGGGATTGAACTTAGGACACTTTACCCCTGAGCTATGTTCCCAGCTGTGTTTATTTTTTATTTCAAGATGAAGTATAACCAAGTTGCTGAGGAGTCCTACTGCCTCAGCCTCCTGGGTCACTGGGATCACAGGCATGTGCCACTGTACCTGACTCACAGCACCTTTGATTTAGGTCTTTATCAAATTCTTTCCTTCAAATGTCTAGAGTGAAATCCGTTCGCTCTGTTCACTCTGGTTTCCTTGGAGAGAGCTCTTGGCCCACTTGAGCTGTCAGCACACAAGTCCCTGCCTTTTTCACTGTGCTGCTTTGATAGCAGGCCCTGTGCTAGTCTCGCTCCTCCTGCACTACTGTTACTATCTGATGAATTATTCAATGAGTCCCTTTAGTCTCATCTCCCCACTCACTTTCTGTAAAGGCAGAAACAATGTGGTGTTACTGAGAATCTGAGGAACACATGCAGCCAACTTTTTTTTTTGGTGTGTGTGTGTGTGTGTGTGTGTGTGTGTGTGGTGCTGGGGACTAAACCCAGGGCCTTGTGCATACAGGCACTCTATCAACTGAGCTACATCCCCAGCCCCCATGCAGTCAACTTTTGAGCCAAACTGCTTGGTCTGACAACAGCCATGCCATGTTCTGTAGCGTGCCATTCCCTAGAAAGGCTCTCGCATGTTTCCACCTCCCTCTCACCCTAGGCTGTGGGAGCACTGCATTTGACTGGGAAGGAAATCATGGCTCTTGAGGGAGAACTAATCTGCCCAAAGAACATGACCAACCATGTAGTTCTGAATGGGTACAGAGGCTGGGCAGGGTGGTGCTTGTAGTGTAGTCATTTGGGAGGCTGAGGTAGGAGGACTGAGGTAGGAGCACAGGAGCTGGAGACCAGCCTGGGAAAATAGCCACACTTGGCCTCTTAAAAACAAAACAAACAAACAAACAAACAAACAAAAAACAGAGGAAAAAAAACAAAAACAAAGAACACCAAAACAACTCTCCCACACACCAGTAAAGAGTTGTTTTGTGTTATTTTGGAATCCTGAATATATGGTTAGGGTTTTTAAGGACAGCTTCCAAAAACTTATTCATCGTATTTATTTACTACATTCATTTATTCATTTACCCAATACTTATCAAGCACCTATGTGCCAGGTACTGTTCTGTATACATCACAGTAGATGAAGAAGATAAAGTCCCTGCCTTCATACAGCTTGTATTTTAAAATATAATAACCAGAAACCACAAAATAATTTTATAGCTAACATTTTTGTGTGCTAACTGTGTGCTGTTCTACATGTATTATGTCAAATAATAAATTTAATCCCTAAAACAACCCTATGAAATATTATGCTGTTCTCATTTTATGGATGGGGAAAATGAAGGCCCAGGGAGCTACGTAACATGCCATCACCTCAGGGCTAATGACATGCAGAGGTGCAGGGTTCTGATTCCAGCATTCTGGCTTCAGATTACAGGCCCATAAGTGAGCTTCATTCTGCTTTCTCTATAAAATGACTTTAATTATTTAACTATAATTAAAATATTTCATGGGCTAGGCATGGTGGTGCACACCTATAACTCAGCTCAGGAGACTGAGACAAGAGGATCACAAGTTCAAAGCCAGCCTCAGCAACGGCGAGGTGCTAAGCAAGTCAGTGAGAACTGTTTCTAAAAAAAATACAAAATAGGGTTAGTGATGTGGCTCAGTGACCAAGTGTCCCTGAGTTAAATCCCTGGCACGCATCCCCCAATACACTTCATGGATTAGAGAATATTTACTTTTAATTTTTTTTAATTGTCAATGGATCTTTATTTATTTATATGTGGTGCTAAGAATCGAACCCTGTGCCTCAAACATTCTAGGCAAGCACTCTTCCACTGAGCCAAGACCCCAGCCCTAGAGAATATTTTTGTGGAGGTCTAAGATCTAACATTTGAATCACTTTAAAATTTTTTTTTTTTTTTTAGTTTTTGATGGACTTTATTGTCTTTATTTTTATGTGATGCTAAGGATCGAACCCAGTGCCTCATGCATGCAAGGCGAGCACACTACCACTGAGCCACAACCCTAGCTCCTTGAATCACTTTTAATGTTAAAAGATAAATTCTTTGCCCACCTCCCCTGTGCCCTGGCTTTTGGCAACATTAGGAACAGGTTTTCAACTATCCCTTTGTGGCAAGGAGCCCAAAGCTGGGAGAGAAAGGGCCAGGGTGGAATTATAACCCGGCCCTCTCTCATTACTGGTGGAGACCCCAATGAGGGGGTAATGTGAGGGGCTTCTGCCCCTCTGCCCTAGGCTGGCTATTTTAAGAGAGAGCAGTGGTGCTAATAAATAGGTCCTACCTACAAAAGCAACAGGAAGTGGAAAGCATGAGGACTCCACCATAGTCAGTGGACTGGGTCACTTGCTGTTCTCTCACAGGAGAGCTGTGAGGACTGAAGGAGGGAGGGTGAGTCCGGGGTCCAGCAGAGGTTGAAATCAGACAGGCTCTCTCCCTGTGTGCCTGTGCATTTGGCATCTCCTTGAAAGAGGACCCTCCTGTGGCTCTGCCTACACCAGCTTTGACATTGTCTCCCAGGAGTTCCTGTTCACAGAAGTCACTACACAAGTGGCACAAGCTGCCAGTCCTGCTGAAGTAGAGTTTGGGAATTTCCAAAAGGACCCCCCCCCGCTTTTTTTTAAATTGGTGGGATCCATTGTAGGGACTTCCAACATGCTCAGTAGTAAGTGCTCTAACACTGAGCTGTCCAGCCCCAGCCCACAACGCAGAATCTTTTTTTTTTTTTTGGGGGGGTCCTGAATACAGAATCCAGGGGTACTCTACCAATGAGCTGCATCCCTTACCTTTTTTACTTAATATTTTGAGACAGGGCTTTGCAAAGTACTTGAGACCGACCTTGAACTTGCTATCTTCCTGCTTCAGCCTCTTGAGTCGCTGTGGTTACAGGAGTGGCACCAGAGTGCCCAGCAGGACCCACAATCTTGATGGGTCATAAAGAGGTTGCTCACCGAGTGTCAGCAGGGAACCCAGGGACTGTGAATTGTATGTACATCAAAACAAAAATTCCAGAAGACACAGTTTGATAATATGCAAGGCAACTTCAGGGTTTTTACATGCCTTCTAAGGCAGAACTTCTTGCCATTTTGGGAGGCTGCCCACTCTGGCACTGCATGTGTGCACGAGTGTGTACTAATATCCAATCTTTCCTTAAGCACTTCTGTATCCTGACCCACTTGTCACAGCTGGTAATATGAAGATTTTAAAGGGACAGGTGCCAGTGTCCCTAAATAGTTGCACATCATTTGATTTTGTTTACATACTTTACACTGGGAGCTACATAATATAAAAATCTATCTCTGCATTTAAGATATAAAGAAACAATAAGAGTTATACCAATAACCATCAAATAGCTAAGAGAACATCTAAGCTGAAAATCTTATTTAATACTTTACCTTTCACAAGTGTAACACTCGCAGAACTCATTATTTTCTCCAAAAAACCCATCTCCATAATAACAAGAAATTTCTTCCCCAGGTTCAATATCTCTTAGAGCCTTCACACATGCTGTATCTCGACCAGTTGACACAAACTGAAATATAAGTAACTCAGTAAGAGTCTGACACCCAGGCAGAAACAAAATATTGGTAGGTAGATATATATATATATCCATTTTTTTTTTAAATGCTTACCTTACAGTTAGGTCTGCAATCTGAAAAATGTCCAAAAGAGAAAGTCAATTAACTGTTGATAAGATCTGAAACACGAACAGTTATAGAAATCTGAAAAGGTTTTTCAGACAATTTTGCAATTCCTGATAGAAGTTTAGGTCTCAAGTCAAACTAGGAATATTTAATAAGTTTGTGAAAAAAGAATTCTTAATTCGAACTCTCCCTTAAAGAGGAGGTTTCACTGAGTGTGGTGAGGCCCCACTAACTTGGTGGGACTGCCCGACACCAGAGCAGACACCCTGGAAGTGCAGCTTACCATGGTTTATGAACGCAGCGGGACCGAGCCAGAGCTGAGCACAGTTTTTCCTCGTGGAATACATGACACTGAAGTCGTTTTCTCCATGTCTAAGTAGCATGTTCTCCTCAATTTCTGAAAGTTCGGCAATACAACCCACCAGTAATTCTATTTTGTCATTTCGTTTCCTATTTGAAATATGTGATGTGTTAAAAATTACTAGTAATTATAAATAATAAGGCTTCTTTTAATAAAATTAGCCTGCCAATAAACACCAGAAGTTGAGGGGCCCTGTGTATACTTGGACCCCACCTGGGTATCTCCCCCTGGAGCCCCACAGCTGGGACCATGGTTACTTGTCATCGGCCTTATTCCTAGGAGAGAAAGGAAACCCCTTGTCTCTTGAACCTCCAGGTGGCACCTGGTATAGTATTTCATGGGCAGAAAGTGCTCAAACTTCTGCTGCGTGCACTAAATTCGTGGACCTCAGGATGAAGCAGACAGGGACTAGTGGCAATAAAGGGTCACAAGGACCCAGAAAGTGGAGCCACCAGCTGGAGCCCACCATCCAGGATCTCTCTTGAAATGACATCCAAATCATCTTGTGTGTTACAAGATATTCACACCAAAAGTTTTATAAAAACTGACTTAAAATTTCATCTATGGGCTTTTAGCCCTCCTAAGTAGGCTCTACTCTTTTCTTTTGGCAGCACTGGGGACTAAGCCCAGGGTACTCTACCATTGAGCCACATTCCCAGCCCTTTTTGAGACAAGGTCTCACAAAATTGCAGAGGCTGGCCTCAAACTTGTGATCCTCCTTTCTCAGCCTCTTGAGTCACTAGGATTACTGATGTGTACCATGGTGCCTGGCTATAGCTCTACTATTTTAATTTAAGCTGTCACATGTATGTATATATTTTAAAACAGGTAACACATGAGGATGTTTCTATATTTCCACCTAAGATGATTAAGACTTTACCTCCAGTCTTTCCTCTAAGCCAGTGAAAGGCTGGCTCTGGAGCCAGGTTATACCCCTGGCACCCCCAGCCTTGCAGCAATCTCCTCACCATGGAGGCTCCATACAACACAGGAAAATGGACAGCACTTTAGCCCAGAGGTGGGACCTGGATCACTCAGACCTGATTCTGTCATCCTGACTCTAGTCAGCAGGCAGAGTAATGGCACTGCACTGGCTCCTTTAGGGGAAATGCTGGCCTCAACCCTTACCCAGACTTCCTTAACATGACACGAGTAATTTAAGAGATCTTAAAGTTACTTTATGGGTTAGGCTATTATGGGTAATAATAATTACCACTCTTTTGTTGCAACTATCTTGGCTCCATTCTGTTCTGATGAGTATCTATTACAAGGCAGTATTTCAAATCCACTGTCAGTTGCAAACATTCTCAAGTAAATAAATACCTAAAATAGGAAAAAAAAAATGATAATGACTGTAAATTATGTATCCTCTAGGCTTTTTCAGAATTATAAAAGCACACCATGGCAACCATGTGAAAAGCGTAAGGTCATTCAGTGACAAACTTCACTGTTACTTTTCAGTTTTATATGTTTTAGTACCTGGTAACTTGGCTATATTCCTCTAAACTTCACTTCCCAGAAGACAAAGTTTTCTCTTGAGTAGTCATCCAAATGATGTTATTTGTCAGTAGACTTCCATACTTACTAATTTTTATGAAAAATGGATCTAAAATGTCAGTGTCCACCAATACCCAGGATTTAGTAAGATCTACAATTTTATCCAAAGAGATTAACATCATTAATCTTAATAAACTTACATGTTCCTTGAATAATTTCTCCTGCATTTTATTCTTGTTGAGAAAATAATGCCGTGCCCATTCACCCGAAGTCAAACATTTAAAGGCTTTCTCCAAGTGCTCATCTTTCTTAAAACGTTCAATTACTTCCTTTAGTTCTTCTTGCCTTCCTTTAATTGGCCGAAATCTGAAAGAAATCAAAATAATAAGCTTAGTTATCTGTCACAATTTTTGGGCCACTGTTCTGCTTTAAAAGCTCCTGAGCCAGTTGTGGTGGCACACTGCCTGTAATCCCAGTGGCTCGGGAAGCTGAGGCAGGAGGATTGTGAGTTCAAAGCCAACCTCAGCAAGATCGAGGTGCTAAGCAACTCAGTGAGACCCTGCCTCTAAATAAAACACAAAATAGAATGGAATGTGGCTCAGTGGTCGAGTGCCCCCGAGTTTAATCCCCTATACCAAAAAAGAAAAAAAGAAGATTTTGGGCTGGGGATATAGCTCAGTTGGTAGAGTGAAAGTGCTTGCCTCACATGCACAAGGCCCCGAGTTCAATTCCCAGCACCATTTAAAAAAAAAAAAAAAATCCTGAGAAAAGAGCTAATACCCTAAAAGTAGCCATGGTTATCAGAGCAAAGTTCTAACAGAAGAAAACAATCAGAATCTTGAGAATTATTGTTCAATCACTGTGTTTAACATGGGGAAATATGACAGCAGAATGCATTTATGTACTTTGATATAGCATACATAGGTGGGGTATAATTTCTCATTTTTTTCTTATTGTACATGTTTAGAACCACATTGGGCATGCAATCATATACATACCTAAGGTAATAATGTGTGTTCATTCTGTCATTCTACTATCCTTTCAAACCCTGTTTTTACATATAGTTATTTGTGTGTATGTGTGTGTGTTGCTGGGGACTGAACCCAGGGCTCTGTGCATGCAAGGCTAACTGAGCTGTATCCCCAGCCTATGTTTTAATATTTTTAATTCAGTTATCTCATTAACTAGGAGGTGACCACATGACTCAACAGAAGCTGTCTACTTCTAGTTTATACTAGTCATCACTCTAGAAGGAATACAATGAAAGATCTAGAATAGAGCATGTCTAATTCAAAGTTAGAATGACAGAAAAATTTTAAAAACATGCAGAATTAAACGGGAAGAGTGCAAGGAAATGAGTTTCAGAAGTATGATAAAGCAAACAAAATCATGCCAAAACAAAAATGTTGAAAAGCTCACACAGAAAAACCCCAATGTAAGTATCCCCACAGGTCTTCAAATACGTCCTGATCTTCTAACTTCCCCAAATGATACTGACCCCTGCATCCAGAGGAGAAGGAAAGCACAGGACATATAACTGTCAGGGAAACCAGCATGCTTGTATGAACTGTGTGGTGGCATCGAAAAAAGCTCCAGATGTAATCAGCCCTAAGGACCTCAGGACATGCTCCTGCTCAGCACGAGCCAAATCAGAGATAATTCTAGTCCCTGTGAAGACTGAAGTTTGTATGAGCCCCTCATTCTGAAGCTGTACACCGTGACCTTTGGGTCAAAATTTCTTTACATGAACAATTTCATTTAGCAAACTTTCTCAAATAAAGGTTTTATTTTAAAAAACAAACATGGAACAGAAAAAGGGATTACACAGGGCTATTCAAGTAAAATATATTAAGAAAAAATAAGCTGGACACGGTGGTGCACACCTCTAATCCCAGCGGTTGTGGAGGCTGAAGCAGGAGGATCGTAAGTTCAAAGCCAACCTCAGCAATTTACCAATGCCCTGAGCAACTCAGTTAAGACTCTGTCGCTAAATAAAATACAAAACAGGGCTGGGGATAGTGAGTGCCCCTGAGTTGAATCCCTGGTACCCACTCTCCCCAGAAGAAAAAATATTACTGGCTCAGGAAAAAAAAAATTTTGAATTACACACTTTAACATTTAAAGCTATACATCTCAAGAGCCTAAAAATGCTAAAAACAGAGATAAGATCTGGAAAGATAAGATCTTTGCTTCAAGCAAAGGAAGCACTCAGCAACATTTCTTCCTAGATAAGCCACCACAAATGTATTCATTAGAATTTCATTAAGATTATAAGCCACAATATTTTGCCAAGGATTATTAGGTGCTCTATACACAGCTGCACGTGAAATGACAGAGGATGTGGCCACTGTTCTTTTTAATTTTGTACCAGGGATTGAACTCAGGGGCACTTGACCACTGAGCCACATCCCCAGCCCTTTTTTGTATTTTATTTAGACACAGTGTCTTACTGAGTTGCTTAAGGCCTTGCTAATTTGCTGAGGCTGGCTGTGATCTCATGATCCTCCTATCTCAGCCTCCCAAGTCACTGGGGTTACAGGCATGCACCACCTTGCCCAGCTACCGCCACTGTTCTTTTTAATTTTGTACCAGGGATTGAACTCTGGGACACTTGACTACTGAGCCACATCCCCAGCCCTATTTTATATTTAGAGGCAGGGTCTCACTGAGTTGCTTAGTGCCTCCTAGTTGCAAACCTCCTGTCTCAGCCTCCCAAGGCACTGGGATTACAGGCGTGTGCCTGGGTGGCCACTGTTCTTGAAAGGGAAATTTAATTGGGAATGAAAGATATGCATCCAATAGTTAAGCAAGGTAGTGACATGCAAATGCATGTTAATAATGATAGAAACTGTGCTGCCACAGCCCTTCAAAATTTGAAAATTCTAACTAAAGTACAAGATTTGTTTGGGACAAGTTTTTAAGTTGACAGTAGTGTGAGCAATGAAAAAAGTGGAGTTAGCTTACTGAAGAAAAAGCACAATATTACAGGCAGGAAAGAATCAAAGGGAAGGCAGAGAAAGAGAAAGTCTAAGCAGACGTCTTAATAAAGCTGGATTCCAACAGCTGACAGTTAACTGGCTAGCAATACTGAAGTACAAGAAGCAGGAAGAGAGAAGAAACGAAGTCCAGGGTAGGTCTAATACTGTTTCTAGGACAGGATTTCTAGAGGACTTTAGGTGTGTTAATAAATACTGACAACACTAGAAACTTCCTAGCTACAGATTCTGCACTCTCACCGCTCTTAAGCTCAAGTACCTTAAAAGTTTATACAGATCCTAGAGAAGGGAAGGAGATGGCACCTTTATTTTCCAGTTGCACTTCATTAGTATACAGATCCTCAAAAAGAGACGAACACAAGTCTTTAAACAATTCATAATGTTTCTTCAGGGTGTCAGAATATGGTGATGGAGAGCCACAACTAAATTACCCTCGAAGAGATGCAGAACTGCGAATGTCCATATTAAACTACTTATCTGTATAGCCATCACAATCAACTTTGTTAAAGTAAAAGCTCTAAGAAACCCAAGCTAAACCATTCTTGCTGAAACCCTACACTATAGGGTGGTTTGCAAATTAAGAACAGATAAGTAAAAACAAAGCAGTTGCTGGTTAAGGCATAACAACACTACAAGCAACATAAAACATGAAATGGTGGGAAACAGATAATCTATGTTTTGCACAGTAATCAGAAAAGCAATTGATCACTCTGAGCAAATGCAATAAATTACCCCTATGTTAAGTGGTAGGACTACAAACAAGAGAGAGGCAAGCCATCTTTTCTTTTTTTTTCCCCTTCGTCTTGGGATTGAACCCAGGGAGGTTCTACCACTGACACAGCTCAGCTCTACCACATCCCAGCCCTTTCCATTTTATTATTTCTTTGAGACAGGATCTAAATTGCCCAGGTTGGCAGTTTGTGATCCTTCTGCCTCAACTTCCTGAGCTGCTGAGATTACAGGAAGATGTCACCACACCCAGTGACCAAGCTATCTTTATGGGTTTGATGTGGAACTGACCAATGGTGACACTGTTTAAAAATAATTATACAAAGGAAGTCAGGGGTAAAGTCACCCTATAAGGCTGTAAGAACATTATAGAAAAACAACAGATCCGGAGAGGATGGTGGAAATCTGTAATAGGCTTTGTGTGTTTTCTTTTTTAAAATATTTTTAATTATAGATGGACACAATGACTTTTTTTTTAATGTGGTGCTGAGGATCAAACCCAGTGTTTAACACATGGTAGGCAAGTGCTCTATCACTGAGCCACAAGCCCAGCCTGCTTTGTGTTTTCTCTAATTTCTGAAACACACTCCTTTCTATCTAAAAATGTGTTTCAGGCATGCTTAATTTTGATTATCCTTTGTTCACAACACCAAACAATTTATATGCTAAAACCAAAAGAAAATAATCAACTATTTAATAATATCCTGCCTTCTACTTCTCTCAAGAGGACTTTTGTTTGCTTTTTGGATTTGCATTGCCTCAGACATGATCAAAACCCATAAAAGATCCCTTGCTACCTTAAACCTTATTTCACTTAAAAGGCATATCTGCTGTTCCCAAAGTGTTAAAACCTACTGTCATAGTTCACTGCTATAGGCATGAAATGAGAGGAAAAGGAGAAAGGAGATGGTTTTGGGTACGAGCAGGCAGAGGAAGACATACTTGTTTTCAATAATCCTGTAGGGGTATATAAAACCTGGCCAACAAACATACACGTCAAATCCCATTATAACAAATACTTAAATGAAAATTACTTAACAAAATAAGACTGTTATAGCTATTAGGGCCAGGGCAATAGTCACTGAGGACATTAGAAAAAAAAATTATTTTTCTACTACTAGTAAACAGAAAAATACCCTCTCTCACCCATAATAGCTCTAAATTCACATATAAATTGCATAAAGCTATTCTAATACCCTGATACTTAAAACTAGGGGGGAAAAATTACAGATTATCTAGGGTAATCCTTTTGTTCCACAAATGAGGAAAATAAGGCCCAGTGAAGCTAAGTAGTTGGCCAAGGATGTGGGGTTAATTCACAGGACAGCTGGGACTTTCCTTCAGGCCTTTCTTGTTCTGTTGTCACTTGGCCTGGGGGAGCCCTCTTGTGTCACTTAATATTAGAGGAGGATTTGACTTGTTTTGCCACTGAGCCCAACAAGCAGCAGCTCTGGCTGTTCCTGACAACACAAGGGAAGGGACAGCCGCCAATATGGATTTTCAATTTAGTTCGAGGGAGTTGGCAAGGGAGGTAAGAGAAAGAGTTATTTGGCATTTCCAAATCAATATGCCCCCTTCACCCTTGCATAATACACAATCTACTACTTTAAATAAACTAAACATATTTATTTTTCTCTTTCCAGGCCTCTGACTAATGGTTGTTATAAGAAATTAAAAATACATTATTTACAATTAGCTATTATTTAAAAAGGCAGGGGGGAAAACATGAATTCACACTCCCACACACCTGTTCCCCACTCTCTCCAGAGACTGACTTTCCAGGCTTTCTTGCTATTTGGTTTTTCTGTCTCCAAACCCAAGAGACCACTGTGGCAATGAAGAAAAGTTGTAGATTTGTATTAGCTGTACTACTGTGCCCTTCCATTAGTATGTACAATCAAGAGTTGACTGGAGGGGACAGGGGAAGAAAGGGGGACAGAAAGAAGGAGAAAGGGCAGGAGAGAGGAGGAGAGAGAAAAAAATGCTCAAATATTTAAGATATAAAATAAGAAAACCATGCGGCAACAAAGTGAACACATTTCCCCTTCTGAAGAAAGATTCACTGCAAATTGCCAGTCTGCAGACACGAACAGGAAGAGTCACAGGACCATAGCTCCATTTCTTCTTGACCTGAAAATAAACAGGAACCAAAAACATACCTGGCAGAGTCCTGCAATCAGAACTCAGCTAATCCCATGCAGTGACTCCTGATCTTTTGATGAATGATTTGTTTCTCCTAAAATTACCCTGTCATGAAGTACAAGTGGTTTTTAAAACAATATATAACTAAGACCAAACTATTTTAAAAGGTTTGCTAAATGTTCTAGAACATCTGAAAATACTTAGCATTAAACAGCAAACACAGGCTGGAATGTGTTAGTTGGTATCTTATTATTGTTTGTAGTGCACTCTACCTACCTCACAGGGTTGTTGTGAGGAAAACTGTCAGATTTTGAAAAATGCCTTGAGCTCCTCGAAGGAAAGGCGCTATATAAATGCAAAAACAAACAACAACAATAAAAAACTATTTGTACAATCTGTAATTTCTAAACAGGTACAGTATTTGTTGTAGTAAAACTTCTTAAAACAGTGATATTTCAGAACCTTATGAGCTCAACAAGATAATAAGGCCGGGTGGTTAAAATTCTTTTCTTCCCATATTATACAATATTACCATTGATTAAGTTAGAAGGTTTAAAAATCTTCATTTTGTATTCTACTCAAGCACCTAATTGGAAAGTGATATTTAAAGTAAATTATAAATTCATATCCAACGTGGATATGAATATGCAAATATAAACAATAAAAACCAGATGGCTACAGATGGGAGGGTAAGGACTATGCAAGCCAATACCTGGATTGCAAAAAACATCCAGACAAGTTTCAAAGCAAAAAGTGCCCTGAGGCAATTTTTCTTGCTTTGTAAAGCTGTCTCCTCCTCCATCTCCCCTGCACTTGGTCATACTGCCTAAACAAGGGAACATAAATGAAAGCACCCATCCTTCTTTGTAACATCTTGCTCTGAACTCCTTTTAAAAAAAATCAGAGATATTATCAACAATTCTATTCTCTTGTTAAAAATAAGAATTTAATTGGCCAGGTGTGGTGGTGCACGCCTGTAATCCTAGCAGCTTGGGAGGCTGAGGCAGGAGGATCTTGAGTTCAAAGCCAGACTCAGCAAAAGCTAGGTGCTAAGCAACTCAAGTGAGACCCTGTCTCTAAATAAAATACAAAATAGGGCTGGGGATGTGCTCAGTGGTCGAGTGCCCCTGAGTCTAATCTCCAATACCAAAAGAAAAAAAGAAAAGGAATTTAAGTTTCATAACTGACAAGTCAATTAAATGAACATTTCCCAATAAATTCAAATAAGTATTTCATGTGTAATAAGTACTCATGCTCCAATTATGACCTACTTGTTGGTAACTATAGGAATACATTATAATTAAACATAATTATTCAAAGTAAAGCCAGTTTTGGAAATTCAAAAATCATTAAACATTTGTGTTTTGTTTGCGGGACAGGGGATGGAACCCAGCCTTTTCCTTTTCTCGTTTTGAGATGGCCTTGCTAAACTGACCATGTTGGCTTCAAACTTGTGATCTTTCTGCCTCAGCCTCTCAAAGAGCTGGGATTCCAGTGTTGTGTCACAACCACTGGCAACATATACTGTTTTTTTTTTTTTTGGTGGTGCTAGCTATTACACTCAGGTCACACATGCTGGGCAAGCTGCGATACCTCTTTTTAGCTGCAGCCCCAGCCCCATATACTGCTTTAAGACACTATTCTTGGAGGTGCACTGAAAGAAGTAGAAGAGAGGCAAAAGGCATAAAAAGGAGAAACTAAAAAATGTCAAATTATAGATGCATAAACATAAACAAAGACACCATTCATATACAATTACTATAGAGATAGCATGGAGAATTCAAAATTCAAGATCTACTACATCTTCCAGTTATACTTCCTTTGCACACAATGACTGAGAAGTCTTCAAATGCCAACAATTTAAGAAGTATTTTATGAACTGCTCCAGGAAAGCATTATCTATTTTCCTTATTTTCTATAGCTTAATATATCTGAAAATGATTTATATCAACATTCTCATAAATTCTTGCTCAAAAGATGAATAGCCAAAAAGAATAATTTTATTTTCAACTAAGTTTACCCACCAAGATTAAATGAAAATCTGTATCTTTCACTAAAATGAACAATATTCATTAATAAAATTTCTGCGGGTCTGTAGATAGAGCTCAGAGGAGAACACCAGCCTCACATGTGAGGCCTGGGCTTGATCCCCAGCATTCTGCATGCACCCACAAGTCTGTATATTCCCAAATGTCAGCTCAAAAAGGACAGTCCTGAGAGCCCTGGCAGGGGAGGGGATGTCACCACATGCACCATGGCGGCCACAGGGCTGGCACAGTGCAGAGGCTGACCTGTGCGATCCCAGGATCTGGAGGCCTGGCTGCTCCATACCAGGCTATTTTAGGAACAGTGAGTGTGATTAAATGTTGTTAAAATATGAATAAATTTTTTTGTGTGTGGGTTTAGCTTGTTTAACCAGTTTTTATTTTAGATGCTTCAATTTCTGTGGGAGTAGGGTGCACTTTAACTTCAGTATTTTAATATTTGTGTGGTCATCGTAAAATTCACATTTTATTTATTTGCTGGAGATCAAACGTAGGGGCCTCACATATGCTAAGCAGTGCTCTACTACTGAGCTACATACATCTCCAACCCCTCTGAACTTCACATTTTATGACTACACCGTTTTAAGCCAGCCTTTGGAAACTATACATGAGGCACTTTTAATCCATTTATCACATCACAACCAAACTCACAGGCCAGAATTAGGACCTAATAGCTATTCTAAATGAGGTCTGGGAGTTTATTAGAAATGCAGAATCCCAGGTCCTGCACCAAAGCTACTGAGTCAACTTGCATTTTAACAAGATTATCAGGTGATTCACATATGAACTAATGATAAGCATCAGTGGCCTAGGAGAACTCTGTGGAGTATTCCCTGTTGCAAAAGCCAGGATATAAGCCTTCATCCTCTGGAATAAAGCACTCGAAGAGTTCTCTCATAAGCCACTAAAACTTTTGTTACAATTTTGATGGGATAACTTTCTAAAATATTTTATATGCTCTCATATCTCAGTATACAGAACACAGTCAACATAACTTTCTCAAGAGATTTCAGGCCAAAATTGTGGGCCTTCACAGTGACATCCAGAAGGCTACTTCTGTGCAAAAAGTGGTTCACATATTTATACTCCCTAACTCAGGAAAAATGGTGGAAGGTGGGAGCTAAGAGGTGACTCAAATTCCACCAGGATCTTCTAGGAGGAGAACACTGGGCTTTTATGTCCAATAATAAAAAAGAAAAAAAAAAGGAAAATGGACTTAAAAAATAATGTACATTAGATCTTTTTTTTTTTTTTTTTTTTGTGATGCTGGGGGTTGAACCCAGGGCTTTGTGCATGTGAGGCAAGCACTCTACCATCTGAGCTATATCTCCAGCCCTGTCTACTAGATCTTAATTGGACATCAGGGTATCTAATCTTGATAATCTTCCAGAAAACAACCAGTCACCTGGAAGCAACTATTTAAATAATCCTTGAATTCCATCCAAAATTTCACTTTATTTTAGTGGGAAAAAAAACCACATGGCTATAGAAAAAAAATTTCTTTGTTTCTGGATTTAGAATATAATTGATAAGAGGAGTATACAGTGTCTTGTTTTAATACCAGCAAAGGATAAAATTAAAATTAAAAGGGGGAAAAAGACACCCCAAGATTCCCTACAGTCAGCTGTCCCCCTGTCAACTGTGAGTGCCCATCTACTGGCTTTCCAATTCCTCCTGGACTGTCACAGACATGGGCAACAAATGCCAGTGAGAGTACAATGGAGATGAGAGGGGCAAGCCCAGACTGGCTCTCCATCCTAAGCCCCTGCTAGCTCACTCCCCACCAGATGCATCACCCTCTCCCACAGAGGACAAGAGGCAGAAGCTGCAAAGCTGCCTATTTGGTGGCAGAAACCATTTTGAAATGATCTAAGGATCTTTTTAGAGAATGACAGAGAATATTTAAGAGAATATGAATAAAGGAGTTATAGACCTCAGATGTTAAAAGATGAGAAATTTCAAGATGAATGTATTAAGTATTTAAGTATGAAAATATGTAAATATATATATTTAGATTTTGACACTCAAAATACACATGGTTTCTCACCTGCATACCAGTATAATCATTTAAAATAAATATTTCCTTGATTTATAATAATTAGCTGAATTGCAGAGATTAAATATAGAGGCAAAATTCTATATATTTATTTAAAAGGATTAAAGTCCAGTAAAATCATGAAAAATAACTGATTTAACCTAAGTTGGAAAATAGCAAGCATCCATTTTCAAGGCTTTAGAGGGTGCCGGTGAGCTCTTACTTCTAGCTAATATAGTCCTCACCAGTGCTGGAAGCAACACGTGAGGCCACTCCTGCTGTGCTTTGTGACGGAGGTAAAGTAAGAACACAGAACCAAAACAGACCCTCAGCGGGCACAGAAAACCCTTCTGCAACACATAATTTGCTTTAGCATCATTTAACATTTTTAATGTATGAAATTTTGAACAAAAGTAAAATTAGCCATTCCGTTTTCTTGAATTTAGCATCATCATCTGTTCCATTCAGGAAAAAGACTTAAAATTACCTAGTATTCATTTTGTGTGTTTGAAAACCTAAATAGGGATCAAGAACCAAACTGGTTGCTAGGTCATCATTTTCACAGAGTTCCTTGGCGGACATTCCAGAAGATGGTACATAACGACTCTGTCCTTCAAATCCAGAATTACCATTACCTGCAAAAAGCAAAAGAAAGAAAAGTAATTCAAACTGAAAACTCCTTTACCTACCTAAAAATCTTCAGATTCACTGCCAGTTAAAACTAGTGATCAAACACAGAAATCAACATATTTCAATCAGCCGTAGTTATAAAACAGAAAACCAAATGCAGTAAACTAAATCAATTATTTAGAATATTTTTATTTTTCTTCTTTTTTTGGGAGGGTGGTACTTAGCAATAGAGCACTTGCTGCATATTCGAGGCCCTGGGTTCGATCCTTAGCACCAAATAAAGTATATTATTAATTAAATAAATAATTAAATAATTAATTAAATAAAGGTATTGTATCCGACTACAACTAAAAAATAAAAATGTATTTTATTTAGAGACAGGGTCTCACTGAGTTGCTTAGCACCCGGCTTTTTCTGAGGGCTGGCTCTGAACTCTTGATCCTCCTGCGTTAGCCTCCCAAGTTGCTGGGATCACAGGTGTGTGCCACTGTGCCCAGCTATGGCTGTCTCTTCATGTTCTTAATGATATCCCTTAAAGTGTGAAAGTTCGGGGCTCAGTGGCAGAGCACTCGTCTAGCATGCGTGAGGCACTGGGGTCCACCCTCAGCACCACATAAAAATACATAATAAAATAAAGATATTGTGCCCACCTATAAGTAAAAAATAAATATTAAAAATAAGTGTGAGGAGGGCTGGGGTTATAGCTCAGTGGTAGAGCACTTGCCTAGCATGTGTGATTCCCTGGGTTCGATCCTCAGCACCACATAAACATAAATAAATAAATAAAATAAAGACATTGTGTCCAACTACACCTAAAAAATAGATATTTAAAAAAGTGTAAAAGTTGGCAATTATTTTATTATTATTTTTTAGTTGTAGTCGGATACAATACCTTTATTTAATTTGGTGCTAAGGATCGAACCCAGGGCCTCGAATACGCAGCAAGTGCTCTATTGCTAAGCCCCAACCCCGGCCCAAAAGTTGGCAATTTTGATGAAATTTTTTGTTCCTTTTATCTTTAGTTTCATATCTTAGAAACCACTGCCTAATCCAAAGTCAGGAGAAATTATGTCTGTTTTCTTCTAGGAACTGCATAGATTTTGCTCTTACATGTAGGTATTTGATTCATTTTGAGTTAATTTTTACATATTGTGTGAAATAGGATTTCAACTTCATTCTTCACATATAGATACTAAATTTTCTCATCATTATTTACTTAAAAAATTTCCTTACTGTGCTGATTTTTCTTGGCAGTCTTGGCAAGCATCAACTGACCAAAAATGTGAGAATTAGACTCTCATTCAATCTACATGTCAATGCCATATCATCTCTGTTTTGATTACTCCCTTTGTACTAAATTTTGAAATTGGAAAGTATGAGTTCTCCAAATTTGTTCTTTCTCAAGATTGTTTTGGCTATTCTGGGTCTCTTGAATTTCCATAAGTATTTTAGGATCAGTTTGTCATTTTCTGCAAAGAAGTCAATTGGGATTCGACAGAGACTCTGCTGAATCTATAAAAGTCACTTCAGGAATACTGCCATTTTAACAACATTAAGTCTTTTAATCATAAACCTTTCCATTATTTAGCTCTTATTTAATTTCTTTCAGCAATAGTTTGTAGTTTTCAGAAGTAAGTTTGACATGGTTTTCTTTAAAAAAAAAAATTTTTTTTTTAGTTGTAGATGAACAGCATTTTTGTTTATTTTTATGCAGTGCTAAGGATCAAACCCAGTACCTCACACGTACTAGGCAAGTACTCTGTCACTGAACTACAACCCCAGCCAAGTTTCACGTATTTCTAAAATTATCATGAGATTTTCTTTTTTAAAAAAATTCTTATTTATTTATTTAATATTTATTTTTTAGTTATCGGCGGACACAACATCTTTGTATGTGGTGCTGAGAATCGAACCCGGGCCGCACGCATGCCAGGTGAGCGTGCTACATCCCCAGCCCTTTTTTTTTTTTAAAGACAGAGAGGGGGGAGAGAGGGGGGGGGGGAGGGAGGAGGGGGGGAGGGTTATTTTTTGGTTCTCCGCGGACACAACATCTTTGTATGTAGAGCTAAGGACCAAACCCAGGCCGCATGCATGCCAGGCAAGCACGCTACGGCTTGAGCCATATCCCCAGCGCCATCATAAGATTTTTCTTAACTTCATTTTTAAATTGTTCATTCCAAGCACATAAAAATGATTGATTTATTGCATATTGATCTTGTATCCTACAACCTTGTTGCGTTTCAAGGTTCATCCCTTGCTATGGTCAGATAATGTTCTAACATTTCTTTAATGGTTTCCCAGGTTTTCTATATTATGCTACCACGTCATCAGCAAAATAGATGGTTTTACTTCTTCCTGTCCAATCTAGATGGCTCTTAGTTCATTTTCTTGACTAACTCTCTGACTGGAGCCTCTAGTACAATATTAAGTGGAAGTGGTGAGACTTGACACCCCTGTTTTGCTCCTGGATCTTAGTGGGAAAATATCTAGGCTTTCATCATTAAACATAACCCTAGCTGTGAGCTATGGTTTTGCACAGCTGTCCTTCATCAGCTTGAGGTTCTCCTTTCTATTCCTGGTTTTCTAAGTACTTCCCATCCTAAAAGCAGGCTGAATTTTGCTAAATGCCTTTCCTGCAGCCATTGAAATGACCTCGTCATGTTTTGTCTTTCATTCTACTGATTTGGTTTATTACATTAATTGATTTTCAGATTTTAAAACAACCCTACATTCTAAGGATAAACCCCAATAGCCATGCTGCAGACTCCTTTTTATAAGCTTTTGGCTTTAGTTTGCTAATATATATATATGTTGTTGATAGACCATACATGGTGCTGAGAATCCAACCCAGTGCTTCACAAATGCCAGGCAAGTGCACTACCGCTGAGCCACAGCCCCAGCCCAAATTTGCTAGTATTTTATTTAGGATTCTTTTGTCAATATTCAAAGGAGATGTTAATCTATAGTTTTCTGATGCTGTCTGATTTTGGTGGCAGGGTAATAAAACAAGTTATCAAGGATTTCTTTGCCTTCTATTTTTTGGAAGAGTTTATAAAAAATTGGTACTAATTCTTTAGACATCTTAGAGAATTCACAAGGAAGCCATCTGAGCCTGAAATTTTGTGAGGGGGTTTTTCTTTTTCTTCTTTTTTAACTCAACCTCCTCTCTCTTAGTTTTTTTTTTTTCCCACAAGTTTTATTTCTTCTTGAATCACTTTAAGCTGTCTGCTTCTAGGAATCTGTCCATTTTATTAAACTTACCTGATTTGTTGGTACACTAGTGCTCATGGTATTGTTACAACATCTCTTCCATTTCTGTAGAGCAGTAATGGTAATGTTTCCTATTTCATTCTAGATCTTAGTACTTTTGAGTTTTTTCTTTTTTTCTTGGTTTTGCTTAAGGTTTGCTAGTCTTGTTGATCTTTTCAAAAATCAACTTTTGTTTTGCTGATTTTCTCTTTTTTTCTGTTCTCCGTTTTGTTAATTTCCACTTTAATCTTCATTATTTTTTTCCTGCTATTTGCTTCAGATTTAGTTCATTCTTCTTTTTCTGGTGTTCTAAGGTAGAAGACTAGGTAACTGATTTGAGATCTTCTTTTGCAATATGGGCATTTACAATGACCATAAATTTCCTTTTAAGCTGCTGCTTTATCTGCATTCCATAAGTTTTGGTACGTGTATCTTCATTTTCATTCATCTTGTAGTGTTTCCTTTTTGATTTCTTCCTTGATTTATTGGTTATTTAGGAGTGTGGTGTTTAATTTTCATGTATTAGTAAAGTCTCCCAAGTTTCTTTTTTTCTAATACTTAATACCTTTATTTTTTATTTTTATGTGGTTCCGGGGATCGAACCCAGTGCCTCACACATGCTAGGCAAGCACCGTACCACTGAGCCACAACCCCAGCCCTCCCAAATTTATATGAATTTCTAATTTTACTACACATTGGTCAGAGAACATACTTTTAGGATTTCAATCCTTTCAAGTTCCTAAAACTCATTACATGGCCTAGCACATGATGCGCCCTGGAGAATACTTCATGGAAAAAACTTCATGCATACTGAAGAATAATGCATATTCTCCCATTCTTGTGTGGAATGTTCCTTAGATGTCAGATAGGTCTAGTTATTTTGCAGTGTTATATTTAAGTCCACTCTTTCCTTGCTGATCTTCTGCCTACTTGTTCCATCAATTACTGAAAGTGGAGTATTCGAATATCCAAATTATTACTGAGTTGACCATTTCTACCTCCTCGATTTTGTCAGCTTTTGTTTCAGGCCTTTATGGGGTGTGATGTTAGGTGAAGTTGCTACATTTTATCCAAGATGTGGCACTACTTTGTGTTCTCCTGTTTCTTTCCCTGTCTCTTTCTGTACCATTCTTGACCAATAGCATTCAATGTGACACTGCCATCTCCACACTTTTGAGTTTTCCCACCTCCATCTACTCGTGGCAAAGTACAAGTCATATAATGAACATTTCTTAAATTCTTGTTTATCTATGACAATTAAAAACATTTTTGCACTATGATCCACAAAAAGCAGCCAATAGTAATTTGTGAAATCACTTCAGAAATGCCTATTTTACTGACCACAACCAATTCCAATGATAAAGTCACTCACTACATTTCTCAAGCTTTGAGGTTCCCATTAAATGCTAAGGGGTGAGACAGGATCAAGGTTTATACTGTCAGCAGCCTCAGTGGTGAGCTGGTGTCCACCCAGAAGATAGCCCATAAAGCCTTGGACTTTCTCCTACTCTTACCCAAGCAGGAATCATACCTGGTTTTCTAGGAAACACTGACTTGATCTGACACTACAGAAAACCCTAAGCTAATCCAAACTACAGAGAATTGGCCAAGAACAATTCGAATTGAGAATATTCAATAGTGGCTAGATTGATGTTAAGAAAAGCAAAATTAGGGTCTGGGATTGTGGCTCAGCAATAGAGCACTCGCCTAGCACGGGCAGGACCCGGGTTCAATCCTCAGCACCACATAAAAATAAAGGCATTGTGTTGTTGTGTCCATCTATACCTAAAAAATAAATATTTAAAAAAAAAAAAAAAAACACCTAAAAAGTTGTTCTTGGGGCTGGAGTTGTGGCTAAGTGGTAGAGCGCTCGCCTAGCATGTAAGAGGCACTGGGTAAGATATTGTGTCGACCTAAAAGCTAAAAAATAAACATTAAAACATATGCCACCATCACTCACAGTTCACCCCTTATAAACCAAGGAGCTGTGACCTGTGAGCTACTAAGAAGGTAGTTCTATTTGTTCTCCATTCTATGTATCACGTAAATTAGATTTATCTTTAGTATTCGTATTATTCTTTTGAAACATTTATGGAAGTTATGCAAAAAGTACATCTTTATACTTATACTGAACATAAAAAAATATATCTTAAAAGTTACAAGAAATTTAGTATTTCAAAAATTTTTATAGAACAAATCAATTGCTGGGCATCTGTTGCACACATGTAATCCAAGCAACTTAGGAGGCTGAGGTGGGAGGATTGCAAACTCAAAGCCAGCCTCAGCAACTTAGAGAGACCCTGTTTCAAAATAAAAAAATTAAAAGGGCTGGGAATGGGCTGGGGATATAGCTTAGTTGGTAGAGTGCTTGCCTTGCATACATAAGGCCCCAAGTTCAATCCCTAGCACCACCACCAAAAAAAAAAAAAAAAAAAAAAGGGCTGGGAATGATGTGGCTCAATGGTCAGTTGTCCCTGGGTTCAATCCCTGGTACCGGAAAGAAAAGAACAGATCAAAAGTATGGATAGAAAAACATGATTAAGATTACATAGAGAGGGCTGGGGATGTAGCTCAGTTGGTAGAGTGTTTGTCTTGCATGCACAAGGCCCTGGGTTCAATCCCCAGCACCATCAAAACAAAAATCCAAAAGAATAGAGCATTAAACTTATGTTCTAAATATTGTTCAATAAGAATAAAAACTGGGGGCTGGGGATGTGGCTCAAGCAGTAGCGCGCTCGCCTGGCATGCATGCGGCCCGGGTTTGATCCCCAGCACCACATACCAACAAAGATGTTGTGTCCGCCGAGAACTAAAAAAATAAATATTAAAAATTCTCTCTCTCTCTCTCTCTCCTCTCTCACTCTCTCTTTAAAAAAAAAAAAAATAAAAACTGCTAAAACCCTTAAGAATAAAAAAACTATACTGATGGGCTGTGTTGTGGCTCAATGGTAGAGTGCTTGCCTAGCATGTGTGAGGCACTGGGTTCAATTCTTAGCACCACTTATAAGTAAAATAAAGATCCACTGACAAAAACAAAAACGTATCCTGGTAACCCAGGGCTTTGTGCATACTGGGCAATCCATACTCTAGCCCTACAAAGTTATTTTTATTTTATTTTTATTTTTTTTTTTTAAGAGTGAAAGAGGAGAGAGAGAGAGAGAATTTTTAATATTTATTTTTTAGTTCTCGGCGGACACAACATCTTTGTTGGTATGTGGTGCTGAGGATCGAACCCGGGCCGCACGCATGCCAGGCGAGCGCGCTACCACTTGAGCAACATCCCCAGCCCCACAAAGTTATTTTTATAACAAAAGAAAACAGTATACATTACAAACTGGAAAGAATCATAATCAAAACAGTAATAGTGTTTGTGTACATACATCTGCTTGATCTCCGCTCAACTGCGTTTTTGCCAGTCTTCAAGGTGTCCTTGCCCGGGTGCTGTAATTTTGATTGATGCTGCTGATGGTCATTAGACAACTTGCCTCCATTTCTCCTGCCATTCATCACCATGTTCTTGGATTCTCCCAACCACTTCATACCCACAGACAGCCTGGCCCAGGTGCATTTAGTCACTCTCTTCAAATAGCTTAGAGAATAATTTCAGTGTTCTCTCCTATCAGAAACAAAACATGAAAAACAAAACAATATGGGGAGGTAAATACATGAAAAAGTATGCTAAACCCACCCCAAGAAAGACACATAAGACTGAAATTAATTTAGTAATAATGTCTGCATTCTGAAAGACTATTTTAGCTTCCCGAACCATACCATGTCACGTTCAGTACTATACTGCTCCCAGACTCTAGTCACAATATAAACTACATAAGACAGAAGGGATCTTTCTGACTTGTTCATTCCTTGTGCTTAAAAGAGTGACTGGCAAACACTAGGTGCTCAATAAGTATTCACCTTTCAGTCAATCAATAAGAAGCATCTTTGCTCTTTATCTTGCTGACATGTAGGAACAGCTCTATAATGCACTCAAATTACAGGTTTTGGTGATACTCTATGAGCTGGGTAAACTACAAAGAAATCATGTCCTTGTCTGAAGGAAAGTTTAGGAAAAGGCACTTAAGTGAACTTCTGTCCACCGTGGTAAATGGACTACCATTGTTGTTAACGGTATAAAAAATGATGCCCATTTTATCACTATTCTATCATTCTATCACATGGAATAAAAAAATGATGCCCATTCTGTAACTTCATTATGGAATTATGCTGTAGTCTAATCACATTTAAAAGGCCCAAAGATAAGAAAGCACAAGAATATACAACTGTGTAGCTAAAAGAACTTTGTGATCACTAGCACAATTCCAACTTACAGATGAAACCAGGGCCCATTCCAATCTGCCTGCAGTGGAAACGTGTGTAGAACCTAAGTGCTTTTACCCAAGGATTGCTTGACTGCACCAACAAGGTCATATAGGAAGTTTGATTTACAAAACATATAGAAAGTATAAATAATGGACTTTAAAAAAAAAAGTCCATTTTTTATACTTAAGTGCTGGGATTAAACCCAGAGCCTTCCACGTGCTAATAAGCACACACTCTACCAATAAGCTACACTCCCAGCCCCTTAACAAATGACTTTCAAGTACTCCCAGCTGGGATTACAGTTTTGTATCACAGTGCCCTGTATAGCACCTACACACAGTAAGGTTGAAAAATAAAGTAATGTACCATGGCCCTCTCTCACCTTTCTCCTCTCTCTGCCTAGGCTACTATCACCCATGTCCTTGTGTCTGGCTAATTTAGTTATGCCCCAATTTAGTGTTTAGGATCTCTACAAAATCTTCCTTGACCTTCACTTCCCTAGTACAAAACAAATGAAAGGCTTTAGGTCACTTGTAACTAACCATCTGCTTCCTTAATTGACTTGAGAGTTCCTGAGGTCAACAATCCATTTTTTTTTATCTCTGACCCCCGTGTATCTAGCATAATGTAGAGTAGATCAGAGGCACTCAACTGATGAAAGAATAAATGAGGCTGTGCTCTAAACCAGGTCACACAAAAAAACTGTTTTGTGTGTGTGTTTTTTTTTTTAAACTGTAATTAAAGTTACTGCCTGACCTCTTCAAATCTCCTTCTATTTCAAGATGCCTATGGTGCTAGGGACAGCAAAAGAAGATCCTGCACAGGTACAGAAATGGTAGGACTCACAGCCACCACCAGCAACCTCCCTACCCTCTGTCACTCTGATTCTGGCTCAGTCCCTACTTCTACATCTCTAGGAAAAAAGGGCAAGGAGGAGAAGCTAAAGTACTTTTTGTCATTTAGGGACTCTATCCCCAGAACACCTCATATAACACATGATTTGTATGACTGAAGAATGTAACTTTAAGACTCTAATTTTCCTCAATTATAAGACCTAAAGGCTATCTGCATGGAGCAGAAGGAGGAAACTGCAGATAGAATTAAAGAGACACAAAAGATAGCAAGCCATCTCTCTATGGAGAATCCTTATGTTTCAACCAAGATTCCCACTCAGCAGGTACAAAGCAGAATCTGGGAATGAGGCCCACCTGGGGATGACCTCCAGGTACAGCAGTGTTAAGAATTATGTTTACACTCATTTTATCATCTATCAGGGCAAAGAGCAGATGGCAAATTTAAAAACAAATTATGGAATAAATTTTATTGAGGAAATTATATCATTTCAGCAATACACATTTCAGCCAGTTTATAGAACAGACTGAGACCCATGCCATTTTATAATATCACTCTGACTAAATGTGGGTAAATGATCCAAATTGTTAACAACTGGGACGTGGGTCTCAATTACATTGTGGTCAATTATTGTTTGAACTGAAGGTCCCATAATGTGATAGGCTCTTCTGTCAATCACAGTTGAGGCACACTGCACGTACCTACATATGGCCTAGCAGAGATGCCTGTCCTTTCCACATAGCCACAAAACAGCGATCAGTAAAGCAGTTCTAATAAAGCTATCAGTCATTTCGGGGCTATCCATAAACTTTTAGCTCTACTAATTATCAGAATATTGTTTGTTCTGGCAACAAACAATATTAGACTCTGTTCTTATGACATGATCTTTTCTCTAGGACCGCAAAAGCCAGCCCCGGTTGAAAGTTATAGACACTAAGGGCAACCAGGAGTTAAAGACACTGTCTTTCTGTTAAAGACAGAAAGCCTGGAGGCCTCCCCCAACTTATACCAATGTAGTCTCTCCGCCATGGAACAAAGAGGGCTCACATGGAAATGCCCCCTAGTTTGATTTGGTTGACAATATCTGAACTGATTAACCACTGACTATATTTAGAACTAAAAATTACTTCAATTTTATCCCAAAACTGGCAGAAGAAAGAAATTTAAGAAAGAAGTAATGGCCACTCCTTAAGTGCAGAACTACTATCTTTCTCAATTCTAATTTCCCAATATAAAAATGTCAGGAAAATTATTAAGACTTCTATATCCAGATACTGCTGGGGGCACTGAAGACTCAACAAAGAACAAAACAAGGTTTCTGCCCTCATCTGTGCTTATGTAGGTTAGTGAACAAAGTACTAGGAAATAACAAATAAGAAACAATAAATAACATCAATAAATTTAGTTAACAAGTAAATGTCAGCACCTTGGGGAAAACAGAGCAGTTTGTGGTGGCAGGGGTGATGGTGGAGAGCTGAGGGAAGCTGACAGACACCTGGGAAAGTGTGCAGCAAGGCCCGGGGAAAGGGAAGCATGAAGCCTGGAGCCGAAATGCCAGTCTGAGGAACAGCGCAAAGGCTGGGTGGCTGAAGCAGATTAGAGGGGGCATAGGCACAGAGCACACAGAAGCTTCTAGAAGAAGGAACATGAAACATGAGGTTTCAGAAGTCACTGGAAACTAAGGCATTTACTCCCAGTGGCATGGAAAACAGAGGATCCAAGTCAGCCTTTTAAAGGACCACGCTGGCAGCTTGCTATGTGACAGGGCCACAAATGAATACTTTAAAAAAAAAATAGTTTTAAGAATCTCTAGGAACAAGAGAAAGCAGGGAGACCAGCAGAGAGATCACTAAAACCAAGCGGAGAACTAGTGGCCTGCAGCAGTGGAGGTAAAAAGAAGAGGTGGAAGTCTTTTTTCAAAGATTTATTGACAGTCGACACTTACTGACAGACTAAATGCGGAGGTGAGACAAACGGGACTCAAATGTGCCTCCAAATGGAAGACTGGATTAATACTCAGGTGATGACAAAGACTACAGGAAGACTGGGTTTTAGCAAGGGTCTGGGTGGAGGATTTTGGCTCTCGTTTTTTGAGATACCCATTAGAGACACCAGTAGCACAGGTAGCTGGACACAAGGTCCTGGAGTACAGGTCAAGGTTAAAGAGAGATATCTAGAGAGTGAGTGTTGATGGTGTTCTAAGCCATTGGACCAGACAAAATCACCCAGGCATGAATGTACATAAAAGAAACCCAACAACTGATGGGGCCTGCTGATGAGGTCAAGACTAGGAAAAAACACAGGACACTAGAAAGATGCAACCAGCGAGGAAGGAGAGGAACCAAACCAAGGAAGATGTCCAAGCAGGAAGGCTTATTCCCAGAAGTATCTCTTTCTCTAAACTGGACATGATGGGCCACTGCTCAGAAACGATAAGAACTTCTAAACTGCATGTGACAGCTTAACACATGTGCTGAGGAAGACAGAGGAACTTTTGCTAAGAAATAGATGGCATAGGGAAAGAAGAAGAATAGCAAATAATAATAGTAGTGGTAGTTATTATTTTTATTAAGAAGTTTCACATGCCAGAAAAGATATGTAAATTAACTCAGCATAGGGGAGGACAGATGATGGGAACTGGCTAATTAGAGAACACCATGCTTTCAAAGTTTTGTTTTGTTTTTTAATTAACAGTTAATTCTCTGGATTGGAATGATATGGACCATCTGATTGTGAGAGTGGGGTAGAATTCCCTCTATTTTTGTAAGCTTCACAAAATGGCACAACCAGGGCTGGGGTGGCTTAGCAGTGGAGTGCTTGCCAAGCATGCATGAGGTCCTGGGTTCCAGCTAAGGAAATGCAACTGTGACTATGCTCCAAGATGGTAAGCACCATCCCTGAAAGGACTAATGTCAACAGGACAGATGCACCCTCCATGGTTCTACTAGATCAACAAGAAAGGGAAGAAATACATTTTAAGACTCTACTAACAAATAAAAATAAAAGGGGGACAATTTAGGACCAACACGAAACATTTAAAAAGAGAGATGTGGCTTAGTGGCAGAGCACTTGCTTGCCTAGCTACCATCTGCAAGGCCTTGGATTCCATCCTAGCACTGCAAAGAAAAAGCAAGCAAGCTGCTAAAATTGAGAATCGTATGCAGGCTGGGGATGTGGCTCAAGTGGTAGTGCGCTCGCCTGGCATGTGCGGGACACTGGGTTCCATCCTCAACACCACATAAAAATAAAATAAAGATATTGTGTCCACCTAAAACTAAAAAATAAATATTAAAAAATAGAATTGTATGCAAAGAATTAAAAAGAAAGTTAATTTGTCCACACACCATAATGCCCCTAAGGTAAAAGTACCCCACACTCCTCACTACCAGGTACAACGGGGATCACTACCAATGGTAACACCAATAGCCATTTTGGGGGGATGTGGCTCAGTGGTGGAGCACTTTTCAATGTGTGAAAGGCCCTGAGTTCTATCCCCAATACCACCATCCCCTACACAGAGTTTCTACCTCAAATGTCTACAGTGAATATATTTATTTATAATTAGAAAGCAAAACAAAACCTCAAAGCGCTGATACTTCACCAGAAAGCAATGTGCTAGAAAATGTGCCTGGTTCCCATCAAGTGCCTGCATTATGGCAGGCAGTGACAGCCCCTCAACAGTCCCTTTACTGAACTATACGTTGTTTAGTAATTTTTGAGTTAGCTCGTCTCCAATTTGAGAACCTTGGTTCCAATCCTTTTTTCACTTATAGACAGGAGATATTTTGCTTAACATCCTTACACAAATCAGGACTTTTAAAAACCTATCATAAAAATAAAAAAACTGATTCTGAAGGACTATAAAAATTTTAACATAATTCCTGTGATATTACCAAGAAATCTCTAAGCAGTTTAACATGCTGAATTTGTCTGAAGACAGTTTATCTTAGGAGTACTCAGAGGCAGGGAAACAAACCCCAAGTGGTTGAAACAGAAAAGTTAACACACATTTTTAAAAAGCAGGCTTTAGCCTGTTAAGAGTATTTTTTGGAAATTTTTATTCAGAAAAGCAAACAAAACATTTTAAGTGATTCAGCTATAATCTGATATAAAACAATTCCACACACCCAAGAATTAACAGTGTTACCCCTGGAGAATGATTACAAGTCATTTTTATCTGGAACATATTCAACTTTTCGAAATGAACACACATTTGTAATAATAATATACATGCATGCATGTGTGTGTGTGTGTGTATGGAAGCAAGAAGTAAGGCAGGGGGCTGAGGTTGTGGCTCAGCAGTACAGCGCTTGCATAGTGCGGCTCCCTGGGTTCGATCCTCAGCACCACATAAAAATAAACAAAATAAAAGTATTTGTCCATCTACAACTAACAACAACAACAAAATTTTTTAAAGAAGTAAGGCAGGCTGGCTGCCCCCTGCACAGGACCTTTGCCTGTGGGATGCTGCCAGCCTGCCCTCCAGCCCCCGTCCAGCTCCACTACCCCAACCCCAGACATCCTTGTCACATTTCAACCAAGGCCACCACCACAGTACTCGCTTCTTGTGCACTTATTTGGTAACACCTACCTTCCCACTGGAGTTGAACTAGCTAAGGTATACTTTCCTAGCACTCACACCTAGCACCCAGGCCTGCCAAACCATAGGACCATTCACATCACACCTTCCTTTTTTTAAGTACTGGGGATTGAACCCAGGGGCAATTAACCACTGAGCCACATCTCCAGCCCTTTTTATTTTTTTATTTTGAGATAGGGTCTCTCAAGTTGATCAGGGCCTCACTAAGTTGCTGACACTGGCCTCAAATTTGCAATCCTGCTGCTTCAGCCTCCCAAGTCACTGGGATGACAGATGTGCACCACCACACTGGGCTACATCACATCCTCTTTCAAGTCTCAAACTTAACTGTTGCATATCCAGTTAGTCACTGGATCTTTCCTCCAAAACTACAATTACAAAAGAATTCTACAAAGAATTCCAAATTAGTCTCTATGAACCACTATTCCAAGTCCATCTGCAATACCATATACCCAATGTTCTACAAAACCCTACAGTGGTAATTCTAGTGATTAGGTCAATATAAGAAGCTTGCAGGGCTGCAGTTATGACTCAGCAGTAGAGCACATGCCTAACACATTGGAGGCCCTGGATTCGATCCTCAGCACCACATAAAAATAAATAAAACAAAGGTATTGTGTCCAACTACAGCTAAAAAATAAATATTAAAAATATTTTAAAAAAGAAGCCCTGCATCAGAGATAGTTCTGAAAAATATCCCAACATACCACTCACATACAGTTGTTCAGTTACCAATCTGTTAGAAAACTACCATGAATCCATGTTCATGCCTGCAAACTTAAATAGTTTTTTTTTTTTAGTTGTAGACGCGTCTATCTATTTATTTATTTAATGTGGTGCTGAGGATTGAACCCAGTGCCTCACACATGCAAGGCAAACGCCCTACCACTGAGCCACAACCCCTGCCCCATGCCTGCAAACTTAAAATCTGCTCCTACAAAGAGTTGTTAGAAATCTCACTTGAGAAGCTAGACACTTAACCTGTCAGAGCAGTTTAACTATTGCTAGTGGTGGGAAAGGAGATCTGTGTTTCTCTAGGCTCACAATTATGCCTCCACCTACATCAGAGCTGTCACTGCAACACTGGAGCTGCCATTTCAGCCATGGCACCTGGCACCTCTAAGAGTAGGTCTCTCCATACTTGTGAAAGGATGACAAGTGTCATGTTATTATTAGGTTGTCATTCCTGTTTCCTTCTCTAGCTTTTGCAGGGTAAAGCTCACATGTACTTCGCTTTGGCCAATCCAACAGCTTCCCCAAGCACCCTCAGGTGGCAATGCCCTCATCTGGTCCACCAGGGGAAAGGGGCCCTCTCAGGATTAAATGATGGTTAGAGATGCCATCACTAAATTTTTTAAACCACTGAGCATGGCAAATTGATCTGTTACTCTAAAGGAGACTGTAGTAGGCTGAAAATGACCCAAAAATTGATCAGATCCCAACCTCTGGAACCTGTGAATACTGCCATGTAAGGAAAGGGGTCTTTCAAGATGTCATTAAAGATTTTGTTACGGAGATTATCCTGGATCGTGCAAGTGCACCCTTAACACCATCATAAATGTCTTTGTAAAGGAGAGGCAGAGACTGGAGTGATGTGGCTAAGGGGAAAGGTATACTACTGCCACCAGATACTGGAAGAGTCAAGAGCAGATTCTCTTCTAGAGCACAGCCCCATCAAACACTGATTTGAGTCCTGTGAAAATGATACTGTGGGGCTGGGGTTGAACTCAGTGGTACAACGCTTTGCTTACAGGTGTGAGGCCCTGGGTTTGGTCCCGAGCACCACATAAAAATAAACAAATAAGGGGCTGGGGATGTGGCTCAAGCGGTAGCGCACTCGCCTGGCATGCGTGCGGCCCAGGTTCGATCCTCAGCATCACATACAAACAAAGATGTTGTGTCCGCCGAGAACTAAAAAATAAATATTAAAAATTCTCGAAAAAAATAAAAAATAAACAAATAAAAATAAAGATATTGTGTCCATCTACAACTACAAAAATATTTTTAAAATATTAAAAAAAAAAAGAAAAAGAAACTGATGCTGAATTCAGGGCCTCCGGAACCGTGGGAGAATACATTTCTGTTGTTTATAGCCACCAGGTATGCGGCAATTTGTTATAGCAGCCACAGTTAACTAATAGAGAGCATGAAAAAGTAAACCAAAGTAGAAATGCTTTACCATTATCAGATACCAGAAATATAAAATTCTAACACATATACACACACAAAGGGCATTTAAAACTACTTTGAAAGTTATTTTTTTCCCTTGCAGCTGCAGAGATAAAACACAGCTACAGGCTTATATGGATTCTGAAAATAAAACTAGCTTCCCAATTGCACATCTCATCACTCATGTACTGTGCTAAGCCAGATAACCAAGATCTTCCTTAGAAGCTTTATGATTGAACATTTTTCTATTTATATAAAGAATTATAATAACAGCTATTTAGCTAGAATTTTTCATTTAGTAAAACATTTTAAATAGCAAAACATCCACTGATTGGTAAGTTTATAATTAGACATGTGCATCTGCTTACTGATCTAATCCGACATATAATAAATTCCTAACTGCCTTATTACAGAAAATATTGCTTCACAACTTCTCACGTGTCCATGTCCAGAGGGATTTTACATAAGAAAGAATTCATGTCTACAGCAGTATCAGTAGGTATTTTAAAAATAAAGGTTATGTGGTTGGAAGAAAATTCAACAAAAACCAAAACAAAAACAACAAAACCCCCACAGAGAACAAGAACACCTGCTTCCCCATCTTTCCTACTGACCCACTGCTTACCTAGTACTAAGTATAAGTAAAATCCAAGATGCTTCTTTGTTACCCTTTCCTCTGAGACCCAACAGCTTCTCACTCTTCTAGAAACAGATGCCATCTGGTGTCAAATGTCTGTAAGTACAGCCTCAACAGCCCACAGTTCCTTAAAGAACAGGTAATTTCTACTGAGCAAAGGGTGAGGGGAACCTGAAAGGTGATTTCTGGGCTGGATTTCAAGGGATGACTGAGTCTGCCAAGTGGTTTACTGAGCCAGAGGGAGGCCACGGTGGCTTTGGCTGTGGCTCTGGAGTGAAAGCACCTGGGTCCCTCTCTTGACTCATCTAGTACTTTCTTAAATATTTTCAGTTGTCAATGGACCTTTATTTTATTTATTTATATGTGGTGCTGAGAATTGAACCCAGTGCCTCCCACATGCCAAGCAAGTACTCTACCACTGACCCAACCCCAGCCCCTCATCTAGTACTTTCGAGCAGTGTGACCAAGCATAAGTCATTTAACCTTACAGTCACCTCCTTGGTAAAATGAATCTTCCTGGATTTGGCACACAAACCGAATGAGCAGAAGTTGCTAATAAAGGTCTCCAACTGCCTCCTCTTTCCAACTATTAAGGCAAAAGCAAAGAGGGCCAGATGAACTAGACATTTCCTTTCCATTCCCCATCTAACCAAAGCTCCCACAAGGGGGAAAAAATATACCAGCTCACTCACATTTAAAAAAGGACAAATTTTCAAGAGAATGAAAAAGAACAGGCAGTGCTAATTTTGATAGAGAACTGAGCATCAGTTTTGCTATTCCTACAGCTCCTGAGAAGGAATGTGATTTCTGGCAACAGTGTGCATATTAAAAACCACACCTTGGGGCTGGGGATGTGGCTCAAGCTGTAGCGCACTTGCCTGGCATGCGAGCGGCCCAGGTTCGATCCTCAGCACCACATACAAACAAAGATGTTGTGTCTGCCGATAACTAAAAAATAAATATTAAAAAAAATCTCTCTCTCTCTCACTCTCTCTCTCTCTCTCTTTAAAAAAAAAAAAAAAAAAAAAAAAAAAAAAAAAAAAAAAAAAAAAAAAAACCACACCAAACTATACTCACATATCAACATTCAGAGGACTACAGATTTTGTTAGTTTGTTGTATATCTGGTAAAGCAGATTAATTTTTCTTACCTCATGTCCAGCTTTTATGATAACAGCTACAAGCACTTAGTGTTTCCAACATTCATTCTATCATTTGATTTTCGCACACTGTCAAGCAGGTAATTTTTCCTGGTTATCAGACAAGAGGTTGGAAAACTTTCTCAATTGTGCTCTAAAAAAGACTGATTTCTCTGGTGGAATACCGATATTAAAGACAGGAAATGAAATGTAATAGTAGTAGTGGGTGGGAAGAGAGATAACCTCTGGTGTTTAAGATAAAAGGATGACAAAACTTGGTAACAAACTAGAAACAGGTGGTGAGGAACTCAGGCTAAGTTAGAAATCTCTGGTGAGTGCGAGGCTGCAGCCTAGAAGACTGCAGGGCTAACATTTACTGAGCCAGAGAACACACCAGAAGGTGTGCAGAGGAGAGGAGCAAGCGTGGACTTGCTGAATGTGTGGAGAAGGGCAGTGCCAGGTGAAGCTGTCCTAAGATGTTAAAACTCAGAGGAGCAGAGGCTGTTGGGAGATTCACATTAATAAAAGGACTTCACAGCTTACCAAGCATTTCAACATTAAGTCATCATAAACACCTCAGATTCAAAGAGACAGGCTCGAGAGGCAAGTTACTTGCTCAAAGTAATTCACTTCTTCTGACAGGACACTGTACAACCCATAATACATGAAACAAACAAACAAATAGAAATCAGTCTGAGCTTTATCATGGGCAGTTAAATGAAAAGAGAAGAAAAGAAAGAGATGAGCAAGAGAGAATCACAGTATCCTCATGCACAATATTTGGGAAATGTGGGTAAGTGCCTAGCTCAATGTCCGATACATGGCTGTTCAAGAGGCAAGGATCTAATTCAGTAATTCTGGCATAGTAGAGGGAGACCACCTCCTAGCTGGACTGTTCCACCACCATTTCACATGATCACTTCACTCTGGTCCAAGAACTGTGCCAATCACGTCATGTGCACCACATCATTTACCCACACCACATCCTTTAACACACATACAATACTACCATTATAATCCCTTTCTTACTAAAATAATTAGGGAAAAAAATCAGGACACATCTAGGCCAAGAGTACATAATCATAACATCATGTAAGAAAGCAATACAAACCTGATGCAAACAATTTTAAATACAGTTTGCTCCATAATTGAAAAGTCAAACCCTAAAACATAAGGGACATGGTTCCCGATTTCATGGAGCTCTGGGTATTGTGTGGGAAGAGGAAAAAAAAAAAAAATCAAACAAACATGCAACTATAAATTCTGGTTAAGAGTTCTAAGGGGGACTGGGGATGTGGCTCAAGCGGTAGCGCGCTCGCCTGGCATGCGTGCGTGCGGCCCGGGTTCGATCCTCAGCACCACATACAAACAAAGATGTTGTGTCCGCCGAAAACTAAAATAAATAAATAAATATTAAAATTAAAAAAAAAAAAAAGAGTTCTAAGGGAAGCCAATAGATGTCAGCAGAGAGAATAATGCAGTAACAGACTTTAGATTAGCTGATAAGGGAATGTAAACCAAAAGTATATGAAAAGGTTCACTTTTTTTTTTGTACTGGGGATTGAACTCAGGGGCACTTACCACTAAACCACATCTCTAGCCCTATTTTGTGTTTTAATTAGAGAGAGGGTCTCACTGAGTTGCTTTAGTGCTTCACTTTTGCTGAGGCTGGCTTTGAATTTGTGATCCTCCAGTCTTAGGATCCCAAGCTGCTGGGATTATAAGCCACAAAGAAATATTTTTTTGAGGCAAACAGCTTTATCTGAACCCTCCAGAAGCCTAATAAGGTTGTTTTTGTTTTCGAGGGGAAGAGAGGTTTCTCATTGCAGCTCTAGCCCCAGACTCCACTAGTTCACTTGCTGAAGGGTTGGTTAATCCCCCCTTCTCAGTGAAGGGAGCTCCATCTTTCCAAGAGCTGCTTGGTTCTCTTGTTAAAAACATACCATTCCACACAATACAACACAAGCACTTCCCTAAAAATAAAAACACTCTTCAGAAACCTTAAAATATAACAGATACTTCATCCTTTCTGCAGACATGGAATACACACTTCAACCAACATTTGCCAAGAGCCCAGTGGGAACCACTGGGTACTGTTCGTGGTGCTGGAATACCGATCATGGCCAGGGAACACAAGAGGGCGCGCGAGAGCTTCTGCTTTCAGAAAAATTGGGCAGAACGTGACTGGGGACCAAGATGCAAGGGAGCACACACAAAAAGAACATCTGAAGAACAGCACAGAGGGTGCAGGGTAGAAGACAGAATGACCATTCAGTAAGGGGACTTTTATGTAAAGCCTGAGAGGCAATCCCTCTGCCCTTAGCGATCTGCCAGCCAGGTGTCCTATAAAGATGACACGAGTTACAATGCAGGCACCCCGACATGGAAATCAGGTATTATACTGTTCCCCACTAACGTGCAAGACAAGCATTATTGCCACAAATGAGAAGGCTAAAGCTCAAAAGCGAAATGCTTTCCTGACATCAAATTGCTATTGTGTTAAGGCCAAGTTTAACCCTTGTGTTTAAACTGGAGTTTGGGGTTTACTCCAAAACTTGAGAGGTTTGTCACTGGCAAATGCTCCCTAGATTTATCTGTTTTCCTCTTACTATGCTATATACAGAGACTCAAGAGATGCAAGTGGCAAGTAGGTGCCATACAGGGCTTAAGGATAGTTTCTCAATTCTAAAACTCAACTGGTTATAAAAGTATCTCATCAATTTAATGACATTCCAAAAAAGGAGGTAAAACTACACAAGTGTCAAAATATGAGTGAAATAGTTAAGAGAAAATGGGGTGGTGAAAAGATGGAAGTATAACTTAGGATAGAAAGGACCAGAGACTAATGTTTGGTCATTTTATAAAAACTGAGACTTGGCCCTATAAATGTCTTACATTAACAGTAAACAGAGCAGAGACTAGAATAGAGGTATTGATTCTTATGCCCAAGTCCTTCAACTACCCCTCAGATTATAGTCAAAATTCTATATACAGCCCTAGAGGACTGCATGGTGTTCAAATGTCTCAGCTAGACACTCACTAGCCCCAACTCAAGTGGCCTGAGGCCAGAAACAGTTAAGAAACAAGACTTTTTTTTTCGTGGTCTCTCCATGATTTGACACCATGCAAGGAAAATGGTGAAGCAAAACCTAATTTAGAGGATCAATAACTGTGGACACCAGTGAGTTTTCTGTTCTTCTGTGAGAATACTTTAGAAATAATGAAGGTTAATACTAGGACACAAATGGTTTCTGCTTTCATTACCAATTAACTACACAAATGATAATATATCTTCTCTAACTTACTGACTCTGAATAAGAGAATCAAAAAACAAAAAGTCTAAAAAGGGAAAAAAAAACCTATCACTGGAAGTTAACATGAATTTACAAAAATAAACCGGGTGAGTCTTTACTGTACAGATGGATTCTCTCTATAGCACGCCTTTAAAATAGTCAAACCCTGTAATGCACTTAAAATAAGACATGCATGACTAAAAATTGGGAACATGTCTTTTGAGTAAGACAAGATGTTTTTAAGTGAAAAAGTGCCTTCATTGACTAGGACAAAATGAAATTCAGATCATACTAACAGATAAATACAGGGTTAGATACCGATCAGGCAGGACCTGTGCTCTCAGTTGACACTTCTGATCTTCTAGGAAACATCAAATTATGGGGATAGGAAGAAATTACAGGAAGAACTAAAGTAAAAATGTATTTGTAAAGTTTTTGGGTGGCTTTGTTTTGGAGAGGGGATTCAGAATTGGAAGAAAGAATTCAAAAGAAGCTGTTAAAGTTTTCCCCAATTAAGTTTCTTACTTCCCAACTAGGAATCCTTCTTTGTACAACATTCCACGGAACTCCACCACTAAAACTACTGTAGAGTTTTAATTCACATTTCAAACGAAAGAGGCTCAAACACAAAGTAAATGCTTGGTTTCAAATCGGACAGTCTACTCAAGAAATAAATCATTCTCCAAATCATTTGCATTTTATCCATAAGCTAAAGATAAGTTTTATCTTGCAATCATTTTGATTTGTGCTTCTTTTAGCAATCAAAATAACTTCCACACCCTGACATGGCAGTAGGATAAGTTTTTTTTTTAACTAACTAAAAATCAGGTTGAAAAATTAGCTACACCTTCCCCAAAAAACCAATCTCTACTGTACAGAGCTAGTTCTACTCAAGATACAACCACCCCATGCAGAAACACAATGGATCTCTATGCATTTACTTTATACCATGTAACCAACAGTGTGACCTAAGGGAGGAAAGTCACATGGTCCCTTGCTTTTAAAAGTCTGTGGAAGGCTTGGGTGGAGGGGACTGCTTGTAATCCCAGCTCAGGAGGCTGAGCCAGGAGGATCACAAATTTGAGGCCAGTCTCAGCAACTTAGACCCTGTTTCAAAATAAAAAGGGCTGAGGAAGGAGCTCAGTGGTAGAGCACCTGGGTACTGGAGGGTGGGGATGGAACAGTCTGTGGAAGCCTATTAGAGTGTTCCAGGACTGACAAGAGTCCTAACTCCAGCACACAAAGGAGAAGGATTCTGCTGAACAGAGAGCAAGTAAAGTTCATATAATAGTACACAAAAGCACAAAATAATGGAATCACAGTGATTTATCTGAAAGGATTTGCTCTGTAAGCCATGGGAAGGCATTCCTGGGGACAGGGAGCTGCTCAGATACCACAATACAAATCTGTCACACAACCCAGCCACATACTCAGGCCCTATAAATCCACAAATTGGTACTCATGTAAAGGAGTATCAGATTCAAGCCTAGATTTATAGGACACAAGGGAAAAACTTACAAACCAACATCCCCCAGCCACAAACTCCTTCTGCATCACAACACACACACACCCAGGACACATCCTTTCCAAAGACCGTCCCCCCAAACAAGCTATTCTGCTATGCCATCCCCCCACCCCCACCCTGAGTATGGTCCACTGGTGCTAGGAGCACAGAGAGTTCAGAGCAGAGCAGTCCAGCGTGTCCAAGAGGCACAGGAAAATACAGGCAAGAGTGCACTTGGGAGAGAGGAGAAAGGGCCCTTGGAAATGATTTTGAAAGAGTTTGGTTTCAAAGATTATGGGCAAAGAATGGAGCAGGACTCCTCCCCTCTTGAAGTCTCTAATATTCCTTTCACTCTCAAACTAAGTTGCTTTAGAAAAATAACAATGTTTAAACAGAGATGCAAATGTATATACACATATACATGTGTACATTTTGTTGCTGGTTTGAGACAGGGTCTGGATAAATTGCCTAGGCTGGCCTCACACTGGTGATCCTCCCATTTCAGTTTCCCGAGTAGCTGGAATTACAGGTATGAGCCACCACCTGCCAATAACAATGTTTTAAAATAACATTCAAATGCACCTAGTTTGAAAAACCAAATACAAATTATTAAACTTGGCAACCTGGAGATTAACAAATTATTACATTCATCAAGTGTCTACTGAGCATCTACTCTGCGCCTGTCTCTGAGCAGAGGAGACAACTCACACAACAAGCTCACAGGAGTGCTGAGGATATAAACAAGTCACTATAATACAATGTAACAACTGCTCAGGGAGCACAGAGGAAGCACACCTTCTCCCAGGTGGGTCAGCCTCTGAATGTGTGTGTTTGAGAAAAGGAGCCACCAGCAGGCAATATTCTCTGGGAGCCTTTCTGAAGGGTGCGCGTACACGGATGGGACAGGGCAGGGGCACAGGAATGCCTGGAAGGACATGGCCAAAACGTATCAGAAGCGGGGAAACTAGTGTCCCTGGAGCTTGGGAGAGGGAGCAGAAAGTAGAATGTGGAGAGATTAGAACCCAAAAGTAGGCTGGAGTTCCCACACTGCGAGATTAATGCTTCTTGGACTTTCACCTTAGAATCCAGGGAGCTCCAGCAGGGGCGGGCCACACCTTGGGCTACCCGGGAGGTGCGCGTCCAGCAGGCGACTCTGCCAGCGTGCACTTGGACACGCTCAAGCCGTCCGCGAGGCTCCGGGCGAAACGACCTCCTCCTCCCTTTTGAAATGACCAACGTTTCTACTACTAATTACCAAAAATCACAGGTGTGCTCTCAATAAGTACCAAAGGCTGAAAGGGAAAAGTCACAGCCGGCAATTTCCGCGAGGATGCCGCCCAGCCGGCCCCACAGGCCAGGCTGACGTCCAAGGGGTCCAGGTGAAGAGAATCCCAGCCCATCAAACCAGCGCGTCCGCCCGCGGCGCCACACAACTTCTCCTTCGGCGAGAAGGCGACTTCCGAGGGCGTACCCCCGTCCCCGTCCCGCCGCTGCGGGGTGGCGGCCCCGGCGCACCGGGTCCCGCAGAGGGGTCGCGGCGCCCGCTGGAGCCCGCTCGCCGCGCCGCCCGGGCGGGGGCCCCGCGCATCCTCGGCGCGGGCCGGGGCCGGGGCCGGGGCCGCACAAAGGGGAGGGCGCGGTGCGGGGACGCCGGCCCGGACGCAGGACGCGCTCCGAGGACACTCGAGCGCGGCTCGAGCCAAAACAAAAACAACCGAAAGTTGAGCGCGGCCGGGGAGCAGATTGGGCGAGCCCGATCACGGCCGCCCATTGGCGAAGAGGGAAGGCAGAGTCCCCCAATCGCGAGCGGCGGGCTGCCCCCCTCGCGCGGCCGCGGCCCGGCCCGACGCGGCCCGGCGGCCGCTACCGCTCCCTTCCGGCCGCGGCCACCACTGCAGGCCGCCCGCCGCCCGCCCCGCCCGCGGCCGCCCGGGCCCGGCGTCCCGGAGCCCGCTCCGCCGCCGCGGCCCCGCACGCCCCCGCCCGGCCGCCCGCCCCGCTCACCGCCGGCCGGCCCGCCTCCTGCTCAGGCGCGTCGAGGCCCCTCTGCCCGGCCGCTGCGACGCGGGCTCGCGCTGCCCGGTCGCCCTCGCCCGTCCCCTCAGAAAATTAATCACCAAAAAATAATTCCAGAGAAAAATGGAGAGTAAAATCCAAGATGGCGGCGCGGACGCAGCACCGCCCGCTCCCTCCGCTGAGGGAAAAAGGAGTCCCGCGGCCGAGCCCCCGCCCCCACCCGGCCGCCGCCGCCGCCGCCGCCGCCGCCGCCGCCGAGCCGGCCCCGGCCCCGGCCCACCGCCCCCGCCCCCGGCCCGCCGCCCCAGCCTCACCTCAGCCTCGCGCGCGGCCGCCGGCTCCGAAAGGCATCCGCCGGCTTCGGGGTTCCGCGTCCTCGCGCCGCGCGGTGCCGCCTCCAGCGACCGGGCGTCCTCACCTCATAGCCCCGGAGCCGCGCCGCAGCCGCGCCGCCGCCCCCGGTGAGCCACCCGGACACCGCCCGGGCCCGGTGGAAGGACACAAAAAGGAGTCCGCGGAGACGGCGGAGGGACACCACGCCAGCTGCGGCCCCTCGAGCGTGCGCGTCCCTGTCCGACGCGAATCCTTGTCACGGGCCCTTAGGGGGAGGCGGAGGGCTCCCGAGGGAAACGAGTTCCTCGCCGACGGCGGAGGCACCGGAGAGGTTTCCGAGCGAACGGGCCGCGTCGTTGCCGTCACTGCGCCTCGCGGCGGAGGAATCGGGCCGAGCGTGGCGTACGGGAATCCCTCCGCCTGCTGCCCTTTAAATCGCGGCGGAGGCGGCGTCGCTGCGCGCCCGCGGGCGCCACCTAGCTCGCGAGCGCCCGTGCCCGAGCCGCCCCGCGGGGCCCCTCGCCCGCCCCTGGCCCTCGCGCACCTGCACCTACCAGGGACAGCTCCCGAGCCGGGACTGAGGGGCAGCCCGGAGGCCGGGGACGCTCCTCGCCGCTGCGCCGCCTGGGTGCGCGGAGGGGAGGCGGCCCCGGGATGGCGAGTTTCTTTGTTGTGGGAATGGGTGTCGCTGGGAGCAGATACACCCTTAAAGACCATGTGGGCAGCCCGAGCATTACAACACGGGAGGAGGGAGGGAGCGAGCATTGGTCGGGCCGCTCGGCGCTGTCAGCCGGCCGTTTCTTGAGCACCTACTGGGTGCCAGCCTTTCCGCGACTCCATGGCATTTCCACCCCTTGCCCTTCTGGGAGTCGATGAGCACCAGAAGGGCGTTGGGGTCCTGCAGGAGCTCAGGCGGTGCCCGAAGACACCGAGTATCTAGCCCCGTACCGGGCTAGGGCGAAGCCCCGCCCCTTGGATCTTGCAGTCAGATAATAAAGGGTACAAAATAACAATAACGAGGGTAGCGAGTATTCGGACCTCACGGGCGCGGTTCCCCAGGCTCCGATGCACGATCTCGTTCGTCTCCTTAGAACCACCGCAGGGGTGGGGAGTGTTGTCCTTCCCAGTTTACACACAGGGAAACTGAGGCACTGAGTGGTTAGGTGGCCCCAGGACAAGTAGTCAGGGCTTGAACGGGAGATCTTGATGAAAAATATGCAAACATCAAATAACTTCGAGAGCATGCATTAAGGGTGACCAGGACAGTTCCAGGAAGAACCCCAGCCTGCCATGGCTTCCCTGCACGCCCCTCCCCCAACCCCTGGGCCTGGCACAGTGGGCACTCCCGTAAAGGACCAGTCAATGGAGTGTCTCGGTGGCCTCCACGAGGCAGCCGTACAGTCCAGCTGGATTAACCCTGGTTTCCCTCCTCCTTGATCTTGGATGGCAGACATGATGCTTGTTACCCCATCCACCAATGGGAAACTGTGGCACAGTGACCTGCTGAAGACACAGGCTAACAGGAGAAGCCAGGCCTAGATTATGTTCCTCCCTCAGCCATGGGGTAGAGTAGGGGCAGAGCCTGCCCTGCCTCAGGCCTGTGGCAATGTGCTTCCTGCTCTTCCACCCTAAAAGCTGTTGGTCACTGTGGCACTGGAGTCCGTCTTGCCATGTGCCTCTCTGCAGACACAGCTGATAAATGATTGCTTTGGTCTCAGTAGTTTCTGGATTATCATTAAACTTTCCAAGACTTTCATAGAACTTGGCTCCACATACTCAGCTGGTATCCGAGAGACAGTGAGGCTCCCTGCCACCCCCACCACTGCCTGGCAAGGTGGAGTGCACATGAGAGATACCACCTGCCTCCACTGGGTGCTGGTGGTCCTTTGTCTACCTGCCAGTGTCTTGGCCCCACGTCCAACCACACCTTTGCAGCCTTATCAAGCCTGTCCAAGCTTTCCAGGGCCCACCCCAACACAGCAGTGCACACACCCTTCAGACTGACCCTGAAGTAAAGCTCTGTAAAGCCCCCAGACTCACTGGCACCTCCGCCGAATCCCTGATGAATCCAGGCCAAGCATTGCTTTGCTAGAGAGCAGTTGGGCCACCCTGCAGATGACCCCCCCAGCACAACCTCCTCATCCTGCAGTTCTGGGCCATCCCTCCTCCCGCCCCTCCATTGCCAGTTGCTCTTTCAGCCTCCGCTGAGTCCCTGAGAGCTGGGAGTCTTGGCTGAGCTGAACTGGCCTCAGGATATTGGTGGAGCCATGTTAAAGCCTTGGGCCCTTTGAGGGTCCTAACCAGGGAGGCCAGGGTTGAGCTGGGCAGAGGACACAACCAGGAGCTGCCCTCCTGGGAGAGACTAGAGATTGGATTTCCCAGTAGTGCCAGAGGCCAGCTGGAGCCTCCTCCTGCCAGCTGGCAGGGGAGGAAGGGGGACAGGAAATAGGTGGCTAGGCACCTGCCCAGGCCCCACATGACAGGAGTCATCTACACGGTGGAGCCTCTGGATGCCCACAGTGGGAGAGCGGAGCCCCAGAGGCGGGGCCCCCACTCAGGCTGGCCAGACTGACAGGGATTAACAACTCTAAAGAAAGACAGAGTTGACGGAAGGGCACAGCCAGCTCCGGAAGCACCCTGAGGCTGACCAGGAGTGACAGCCCAGCCAGGGGCTGGCCCCAGAACAGTGCCCTTCCCAGGGCAGTGGCTGTGACCACAAAGCCAATTCCAGTCTCCCTTGCTGGGTCAGACCCTGTGTGCTCAGGGGCACTTCAGCCACCTAGCCAGGTGCCACCACCCTGCCCCCTCTCCAGTTTCCCTTCTCCAAACACCAGGTTCACTCAGTGCCCAGCCGGCAGAGGTTTGCTTTCTGGGATCCTATTGCTCACTGGGAGTGCCGGCTGGTCATGCTGACCCTGGAATTCCAGGCTGGGGGTAGGTTTCTTCTCATTGAAAATGATATTTTCCCCAGGCCTCCCTTGCCCTGTGCCCCAAGACTGCTCTGCTCAGAGCAGGTGTCGGAAGCTGGTGGGGAAAGGTGGGTATACCTGGACATTCTGGTGACCCCTGAATGGCTTGCTGGCTTCCTGGCCACTTAAGTTCCACTAGCCCCCCTGGCCCATCCCTGCCTTCCACCTGCTCATCAACCGCCACTCTCCTTTTACAGATGAGGAAAGGAAACAGCCTCTGTGAGGTGGAGTGACAGGTCAGGGCCCACCCCTGCCTTACTCCACAGCAGCAGTCTGACTTAGATTTGAGTCCTAGCTCAACAACTTACCCGCAAAGTAAATGGGCCAATGATAGCACCTATCTATTCATTCCCTTTTCTGTGAAAAGGCACCAATCAGTCCAGAACCTGACTAAACAATCTCATCCATTTATGAGGCTTGGGCAAAAATAAGTAAATAAAGAAATCAATAAATCATTTATATACTTACAGTGTCCACATTTGTCTCAGCCTGACTTCTCCAAATTTCTGATACCACCACGTCGATGTTTAAAAGGCCTTTCAAATACAGCATCTCGAAAATGGAACACAGCAACGACCAATAGCAACTCCCTCCTGCAAAGCGTCACCCTTCGGATGGACATTCTTCCCACCGCTCAGGTCCAGTGCCACTTCCCCTCCTCAGTGGCCTTCAGGGTTTCTCTCCTTAGCGCATATCCCTGCCCTGTGTCTTTAACTTATTCATGCTGCCTGTGGTGTGTCTCTCTTTTCTAGCTTGGGCTTTATCTGTCTTGTTCAAGGCTGTCTCTCCAGCTTCCAGAACAGCCCCTGGGCACTGGTGTAGAGGCCCAATTCATTCATATTCATGTAAAAGACAGGAAGGGGGAGGGTGGGGTGGGGGAGGGGCAGGCCAGCCTTCCAGCTTGCTTCAAGGATAAAAGGAGGCATCAGGGACTCGCTGACCCCTCTCCCAGGTCCCAGGGCTCAAGCCTGTTCAGTTGACTAGGCTTTTCCACCTCCCACCTCCAAGGTGTGTAGTTTTCAATTTGCAGGTGCCTCAGGACTTGTGTGTTACGTGTCCACCTGGGACCATCAGACAGGTACCAGGTTAAGCCCATGTCACTGAGGGACATTCATGTTAGGGGCTCCCACCACACACCCACTTTGATCCCTCGACCCTGAAATTAAACCCAGCCTAACCAGTTCTTTTCAAACATCTAGAAATAATACACAGTGGACTGTCTTCACTCAAAGCATCTGAGGCCGGGTAATTCCTCAAGAATAGAAGTTTACTCTGGAAAGTCCCTGACCATGGTGCCCACATCTCATCTCATAGGATCACCACACGGCAGGTAAAGCCACTCGCTGGTTCCCTGGTAGGGTCCCCACCCTCATGACTTCATCCAATTCTAATGACCTTCCAAGGGCCTTCTTCCAAATTTCATTAACACATGATTTGGGGGATTGGGTTTCCAGCACATGAACTTGGGGGACAGTCAAACCCTATTGAAGGCCACCAGAGCTTCAAGAGGAGAAGGTGGAGCTTAATCTTGTTATTTTAAAAATTTTTTGGTACTAAGGATTGAACCCGGGGCGCTTAACCACTGAGCCACATCCCCAGCCCTTTTTATTTTTGAGACAGAGTCTTGCTGAATTGCTTAGGGCCTCGCTAATTTGCTGAGGCTTTCTTTGAACTCGCAATCCTCCTGCCTCAGCCTCCTGAGCTGCTGGGATTACAGGCATGTACCACAGCATCCCGCAACAAAAAACAGTTCTAATCAGGCACAGTGGCACCTGCCTGCAATCCCAGCAGCTGGGGAGGCTGAGGCAGGAGGATCATGAGTTCAAAGCCAGCCACAGCAAATTAGCAAGGTCCTAAGCAACTCAGTGAGACCCTGTCTCTAAATAAAATATTTAAAAGGGCTGGGGGTGTGGCTCCATGCTCAGTGCCAGTGGGTTCAATCTCTGGTACCAAAAAACAAAACAACAACAACAACAACAAAAAAAAAAACCCAAAAATGTTCTGGGCTGGGGCTGTGGCTCAGCGGTAGAGCTCTTGCCTAGCACATGCGAGGCCCCGGGTTTGATCCTCAGCACCACATAAAAATGAACACATAAAGATACTGTGTCCATCTACAAGTAAAAAAACCACACATTTAAAACACATAAACAAAAACCCCCACAGTTCTTATGTGTGATTGAGATTTTTAAAAATTCGATGCAGATGGAGCAGTGAGAGAGCGCTTGCCTAGCATGCACGAGGCCCATGCAGCATCACAAAATAAACAAAATGCAGGATTTTGCTGGAGTTGTAGCTCAGTGGAAGAGCGCTTACCTAGCTTGTGTGAGGCACTGGGTTCAATTCTCAGCACCACATATAATAAATAAAAGTCCATCAACAACTAAAAAATATATCTTTTAAAAATGCAGGATTTTTCCTTCCTTCTTCTTCTTCTTCTTCCTCTCTTCCTGTTGTCTCCTTGTAACCAAACCTCCCGGCTTGACAATACTGAAGCTTTAAGTACAGCACAAAGAAATCCCCCCCTGGACTGTAAGTCACTGTTGGATGCTCCATTTTCTCCAAATGCTTTCAGGTACATTCCCTTCAAGGACATCCTCCTACAAAACCAGAGTCCAGGGATGGAGACCCAGAAGTCAGCGTTGACGGCTTGCTGCCTCGGAGCCCACACAGATTTCTCCAAGGATCCTGGCCATCAAGGTGCCCCTTCACAACGCAGCCCTTGCCCCGATCCCCACCTGCCTTTGGTAGCTGGGTGCCTCCAGTTCCTTCCCCTGGGTCACTTCCTCATTCTCCGCTGGCTTGCATGACCTTGGCTCTCCTGAGGTCAATGGGCTAGTTCTTTGTAGTGTGTCCCTAGTTTGAGTTGTCTGGTTAGCTTGAGGCCGCGGAGCTTCCCTTGGCAGGAACATCAGAAGCGATGCTGAGTCCTCGCCACGTCCTCGCAGGTGGCTGAGGACCTCACTCTGGCCCCTGGTGACACTGCTCACCTGGGCTGCTGCCTTTCGTTTCCCTTGGCAGGTTTCAGAGGAGAGGGACTTTGAGGTGTGGCCATTCCATTCCGCAGCATGCTTCTAGTTTATTAATCTGTCCTACAATTTGGATCTGGAATGTTCCCCAGAGGCCCATGTGGTAAAGGCCTGGTCCCCAGCTGGGCATTACTGGAGATGGCAGAGACTTTAAGAGGTGGACCCAGTGGGAGGTGCGACAGGATCATGGGACCTCAGTCTCTCTCTCTACCATGAGCATGAGCTTTGCCACATGCTCTCCCCAACCCCACAGTGGCTGCTTCCCAGGCCCAAGAGCAGTGGGGCCATCCACCTGGTCTAGAACCTGTGAAACGGTGAGCCAGAACAAATCTTTCTTCTTTTTTTTTTTTTTTTTTTTAGAGAGAGTGAGAGAGGAGGGAGAGAGAGAGAGAGAGAGAGAGAGAGAGAGAGAATTTTTTAATATTTTATTTTCTTAGTTCTCGGCGGACACAACATCTTTGTTGGTATGTGGTGCTGAGGATGGAACCTGGGCCGCACGCATGCCAGGCGAGCGCGCTACCGCTTGAGCCACATCCCCAGCCCCAAAATCTTTCTTCTTTATAAGTTGATCATCTCAGGCATAATGTTATAGTAATGGAAAGCTAAGTTTTTTATTTTTAAATATCAGTATGGACAATGAATTCCTCTTCTTTAAAATTTATTTTTTTAGTTTTGTGGGCACAATATCTTTATTTTATTTTTATGTGGTGCTGAGGATCAAACCCAGTGCCCCATGCATGCTAGGGGAGCGCTGTATCACTGCGCCACAACCCCAGTCCCTGAATTCCTCTTTTATTCAATGGGTTTCTCTTCCTCTTCTCCTTCCCTCCCTTCTGCCTTCCTTCCTTCTCCCCACTTCTTTTCCTCTTTCTCCCTTTCTTTTCTTTCCTTCTCTCTCTCTCTCTCTCTCTCTCTCTCTCTCTCTCTCTCTCTCCTCTTTCCTTTTATCTTTCTTGATATTTGTGGCAGCTGTATTTATAGTAGGCTCAAAATAGAAACAATTCAAATGCCAGTCAAGGAAAGAATGGATAGACAGTGGCTAGTCCATGCAATGGACTCCTACTCATGATCACAAAGGGACGGGCTACTGTCACCAACACCAACCTGGATGAAATTTAAAAACATGATGTTGAGAAAATCAAGAGTAAAAATTTCCACAAACCAAGGAGTAAAAATTGTTTGATTTCAACCCTATGGTGTCCTAGAGCAGAAAAAAAAAAATGTGATCAAGGAAGTTAGAAAGCTGAAGCCTATTGCCTGTGGGCAGGTGGACTCACCCGAGTAGGGACATGAGGAACTTGTGGTGAGATGGCACCGTCTCTGAGTCTGGCTCCCGTTGTGAATACCCTTCAATTGTAAATTCATGACTGCATGTGAACAACACACTCAAACAGAGGGGAGAAATCTGGGGGAAAAAATGAACAGAACTTGGCCACTGTTCAACAAAAACCTCCATTTTTCCATGACTTGTCTCTGACCAAGTAAATTTTGCAACTTAGTTTTTCCTTGATGTTTCCCAGACCTTGCCTCAGGGGGTGACCCAGGTTCATGGTGTAGGTTCCAGGTTCCAAGTGAGGAAGCTGAAGATTCTTGTTCTTGGGGCTGGGGCTGTAGCTCAGTAGAGGATCAATGGTCTATCGCTCAGGAGGCCCTGGGTTCCATCCTCAGCACCACATGAAAATAAATAAATAAAATAAAGGTATTGTGTCTGTCTACAACTAAAAATATTTTTTTTAAAAAAATTCTTGTTTTAGCTGGATGACAGGTGCAAGCCTGTCATCCCAGAGGCTGGGAGGCTGAAACAGGAGGATCACGAGTTTAAAGCTAGCCTCAGCAAAATCGAGCTGCTAAACAACTCAGTTTGACCCTGTCTCTATTTTTTTTTTTTAATATCAGTATGGACAATGAATTCCTCTTTTATTCAATAGGTTTCTATTCCTAATGGGGATGTGGCTCAGTGGCCGCATGCCCCTGAGTTCAATCCCTATTACCCCTCAACCCCCAAATTCTTGTTCCTTCAGCTGGATGAGAATCCAGCCATCAGCAGCGGTGTGTGAGAGGCAGAGGGAAATCTGCTGGTCTCCCAGGTGGCCTGCCCTCCAGGAGGCCTGCCTGATGCAGGGCCCTCAGGGTGCCTCACCACTGCCGTCTGGGCCACACTGGAGGGAAGCTTCCATCCAGTTCCGAGTGGCCCTTGTCCTTCTCTGGCGGGATAAATATGCTCTGGGTGGCACCAGCTGCTGCTCCACCTCGTTGTTCTTCCCTTGGGTGGCACCTCAGAAATAAAGTCTGGGCTCCTGGCTTGTCCCTTGCTAAATTCCAAGCTGCAGCACTTTCTCGCTCACATGTTTTCCTCCGGAGAATTCTGGTATCCAGGCCCAGAGGGTGACCAGGGTCCTGGCCTTCAGCCCCCGTGGAGGTGGCTCTGGGATGGGCCTGCTGGGGTTCCAGGAACTCCCTCCGCGAGGAGGAAGGGGCCGAGGCTGCCTTTCCAAGGCGGGCCGAGGGCACGTCGATGGGACCGGGCCACGGAGAACCCATCAGACTCAGGCGGAGGCCGCAGCACCGCGTCCACCCTTGCCCCTCGCCACCCACGCGCGCGAGCGTCTCGGCCACTGTGCGGCCCGGTCCTGGCGACCCTGTGCGGAGGGGCTGCTTCCTGGGATGCGGTGCTGCCCCGCGCGTCCTGGGCTAGGACGCACGAGGTCGGCCGCAGGAGCTGACCCTGAGAAAGCACCCGCGGGGCGCTGCGGAGGCCGGAGCTGGGTGCGAACGGCTCAGTCCCGGGCGGGCCTCTGGGCGGCGCCGTGGAGCGGGCTCCGGACTCAGCCCCGCTGCGGTCAGCAGGCGGCCCGGCGCTCTTCCTGGCACCGGCGCTGTGCCGGCCGCCCCGCGCCCCAGCGCGCCGCACCGGCTCGGGCAGCGGAGCCCTGGGCCCAGGGGCGGGCTCGCAGCGGGGAGGCCGGTGGAGTGAACCCGCGGCGCTGCGGAGGCGGCTGGGCATCCTCAGCCCAAGCCATAAAGGGCGCAGGTGTCCCCGCACTGTTGAGCCGGCACCGCTGCCCGCGTTGTTCCTGGGGTGTTCTCCCACAAGGGTGGCAGCACCAGTCAGCTGGTCTCTGCCTGGGATGAGCCCAGGTCCGGGGGCACGTGCAGGAGCTGGACCAGAGGCTGCGCTTGGGCTCCAAACCTGTGGAAGGGGGTGGAAGGCGGCAGCAGGATGGGGAGAGGGAGAGGGACCTGGGATGCAAGTCCCCCCACCCCGCCCTCGGGGGAGCTAGGGTGAGAGGCCTCCGGAGAGCATTTAAAAAGCCACCATGTCCTTCTCCGGTTGAGACTTTGCCCCTGGCTATTTGCCACAAGCAAAAATGGACCAGAGAGTACCCAGAGGTGCCCAAGTGCGCATTCTAGACACAAAACATTCATTTTTCTCTGCCCTGCTGGGTAATAATGGCTCCACCTCCTGATGACCAGGGACCAATTTATCCCTACAGATTGGTGACTCCTTATCTGCTGGTCCTTGAACGCCAGAAGCCCAAAGTGCCTAGGTGCCATCCTTGCTGTGTCCCCTGGTAGAAGCTTTCCTCTTTGGTAGTCATAGCCTCACCCCTGCAGAGTCCAGAGTGGTGGAGGTGGGAAGGACAGAATCTCCAAGGGGGCCATCGGAGTGACGGTAAGAAGGGTCACTACTGCTTTCCATATAACAGACTGGTTGTATGTCTTCTTTCTTCTGAGGACACAGTGCCACATAAAGGCTGCTGACTTTAAGTACAGACTGTTCTGGAATATGGCATCTCCATAAAGCGTATTTCATGTATTCTCCACAAAGCATATTTATCTACAATAAATTACTGAGGATGGGTAACTTATAAAGAAAAGAGGTCTGTTTGGATTATGATTCTGGTAGCTGCAAAGTCCAAACGTCATGGTGCCAGATCCTGGTGAGGGTACTCTGGTTGCATCAGGACATGGTGGCAGAGCAGAAAGGGAGCCAGCTACGTGCAGAAGAGAGCAAACAGAGGGTGGCCTTTCTTTATAACAGTCTGCTCTTGTGAGAACTATCTCACTTGGCAAGACAACATTAATCCCTTCCAAAGGCAGTGCCCCATGACCTAATTATTTTGCAGTACTCCTTCCAAAGTTGTCACCACCTCAACACTGTCATAATGGGGACCAAGCTTCCAGCATATGAAATTTGGGGGACAAACTCAGACCACATCCATACTGCAGCACTCTCTAGCTGTGCCTTCCACAGGCCGTCATGTTACTCTTGGTGCCAGCAACAGGGGGCGCAGGTGGCTCTCAGGGTCCCGTGCACAGGTGCCAGCACCAAGGTGGCTGATGTCAGCCGACTATGTCTCTGTCTTCTCGCCTGTTCCCTGCCTCCCCTGTGGGTGCTCGATGGTGGGTGCTGGCATGCCATCTCCAGATTTTGCACCTGGTACCCACCCCATGTCCATCCACCCACGCGCCTCTCTCTCTCTCTCTCTCTCTCTCTCTCTCTCTCTCTCTCCTCTCCCTGGATCCTCTACACTTTTCTCCTCCCAGACCCTGGTCAGCTGCTAAGCCCCTCGCCACTGAATCTTTATCTAACTCAGGAACAGGCGTCCCTCATGGCAGAGTGGATGACCAAAGAATGGCCCTGGCCATGAAGGAGATGGCTCAGCAGGAGAGGGGCTGGGGCGGGGCTGGGACCAACGCTCAGGCAGGTCCAAACTGCATAGAAGGGTAGACGGTGCGCTGGGGGACCAAGCAGCAGCTCCCAGGCCTCCTAGCGGACAGCAGGTGACTCACACAGAGGCTGTCACCTTGCCTGGTCTGCCGGGCTCACCAGCCCTGCAGTTTCCAGTACACAGACCCGTCCCTATATCCAGTGGCAGCCTCTCTCTTCTCTCCTGGGGACTTTCCCTGACACCTCTGGGGAATGGACACAACCTCTCAGTGCTCGGGAGCTGATGCCCAAGGGGACTCGTCCATCATCTCGGTGGGAAGATTCCTGGGCGAGTTCCACACAGTTCCTGTTCCGCAGGGGGTCACCCACAGGATGGAGTCCCGTTTGCCACCCCCTCAACATGGTGACCCCCTTCATTAAACCTCTCTTTCTGGAACTTTCTTCTCCTCTGCCTAGGCCTCACTTGCTGAGGTAGCTACTCGCACCCCCCACCTTGGTTTTAGGGTCCACTTTTGCAGGGACTTAAACCAAGACAGGCCCAAAGGAGAGGAAGAGAGGTCAAAAATAAAGAGCAGGTCCCCGAAGGGCTGGAAGGGCGGGTGGAGGAGACTGGGTCTCTGGCTCCTGGGGCAGATGGGCTCCGTTTGGTGTCGTTGCTTTCGGGAAGCACCTGGCTCCTCTGAAGGAGGTGAGGAGGTCAGCCGAGGTGAGGGGCTGTGGAGGGGGCACGTTGCAGACAGGGTCCCCTGACGAGAAGGAAAGAGCTGCTTAGGAAAATGGGGACACCCCCCAAGTGTTGGGGGCTGGGGGCTGGTGGATTTATGGGGTGATCATCTGCACCATCGAGGTCATCTCTGGGCTTCCCAGGGCCACTTCAGGCAAGACTCTGCCCGCCCCCCACCAGGGGCAGTCCCTGGACCTGAGTGCAGCCAGTCTCTCTCCCCGGGAGACCCGAGTTCTCAGTTTCAACCCAGAACACCTGCCCCCTGGCGAGTGGGCCCAGAGGGAGGCCAGGCCCCTGACCCAGGTGGCTTCTGGCCTCAGGCGGGCAACGGACATCCGCCAAGAGACCGAGCACTGAGGGCTGTCACAAGGAAGGTCAAAGCGGTGGGACAGGCTGAAGCCCCCTGCCTTCCATGGTGAGGCCAGCAGATGACCTGTGGCCTGAGACCTCAAGGGTACAATTCGAGCCAGAGCACTCCCAGGCTCAGGGCCCAGAGCCAGCTGGGAGAGTTCTGGGACGCCCAGGAAGACCAGGAGCCGGGCCTCCTGGGAGAGAGGGCAGAGGCTGCGACATATCCCCTCCTCTCACTTTTGCTCAAGACCCTGGATTTTATTCCAAGTGTGAGAATCCAGGCGCGCCGCGAGGCAGCTCCAGGGTAACATTTCGACATAACTCCAGGCTTTCAAGACCTGGCAAGAATAGCCTGAGAGATCCTCATTCCCAGCGCAGCCCCAGCCCCGCAGTACCAGCCTCAGTGACACAGGACCTTCCCCGCTCTGCACATGCTCACGTCCTTGACTCAATTTTAAGGTTATATGTAAATATCACCTAAGGTGAGTTCTCAAATACAGATTCTAAGAATGAAGAGGGTTGGGGCTGCGATTGTGGCTCCATGGCAGAGCACCTGTCTCGCACGTGGGAGGCCCTGGGCTCTATCCTCAGCACAACATAAATATAAAGAAACAAAATAAAGGTCTTGAGTCCATCCACAACTAAAAAAAAAAAAAAAGTTAAAAAAGAATGTAGATGGTTGATTGTGTACGTGTGTGTGCACCCAAATGATTCAGAATCCATGTGAGTGTGCATATTCACATAGTTTCATATATATACATAAATTTTAAAAATTGTGTTTAGTTGTTGATGGACCTTTATTTTATCTATTTATTTTTATGGGGTGCTGAGGATCAAACCCAGTGCCTCACACGTGCTAGGCAAGCGCTCCAGCACGGAGCCACAGTCCCAGCCCTATACATAACATTTTAATCATTTGAGATTATGTTGGAAACCTCCCGTCTCTGTATCCTGAGGACCTCCACGTGTACTTGCAAGACAGTTATTCTGGGTAATAGCCACCCGATGGCCGCAGAGCATTCAGGAGTTTGAGCTCCTCGGTCTTTCATTGTCGTTCATGGTCTTGTTTTGCAGAATGTCCTTCCATTTGGGGTTTCTGGTGTTTCCTCAGGATCAGATTCAAGTCATGCACTGTTGACAGGAAGATCTGGAAATGACATCAAGTTCCTCCTGGGGCATCCTATCAGGAGGCCATGATGTGGTCTGCCTCAGTATTGGTGGCATCAGATTTGAGGACTTTCTGCTGGGCTGAACCTCCACAAAGGTACTATTTCCCCTTGTAATTAATAAGGAGTTTATGGGGAAATCCTTTAATAAAAACCCATATAAATCTCCTGTATCACTGGGCACAGTAGCACATGCCTGTGATCCCAGCAGCTCGGGAGACAGAGGCAGGAGGATGGCAAGTTCAAAGCCAGCCCCAGCAACTTAGCGAGGCTCTGAGCAACTTAGGGAGACCTGTCTCAAAGTAAAAAACAAATAGGGCTGGGGATGTGGCTCAGTGGTTAAGCCCTCCTGGGTTCAATCCCCAGGGCACTAAATAATAAATCTCCTGTTTCTCATTAAACATTTACACACTAGTTTTCACATTCACTACAGTTTCTCCAACTTCATCATTTGTGTATTAGTTTGTATTTCACTATAAGGAAAAACTATTCTTTCTCTTCCACTTATTTATTTTTATGTTAGTAATGATAGATTTAAAAATTCTTATTTTAGTAAATGGGTTAACAAAAATTTCATTACCACCACTAGTTCTTTTGACTTTGCATTCCATTCTCACTGATTAATTTTTACCTATTGATTTATTTATGTCAACATGGAGTCAAGGGTTCTTGATTTATTCATTAGATGGTAATCTATGATTATCATTACTTACTTCAGTGCTCAAATTGCCTCAGTTTTGGCCAGCATGAGCCCCTCTGAGCTGGCTCCTGTTCCTTTTGACATGTTCCTAGGATTCTCTGAACACTGCCTTTCTGAAGCCATGGAAATCCCAGGCTTTCCCTGGCCCAGCGCTGGGTTCAGTTCCGTCTCCAGGAAGCCCTGCTCCCTTGACTGTGTTTATGACCATGCATTTGGAAACAAGGTCCTGGTACTAAGCACGCTCAGTCCACGGTGTGTCCCACTATGTCGTTCTCAGCAGACATGCAAGAAAACAGGCGTAACATCCCTCACACACGTAAGCATCCATGTGTCACACAGATCTGTATATGCTTATCTCCAGGCATACCTGTCAATCAAAAGCCATGAGTTATATGACTGCCTGCTGGGCTAGGGATGTGGCTCAAGCGGTAGCGCGCTCGCCTGGCATGCGTGTGGCCCGGGTTCGATCCTCAGCACCACATACAAACGAAGATGTTGTGTCCGCCGAGAACTAAAAAAAAAATAAAAATAAAAATTAAAATTAAAATTAAAAAAAAATAATAAAAAAATATATGACTGCCTGCTGGGTTTCTGTTCTCGGGATTAAAAGGCTCAGGGGTCTCTCCAGGCAAACTGGGCCGACCGGGCTGCGCAAAATAACCACACAAGAGACACAAATACCTTTTTCTTTGGGGTTGCTGTGACGGCTCCTGTGACCTTAAGGGTCTGCAGGAAGAGAGAGAGCGAGAGCACGCGCTGACCCCTTTTATTGAAGAGAAGGTATTCAAATGAGGCAAGGGGTCAGGTGATGTCCACTGTCAGCAGGTTGACTGACACCTGGGTAGGCCACACCCAAGGGCACAGTAAGAGGAGGCGACACACACAAGGCATTTCCATGGAAGGTTCTATCCTAAACAGGGCAAGGGGTTATATTACAAAGGAACAGGTGGGCATAGCTTCACCCACGGGGCTGTAGCAAGACACACCCATGCACGAGACACGGACCCTCGGACCCAAGAAGGGTGGGGAAAGCTCTGCCACATTTCTGAGACGGAGCGCCTCAGCACCCAGCCGGGGAGTGTGACTCAGTCACGTGCAAGGTTGGTCTCCCACCTCTGTGACCCCCCTTCCCAGCCGGGAGACACTCGTCTCCCATTAGCTGTCCTTGATTCACCCACCTGCTCTCTCTAGTCCAGAACACAGAAGGCAGCCTCACATTCACCGACCCCTTCACTGTGAGAACAACCTATTGTTGAGTCTGATATTTGGTGGAGGCGCTCTTTCCTTTTTAGGTAAAATGTGCATGTATTGAAACTCACAAATCCCCATTGAACAATTTAATTAGTTTTGGCAATGAACACCCCCATGAAACCCACCTTTATCAGGACTGGATTTCCATCACCCCCAGAGGTGTTTTTCCTAGAGATGGCCACAGTTTTGACCTTTTCCACCTTAGATTAGTTTTTCCAGTTCCAGAACTTTATAGAATTAGAGTCTAATGTCTCCGTGGTTCACGTAGACTGTTGAATGAATCAGTGCTTGGCTCATTTTTCATTTTGGAGGAGTAGCCATCACGTGGATCTGGTGGATGAACACCACAGTATTTCTCTTGGGTAAATATCTGGAATTAATATAATGTCAGGCTCAAAGGGCTGGTTTATATTCAACTATAAGAAACTGGCATTTTTTTTCCCCAAAGGTCCTTGCACGGTTTTGCATTTCCACCGGCAATGTAGGAGCTCCGCTAACTCCTGTCCTCAGACTGGTCCCTCCTGAGCATGGGGAGTGGCCTCTCCTGGTGGCTGTAATTTGCATTTCTCCAACATCTAGGGATGTTAAGTGTTTTTTCACCTGCTCACTGTCCACTTGCATATCTCTTTTGGTAAAGTATCTTTCAAGTCTTTTGTTAAAATTTAGATTTAATTTTTTGTCTTGTTATGATTAAATTATAAGCATTTTTAACATATAGTCATGTATCATTTAATGATGGAGATAAATGCTGGGAAATACCCCCTTAGGTAATCTTTCAAAAAAATGTTTTCTCTTTCCACATTAAAAGAAAAAAAAGTTGTTTGTTTATTAACAGTGCTGAGGCTTGAACCCAGGGCCTCATGCATGCCAGGCAAGCACTCTAGCACTGAGTCACATTCCCAGCCCCATCTCTTTCTACATTTTTTAATCGGTGCCTTATAGTTAGTTAGTCGTACACACTGATGGCCTTTGTGATCTCCCAGTTGTACACGCACACAATATAATGATATGATTTGGTCAACACCCCTCCCCAGCTCTCCCCCTTTCTCCTCTCCTCCCTCTCCTTGGTCCCTTTCTCTGGACCAAGGATCTCCTTTTGATTTTCATGAGATTCCACCCCCCACACACTTTCTTTTCCTTTTTCCTCTGTAGCTCCCGAATATGAGGGAAACATCTGACGCTGGACCTTCTGAGTTTGGCTTATTTCATTTAACATAATGTTCTCAATTTCTATCCATTTTCCTGCCAGTGACATAATTTCATTTTTCTTTATGGTTGAATAAAACTCCATTGTGTGTATATATACCACATTTTCTTTATTCACTCATCTGTTGATGGACACCTAGCTGATTCCAGAGTTTGGCTGTTGTGAACTGTGCTGCTATAAACAAGGGTTTGCATGTCACTACAGCAACGTGACTTTACTTCTTTAGGATAAATACCAAGGAGCAGTATAGAAAGGTCATGTGGGGGTTCCTAGTCTTTTGAGGAACTTCCATACTGATTTCCATAATGGTTGCGGTAATTTATAATCTTACCAGCAGTGTTTCTTTTTCTGTTGTTTTTTTTTTCTTTTTTAATTTTTGGACTTGTAGGTGAACAGCATGCCTTTATTTTATTTGTTTATTTTCCTGTAGTGCTGAGGATCGAACCCAGTGCCTCACATGTGCCAGGTAAGTGCCAGACAAGTGCTCTGTCAATGAGCTACAGACCCAGGCCAAAGTCTTCCTTTTCTCTACCTCTCCATCATTTACTATTGTTTGTATTTTTTTTTCTTCCTGGTGGTGCTGGGGATTGAACCCAGAGTCTTGTGCATGCAAGGCAAACACTCTACCGACTGAGCTGTAGCTCCAGCCCTATTGTTTGTATTCTTGATAACCGCCATTCTGACTGGTGTGAGAAGAACTCTCAGTGTAGTTTTGGTTTGTATTTCCCTAATTGCTCATGACCTGTTAGGGGACTTAGTCATTGTGAGAACACTGTGGGCTGGGCCGACTCATTCTCATACTCAGCTATGACATCATTAGGTTAAGCCATCTTGTGTTGATTTCTGTTTTGCAGTGCTGAGGCTGGAACCCAGGGCATGTGGGCAAGCATTCTAGCACTGAGCTGCACCCCAGCCCTGGGACATGCAATCTTACTGAACCACCTCGTATATGCAGTCTGTCATGGATGGAAACGTACTTATGTGGTGAGTAGCTATTTGGGATACAAGTCATGTAGATATAGAATATTAAATATTATATTAGCATTAAATATTAAATATAGAATATTAAACATTGCTTTGTTATAAGAGATTTGACATGTTAGACAAAATGGATGCATCTCTTGAAAGTAAAAAAAAAATCACTCGGGCTGAGGATGTGGCTCAAGCGGTAGCGCGCTCCCCTGGCATGCGTGCGGCCCGGGTTCGATTCTCAGCACCACATACCAACAAAGATGTTATGTCCGCCAAAAACTAAAAAAAAATAAATAAATATTTTTTTTTTAAAAAAATCACTCACCAAAGAAGAAATAAAAATATGGATAGTCCAATGTTTATCCAAGTAAATGAAGAAACTTCCCCCCACCCCCACTTGTGTTTCTCTCCCCCCCCTTCTCTCCAGGCACAAATGGCTTCACTGGGTGAAGTTAGTATGTATTTAAGGAAGAAGTAATATGAGTCTTCCACTCTTTCAGTAAATAGAAGTGAAGGGATACTCTGAATTATTCTACAAGACAAGTATAACTCTGATGTCAAACTGGGAAAAAAAATGTTTGTGATGATAAATCACAGAATGATTCCTCCCATGGCATACATGCGAAACCCTTAATAACACAGTAGCCCTAAATTGAATCCAGCAATATATCAGAAGGATAAAAATATATCCCGACAAAGGAGGATTTATCTCAAGAATGCAAAGTTGGTGTAATACTCATCAAAATCGATGTAACTCACCACATTTACATAACGAAGAGAAAAGAACATGTGATCATCATAATAGATATATTTAATAAGGCATTTGACAGAATTCGACACTGATGATTAAAAAGAAAAAGGAGACAGAAAACCACCAGCGAGGCAGGACCAGGAGGGAGCAGGTTCAGTGCCCAGGAGGCCGTCCTGCAGAGCAGAGACCAGCCTGCAAATGAAGAGGCCAGACTCAAACTCCAGGCTCAGACGTCCTGAGTGAAGGAAAGGAAAGGGGCTGATTTCCTAAGGACAGTGGGAAGACCAGTGGAGTGGGAGACTGACAGGGACACGCAGAATAAATCAGACAAAATCCAGCTCTGCACAGGGTGCCGGCCTGTTTGGAAAACAAGTCATATATATATATATATAACACTAAATATCACATAGAGAATATTAAACACCAGAACATTATTCTAATTGGTTTGATATCTTAGGTAAAATGGATATAGCTCTCAAAAGACACATAAAGATCTATAGATAGACCTTATGTATATCTATAAGGCACTAATTGAAAAGAAATAAATAGCGGCTCAGGAGGCTGAGACAGGAGGATTGCAAGTTCAAAGCCAGCCTCAGCAACGGAAAGGCGCTAAGCAACACGGTGAGACCCTATCTCTAAGTAAAATGCAAAATATAGCTGGAGGTGTGGCTCAGTGACCCCGAGTGACCCTGAGTCCAATCCCTGGTACTAAATAAATAAATAAATGGGCTGGGGATGTGGCTTAGTGGTTTAGTGCCACTGGCTTCCATCCCTTGTACCAAAAATAAATAAATAGATAAATAATAAATGAAGTCAACCGGTAGAGTAAAGGAAGGAGAATAGCGGGAGGGAGGAGGTGAGGAAAAAGGGAAACCAGGGACTAAAATGGAGTAAATTTCATGTTTACATGATTATGTCAAAATGAGCCCAAGTATACGCACAACTATAACGCACCAATAAACGAAAAAAGAGAGCTCATCCTAAAAAATTCAGGACTGACATCACCCCGGGTGGGGAAAGACTGGGTACTGTGTTTTGTTTGTTAGTTTGTTTGTCTTGTTTTTGAGATGAGCTCTTGCTAAATTGCCCAGGCTGGTCTGTAAGTCCCGAGTTCAAGTGACCCACCTGCCTCCTGAGCATCTGGGGCCACAGGCATGTACACCACCCAGCCACCCCCCCTTACCAGCCTGCTGTTTCCTCTCTCCCTCCCTCTCCCCTCCCCTCTTTGGTTCTGGGTCCAACCCAGGGCCTCTGGTAGGCTAGGAGATGCTCTACCCAGAGCTACACTCTCAGCAGGACTGGATGCCTTTGTCCTGGAATCAGGGGCCAGGTGGGACATGTGCCCTTACCATTTTGTGTGGGGGGGCTATTAGGGATTGAACTCAGGGGCACTCATCCACTGACCCACGTCCCCAGCCCTATTTTTTTTTTTTTTTTTTTTTAGTTGTCAATGGACCTTTGTTATTTATTTATTTATTTATATGCAGTGCTGAGAATCGAACCCAGGGCCTCACACATGCTAGGCAAGCACTCAACCACTGAGCCACAACCCCAGCCCCTCCCAGCCCTATTTTGCATTTATTTAGAGACAGTGAGTTGCTTAGAGCTTCCTGGTTGCTGAGGCAGGCTTTGAACTTGGGATCCTCTGGTCTCAGCCTTCCCAGTGCTGGGATTGCAGACGTGCCTCACCACACCAGACCCCCTCACCATTTTTACTCAGCATTGCACAGAAAGGCCTTGCGAGGGAAAGATTGGAAAGGAAGAAGTAAAATTGTCCCTACTAGGAGACAACACGAGTGTTCACATAGACGACCACTAACAACCACATTCACACATGAATGTGAAAAGTTACAAGATGCAAGGTCAGTATAAAAAATCCAAAATATTTCTCTACATTAGCAAGCAATTAGAAAAGCAAAATTTGAAAAACAATTGCATTTGTGCAAGCATCAAATAACATAAGATATCCAGGAGTAGGTTGAACAAAAGCTAGGCAAGATCTGTATACTGAAAATTACAAAAATTTGAGCAAAATTTAGAAAGGCCTAATTAAATGGTGGTACATACCATATTTATGGATTAGAAGAAAGCAAACAATCTAATTTTTAAAAATGAGCAAAAGATGGGGCTGAGGCTGGGGCTCAGTGGTAGAGTGCCTGCCTTGCATGTTCCATCTTCGACACCACATAAAAATAAACAAAATAAAGATATTGTGACTATCTACAACTAAAAAAAAAATTTTTTTTAAATGAGCAAAAGATCAGAACAAAGACCTTACCAGAGAAGATACACAGATGGCAAATAAGCATATGAGAAAAATGTTTAACATCCTACACCACCAGGGAATTGCAAATTAAAGCGAGCTACTACTACGTCCTCATTAGGAAGGCTGAAGTCTGAACACCTGGCTGTACCAATAGCTTCGCAGCATCGGGATTTTTTCCTGTTTGTTTCCCCACTCGCTGGTGGGGCTGAGGCAGAGCGGTGCGGCCACTTTGGGAACAGGCGCTCCCAACACTAAGCATAGTCTTCCTGTGCCCCCGACTTCTGTGGCATTTACCCACCTGGCTGAAAACTTATGTCCGCAAAAAGTGCAGCATGTGAATGCTGGCAGCAGCATTATTCACAGTGGGCCAAAACTGGAAGCCACCAAGATGTCCCTCAAGAGGTGAAAGGTCAAAGTGCATCTGGACAATACAAAGAAATGAGCTATGGAGCCACAAGCAGACACAAAGAAATTTAGATTGCGGAGTGGAAGAAGCGGATTTGAAAAGGCTACGCTGTGGTTCCAGCCCTGTGACATTCTAGGAGAGGAAAGCTGTAGAGACGTGGAAAGATCAGGGGTTGCCAGGGATGGGGGAGGAGGGCACCGGTGGAGATCAGGGCGGTTGTAGCCAGGGAGGCCCTCCTGTGAGTACCGGGATGGCACACAGCACACTGCCATGCTGCAACAGCGAATTACTAACGGGACACTGGAGATCCTGTGGAGTACTGCTCCTACAGTCAATCTGCTCAGGTGTCTATCCACCGGTCACTGTTGCAGAAATAGTCTGTGACTTTAAAAAAGTCCACCTAGGGGTGGGCTCAGCGCTGGAGCGTGGCTGGCTCCCAACGCCACTAAAACGAACAAATCAGAACAATGAAAAGAGGATTTGAACTCACAAATCAGAAATACCACCTCTACCTTGCTGGTCACACCAGGCTGCCCTCAGCTGACCCCCTGATTAAGTTCCAGGGAAAACGGACCACACTGGTCTACAGAGAGGAGCCGCTGGGAAGAGAAGGTTGGGGGGGGGGCCTCCGGAGAGAGGAGGTGCTCTACCCAGGGCCACCGCCCAGCCCGACACCGAGATTTGTTCTCCATCTTTCTAGGTGCGTGTTTCAGGGGAGGGGTCAGCTGGCAGTCCTCCCCCCAGCACCGTGCGGATCTGTAGGTGGGGCAGCACAGTCCTGGCAGCCCCGCTCGGTGCTCCAAGGCTGTTGGCCTTCCGGCCCTGCTCATTGTGGTTTGTCTTGTCGGGACCATGGCTGCAAGCTGGACAGAGAGAACTGAAGTCCAGGGAATGGTCTAGATGAACTCAGAGAGGCCTCGGGGCGAAGGCCCCAGGCGGGAGCTGGGAGGGAGGCTTGGGGGCAGCATTTCTCAGCCTCTACCGTCTTTGGCAGGGAGGCAGGCAGTCCTTTGGGGTGGGGCAGAGCTGTGGGTGGTGGGACGTTCGGTGGCATCCCTGGCCTCCTCCCCCTAGATGCGGGTAGCACAGCTCTCCCCAAGTTGGCCCCAGTTATGTCCCAGCCTTACCAAACGTCCTGGGGGGCCCATGTCACCCCCACCAAGAACCACTGGGAGAGCCAGTGTTTGAATGAAAGGTCCAGGGTGGGGACATGGGTGTGGGTGGCTGGGCTGGAGGGAGGGACAGGTCCTTGGGGATGCAGAGTTCAAAGTCTCAGGAAGTCACCCAGCTGTGGCTAGGAGGCAGGGTGAGGTAGCCCCCAGTCCTCACTTGGAACACCTGGAGGTGCTGCCTGAAATGAAACAAGGAACTTTTTTATTTGTACCAGGAATGGAACCCAGGGGCACTGAACCACTGAGCCACATCCTCAGCCCTTTTTATTTTGAGACAGGGTCTTGCCAAGTTGCTGAGGGCCTTGCTAAGTTGCTGAGGCTGGCCTCAAACTTGTGATCCTCCTGCCTCAGCCTCACCAGGCAACCAAAATATTTCTAACGTATGACTGAGATTTTAAAAAAATTAGATGCAGAAGGAGATGGGTGTAGCTCAGTGCTAGGGCACTTGCCTAGTAAGCGTGAGACCCTGTATTTGATCCTCAGCACCTCAAAACAAACAGCAAATAAAATGCAGGGCCAGCCTCCCTCCCTCCCTCCCTCCCTCCCTCCCTTCCTCTCTTCCTTCCCTCCCTTTCTCTCTTCATGTGGCCTCTCAGTAGTCAAACCATCCCTCACCCTACACCCCCTGATCCTTGACAGCCCTCAGAGCCCCCGAGTCCTGCCTCCATCTTAAAATGTCACGTGAATGGACTTGTTCAGCGCGTACCTTTGGACTTTGTGGTTCACCTAACGCTCTGGGGAGTCCACACCGCCCCCCGAGTTCCGGTTATCGATGCATCTCTGCTACCCATTGTCCTGCTGAGGACGTGCAGGGCTATCACTGCTATGAGCCTTCTTGGTGTGAATGTGAGTTCTCATCTCTCTTGGGTCACTAACTGTCTCCATGGCAAAAGGTGCACATCCACGTGCTTCTGCCCTTTTCAATGCTTTATTCACCCAGGTCACCCAACACAATTTCACTCTATAGTTCTTAACCAAGAAAATGACGGTCCTTAATGCTGGGCACTGCAAGAGACATGATCAATCCACAGCAAACAGTTCTAGATTAATTCTCATTTTTAGTTGTACATGGACACAATGTCTTTGTTTATTGATTTTTACGTGGTGCTGAGGATGGAACCCAGGGTCTCGCACGTGCGAGGTGAGCGCTCTACCACTGAGCCATAGCCCCAGCCCTCTAGCTTAGTTCTGAGCACTGCGGACACTCGCTCCTGACAGGCTCCTGACTTGAGCTGTGCATGCCAAGCTCAAGGGCCATGTCTCAAGTCTCAGGCCTTGGGCTCTGAGTCCAGCAGATGCCCGCTCACTCAGACCGCGGTGGTCAGGTCAGGGACCAGGCGGGCTTCTCCTGGGGTGGAGCCCACGGCCGGCTGCGGAGGTGGTCGTGGGAGAAGTCGGGGGCTGCTGCAGAGTTGGGGAGTGGTGAGGTCGGCGCAGAGGGGCAGGCAGAGGAGAGGAGCTGGGGCGTCGGTCCTGGTCCTCACAGGCTCTCAGCGTGAGGGCATCGGGGTCGGCTGGCTGGGCGTCTGTTCATTTGCTCCTTCATTTATACTGAATTTTGGGAGCTTCTGACCCCCCTTTCAGTCCCCATCAGCTGCCACCAGATTTCTCAGGGACGTCATCTGCCCTGGGTTAAAGCATCTGGTCTGGTGGTCCCCACCCTGATTTTCTTGCCTCTCCCCGTTTTGGGGGGAGGGCAACATGTCAGAGACTTCACTCTGAGTTTGTCAGATGGGGAGAAGGGACTGGTTTGTGCCTGAGGGCCACACTGGAGGGCTCCCTAGGCTAAGGCCAGCCTGACACTAACTAGGAGTGGAGGGGCGGGCCCTATGCTAAGCTTCCCAGAAACTGCCCACCACTTCCCATGTGACAGTGGTGTTTTGCACTCCCACCGGCGGGGCTGGGGGCTGGGGGGGGGCAGTGCTACAGGGAGGGGTGTGTGTGTGTGTGTGTGTGTGTGTGTGTGTGTGTGTGTGTGAGGGTGTGAACCATCTGGCTCCTCCACAGTCTGCTCCAGCTTGCTTTGGTTAGCCTGATTTTAGCCACTCTAAACAGCCTGAAGTCTTGTATCATGTGGGTTTAATTTGCATTCCCCTAGTAGCTAAGGGTGTGGAACCTGGACTTCTTTACCATTTTTATATCTTCTTGGTTGACGTGTCTGTTCCAACCTTTTGCCCATCTTGAAATCAGATTGTTTTCTTATTGTTTCGGATTCACGAGTTCTTTATATATTCTGGATGCGAGTACTGTTTCGAATAGGTTATTATTATCATTTTTATTTTAAGGGGCTGAGCATGTAGCTCAGAGATAGAATACTTGCCTAGCATGTGCGAGCCCCAGATTCAATCCCCAACACCACACAAAAAATTGATAGTTTCGTTTCACTGTGGTAAAATGCACGAAAGTTGCCATAAAAGTGGCCACAGTTTTAAGAGACATTCAGGGTTATTCGATACATGTATAATGTTTACAACTACCACTGCAGCCACCTCCAGAGCTCTTTTATTTTGCGAAATGGAAACTCTATACCCACTAAACCCTGACTCCTTGCTCCCCCCTCCCCACCCCCTGGCACCCACTTTTCAGGAGCGCGCCACCACACCAGGCTGCCTAGTAAGTACCTCATCTAAGTGACATCATACAGTGTTTTCCTTTCTGTGACGCTCATTGCACTTTGCATAATGTCCTCCAAGTTCCTCCATGTAGTAGCCTGTTACAGAATTAGCGTTTCATTCTTTCTTAAGGCTGAATGGTAACCCCTCCCATGTGCATGTCACACTTTATTTATTTATTTATTTATTTATTTAGTTGTAGTTGGACACAATACCTTTTATTTTATTTATTTATTTTTAGGTGGTGCTGAGGATCAAACCCAGGGCCTCGTTCATGCCAGGCGAGTGCTCCACCGCTGAGCCACAACCCCGGCCCTTTTATTTATTCATCTGCTGAGGGACGTGGTTCCTTCGGTTTGAGCTGCTGTGATTAATGCTGCTGTGAACACAGGTGCACAAATATGTAAGGTCCTGCTTTCGGTTCTTTAGAGCATATACCCGGGCCTGGGATCCCTGGATCATACAATAATTCTATTTTTACTTTTTTGAGGAACTGATGTGTGGTTGTTCATAGAAGTTGGGCCATTTCATATTCACACTAGTAGTGCACGGAGGCTCTCATACCTGCATGTCCTCACCAGCTCTTAGTATTTTGCTTTATGAATAGTAGCCATCACAATGGATGTGCAGTGATATTACATTATAGTTTTTGCTTCATATATTATCATAGTCTGTCATTGAGTGTGTGTGTGTGTGTGTGTGTGTGTAATATTCTATATTCTTGCTATTCTGAATCCTTTATTAGTGTACCATGTCCTGGTTGTACTTGTAATGTTTTTTTCTTTTCTTTCTTTCTTTCTTTTTTTCTTTTTTTTTTTTTGGCATTTGGCACTGTGCTGGGGATTCGATCCAGGGGTGTTCAACTACTGAGCTACATCCCCAGCCCTTTTTATTTTATTGTTTTGAGACAGAGTCTCACTAAATCACTGAGGATGGCTTTGAACTTGTGACCCTTCTGTCCCACCCCCCTAAGTCACTGTGTCCCAGGTGTGTGCCATTACACCTAGCTTTTGTAATCCTTTTTGATTCAAAGTCTGACCTGGGGCTGGGGATGTAGCTCAGTGGTAGAGTGCGTCCCTGGCATGTGGGTTCCATCCTCAGTACCTGGGGCAAAAAAAAGAAGGGAAGCCACCCCCTTTTGTCTGACATTCCTCTAGCTCTCCCTGTTTGCTGGGGTACCATTTGCATGGATATATCTTCCCATCTCTTCACTTTCAGTCTGTGTCTTTGGATCTGAAGTGACTCTCCTCTGGATGGCACTCTTGGATTATGCACTCTTGCTTATTCTGCCAGTATCTGTGTTTTGATAGTAGCATTTAACCCAAAATGCATTAGTCTCTTAAATTATGTAGGAAAAAGATGTGAGTTGAAACCAAAGTTACAATAGCATGAGCTTTTAGGCTAATTGTTTTCTAAAGGTGTATAGGCTCTTAAACCACGTAGAAAGCAAACATTGGAGTTATAAACCTCTGTCACAGACAGTTGTGTTTTTTTTTTTAAAGAGAGGAGAGAGAGAGAGAGAGAGGGAATTTTAATATTTATTTTTTAGTTATTGGCGGACACAACATCTTTGCTTGTATGTGGTGCTGAGGATCGAACCCGGGTCGCACGCATGCCAGGCACGCATGCTACCGCTTGAGCCACATCCCCAGCCCCGAGTGCCTTCATTTTTAATTCCTTGTACCATTACCGTGATTTACAATATGACTGATGAAAGGAAAAGCAGAGAAAAGGAAAGGAAAGGAAGGAGAGCGAGCAAGCTGCCCCAGGCCAGAGGCCTCGGGGAGGAGGACATCTGATGGACACGCCCTGAGCAAGAAGGGCGACCCGCCCAAGCCCAGGTGCCTGTTCTGACCAGGATCACCTTCCTCCGATGGCAGACTTTTGCGGCTCCTCTGATGCGTTTTGGATAACTGCCTCAAAATAATCTGCATCTCCCTGAAAATGCCTCCCGTCTGCCGCTCAGAACCGCAGCCACCACGCCTGTCCCCACCAGACCAGAGCCCCCCTCAGAGGGAGCCCGGCTTCTCCACCCAAACTGCCCCCAGGGGTCAGAGTTTGACGGAGAGGTCCACCGTCATTTCCAAAAGATGACAGTTCCCACCACCACCCCAGGTGCCACCGCCCACGTCCCCCGGGGTCATCACGACCGTCCCCTCCTCCGCCACCGTCAACCTCGGGGCCTCAGTGACCACGTCCCCCGCGGGCGGTGGGCCTGGGGCTCCCCTCGGTGTGTGGAGGGGGCTGGCTGAGAAATAAAAACTCACAGAAAATAAAAAAAAAAACGGCGAAAAAACCTCAGAAAGCGATCTCTGAGGCGGGGGCAGGAGGGGCAGCTGGTGGGAGGGAAGGAGCTTCTGGAAAGCAGGGGCCGCGCCTGCTTTATGTGGGGGACATCCAAGAGGCTCCACAGAAGGGTCTCCTCCAAAAAAGGTGAAAGGGGGCTGCTCAGTGCCTGAGGGTGGCACCCATCTCGGAGCTGCCGGGAGGGACCTTCCTGCAGAGGAGGACAAGGTCACGCTGTGCGCAAGGCCAGGCCGCAGAGCCGGCTCCAGCCCAGAGCTGCCCGCACCGTCCGCCACCACCAAGGCCTCCTCGCTGCTCTACCAGGTCCGTGCCATTGCCACCGTCACCTCCACATCCACCGTCCACCCGACGACACTGTCTCTGCTGCCACTAGGTCCCCACCGAGGCCTCCCCCTCCCCAGAGTTCCCCCCCCTCCACAGTCACCTCCACCTTTCTCCTGCGCCTTTCTGAGGCTGGCCTGCCTGGGGTTTGACCTTTGAGACTGCTCACAGCTGTTTAAGTGAACCTGCATTCAGCTCTGTCTCAGGGGCAGTTTCGTTGGTTTATTTTCCTTTGAATGGGTCAGTGTCCTGTTTCTTTATAGGCCCGTGAATTTGTTGTTATTGTTGTTGAACATTGGACAGTTGGATCTAGTACCACTATGACTCTAGAAATCAGGTTCTCCCTCCTTCCCAGAGGGTACCCGGTTGGTTTTTAGTTGTGTTTCCATTTTCTATTGTTGCAGTCTGTCTCTGCACAGCTTGGGGTATCATCCCCAGCCCCTTCATGGGTCTTTTTTAACCCTGTCCTTTTCCCTGGGCACCACATCACTAATTGTCCCTGTATATAGGGTTGTTTTTCTAGTATTTAAGGTCTGACTCCTCAAAGTGGAAAAAGAGAAAAATTAGAGGAGAAAAGAAGGGCACTATCCCTTTAAATGCCCACCCCCAAGACACTCCAGCTGGGGGAGGGGAGGCTTTGGGGGGGGAGGGTTGGGGGTAGGGGAGGGTGACCATGATGGTCACCTACCTGTCTCTTTGTCTACCCCTCTGGGATCAGAAGCAACAGTCAGTGATCAGAGGGTGGATCCCAACATCTGAAGGCCAGAGCCCCTTTTGCCCTGTAAACTGTGGGCAGGTTTATCCTGGAGCATGTGGGCAGCGCCCACCACTGGGCTGTTGGGGCTGGTAGCTGTGTGGCACCAGCTAACCCTGACTGAATGAAGGGAACCTGAGTGGAAAGCGGGCTTGGCACTGTTGAACCGCTTCCAGGCACAGCTTACCTCTGTCTTTATTTTTTGAAGTTTTATTTAATGGAACTTTATTGGAAAAGAAATCTTTAAAATAAGGTGTACACACGCTTGCAAACTAACTTCCCCTCCCAACCTCATGTTTGTTCTCATTATAGAGATCAGCAAAACTAGCGATCTGGCAAAGTTTTCTACCTTTCTCACGGCGCCCTAAATTTCAAACCCAGATCTCCTGCAAGCATTTCTTATTTTCATAAAGTCCATTCATCAATTTTTTTCCATTTAAGGATTGTGATTTAGTGTCTTAGCTAAGATTTTCTTTTTCCTAAGATCATTTCCTCTTCCGTTTTCTTCTAGAAACTTCACTTTTAAGACTGCTTAATACTTGTTTAATTATTTATTTAATTTTTAATTATTTAATTAAATTAATAATTTAATAATTTAAATTATCTATTTGATTTTGGGGGGTATCAGGAATTGAAGTGGGGGGCCCTTGACCTTTTGTTTTGTTCTTCTGTAAGGTCTCAGGCACAGGAGGAGAGCCCACCCACCACCCCACCCCTGTCCTGTAGTGCCTGCAGCTCCCCACAAGAGCCCCTTCCTCACTGCCACGTCTGCTCAGAGCCCAGTAGTGTCCGCAGTTCTCCAGTTCTTTCTTTCTCCGCGTTTGTTGGACTGCTCTAGTTCCTTTGTCTTTGCAAATAAAACCATAAAGTAAGCCTGTTGACATCTGAACAAGGTCCTGCTGGACTCGGATTGGAGTGGAAGGAAATCTAGGAGGAGACAACTACCACGGTAGCTATGCACACACGCGGGCAGTGCGTGTGCGTGTGTGTGTGTGTGTGTGTGTGTGTGTGTGTGCGCACGCGCAAGAGCATCACCGAGGTTTGGTTGGTAGTCTCCCCCTTGCAGCTCCCAGCCATACTTCATCGGACTTAAACCCAAGTATTTAAAACTTTGGAAGCATGACAAATGGTGCCGGTGACTTTGCTGTGACTCCTAGCGATCCCTGAAGGGACAAACCCTGAAGAGCTTCCAGTCTGAGCTGAAGGAGGCTAGCTGGCCCATGACCTCAGTGGACAAGGAGCCTGGGGTCCGGAGGCCCAGGCTGGGCTTCACAGGGAAGGGGATTAGAAAGAAGAAGGGGGTGGGGGGAGAGATGGAGGCTGAGATGGCATCGTAACTAATCTGGGTCCCGATCAGCGGGTACCGTGAGGAACTGCGGAGGTGGGAGAGGAACTGCAGTGAGGGCTTGGAAGGAGCAACTGCGGTAGCTCATGGGGACTGGGACACCTCCTCCAGGACCCAGCGGAGCACAACTCCCAGAGCTGGGTCCACACAGGTGGCAGGGGAATTAGCCTTAGAGTAAACATCGCTGTGGTCCTGCCCAACAAAGAAGACCAGAGTGAAACTATTTGTAAGGAATTTAACTGTGTCCCAGAACAAAGTTCAAGAATATTTATATAAATACAAGAATAGCACACAACAAAGTAAAATTATTTTAAAACAGCTCCCACCAAAAAAAAAAAAAAAAAAGAATTGCCAGGCATGCAAAGAAACTGTGAGCCCTAATGCAAAGGAAATTAAACCAATTGAATTAATTGATCTAGAAATGACACTGATGATAGAAATAGTACACAAAGATGTTAAAATGGTTATTATAAGCACTGTATTCCACATGCTAAAAAAAAAAAACCAAAAAGTGAAGACTTAGGGCTGGGTGGGGCTCAGTGGTGGAGCTCTTACAGCATGTGTGAGGCACTGGGTTCCATCCTCAGCACCACATAAAAATAAATAAAACAAAGGTCCATTAACATCTTTAAAAAATTTTTTTAAAGTGAAGATTTAGAGAGGTAGCGACATTGGAAATAATTTTTAAATATCCAAGTTGAACTTCAAGATAGTCAATCTGTAATGTCTGAAATGAAACATGTATTGGATTAGTCGCAGACTAGGGAGGCGCAGGAGCTACGTGTAAGCCACACCACACACACACACACACACACACACACACACACACACAGGAACTCTGGACCCAGAGCAGCTTCACAGCAGGTGTGAAGAACGCAAAATGGCAACTACATGAGAAGTAGGGAGATCTTGGTATTTGCAGCTCTTTCTAAGGTCATTCACAGGCATCATTCTGGCTCATCTGGTGGCTACCCCCTGTGGCCACCTCCCGTCCCAGCTCACCCAGCTGCTCTGCCCAGGATGCCCTGAGGCCCTGCTGAGACCCCATGCAGCCCCATTTGCACTTGGACTAGATGAAAGGGACTCTGGGAACAGGAAACAAGGCAGACTGCTCCAGAGAGTACAGCTGGCAAAGGAGCTGAAAGCAGGTGGTTACAGAGCAGCTGGGGCCAATGGTAAACCCTCCCTTCTTAGAGTAAGGTGAACCCCGCCTCGGGTATGCTCAGGCAAGGCACCGTGGTAACTGGCAAGTTCAGGATCCCTGGCATCAAACATCATCACCAGGACTTGCCCATGTCTTAAACCAGCCTGGTGTGGACAGTGCCTGGCTTGGGAGCCTGACTGAAGCTCTGCCCAAATGGCAAAGCTCCACTTGCTGCGAGGAGGAGGAGGAGGAGGAGGAGGAGGAGGAGGAGGAGGAGGAGGAGGAGGAAGAGGAGGGGGAGGGGGAGGGGGAGGGGGAGGGGGAGGGGGAGGGGGAGGAGGAGGAGGAGGAGGAGGAGGAGGAGGCAGCTCCAGATCTCAGGGAGGCTTCTGACCACGGGGTGAGCCAAGCCAGGCGCAGTGGCGCACACCTGCAATCCCAGCAACTAGGGAGGCTGAGGCAGGAGGACCATAGGTTCGAGGTCAGTCTTGGCAATTTAGCAAGACCCTGTCTCAAAGTAAAAAGTGCTCAAAATTAAAAATAAAAAGTGGGGATGCTGCTCAGAGATAGAGCACCCTTGGGTTTAATCTCCAATACTGGGAAAAAAATTCAATGGTTTTTATTTAGATGACAAAATTGTCTATATGGAAAACCCAGTGGGGTCTAGAGAGAAGCTACAAAGAAGTGAACCCTGTAAGCATGCAAGATACGGGATCAATATACCAAAATCCACTGAGATTCCACAGGCCAGCAGCCCACGATGCTATATGAAGCATAAAGATGAAACACTTAGGCTCTCCTGTCCCCCATGAGGGTGGGTCAAGGTGAAGGGGCGAAGCTGTCTGCACGTTTGTGGAGACAGTGGAGACAGAACCGCCCGCAGCCAGGGTGTAGGAGCAGCCCACAGGCCCGACACTGCGTTTCCCCAACCCAGACATGTCTGATCCCTGGGCCTCGGGAGCAGTGGAAAGTCACGGCTCGCTGCACAGTCCTGGGACCAAAGCAGAGGAAATCCTGGAGCAAGGTGGAAGTACGCAGGAGAACTGAGAAAAATCACCCTCAGCTGCGGAGCGCTTGGGTCTTGAGATCCAGAACCACACTAATCTGGGCATCAAGTATGACCACGCCTCCACGGGCACAGCTCTGTGTGTGCTGCGCAGGCAGCGCCCAGCGGCTCAGGAGGAAGCGGGGTGCGGGCTGCACTGGGGCCGAACACAGGGAGCCTCTCGCGGCTTCCCGCAGAAGAACGGAGGCCTCCCAGCACCTGCAGATAGAGTCCATCTCTGTCAGGTGGACCCCAGAAAGGTTTCCAGTGAAGTATTAAAAAAAAAAAAGGAAGAAAAAAAACTGAAGTGAAAGAAAGAAGAGGAAAGGGAAAGAAGAGGACCACCACGGGGAAAGGTGGGAACAGACCAAAGGCTCATGAAAACTAGGAGCCAAGGACACCTGAGAGACCCATCTTGTTTGGGTTTTGATATTGCTGTCAGTTTCCCCACTTTTACTTTATAGATTTAACATAATCTCAACCATCATCGTACTAGACTATTGGGTCAGAGATTGACAAGCTGATTCTAAAACTCACATGGAAATTCAAAGACCTAGCCTAGCCATGTGACAGTCACTTTTCAAGCCAGAAGTGCAGAGAGAGAGGGAGACAGACAGACAGACAGACAGACAGACAGACAGACAGACCACGGCATCTCCCAAGACCCAGCACTAGAGAGTCCCACACTCCAATCAGGCTCCCATACCCACCATGGGGCGTCACCCCCACTGAAAGCCCTTTGGAAAGACTGGTAAGTGGCGTGTGAGTCACACTGGAACTCAAGGCAAAAATATTGATATTTGAGCTGAGTCTCGAGTTCTTCCAGAAGAACAGACATCTATTAGCTTAAAAATGTCCAGCTACCCCCTTTGGCCTGTGGCAAGCCCGCCCCGGCCACTGCGGGGCCCAGGGCAGGAGCATTAACGGAAGCGTAGACAAGGTGCAGCTGGATCCTTGACGCCCCCTCCACTTCTCTCTTTCCTTCCCACTCGGAACCATTAAACGTTAATCAGTAAAACTGGAGGGGGTGGTAGCCCACACTGTTACCCAGCCACTGGGGAGGCTGTGGCACGAGGACTGCAAGTTAGAGGCCAGTCTGACCAATTTAATGAGAACTTGTACCAAAATAAAATAAGAACTGGGATGCCACTCAGTGGTAGGATGCTTGCCTAGCATGTGTGAAGTCCTGGGTTCAATCCTTGGTACTGCAAAAACATTTAAAAAGTCAATAGAACTGATAGTCTGATACTTTTCTCATTATGGATTATTTGAATTCATTGGTTTTTAAAACTGTGTCATTATAATTTTTTTTTTTTAATCTGAACTGCTTGGGGCACCCTCTTAAATCCTACACAATGGTGAGTAGCTGCCTGGACTCACCCTGGTCCTGGCCCTGCCCTCCAGGAACTCACAGCTGTGCTCCTCCACCCACAGGAACACAGAGTACGTTCTGCCCACTTGATGGTTTTTGGACTAAACTGTTGAGAAAGGGAGGGGAAAGTGAGGAGAAGAGGAAGGGAGTTTAAGTGTCCAGCCACGTGCTTCTCTGTTTATGCTCCTGACCTGGGCCCTGCAGTGTCTGGGGCGGGCCTGCCACAGGCCCAGGGAGTAGCTGGACATTCTTAAGCTAAAAGATGTTCTGTTCTTCCAGAAGAATCCAGACTCAGCTCAAATATTAATATTTACCTTTTCTCTAAAGGAGATGCTTACGATTCCTTGGTTATTTAGTATTTGAATATATTTCCTTCTAAAAAATTAAAATTTTACCTTCTTAATTTTTTCTATCCCCTTCAAACAATCCCTGGACCTCTTCTTCCAGAACGTTCTCCACTCTTATGTATATGCTTGTTTATTTAGAAGTAACATAATACATAAGCATATATTAGAGTCCAAGGTGGCTCCCAGGACGCCTGCTTCCTGGGATTCATGACCTTGTGTGGGGCAGACTTGTGACTTGCTTTTAACCAACAGAATGCAGCTGAGGTGACGGGTGTACATGATCACAGTTATGTTTACTTTACAAAAGATCATGATATTGTGCAGAATGGCAGAGTAGGGACTCCATTGGAGCAACCATGGAGTTGGAAAGCTGAAATCGACCATTGTGCGTCTCTGGAACCTGCTGGACGCGCATAGCAATCCCTGCAGAGTTCATTTAATGAAGAGAGACATTGCTGCTCTTTGATAAGAGAGAGGCATGCGTGGGCCAGCCACCATTCCCCACTCCTCAGTCCTGCCACAGATATGGGGATCGTGGCCCATGTTCCAGGAGTGGCTGGCTGGTGTCAGGGTGGGCAAGGGACTCCGTTATCCAAAAGTTGAGGATTGCACATTTTGGTTGGTTGGGCACTGCTCTGAGGGTCTGGTCCAGAGGTTTATCTTGGCATCAGCCCTCTGGGTGAACATCATCTTCCCCCAGCAGGATCTGTTGGGATATACTGGGAGATAACATTTTATTTATTTATGTAATTTGGACCAAACTTTGCTGGTCACAGAAATAATAGAACCGAAACTCCAATAACCATGCACAATAAGGAATACACACTTGGAAGGTCTATTTTGGAAAACTCACAAAAGAACTTCTCCAATGCTCAACAAACAAATCCAGCAATCCCTGAGGGGTGGGAGGATGAGATTATAGAGTTACCTCATGGTAGTATCCAGATTATCCAGCTCTCAACAAAAATCACAAAACAAATATAGAGGAGAGTACGACCCATTCACGAAAACAAAACAAAACAGAGTACTCCACAGAAAGCACCCAAGGAAGTTCAGATTCTGGAACTATGAATAAAAGGTGTTAAGTAGATTGTTTTCAATATGCACAACAAGTTAAAATGAAACTATGGACGAGGAGCTAAAGGGAATCAAGGAGACAACGTTTGAAGCATTGTTTCTAGAGAGAGAAATCATGAAAAGGCACCAAACAAATTCTGTAGTTGAAAATCACAGTAATTGAAATAAAAAATTCACTAGCAGGGCCCAACAGCAGATTTTGGAAAGGATCAGCAAATTTGAGGAGAAGACAAAATTATTTAGTGTGAGGAGCTGAGAGTAAGAGGAATGAAAAAGAATAAGCAGAGCCTGAGGGATGTGAAGGCCGCCACCAGGCGCCACACAGGGACTGCGGGAGGCTGGAGGGAGGGGAATCGAAGCCATATATACAGCTATGATTCCCCAAATTTAATAAAAACACAAATTTACATATCCACGAAGCTCAATAAACCCCAATCAGCAAAAACTAAATGATCTACCATAAAGGAGCATTTGTCAAATTGTTGAAACCCAAAGAGAGAATTTAAAGAACAAGGTTTTTGTTGTTTTTTTTTTTTTTGTAGCTGGACACAATTCCTTTGTCTGTCTATTTTTGTGTGGTGCTGCAATTGAACCCAGGGCCTCGCCAGCGTCAGGCAAGTGCTCCACCCCGAGCCACAGAGAGAATTTTGAAAGCAGCAGAAGAGATGACTCGTCATATATATTGGGTCCTTCATAAGATTAAGAGCTGATTTCTCCTCAGAAACCCTGGAGGGAAGAAGGCCAGTAGTGTGACATATTTAAAGTCCTGAAAGAAATAACAAAAAAGAAAGAAAGAAGAATGAAACAAAACCCTATCAACCAAGAATTCTATATCCAGCAAAACTATCCTAAAGAATGAAGACGAAGATAGTTTCTGATAGGCAAAAATGGAGGGAGTTCATTCCTAGTAGATTTATTGTACAGGAAATGCTAAAAGGATTCATAGCCATTCAGTCTCAAAAGAAATGACTTGAAACAAATTCAAAGACACAAGAATAAATACAGAACATTGGTAAAGGTAACTATAGAGGTAAATGTAGCAACCAGTATTACTATTAATTTGTAAGTCCTTTTTTTTTTTCTTGAATGATTTAAAAGTAAGTGCACAAAACAGAAATTAAAACTCTATGTACAAGGGCTGGGGTTGTGGCTCAGTGGTAGAGCTCTTGCCTTGCACGTGTGAAGTACTAGGTTCAATCCTCAACACCACATAAGTATAAATAAAGATATTAAAAAAAAAAACAGAGTGACAATGCATTGCTATGCCTAATTGTGTTAATAAATGCTTGAGAAAAAAAAACTCATTAAAAAATTCTATGTATAAAGATATCATTTGTGCCAATAACTATACAAAGGGGGAAGGGATACAGATGTATGAAAGCAGATTTTTTGTAAACTACTGAAATAAAGTTGGTATTATTGAAACTAGGTTGTTACAAGCTGGGATTACAGGTAAATGCTAACTGAGCCCAGCTTCAAAATGATTTTTCTACAAAAATTGACTAAATACAAGAAAGGGGAGACATTAATAAAGGAAGTGAAGAACAAAAACCATAAGATCCAAAAAAAAATAGTAAATTGAAAAAGTAAATCCTTTCTTGTCAGTAATTACTTTAAATGTAAATGCATTAAACTCTCCAATTAAAAGGCTGAGACTGGAAGATCAGATTGACAAAAATATGATCTAAACACATGCTGTCTTTGAAAGACTCCCTTCAGATTCAGATACAAAGAAGTGAAAGTAAATGATGGAAAAAATATCCCATGCAAATAGCAACTGAAGAGACTCGAGATAGTACTATTAGAAAAAATGGACTGTAAGCCAAAAGAAGTTATAAGAGGTGAGAAAGACATTGCATACTGATACATGATTGAATCCACCAAGAAGATATAACAATTATATATGCACTTAACAAAAGAGCCCCAGATACATGAAGCAAAAATGGACAGAATTGAAGGGAGAAATAGACATAGGTACACTAATAGTTGGAAATTTTAGTACCTTCACTTTTAAGAATGGATAGCACAACCAGGGAGAAGACCAACAAGGAAACAGGGGTCTTAAACAACCCTATAAACCAATTAGACCTATCAGACAGGTGCAGAACTTTCTGCTCAACAACAGTTGAACACATTCTTCTCAAACAGGCATGGAACGATCTCCAACATGGACCATATATTAGGCCACAGGTCTTAGTAAATCTTAAAAGATGGAAATAATACAATGCATCTTTTCTAATTGCAGAGGAGCAAAACAATAAATCAATTAGGAGAATGAAAACTAGAAAATCCAAAAATGTATGGAAAACAAAAGATTCACTTAAACAAACAATGGGATGAAGAAGGTATCAGAAGGGAAATTAGAAAATCCCCTGAGATGAAAGAAAACAAAAATAGGAAACCAAACCTTGAGAAATACAGAGAAAACAACGATTTGAGAGAAATTTAGAGCTGTAAAGAAGGTATTAAAAAAGAAGAAAGATCTCAAATTAATACCTGTGCATCTTAAAGAATTGGAAAAAGAGGGCTGGGGCTAGAGCTCAGTGGGCAGAGTGCTTGCCTCACAAGCACAAGGCTCTGGTTCCATGGCCAGCAACACCACCACAAAATAAATAAATAAAAATAAAGAACTGGAAGAAGAAAAGGAAAGCAGCAAAGCCCAAAGCTAGCAAAAGGAAGGAAATAATACATATTAGAGCGGAGATATACGACATAGAGACAACAAGAAAAGAGTGGGGAGTGTTGCTTTTCATTTCTGGGACACAGTAGCTAAGATCAACCTCAAGGATGAAGATCCATCTTGGCTCCTGGTTTCAGTCCCTGGTGAGCTGGTTCCAATGTTTTGGGCCTGAGGCAAGACAGCACATCATGGTGGCCAAACAAAGCTGATTACCTCATGGAAGCCAGGAAGCAGGTGGGGGGGAGAGGAAGAAGCTGGGGACAAGATACAGTCCCCAAGGGCACGCCCTCAAGGACCCACCTCCTTCAACAAGTTCCCACATCCCACAGTTTCCACCACCTCCCCAAATGCCATCAGATTGTGAAGCCGCCAGTGGATTAATCCACTGATGAGATCAGAACCCTCATCATCTAACCACGTTCAAAAGCCCCACCTGTGAACACTGCTGTTCCGGAGACCAAGCCTCATGTTCTGGAGGCGTGAGCCTTTGGGGGACCTTCCAGATCAACCATAACAGAAAGCAAGCACACGAGAGGCTTAGGAAGTCACGTGTACTAGTGAGAGAAACAGAACCAGAAACCGTTCTGGAAATAGATCGTTGGATCGCGACTCAGCATTGTGAGTGTACTTACTGCCACTGAATCGGACATTTGAAAATGGTTAAAGAAAAGTTCTGTATCATGTGAACTTTACCACAGAAAATGAAAAGGTTGTTGTGAGCAGCCGTATCCGCCAGCTCTGCAGGGTAGTGACACAATGCCTCAGGCAGCTTCCTTTGTGGTTGGCTGGTGTTTGCGGTACTGGAGACGGAACTCGGGGTGCTCTGCCCAGGGCTGCCACTCTGAATGATGTCGCATTCTCCTTCCCGGAGCGGAGAGGCTCTGACCTGGACACTGCCCTGATCCTCGAAGTAGCAGAATGTGTCTTCACGCCTAGGCGTGCCTTCCTGCAGCCCCAGGGTCGAGCTACGCTCACCTGTCCCTTGGTGATATTACCCCCTTGCCCTGTTGGGGACAGAATGTTCCATGGAAATGCCCTTTGTGTGTCCCCTTCTCTTGTTCTGCCTTTGGGTGTGGCCTTCCTAGGTGTCAGTCAACCTGCTGACAGCAGACGTCATGAAGCCAGACTCAGCCCCTGAAACCTGACCCCTGGCCTCATTTGAATGGCTTCTTCTCCATAAAAGGGTCAGCATGTGTTGGCTCTCTCTCTCTCTCTCTCTTTCTGTGGACCCTTAAGGTCAGAGGAGCCGTCACAGGACCCCAAAGTAAAAGGTATCTCTGTCTCTTGTTATTTCACGCAGCCCAGTTGCCCTGGAGTGACCCTGAGTGTTTTTGTTGGGAGGAACGCGACACTCTACCACTAAGCTGTCTCTACCTGTGCTCCTTTCTATCTTTATTTTGAGATAGGAGCTCGGTAAGTTGCTGAGGCTGGCTTTGAGCTTGTGATCCTCCTGCCTCAGCCTCCCGAGCCGCTGGGATTCCGGGCTTGTGCCACCACCCTGGCTGAGGCATTACCTTTTAAAGAGAAAGGGTTTATTGAGCTCATGGTTCTGGGGGTTTTCTATTCTGCCATCAGGCATCCCTGTCATTTTGGGCCTTTGGTGAGGGTAGCACATCATGGTCCATGTGGGCGGCAGAGCAAACCGTTTTCATCATGAGGCAGTGAAGGACTGAAAGGCTGTGGTCCCCTATCTCCCCAGGACACACTCCCAGTGACTCTAGGACCTTCCACTAGGTCCTATTTCTCAATGTCCCCCCATCTCCCAATAGTACCATCTTGGGGACCAAGCCGTTAACACTTGGACCTGTGGGGACACTATCCATTTTCAAACAATGGCAGGTGCCTGTGGAGGGAGCCACATGGCAGGGAAGTGAGGGGACCTCGGGAGCCAACAGGAAGCTAGAGCGTACCTGGTGCAGTGGCCATGCCTGTCATTCCAGCAATTTGGGAGGCTGAGACGGGAGGATCACAAGTTGGAGGCTAGACTGGGCACTTAGCGAGCCCCTATCTCAAAATAAAAGGGAGGGGTTGAGATGCAGCTCAGGAATAGAATACTCAAGGCCTTGGGTTTTATCCAAAAAAAAGAAAGAAAGAAAAAGAAAGAGAAACTGGAGCCTGAGGTCAGGATGAGACCACTGTCCAGGCCAATGCCTTGATCAAAGTTCTCGGCCACCCTGAAGCAGGAGACCCAGCTGAGCTGTGCAGATCCTGACTCAAGAGGCTGAGCTGGTAAGCATGGGCTTTTCAATACTGAAGCTGAGGTCATTTGTCATGGGGCCACAGGTAACCCGCCAGCAGTGGTGTGCCCGCGCTCACAACCTTTGCTCTCCATAGCTGGTTTTGGAGCACTGTGGATTCCGCTTCCTGCAGCTCCAGCCAGATATTTTTTTTTTTTAAGATTTATCTTTTAGTTGTAGTTGGACATAATAATGCCTTTATTTTATTTGTTTATTTTTAGGTGGTGCTGAGGGTCGAACCCAGGACCTACTGCTGAGCCACAACCCAGCCCCTCCAGCCGGTTCTTTGGAGCTGCCCTCCATCCCCCTGGACTTTCCATTTGGGCCTCTCACTGGTGCCCTTCACTGCCCTGTGTCACGGCATCTTCAGCCACTGCTTGTCCTGCAAGGGACCTGCTCTGAGTCCAGCTCCCAGAGGGGGGGAGTGTCTATTTCCTTGCAGCCCTTGGTGACCTGTCAGGCACATCTGAATTCCCCTGAAGGCAGGAGGCACAGCCAGGGCAGCCTTGTGTCCTGGAGCTCAGGCCAGGGCCCGGCCTGAGGGCCAAGATGTGGACAGTCATTCTTCTTCGTCCACATTCCTTCACGACCAGCTGTGCCCACAGCCCACTAGGGTCGCCCTCTCAGCCACAGTGGACTGAAACGCAGAGACCTTGGGAGTTGGACGTGGCAGCAGAAATGGGTCCCTATTGGGTGACAGTTAAAGCCAGGCCTAAGAGCCTTGCCAGGTGGGGGTGCTGTCGAGAGCCCAACAGAGCTGAGCAGAGAGAAGAGGGGCAGAGCCAGGTCAGGCCCTGGGCGGCTGGGCAGATCTGTCTTTGCAACAAAGCCCCCCTCTGTGGCACGCCTAGGGCTTCTGCGCCTCGCAATCATAAGTTCCCTGAGACAAAGAGCTGCCCAGGTCTGGAACTGTTCTCTGGGCCTCTCAGATGCTGAGCTGGGAGGGGGTCTCCCAAAGACTCAGGAGCCAGGCCAGGAGTGGGGCGGGGTCTCCTCTTTCACAGATTTCCTTTACAAGGACATCCAGCCTCCAGCTGGCCTCTGTCTCCTGGGCATGTTAACAGCGCAGGCTTTGCTCTTGCCTGTCCAAGGGGATCCTGCCATCAGCAAGTGGAACCCAGCCCTGCCTGGGCTTTCTCTGCAAGGACACCGAGCTGGGTCATGAAGAAGCCGGATGGGTTAGCTGGGCTGCGGCAGCTTGGCCAAGCAATTCAGGGCTTCAGGTTGATTCCATGTGCATCCACTGCCATGGAGCAGGGAGAAAGCAGAGATTTTGGAGCCAAGTGGACAGGGCTCAATGTGGGCACATCCCTTTCCTACATGTGACCTCAGGAGAGTCCCCTAACCTTCTGTCCTTAGTGTCCACATCTGGAGATGGGCACAGAAGTCCCACTGTGGGGAGACTGTGGTACGCGTCTCTCCTGCAGGGTCTTCCCTGAGCTTTGGGCTTGTTCCAACGTCCTCACGTCAGTTGGCATCTCTGCCTAAACACCCACTGCAGAACTCTTGATTTCCACCCCCAAATCCTCCTACACCCCTCTTCAAAAGGCAGCATAGTGCAGGCCTGTAAGTCCAGCTGCTTGGGAGGCTGAGGCAAGGGGATGGCTAGTTGGAGAACAGCCTAGGCAATTTAGTGAGACTCTGTCACATAATATTTGAAAAAGGACTGGGCATGGCTCAGTGGTAGAGCACCGGCCCAGCAGGTCCTGGGCTCCATCCCCAGAACCCAATTAACAACAAAAGAAACAGTGGCAGTCCTATCGACTCGGCCTCCAAAGCAGGTCCCCAGGTTCCCTGGCTTCTTTCCCTGGCCCAAGCCAGCACCCTCACCCTGGGGACAAGGGAGCAGCCTCCCAGCCCCTCCTGCTGGCAACCAGAATGAGGATCCACTTATGACATGGAAGTCACAACTCCACCCTCCCTCCCTCCCTCCCCCTTTTTCTTTTAACTTTTCATCATGGAAAATTTCAGACACACAAGCCTGGAGCAGTAGGAACGCCCCCTCCCCAGGGACCCGCCCCTGTCTTGGATGGACAGCCGTAGTGGACCTTCTGGGTTGTGCCCAGGACACTCTCCGGGAGGTGAAGCCTTTTGAGGCACATCTCAGAGAGCTTGGCTCCATCTGTCAACACCGCAGAGCCACAAAACAGCGGCTTAAACCCTCGATCCCATGACGTCATCCCTCTGCTGAAACCTTCCCAGAGCCCCCAGCTCCTCACCCTGTTCCTGTCACCCAGCCGGGCCCTGACTGTCCCTTCCAGTCCCGCTTCTCCCCACACTGGCCAGCCTAGCATCGGTCCGGGGCCGGGCCCCCCGGTCTGCGCGGCGGAGCCCCGTTGTTCCCCAGGCTTTTTATGCTGCCTCCCTCGGGCCACGTGCGTTTTTAGTTCGAATATTTGGATTTTTTCCCTAATCGCAGTGGGAGGCCACGGAGGGAACAGAGCAGGAGTGTTGGGATTTGAGTTAGGGTTTAAAAATATCCTGCTGGCTGCTGAGCGCGGAGGAGCGGGGTGGGGTGGGGAGCAGGGACCGCCATCCGAGATGCTGGGGACAGCAGGGAAGGCTGGGGCCTGGCCCACAGCGCTCAGCAGGCGTTGCCGACACCGCCCCGACCAGCCCCCCACTCCTCTTATTTTTAAGCAAAGAGTAGATATAAAAATCACAGCTAAGTGTGGACACGGTTTGCCCCGAGTGACCCGGCCGACCAGCTCTGGGGCAGCTCGGCCCTGCCCGCAGGCTGCCTTCTCCAGGGAGACAGTTACAGGCACAAATGGCATCACTGCACCTGGGACATGCTGACCGGCAGCGGGAGACGAGATCTGGGCTGCGCCACCGACAGGGCCAGTTCTCCAGGGTGGGGTATCCTGGGACGCTTTCCGGAGTCGGGGAGATGGCTGGAGGTGGGTAGGCACAGCTGGGCCACCAGGGGGCGCCCTTGTACCTCCTCTGGGGACTGGCCGCTCCTGTGTGAAACCTGCCGCCTGCTGCCCTTGCCTTGGGGACCTACCTACAGGCAGCTTTGCAGGCAGAATCTCTTGCTGTGGCCACCTTGCACGTCTGCTCCCCAGCCAACATCGTGGACAGTCTAAACAGGCTGGCCCCTATCCTGCCACTTGCCTGACGGGTGACCTTGGGAAAGGGACTTGATCTTTTTGCACCTCAGAGTCCTGTGAAAGAAAGCCTCTTTGGGGCTGAAACCTGAATCAACTCACTTTCACCTTGGCCTTCTGGTAACTTCTGTGCAGATTTGTCCATCAAATAGGGACTGCCCCTGCCGTGAGCCAGTGCTGCGCTGTGCCCTGGATCAGCAGCCACCCTGTTGCAGGAACAGAAAGCCCTGAAGCCCCCTCTGCCAGGCAGCCCTCCCTGGGCTCTCCAGGGGGCTAGGCACCTCCTGTGTTCCCACCAGGGGCAGGGTGGACCTCGCTCTCCGCACTGAGTCTTTGGAGGGTGGGGATGGGCCTGTTCATCCCGAGTTCACAGCCAGGTGGCAAACAACAGTTACCCAAGGCCTGGCTCACTGCACGACCTGTCCTCCGAGGCAAGAGACAGCTCAGTCCAGAGTGGCAGGCCCGCGTGGAGGGGCCTTCATGAGCCTGGCTCTTTCTTTTGCATGGTGTGTGGCCATGACCCACCAGAGGGTGGAGCTGAGGCTTTCCTAGGGACCAGGGTGCTGGGCAGGGACAGCTGTGGCAATAGAGGACATGGCTGGGGCTGCTTGGGAACAGATGGGTGGGCAGCCAGTGGCAGGGCTGCAGCTGGACCCAGGGTTGAAACAGGTCTCTAGCTCAGGTAAGCAGTGATACTTTTGGCACATGGAGGGTCGTGGGGCTGATGTTGGACTCAGCCTTGGATGCCCTGATTTTGAGGCCCTTGTGGCCCCCAGGAGAGCAATCCTCAAGAAAAGGACAGTAAATGGCAGGGAGTAGGCTCTCACGAGGGAGGCACAGAGTGCAACCAGCTGCCCTAGGTGATGAAGGAATTTGGGCCCCTGGCTGGGACAGTGTCAGGCTGACTCTGGCTCCCTTGTTTCCCTTCCTTGCAGTCATGTGCCAGGCAGAGCTTGGGTCACAAGCTGCAGAGCAAGACCAGCCCTGTGGCTGCTCCTTTTCCTCCATCCCCACAAAAGAACAGTCTTTGAGAAGAGCCTCCAGCACAGGGCTCTGGCTCCCCATGGTAAGACTCCACCAGCCAGGAGGGGAGCTGCCCTGACCACCCTGGGGTTATGGTGGCAGAGGAAAGAGCATCCTCCAAAGGCCCCTGCCCCTGATTCTCCTCCTCTAGAGGGCAGAGCTGCCTGCTTCCGGCAGCAGGTGGCCGCTCAGACTCTTGACGACAATGCTGTGAGCTGCAAGGAGCCCAGGACAGCAAGGAGGGATGAGCTAGGGGCTGAAGCAGTCACCCTCCTGGCTGGTGGGCGGGCCAGAGCAAGCTGCAGGGGGTCAGCTAACCACAGCGAGGAGAGAGCAGAGTGGGAGTTCTACCTCTGTACTGGTACTTCCCCCACTGGGGCCTTTCCAAATGGTCAGGGAGTTTGCTGCCTTTTTATTATGGGCCACCTGAAATCCTTTTTGGTCAAGGCAGAACTTAGATGGGAAACTGGACCCTGGGCCCCAGCCCAGAGTGGTCTCTGGGAAGGCAAAGGGTGATGTCAGAGGAAGCCAGCCTTGGCTGTGGCACTGAGCTGGGGAGGAAGACTAACTCCCCACCCTGTGTGGGGCCAGGCAAGAGCCACCATGCCTGCCCTGAAGGCACGGTCTCCACTTCCCAGATGAAGCAGAGCTCTGAACCATTCTACAGCTTATGCTAGGTTGTTGGCAGCTGCAGACCTGGCCTGGGTGCCCAGCCCTGCATGTGCCCCATCAGTGTTCAATGCTTTGGGAAGGTGGATGAGATCAAAGGCCAAGCTCAGCCTGGGCAGTTGGTAAAGAAAGTTCAAGAGCCGGCTCTAAAACCAGTATTTAGACCTCTCTGGGCCTCAGTGGTTCCATCTTTAAAATGCACATTACAGGACTGATCTGCTGGATAAGGGCTTGGTGAGTTACCTGCATTTGTAGGACAGTGGCCAGAAAAAGTTGCCTTTGGCTGCTGTTCAGAAGAGACCTGGGGTCCAGAAGTATCCTGCTAAGGACTAGGCTCTGGGGCCCAGGGTGACCCGGGGAAAGGGACTTGGCCTCATTAGACTAGTAGCCATCATCCTAACTCCTCAGCTGTGTCCTGGGAAGATTCTGGCTGTGCTGTGTGGAGCATGTGCTGGATTTGGCCCTTTCCTGCCCAAATCATGCTCCAAGAGGCTGCCACAGCAGGCCACAGACACTGGTTGGGGGCCTCCTGGCAGGTGTCTGGGCAGGCTTGGGCATCAGAGGAAGCACATAAAATTGGGCCAGACACAGCAGACCCTCCAGGGCCTCCATTACATTGAATGTTTACAAAGGCAGATGTTGGGCTGCTGCTCTAGGACTGGGCGTGGAGCGCCTGCGCGGACCATGGGCCTCTAGGTAAAAAAAAGAGAAGAAAAATGCCAAGGCTCCGGCCTGGGCGTCGGCGGGCAGCAGACACTGACACCCGAGCAGACATCCTGAGTAGAGAGCAGACATCACTTTAATTCTGGTCAGGATCTCACACACTGGGGCCGGGCGGGCCAGGGCCTGCGCACCTGCCTGCCACCCCACCCCACAGCAGGATCCCAGGCTGCTCCCAAGCACATGATCATTTACAAAAATAAATATGAAAAGCAGCAACTCTTTCGTGATGGAGGAGTTAATCTGACATGGATTAAATGTGCCTAAGCATCTGGCTTATCTCTGAATTGCACCGAGAGATCTGGAAGCACTTGGTTTGGTTTAGAGGCAGAATGGAGGGCGGAGGAGGGGCCCCCGCTCCGCGGTCACATCTCCGAGTCTGCGTACATGCCGTTGATCAGGTAGTCCACCTGCGTGTAGTCCTTCTTCTTGTAGCTCTCGTAGGCTTGGAGGGCGAACAACACCAGCACTGTGATGAACAGGGTCACCCCGAGCACCAGCACCGCCAGGAGGAATGTCTTGTTCACCAGGGACGGGGTCAGGGGCTCGGTGGTGACCACCAGGTACTGGCCTTGGGTGCTGAGTGGGCACATGTCTGTGGGTGTGGGCCCCGTGGAGGCAGCACCAGGTGTGGTCTTGGTTTTCACCTGCTCCGGTGTCTGTAGTGTGTCTGGGCCACTGGCCCCCTGGGTGGGTGACGACGGGCTTGGCTGAGTGGTGGGGGATGTGGCCTCCACCTCAGGGGTTGGGCTGGTGTGAGGCACTGGCACTGTGCTGGCAGTTGGCTTCTCGGTTTGTATCTGGGTGGCAGTCACTGCCGTCAAGGAAACCACAGTCTCCACTGTCGAGGACACTGGAGTCTCGGAGTGGGTGGTGGTGGACTCTGGGGTGGTGTCTGGGGGGCGTGTGGACCACCCTGTTGTGTTGAGCACTGGCTGGCTTGGCAACACCTGGATGGTGGGACCTTGTGCTTGGGGATGGGCCGGGGGTGCAGGGCTTGCTGTGGAGCTGGGGGGCGTGTGCTCTGCAGGACGGAGCGTGCTGCTGGGACGGCTGGTATTGGTCGCAGTAGCAGCCAGGGCCTGTGTGGCCTCTGTTGTCACTGCTGCTGCTCCGGGCAGTGCACTGCTACGTGGTCCTCCTGTGAGGGGCGAGCCGGGAGACGGGGGTCCTCCTGTGAGGGGCGAGCTGGGAGACGGGGGTCCTCCTGTGAGGGGCGAGCCGGGAGACGGGGGTCCTCCTGTGAGGGGCGAGCTGGGAGACGGGGGTCCTCCTGTGAGGGGCGAGCTGGGAGACGGGGGTCTGGCAGCTGCTGTGGATGAGGTCCATCGTACAGATGTGGGGATAGGCGATGGGAGGGCAGCCGATGGAGTGCTCACATTTGTCTTCTGTGTCGTCTCTGCTGAGGCTGGAGCAAAGGTGAGCTTGGCTGCCACAGTCCCTTGGGTGACAGGAGCGTGTGTCACTGTGGTGGTTTTGTCATCTGTGTCCAGGGATGCATTTTTCTTCACTAACACATTTTGTGTCTTGTTAGGGATTAGGGACCCTTAAAGCATAAAAAGAGATGCAATCACTTCCAGCCACATGTGGGTGCACCCCCCTGTGGTCCCTGAGCGCCAGCGCCTAGGGTTGGCTTAGCGGGACTCTCCTCTCCACCCGGTGCGTGCAGGGAGCCACTGGTGATCGTGGCTCCTCTTCCTGCCCCCTGGAGAAGCCCAGGCACTCTGCTTTTGGAATCCTTCACCCTCTCTGAACTCTGGCCTGGTGGAGGCTGAAGAGCTTTGCTATTTGATCCAAATATGGCTGAAAGTCTTGCACTGCGGGTATGATATGCCATTAAAACAAACCCATCGTGCATGCCCCTGGGTTTATGGAGCAGGTAGCTGGCCTTACGGGCTCGAATCCTGCAAGACCCCTTAGCACTGGAACAGGTCTGTATGGGAATTCCTGGAGATGAACAGGCCTGGGGCAGTGGAGGGAGGCAGCTAGATACTGGAGGGGAATGACTGAACTCCCCACTCACACGACCCTTTCCCAGCCCAGCACCTGGGAAGCTCCAGGGATTGCAGACACCTCTCTCATGGGCTCAGGGTGCTTGGGGGCCAACCAGGGGTCTGTCCAGAAGCCACACAGCTTTTGCACTTACCTGGCTCCCGAGATGCCACTTGGCTTCCAAATAAGGACAAGGAGGAAAGCCAAACCAGCACGAGGGCTGTCCACATCTTGGGGGAGTCTGAGCAGGGCAGGGCAGTCCCTGAGGCTCTCAGGCTGTCAACGGTAGCTTTCTGCTTGGCTGAAGGATCTGGGGTCAAGAAGGCACCCCGGTCAGAAGGCGTCTGATCAGCAATACCTACCTGAACACTGCAGCCACCCTGGAGGGCTCTAGAGGGCCCAGGGTGCAAACTGAGCCAAGATCAGGCCAGGGAAAGCACCGGGTGGTAGCCTGCTGATAACAACGGCCCGCCTGTTACCGGTCGAAGTGCCTGACCCACCTTCACTCTGCAGTCTCAGCCTGGGTGAGTCTACTCCCCCAGCCCAGAGGCCAGGGTCTGGAAGGGCAGGAGAAGGCCACGACTCGCCACACCAAGACCTTTCACATCCAGAGTGGCCAAGTCCTGGTCCTCAGCTTCTCTCAAGGTTGGCAGAGAACAAGTTAGGCCCGGGTCCCATGTGCACTACGTCAGCTGACTGCACCCTTCTCATAGGGGCCTCATGGAGCCACCCACCAACCCGCCCCCACTAGTCCACCTGAATATCCCCCACCCCCACCCACCCACTTACTTACCCCTCCCCCATTTGCTGAGCATCTACTCCTGTGCCAGGCAGACAAAAGATGAAAAATGAGCTGGGCATGGTGGTGCACGCCTGTAATCGCAGTGGCTTCAAGGCTGACAGGAGGATCATAAGTTTGAGGCCAGCCTCAGCAATTTAGTGAAGACCTAAGCAACTCAGAAAGATCCTGTCTCTTGGGGCTGGGATTATGGCTCAGAGATAGAGTGCTCGCCCGGCATGCATGAGGCACAGGGTTGGATGCTCAGCACCACATAAAAAATAAATAAAATAAAGATATTGTGTCTACCTATAACTAAAAAATAAATATTAAAAAGAAAAAAAATCCTGTCTTGGGCTGGGGATGTGGCTCAAGCGGTAGCGCGCTCGCCTGGCATGCGTATGGCCTGAGTTCGATCCTCAGCACCACATACAAAGATGTTGGGTCCGCCGAAAACTAAAAAAAAAAAAAAAAGTCCTGTCTCTAAATAAGAAAAAGGGCTGGAGATGTGGCTCAGTTGTTAAGCACCCCTGGGTTCAACCCTCAATACCAGAAAAAAAAAAAAAAAAGACAAATGCGCACTCCCTCTTCCAAGGGACATGCAGCCCAGCAGGAGACACGGGAAAGAGGTCACTGCGGGCCAGTGTGAGCGTTGAGCAGGCCTGACCTGGGCAGGAAGCAGGAGGGAGAGAGTTTCTGGGCAGGCCTGAAGCAAGGTGGGCTGGACCTCAGGCAGAGGCCTTGAGGGTTCCTGGGTAAGGCTGGCAGAGGACAGGGTGCCACAGTGACCCCGAGGACACTGCGTTCAGTCAGTGGTGGTGGGGTGGGTGCGGCAGGAAAGGCTCCTGGGGAATAACAGCTGGGCACATTCTGAAAGCTGTCCGGGATCCACCTGGTGGAGGTGTGCTGTGGGCGCAGCTGACGGCAGCATCAGAAACTGGGGAGAGCAGTGGGGTGCGGCTGCGCCAGAGAGGCCGCCGATCCCAGGACCACAGGCAGGGGCATCTCACCTGCACCCGGGAACACCTGCAGTCCCGCCTCTGGGCAGCACTGAGGTCACTGCGTCCCTGCCCAGGAGCAGCTGTGCATCTCCCACCAGGCGGCATCCTCAGGAGCCCCTCCCGCCCTCACGGCCTCTGCCCTGGCGCTCCCTGCACTCTGGCCTCCACTCCTGACCCCAGCTCCTGCCTCTCCAGCTCGGTCCTGTGCGAGGCAGGGCCGGTTTCTCTTCCTCTTTCACCCCTAGCATCCGGGGGACCACACGGCACCTGCCACACGGTGGGCCACCCAGGTCCTCAGCTCCCCTCCACTTGCCAGCGAGGCAAAGCCCCTTCCTTCCTTTTATCGTTCTACAGGGGACACTGGAGGCCTCAGTGTAATTTTAGAAGAATCGTGTTCATTTGGTTTGGCTTTTGTTTTTTTTCTTTTTCTTTCTTTTTTTTTTAAAGATTTATTTTTTTAAGATGGACATCATATCTTTATTTATTTATTTTTTATGTGGTGCTGAGGATCAAACCCAGTGCCTCACATGTGTGAGGCAAGCACTCTACCGCTGAGCTATAATTCCAGCCCCTGTTTTGTTTTTATTTAGTGTGGATTTTTTTTTTTAAAGTAAAATAATAACAACAATGAGCAGAAACGAGCATGAGAAAACCGGTACCCAGCAGTCCACAGCAGAGTGAGTCCAGGCCCACAGCTGCAGGTAAACTGAGACTGGGGTGCTGGGTCAGCGTCTGTTCATCCCTGGGGACTGAGGGACATACTGGATGCTGCCACAGCCGTCTTTTGGCTCCTACAGTGCTCACAGCCCCTCCCTTGAAGAACCTAGGAGCCATGCGGGGGGCGTGGGGACAAGCAGTCTGTGCAGGGCTCAGTCCCAGCTCTTGGGCTCACCAGGCGAGCAGGCAAGTCACGTCACCTCGCTGAACCTCATCAAGGTGTATAAGGGTGACATGGGTCCATGCAGCAGGCACCAGTGTGACACCTGGCTCAGCGATCAGCCACCCCAAGAAGCATGTCCAGCCATGCTGAGAGCTACACACAAGTAGCCCTGTGCTTCATAAAGGAGACCCAGTGGTGGCCAGTGACCGTAATCAATGGGGACTCCTGTGTGCGGCCTGTGGCTAGAACAGTCTTCATGCAGAACCTTTACGGAAGGCTGGGCTGTTCCCAGAGGCCTCTATCCCTTTCCAAGAGCCACTGACTTTTCTACAACTTCACTAAAAGGGTCACAAGATTTGCATTTGTTTTCTAGGGTGCAAAAGGCATTCCTTGCTCTGACAGAAAAAATGGGAGTGGGGTGGGGAGAAGAGACAGAGCAACATCCTAAGTGAAGGACCGAGATGGAAGGTTCTTGCATGAACTCACCATGCGCCCTCAGCCCAGGCAATGCATCAGGGCTCCTGGTAAATGCGTGTATTCAGACGGCTCTCTCTGTGGCCAGTGATGTCCACGGAATGCCGTTACAGCACCAGCACTGGCCCGGCACGCTCCCCGTGCTGGGGCCCTCTCTGGAAGTCAGCTGGTGGATCCAAGGTGGGAGGATGTGACAGGGCTTCTTGTGGGCAAGGAGGGTCTTGGCTCCCTGAACACACCCCAGGCCTTAGGGCCTTTCACTGCCCCTTGGTTGCTGAAAGTCTCTAGGACAGGCCAGGAGGCAAATACTGTGGCCTTTGTGGGCCAACCTGTTGTGTGGCAGCTAATCAACCCTGCCACCTAGTGCACAGGCAGCCCTGCAGGAGACCTTCGGGATGGTGCTGCTGTATCCAATAAGACTTCATTTACACCAGCAGGCGGCTCGTGGGGTTGGGCCCACTGCTGCTCCAGCATGTCTGCCGACCTCAGGGTCGCAGCGCCAGCTAAGGCAGGGAAGGACTGAGTCCATATCCCAAAGGACTTGCTCCTGTCCATCCGGTTCCTCACCTGGGACAGACATGACCTGGAGCCTCTACTCAGTCTTCTGCTAGGGGGCACCTCCTCTGTCCCCCAGCATCAGTGAGATGTAGCATCTCTTTTGCGTATTACGGGGCCCCTGAGAGTATTGTGACGTGAGGCTGAAAGAGTCTCCTGTAGGAACCTGCATTTGTGTCATGGAAGCAGAAGAGAACTACAGAAGACTTCATGGTCTCCATTCCCTACATCTGTCCCTGCCTGGACGGCATCCTGGTCTACTCAACAGGAAGGACCTTTGATGGCAAAGGCCATATACCACATCCCCCTGGTACCAGAAGGCTTGGTTGTCTTTCTGCTGACCCTGCAAAGCCCCCTCAGGGGTCTCTCCAAGCTTATTGTCCCATCTCTAAACAGGCAGGCCCACCCTGCAGGGCTGGGGACACTCACCAGAGGCAGCTGCTCAGGGAGTGCTTGCAGGCTGGGCCATCTTCCTCCTCCAGGGGCTGTGGGTTTGGCACTGCAGTGCTCGTCAGGTGAGGTCTGGCTGCGTAGGTGAGAGCAGCTTGGCAAGGCACCCCCAGGCCGTGGCATGCTTTGTGGCACGTGTGGCACCAAGGTGAATGCTCCCCTGTGGTGACCGATGCATCTAGGGTTGGAGAGAGAGTGAACACTCCTTAGGAAAAGCCAGGGAAACACTTGGCAGGGGGCAGCCAGGGCAGAGCACCACTGAACAACTGATCAATATGATCGGAAAGTGACAACATTCATCAAATGCCCAAACTTCTGATGTAGCAATTTCTATTGCAGGAATGTCTTCTGAGGAAGCAACTGGACAGATGTACAAAGGTTTTCTTCATACATTATGTTCAAAATAAAGCAAAATACTCTACTAGTTCCATAAAGGACTGTTCCATTCCATATAAAATACTATGCCAGCTGTTAAAATATGCAAATTTCTATTTGTTAACCTGGAAAGAGGCATAGCATGCATCATTACACAAGCAAAGCAGGCTATACAATAGAATGCATACCATGAGTTCTGTTAAACAGAAATTTAATAAAGGTCTGGAAAGAGTTATACTAGAAAGTTACTAAAGATAAGCCTTGGGGAACAGACTGATCTGCAATTTTTACTTTCTTTCTTTTCCACATTTTTTTTTTTTAAACAAGCATGTATCACTTTCGGAAAACACTCCTGAAAGGCTCCAGTTAAACACAACTGATTTTCTTAAAGTACTGTGAGCACAATGTCACAAAGTGATCTCACTTGACACTGCTTTATGTGTAGATCTTAATAATTTAGAGAAACTATGTGATTTACAGATCAGGAAGCACACTGTTCTAGGAGCCAGCTGGAGCTATAGAAGAATCCAGGAGTCCCAGGTATAATATAAAGATATTAAGCAGCACAAATTATTCTCTCCTTGATGAATATTTAATGTGAACCCAGAAGATTGTAGAAACAGCTCATTACCTTCTATAGTGGGCAGATATTAGTAGGTGCTGATGTCCAGAGACCCCCATGGGCCTGCTCCCCAAAACAAAAGGCCAGGTGCACAGTCACAAACATATCCAGCAGCACATGGCCATATGTGCAGTCACACCTGAACACACACACACACACACACACACACACACACACACACACACAGAATATCTCCATAAGACTTTCTCTGAAAACTCTAACACTTTCCCAGAAAACTTCTGCTGAATACCACCCTGTTTATTCACTCCTGGCCAGCAGCACTGGTGGTCACTCCCACAGAAACAGGAATGAGTTATCATGTGGATTCAAGAGCAGGCCTTCATTTTGCCATGACTTTAACTCTCTGGTATGGTCCTGCCTCCACTTTCCAATAGAATATTCTCAATGTCAAGGTCACAGGTGGGGACCTGTACTAATGTTTACAAGCTGACTCAGAATGGAGAAACCATTAATGTGATTTAAAATAATAGTTTTCCCTGAAAGGGTTTCTGTGAGCCTTAAATGAAAATCTAGCCCTCAGGACCTATCTAGTTACATTATTATCTAGAGAAAGAATTATTAAGCTGGGTGTGGTGGCACACACCTGTAATCCCAGCTACTTGGGAGACCCAGGCAAGAGAATTGCAAGTTTGAGGCCAGCTTGAGCAATTTAGCAAGACTCTATCTGGAAATAAAATTTAAAATGCACGGGAAGATAGCTCAGTGGCAGAGTGTTTGTTTAGCCTGTGCAAAGCCCTGGGTTCAATCCCCAGCAAGTATTTTTGTGTGTATAAAACAAAAAAAAGCTTTTTAAAATAATTAAGTTAGCTGGGCATGGTGGCGCATGCCTGTAATCCCAGTGGTTCCTAGCAGCTCGGGAGGCTGATAGGAGGATCTCAAGTTCAAAGCCAGCCTCAGAAACTTAAGCAAGGCCCTAAGCAACTCAGTGAGACCCTGTCTCTAAATAAAATACAAAAAAAGGGCTGCGGATATGGCTCAATGGTTAAGCACCCCTGAGTTCAATCGTCAGTGCCAAAAAAAAAAAAAATTCAGTCAGAGGCCAGGGCAGATAAAAAATTGAGATAAGTTGCTCCTTTTCAGGAATCAGCTCTCCACAGGATCTGCAAGGAATGTGCAGCAGGGCACACCCTTGGGCCAGGTGACAGCCCACAAGAAAGGCACCCCCAGACTTGTGCTCCTGAATGCCAACTTCCCTACCCTTTTCTGCTCTATGACCCGGAGATGCCTCCCAACCCCTCTTGTCTCTGATTTCTTGTGCTCCTAACCTTGGCTCAATTAAAAAAAAAATTTTTTTTTTTAGTTGTAGATGGACACAATATCCTCATTTTCATCTATTTATTTTCATGTGGTGCTGAGGATCTAACCCAGGGCCTCACACTCGTGAGGCAAGCACTCCACCAATGAGCTACAACCCCAGCCCAACCTTGGCTCAGTTTTTAACTCTCTGTTAGTGATACATAGGATGCTTCATGCAAGTTATGTGAAATTGGGAGTTAAATTTGTTCTTTCTTTCTGGCATAAACAGATCCAATATGAATAATCCTCAGTCTTGGTAAAGTACTACCAGTGTCATGTCCATACTCTGTCATGTTATTATCAGCAAGAACATGGTTCTACTCCCTACTTTAAGCCTAGGAAGCTGTACCTACATACCAAGGAACAGGGATAAAGTCAACACAAGGCAAACTGTACACACCTAATCCTGACACGTCACAACTGAACTTTGGTAGTAGAACCCCAAGGAACACAAACTTACAGTTTTGTGTATATAGACACTGCCCTGTGGTCCAAAGGATGTGTCCATGTGGCAGATAGGAATCTGGAACATTGGACATCATCTTAATCACACTGCTTGCTTCCAGGTTTATGTAAGTTTTGGTATCATGGCTAAATGCTAAAGTCTAGCTTTTGCTGGTGACATGGGTAGATTTAACATTCCTTTCTTTATTAGGCAGGCCCAGCATATAAATGGGAAATTTGTATTTTAAAAACTTTTCTTGTTGATTTCATTGAAAATCCAAAGATACCTCCTTGGGGTAGAAATAATTGCAAAGTGTTAAAGTCAAATTTCTAAGTACCATGTTTCTTGTCACGTGCGTGTTGATTTCGGGCATCAGCCTAACAGTTAAGTGCACACACTAAGCAACCACGTCGGGGAGGTAGGCAGGTAGAGAGACGGGCGGGGGGGAAACCCACAGCCCCTTCCCAGGTAAGGTCTGCGGGCAGAGGCCTGGGTCACCCAAAGGATCAACTCTCTCTGAAACCAACACTCCATGAGGTCCAGTCTGGCCTGGGACTTGCCACAAGAAGACCGCTTCGGTTCTCCGCGCCCTCAGGAATGTCCCAACTGCCCCTAAACTGGCACAACCCAGCCTCTCCTTCCGTCTGCGATCCGCTTCAACCTCCTCCCTCCTGGGCCCCGTCCATGCTCCTCCAGGGCCACGGTCCTTCCTCTCCTCAATTCCTCACCGCCTTACTCGCTCCGTCCCCATTCATCCTTTCTCGTGTCCCCCTACTCGTGCCTCTCGAGCCCTCATCCATCCTCCACCTGCCCTCCACCTCCCTCTCTCAGTCCGAGGAAGCCCTAACAACTGCTCCTTGGACAGCAGCGCGAGTCCCTTACCCGGGCGCGGCAGGCCCGCAGCGGCCCGGCGGCCCTCGTACGGCTGGGAAGCGCCCGCGGCCGGCGACGGGACGTGGCGCGCGGTTGAGCCAAGACAGCTGAGGCCAGCGGCCCCGGCTCGGGCCCCGCCCGGGCAGCCCCGGAAGTGACGTCACGAAGGAGGGCCCCGGCGGTGCCTGGCTCAGCCGGAGGCTAGCCGGGTGGTGGGGGCGTGGTTATACTCAGCCCCGCCCTCCGGGGGGCCGGCCGCAGCCCCTTTTCGCTGACGGCCGGAAGGAGCTGTTTTCGGCCGGTCTTGGCGGAAGTGGGCAAGCGTTCCCCGGGTTCCCCAGTTTAGTGGTGTGCGGCGGTTCCGAGGAACTCGGGTTCCCAGGTGGGGCAGACGTGCCCCGGCGGCGCTTCGGGGCCGAGGCTGGGGATGGCCGAGAAACTCCGCGTAAGCCAGGTCGCTCTCGCCGTGTCCCCGCGCTTCGGCGCTGACGTTCACGGGCCGCCGGGGGCCGCGCCGGCGTGTCCCGAAAGTAATAGGCGGGATGGCGACCGAGGCTCCGAGCGCTCGCCGCGGGCCGGCCAGCGGTGCGGTTCTGAGCCGCGCGCACGCGGAGCTGCGCCCCGTTGCGCAGCAGCTGGGGCTCCCGAGAGGCCTCCTGATCGTCGGGTGGGGATGGCCGCGCCAGGTGTGCGCACTTGACTCCACTTAGGAACAGGCGACGCGGTGACAGGACCTCTCGGGTCCCCCGAAGGCCAGACCGAGGCCTGCGAAGGACGACCTCACCGAATAAACCGAAAAGGCTTTCTGTCCGTGCGACTTTATAACCCGTCTCGGGCTCCTGGGTCTGGAGACAGAAAAGCCGAGGTTGCCCACCTCCGAGCTCAGGAAGCCGCCGCCCCCTGTCCAGTTCAGCCTCGCTGCTTCTTGTGGAACTCACCTGTGCCTCTGCCAAGGCCACCTGAGGGAGGCCTTGAGAAGACTAGGTTTTTTTGCTTCGTGTTGGCTTTACAGTCCCAATTAGCTCAGTTCCAACAGGAGCAGTGCAGTGTCCGAGCTCACTGGCCGAGTGAAAATACACCTGAACAGCCAGTGTGAGCCGTTCTGTGCTTTCCTTCTTCAAAAGGCAGTCTGTGACTCAATTTTCATTTACTTTTTTAGCAAAATCACTTTTTAAAAAAAAATTACTTCTAGGGCAGAAATTACAAAGATATGACACAGCTTTCCTTCTCTCTGGAGCAGGGCGAAGGAGCTGGCCCTGCGTCTGCTTTTGTAAATAAAGTTTTATTGAAACACAGTCATGCTTCTATAAGTATTGTCTGTGGCTGAGCCTTCAATTATAGAGCTGATGAGTGTTTGTAGCAGAGACTGTAATGCTTACAAGTCCTAAAATATTTACTTCTTGACCCTTAACAGGAACTGTGCACTGATCCCCAGCCTAGACTATTACTAGAATGTGTGTTTCAGAAAACAGCCGAAATATCTGGCCAATTTGGTCCACCACACAGGGAAGTTCATTCTCTCATATTGGAATCTAGCACCTGGACTTTATAACCCACCTTGGGCTCCTGGGTCTGGAAATAGAAAAGCTGAGGTTGCAACGGCAGGATCCACTACCCACCTGAGGTTAATGAGGTTAAAATAAAAGCAGATTTTTTATTTGGGTGTAGAATAGATTTGCAAATCAGGAAAACACCAGCTCAGTTTAGAAACCTGGTGAGCATTCCATCCAGGTTAAACAGAACTGATGATTTTATAACCAAAAGGAGCATTAGGGGATGGGAGTGGAGAGAGAGGATCCAGGCAAATCCAGTGGTTGGATACAAGACAAACTGACATAAACTACTGAGTGACACGAGTTTTTTAAAGTTCATTAGACGATCTAGGCAAACTGACCAATCTAGTATTCTCAAAGCTTGTCAATTATTATTAGATTCAGAAAACCATTGCCTCTGGTGGATTGAGTTCTGGACACAATATCTTTGTGGCAGTTTACCCCTGTCAGAAAAATTTGTAAGGGTTAGAAAAGGATTACTGCTCTCTTTGTATCTAATTTTTATGTTATACTTTTCAGTGGAGTGGGGTTGGCTGGAACAGGGTGTCTGCTGAGGGCACAGCTCTGGGAATGCATCTCTGCTTCTGTGGCATACAGAGAAGAGGAATGCAGGGCAGGCTGGCTCTTCTCATGGCAGTGGGTAAAGTAGAAATGGGTACCCTTCAGCCTTCAGCTTTGCTAAGGGTATCTGTGCAGAGATAGCTAAATAAACACAGAGCTCGGTCCTCTTAGTTCTTGAGTGGTTAGTTTGAATGCCAGTCAGTCTAGATGCCACATTTGAAAATTAGGACTCTGGGTGAACATTATCTGGCTTCAAATGCTAGCTTCGTCCCTTTTTGGCTGAGTGGCAGAGGACAAGAGGCCTAGACTCGCTGTGCCTTGGCTTCATCAGTCTGTTCTTATCTATTGTCGTTATGTGCAATTGAGTCTCCGAAAACACTGACTTTTCCAATGCTGAGCCATTGCCCCAGGGGTGAGTCCCTGTGGGAGGCCACCCTGTCCATGAGCTGAGCATTCTCTGTCAGCCTTGAGTAAGGGGGGTGTTTGGTCTGGCTTCACATGCCACTCACTGTGCAAAGTAATGGCCTCCACCTTTGCTGGGCAGAGAAGTTTGCCCTAGCCCTGGACTTGGGGGTTACCCAACGGGACTGGACAACCCCCGTTTGAAACCTTTTCCTCTGCATTATTTGGTGAAGAACATACCATCGAAACTCATTTGTGTGTCCCCCCGTATAAAAACAAAGAGATTCTGGGTGCACGCTCTCCTGCCTTCCACTGTGGAAGAAGACCCTTGAGGGAGCAGAGTAGCCCCACTCTCCATCTGAGAAACTCATGTCTGTGTGTTGCGTGATTTCTTTGCAGCCAGCCCCTTTGAACCCAGCTCATCTCGTCAGTGTGGGTGGCTGGCGAGAAGTCCCTGAGAGGCTCTGCTCACATTTTTATCAGTCAACCAGCACATAACCTTGTCTCCTGCTCAGAGACACCTTACTTGATGCACAGTGCTGGCCATGGCGTTGAACCATGGCCATGGCTGAGGGGAGCTTGCTTAACAGACCTCCTCACCCATACTTTGTCTTTGTGAAGCTGTGGGACATCCTCTTCCCTCCCCTACAACATCAGCTGAGATAGTAACCCTGGGAGAAGGAGGTCTTCTCTTGACCGGCCCCCAGGGAGTTGGGCCATTTAAGAACATGATGAGATGGAGCTGCCTGGACGGGGTGGTCAGTGTGAGGCCTAAGGTGGAAGGGTCAGACTGGAGTACCTAGGGCCTTAATTTCCTGTCAGGAGAAGAGGGAGCAAGACAGGAACAAGTAAAGGTTATTAAACTGACTTTTAATGGAAACTACTTCTAAAGAATGATTCAACTGGGTGCTAAGCCTCAGTCAAGAAAAATGGACCGTTCCGGAAAAAACACATGATCTGGATAAGCTGGGAGAGAATCAGAAATGACCCAAGTAAACTGGTGCATTCCACCAGGAGAAGGTATGGAACCACACCTTCAGAGGTCTGTTTCCTAAAACGGAACTGAATAAGAGTTTTCAGCGAGTCCTTTCTGGGGTCAGTAGTTTAAGACTTAAAATCATGAAGGAAACCGAAAGTCATGTTCCAAGTGTCTCTCAAACTTCTGGAAGGACTCGATAGTCACCTGAAGGCATGTGCGAAAATAAAAATTCCCAAATTTCTGGCCCATTCCAGACTAGGTGAATCCATTAATGGGCTCAATCTCCAGAACACTCCAGCTGATCCCTAGCAGGAAACACTACTCCACGAACTCAGTTCACTTAGTTTTCTTTGTTTCGTGACCAGTTGATGAAGCCTGCTCCTGTTTACTCTGGGTGTCTGTACTTGCCTATAGATTCTGAGTTTGGGAGATAATTTTAAAATGACTGCTTGCCAAATAAATGTCCTGAATTTTGAAAAAAATAGAGAAATCATAGTTTCTGCCTCATCAGAGGTTGGGCGAATTAAATTACAAATCGTTATGTGTCAAGTGCTTATCATGGGGCATTGCACCCAGAGCACTGAGTAAATATGAGTCATTGTCACTGTCGATCATAAAGAACAGGATTCTGGTATTTGGAATGGGGATCTCTGGGGTTTGCAGTCTGTCTCAAGGGATTGCAAGCCCTCTCCACGGAGCTGCTGTGCTCACGCCAGGCAGAAGCCCTGGCTGGCCACAGGAAGCTCCCTCTCCCTTCTGGAGAGCTGTCTCCCCTCTCATCAAAGGCACTTCCTTCCAGCAGGAGGGTGGTGCTTCCCTTCATCACCTTTTATTATCAGTCTTGATAGTTCGTCTTTCGGCCCTGAACACGTGGAGAATCTTGAGAATGGAAATGAGTAACAGATGAGATGGGAAAGAACTGCACATGCATCGTGAGACCCATCCTCCTGGCTTGTCAACTGCGATGTGACAGAAAGATCAATTAGATTTTTCAGGTGTTTACTGTAGACAGCTGAAAAGAAAATTTAAGGATTACGAAATGGTAATTTGCCGTTTAACAATTCTAAGGTGAATATCCATTGAATCTCATCCAGAAACACCATTTGACCAGAATCACATTTGGCCAAATATCTGGGCACCCCATGGCCCAATCAAGTTGATGTGTAAGCTTCATCCTCCCTTCTGAAGCTCGTTTTCCTGCGTTTCACATGCCAGCTTGAGAGCTCTGTCTGCACTGGGGTCCTGCTGCCCATCAGGAGCACAGCTGTTATCCCGCTGTTTTTCTCACTGATCTACCATCCAGGTCAAGATTTCAGACTTGACCAGCTCCCTGAAAGCCGCCGGCGTGATTGTCTTTCCTGTCCTCCTGCCCTACTGGCCACACATCCCCTGGCTTTGGGTCACCCATCCTGCTGCTGATGGGTGTAGTTCAACACTTTGGCGTGCGTCCCTGGTCTTGTTCCAGAGCATCTGGTGGGTGACGGGTGCTGCACACGTTCATCTGAGTCTGGCTTTGGTTTTCCAGTAGGTGTGTGAGGGCCACTCACGGTGTTTTATGTAACAGTTACCGGCTTATTCTGATTGCTGTTGGATACCGCGGTGTGGATGAGCACGGCTTGCTCCTCTGCCCCCCTGGCAATCAGCATCTGGACTCTTTCCAGTCTGTGGACACCACGAACGGCGCTCTTTGGGACATCCTTGTGCCTGTGTGGAACACAGGTGGAACACACCCTCCCTGGGCTGTCCTGGGGGTGACACTGCCGGGTGGTGAGGCACAAGGGGCTTCAGCCTCACAAGGTGGCGCCACCAGGCACAGGGATGGAAGTTCCTGCTGTGGCCCGTCCCCTGCTCTGTGCTGTGGCCGGGCTTTCTCATTTTTGCTAGTCTGGGGGGTTGCCATGGAATTTCCTTGCAGTTTTAAAATTTCCAGATATACGGGGATTTTCCATCTTTTGGTTTGTTTCTATTTCTAGGTTAATTTCCCTGTGGTTAGAGGACGTGTTCTCTATATGTCAGTCCTTAGTGATTCGTTGACCCTGCTCTGTGGACCAGCCTGGGGTCACTCTGTGAAAAGGTTCTTCCAGTGCTTGGAAGGAAGGCGCAGAGAGGCCGAGTTTCCTCAGTCCCTGTCTTCCACGTTGTTGCGAGGGGGCAAAGTTGCGATGTATACAGTTGAGGGGAGAAATAAAGAATTCCATCCGCTTCTGCCCCCTCGATGCTTTTTCCACTCCAATTACTCGATACAATTTCACTCTATAGGTTCTTCATCAAGAAAACGACAATCCTCAATGCCGGGCACTGCCATAGACGTAATCAATTCACAGCACACAATTCTACGTGAATTCTAAGCACTGCAAACACACTTCACCATGACAGGCTCGGGACAGACCTCCCCTCTGCAGGCTGCGTTCAAAGGTCTCAAGCCTGAGGCTTTGTGCCCAGCAGATGCACTCTCACTCAGACCGCAGTGACCAGGTCCAGGACCAAGGCGGGCTTTTCCTGGCACAGAGTGGACGACCAGTTGGGGAGAGGGTCGTAGGGAGAAGCTGTGGCCCTCATCAAGGTCCAGACGAGGTGGTAGAGTTGGAGAGTGGTGAGGATCACTCAGAGGCTCAGAAACGATGACAAGTGACGGGATGTCAGGCCCTCATCAGGCCCTCCAGCCCGAGTGCGTCTTGTTCCGCTGGCTGAATCCCTGCTCACTTGCTCTACTGTTTATACTAAATTTGGGGGCTTTTGACCCCCCTTTCAATCCTTATCAGCCACCACCTGATTTCCCAGTGACATCGTTTACCCTGGGGTCAGAGACATCTGGACTGGTGGTCTCCCTCCTGATCTTCCCCCCTTTCCCTCTTATCAGGGAGGACAGCCCGCCAGGGGCTCCACTCTGTTTGTCAGGGCGAGGGGAAGTGACTGTCTGAGGCCACCCTGGAGGGCTCTGTGGCTGTGCCTGGGGAGACTGCAGGATTCAAACTGGGCTTTTAAATGGAGTTGCTTAGGCTCAGGCCTCAGGCCGTCCTCACCCGCGTCCTCACTGAAGTTTTGTCCACTTAACCAGTCACTGAGAGAGAAGGGTCACGGCTTCTGCTCTCTCAATTTCTGCTTTATTTATTCTGAGGCTGTGTTATCAGGTACCGATCATCTTAAAATTATTATATTTTCCTGGTGAATTGAACATCTTTTACTTATTGGATAGTCTTTAGTTTTAAAGACACTTCTTGTCCCAGAATCTACCTTGTCAGCCATTAATACACAGACCATTTTTCATTTGATTAATGTTCATAGGACACACCTTTTCTCTTCATTTCCTTTCAATGTTTCTGTTCTTCAGTTTTAAATATGTGTCTTTTTAATGGCATGCAATTAGATTTTTCAAACATTTGTCTTTCGATTGGAATATTCAGACATAAATAGTTTTGTTTCCTTTTCTTTGAGGAGCTGGGGATGGAACCCAGGGCCTCACACTTGCCAGGGAAGCACTGCCCCCTATTTAATATAATTTCAAACATATAATAATGGGTCACATCACATTCAATGTAGTTATGGAGTATTTGGATCTGGATCTATCACCTTATTCTGTCCTTTCTATTCCCACTTCTGAGTTCTTCTCTCCCTTTCTTTGGGTAGATTTTCTTTCAAAATTATTCATTTCCTCCTCTCTACTAATGTAGAAGTTATCTGTTTTCATATCTATTCTTTTGGTGTTTACATGTTTCCAGAATGAAAATGTTCTTGTGGGGACGCGGGTGTAGCTCAGGGCCAGAGGGCACTTGTGCCAGTGTGTGTGAGGCCCTGGGTCCATCCCCAGCTGGAAAGAAAAAGGAGAAAATCCATATATACAAAAGTGTGTATATGGAGTACGACTTCCCATTCCTGTGGTGGGACACGTGGAGTTTCGCGGCTCTTGTATTCATATATTGTTAAGGTCTGTAAACAAGTCAAAATAACACGTGGTATTTTGCCAGGGGAATGTTAGAGTTCGTAAACAAGTCTGGATGGTGCCCAGCCCTGCTGGGCTGGCTCTGTGAGGTCCCCTCACCTTGGCAAGACGCTGGTGTGTTTTAGAAGGCTCCGTCTGCTCTCCTCTGTCCCTGAATCTCTTTTGAGAGACTGAATATATGAGCAGACAACAGCCAGACCCTCAAAAACAGAGCTCTGACCCACAGCCGCCGAAACCAGCCCAGAAACCAACCCTCTTCTCCACAAAAGAGCCCAGGAGGCCACAGCCGCTGCTGCAGGCTCCCCGGAGCCATGCCGCCCTCAATAGCAGCCACCCAGGAGGCCGGACACGGTCTTTACACCCAGCTTGACATGCCCAGGGCTTGAATAGTAAGATGGACAGATTGCCAAACCTTTGTCTTCCTTCCAAGTTAGGACCAACCGGAGGATGCCAAATATGGTCCCCCACAGCTTCATAGGCCACCCACACCAGCCTGCCTGCAGCCCATGCCACTGGTGCCTACGGGAGACTTCACTGAGTCCACTCCAGAGCCTTTCCACTCCTCGCTCGCCTCTGAGTCACTCCCAAACACGGTAATGGTGGGCGCTGAGTTCTGCTGCAGCAGGCTCGGGTGAAGGGCTATGCTGTGTCCTGTGGCTGGTCTGGATTTCCACGCTCTCCACCTTCCTCTTGGGTGAAGTGGAAGTGACTTTCCTCAGAGAAGTCTCTGCACCCACCCCCTGTGCACCGCCGCCTGGGGGCTTCCCATGGGGACCCTAGAACAAAAACCTTTTGGCCTGCAATCCCAATGGCTCAGGAGGCTGAGACAGGAGGATCTCGAGTTCAAAGCCAGCCTCAGCAAAAGCAAGGTGCTAAGCAACTCAGTGAGACCATTCTCTAAATAAGTACAAAAAAAAGGGCTGGGTATGTGCCCCTGGGTTCAATCCCTGGTACAAAAAAAACAAAAACAAATACAAAACAAAACAAAACCCTTGGCTCCCACCGCCTGGGGGCTTCCTATGCCCACGGACACCTTGGCAGGTCAGTGCCTGGGAAGCCAGCTTCTGAGGCTGACGGGGTGCAGGCGGTTTATTTGGGAGGTTCTCCCATCAATGCCTGTGGGCAGGTGGAGACGCGGAGGTGGCAAAGGCGGAAGGGGAAGTCAGACGCAGTCACAGCGAGGCCTGGGCTCATCCTGCAGCATCTCTGCAGCTGGAGACAACGTATCAACCCACCACTGCTGAGGGCTGCCCCAGGACAGTCCTGGCCTCCCAAGGTCACCTGCAGGGGAGGAGCCCCGCTGGGTGGCCGCCACACTCCAAGCAGAGGGGATGCGGGCTTGAGTGCCCTGGTCGGCGTGCACCTGGGGGGGCCTGTCAGTGTCCAACAGAGACCCCAGAGCCTGACGTGCCAGGAACGGGGGGACGTGCACGTGTGGTTGGCAGAGAGAAAGGAAGGAGGAGCTGGTTGTGGAGGCTCAGCACCGTCCATGAGGGAAAGAGGCCAAGAGAGTGGGAATCCCAAAGGGATGCAGCTAGGCCACAGACAGAATCCTGAAGCTAAAAAAGACATGATTTCCAAAGTCCAAAATTCAAAAGAAGGAGTGGAAACGGTGACAGTCACCGCCGACGACCTCTGGGAGAGATGGAGACCGACTCGGAGGGCAAGACCCAATCCGAATGGAAATCCAGAAGAGGTCTGCAGGTCGCACCCCAGAGAGCCACACGGGACAGGACTTGGGGGCAGATGCGGGAGCAGAGGAGCAGGAGTGACTCAAGAATTGCTGAGCCCTGGCCCCGCCCTGGGGACCCTTCCATGTCCCCTGTCACCTGGGCCACGCAGGCAGGGCGCCATGCCACCTCGGGAGATGGACGGCTTTGGCCTCAGATCCCTGCCCTCCCGAGAGCGGAGCCTGGGGGCCTGTTTTTTCTCCTCTGTTTTCGCTCTGCTGGCCCGGAGCCCGGGGGCTGCCCAGCAGGGCCAGCTCCCCGAAGGGGAGACCCTCCTTGTTTTTTTGTGCTGAGGATTTAATTTCAGGGCCACTTGACCACTGAGCCACACCCCAGCCCTTTTATTCTTTATTTAGAGACAGGGTCTCACTGAGTTGCTCAGGGCCTCGCTAGGTTGCTGAGGCTGGCCTTGAACTTTTGATCCTCCTGCCCCAGCCTCTGGAGTCGCTGGGATTACAGGCACGGGCCACTGCACCGGGCACATTTTGGTTTTAATGTCTGGACAGTACAGGGTGTTGTGGTCTGTTCCTGTGGCCTCTTTGGCGATGCGATCCTCTGTCCCTGGTCCCCTGGGTAAGTCACCACACCCAAATGCTTTCCTCAGCGGAACTCTCCCGCGTGACTCCTCTGACCCTCACCACCACTTTACTCTCCTTTCGCGGGGCCAGCCCCTCCGATCTTGCTGCTGAGCTGAGTTCGTGGGCCTTCTCCACTCAACCCATTTCCAGGGCTGTTTCCTGCCACGCCGTCTCTACAGCAGCTGGCCTTTTCTGCTGTCCAGGGCACAGGCTTTTGGCCCTTTCACACTTGCTCGAAAGGGGGCCGTAGGGTCCAAGTGGGTCTCTTCTGACGCTTGGCTAAGTTGCTGAGGCTGGCATTGACTGGGTGATCCTCCTGCCTCAGCCTCCCAAGTCGCTGAGATTACAGGTGTGCACCACGCCCAGCCCCGAACACTCCCACAGATCCCAAGAGGGCTCCGTTGACCATGTTAGACCTTGAGACAGAATCTCACTAGTTATTTATTCATGTAAAAGTGGCAACAATAAAACAATTGCACGCTCACAGTACCAGCAATTTAGTGAGGCCCTAAGCAACTCAGTGAGACCCTGTCTCAAAATGAAAAACAGAACGGGCTGGGATGTGGCTCAGCGGTTAAGAACCCCTGGGTTCAATCCTCGGTACCAAAAAAACCACTCTACCGACCGAGCTACATCCCCCAAAAGAGTGTAAGGACCCAGGGACTAATACCTTTAGGGACTGGTGCTTTGTACCTCCGTGTTCCTCAGTTGCTGCTCAACTCTGGGCCAAACTCGGCCCCGAAGCCGCGCAGCACCTGCTCCCTCTCTGTGAGGCGCAGAGTCAGCCCTTTTCTTGTTTTCAGCCTCCTGCTGTCTGTTGGGGTCAGCGTGGACCCTGTCACCGAGCCACGCATCCTGGGCCCTGCACGCGGCCCTGCGGGATATGGAGAGGGTGGGGGGAGCAGGGTCCTGTGCCGTTGTCTCAGGAGAGAAACGGCCCCAGGTTCCCCGTTCTTCACAGAGATCAGAAGTCAGTTCTGCAACTTCAGACGACCCGGAAACACTGTCCTGCCTAAAACAAGCAGAAGGGTGATGGGCTCGTTCTCGGCCGGGTCACGTCACCGCGTACCCCTCCAGAGGTCCCCCGGCCCCACCCTGCCTTCCTTCTGGTCCTTGCGGGGGTCTCACATCCCCTGAGACTCTCCTGAGCCCCTGTGCACTCCCAGCGCCCCTCGCTCTGCGTTTCCTCCCATCGCCTCTCTTCCCAAGCATGAGCTCCATGAAGGCAGGGGTCTCTTTTGGTGTTCAGAGTTCATGGGACAGTGCCTGGCACACAGTAGGTGCTCAATAAATATCGGTGGCATGAAGAAATGAATGATGGCGGCTACAGTCCAGATGTGGTTTGTCCCTGGCAAAAGTCCTGTTGGGTCTTGGTCCCCAAAAACCGTGCTGAGAGGGGTCCACCTTGGCAAAGAGTGGATTAGTCATCACAGAGCCGGTGGCTCTAAGGAAGACTCAGCTTCCTTGTTTTTCTTTTTTCTTTCACTGCGTGAGTCCTTTTGCCACAATGCCTTCACCAGGGGCCTGAGCCATGCTCTTGGATCTCCAGAATGTGAGCTAAACAAACCTCATTTCTTTATAGATTTCCCAACCTCAGGAATTTTGTTATAGTAATAACAGAAAATGGACTAAGGCAATGAATAAATACCCAGTGAATTATAAAGAGGAAACAAGGGGTGCAACTCAGTAGTAGAGCACTTGCCTAGCATGCACCAGGCCCTGGGTGTGCTCTTCAGCACCACAGGAAGGAGCAGGCGGAGGAGGAGGAGGAGGAGGAGGAGGAAGGAAGGAAGTGGAAGGAAGGAGGAGGAAGGCAAGAACACTCATCTCAAATCCCACTCTCCCAGGAGGAGCAGAGCTGGAGGTCGCCCTTGGCCCCGGCTCTCATTTGCGCTCTGACCCTTGATCTTTCTCTCTCTTAGCTCTGTGCCACAGCTGTGTAATCTGGAATCTCAGTAAGTCTCAGTCAGGGTTTGGTGAAACAACTGTACACGGCTATAACCTGAAAGACCCAAAACGGAGTAGGTAGTTACTTCACCAGGCCTAACACTGGAAAAGGGCTGAATGCTACTTGGAATGGTTAAGTAAAGTGTAGTACATTTATAAGAGAAGTCGTTAAGCAGCTATCAACATTGTGCCTGCCTTCCTTCTGCAGTGCTTGGAATCAAACTCAGGGCTCATGCACGCTAAGGATGTATTTTGCCACTGAGCTGTATCTGCAGCCCCCAAATGAGGCTTTTGGAGAACCACTAATCATATGGGGAAATGCTCAAGATATAATCTTAGGTTAAAAAGAAGAAGAAGAGGGGCTGGGGTTGTACCTCAGCAGCAGAGCACTTGCCTCGCACTTGTGAGGCACTGGGTTCAATCCTCAGCACCACATAAAAATAAAGAAAGTAAATATATATAAAAGAAGAAGAAGAAAATAAAAACAAGATGAAAAAATCACATACAGGGCTGCGGATATAGCCCTGGGTAGAGTGTTTGCCTAGTGTGCAGGAGACCGTGGGTTCAATCCCCAGCTCCACAAAACAGACAAGTTAACAAAAATGTGTAACGTCATTTACTCTTCTGTATGTCATGAGCTTTTTTTTTCTAAAATATTGTTTATATTTAAACAATGTAATACCTTTGTTTCATTTATATATTTTTAGGTGTTGCCTAGGATTAAACGCAGGGCCCCAACATGCTGGGCAAGTGCTTCACCACCGAGCCACAGCCCCGGTCCCTCTTATGAGTTTTATGTGTCGCCTGCTTTGAATTATTAAAATAGAGTGAGAGACGTAGCTCAATGGGAGAGCCGTTGCCTAGTATGCTAGGGGCCCTGGGTTGAATTCCCAGCACTATTTAAAAAATATACGTGTGTGTGTGTGTGTGTGTGTGTGCGCGCATGCATGTATGTATGTATGTATGTATGCACACACAAACATGAATTTAAAATGCAGTTAGAAAGAAGAATGGATGTGTAAAAACATTGAAATAAAGTAGTTAAATTATTCATCTTGTTTTTAAAAAAATTAGGCAGACTGACCAAGTAGCCAGAAAGCCCAGGATAATCCACTTATCATCCACTTTAAAAAGACACACCTAGCTGCAGATGGCCTTCTTCAGTAAAAGCAGCGAGGACCCCAGGAGAACTGGTGACATGTAAGATAATCTTACAGAGTGACCCCTTGGAGAGTCATAAGAAAGTACTGGGAAGAAAAGGGCCCCGCGGTGGGGATGTCGGGGTGCAGAAGCCCACGGCTGGGGCCTCGGACGACCACAGCTGGAGCAGCAGAGCACAGAGTGGACAGGACTGACCGGCGCCCAAAGCACACAGTCAACATCCGCAAGTGCAGCCTGAGGGCAGGAAGTGACTGGAGAGTGGCTGAGGGCAGAGAGCAGGCCGCTCTGCCATGCAGAGGACTCTAGATGGCTGGCCCAGGTCCCCCGCGCTCAGGACGTGGACCCAGCCCACCCACTGCCCTGAAGGTCCTGCTCAGGACCCCCTTCCAAGGAGAGCCCCCGGGGACAGGGAGGTCTCAGGGTCACCAGCTGCCGTGATAAGTCCTGTGGACAGTACACACCCGGAACCCAAGTCACCAGAAAGCCACTTTCCTCTGTGGCCTTGTCCCCAAACCCAAGACCAGTCTGATTCCCAGAACAAAATCCTGGGAATGGAGCCGCATCCTCCAGGGTGGCTGACGGGTTGCTGTGCTCCGAATTGTCCCCCAAAGGCCCGTGTTCCCCAGTGCAGCAGTATCCGAGAGGTGGCCTTTGGGAGGTGCCCCGCTGGCCTCTCGAGGGCTCCACCCTCACGAGGGCACTGCTGTTACCAAAGGGCTGGGCAGTGACCCCTCCCGGCACCTTTAGCAGGTGAATACACAGGTCCCCGTCCCCACAGGACACAGCAGCAAAGCGCCCCTGATTGCCACGGACTGAACCTGTGGGCCGCTCGGCCTGAGGCGTCTCAGGCTCCAGGACTCGGGGGTAAAAGGCTGCACTTGACGAACCACGCAGCCTCAGGCGACCCGTCACAGCCCCGGAAACCGACCCACAGCTGCCGAAACCCCCAGGTCAAGGAGACAAGTCTGAGGAACTGTCCCCATCGAGAGGGGCCTGGGAAGACAGGATGTCCGCGGGTGGCACAGGGTCCCATGCGGTGTCCTCAGGTCAAGACCGAGGAAGTCCCAGTAGGCGCCACGGGCTCCAGTTAATGCTGCCTTCTCCCTGGGCGGGGCAGGTAGCAGTGGGGGACCTCTGTGTCCCAGGGGACCGCTGCAGGCTACCGGTGCAGCTGTTCTGTAGATCTGAAACTGGCCTATCATGAAAAGTTGTTTGTTTGTTTGTTTGTGTTTTTTAAACCATGCTGTCTAGATAAAGGATGAAGACTGTCGAAACACTGGAAGGGAAGGAGCAGCATCGTCTCCGTTTTGCAGCTGATGTCACTAAATAGCTAGAAACCCCCAACCGAGACTGAGAAGGTGACCTTTAACGCTCGCGACAAACCTAGCACACAGAGCTTTCTCCAAAACCACTGTCCCGTAAAAGGCACCGGGCTCCCCGAGAACTGATTCCAGGACGGGGATAGGAGATGACGGGGGCTCCTTGTGGTGCCAGAGGGTGCTAAAGAAAAGGGGCGGGGACACGTGATAAAAAGCCACCCAAGTCAAACTGAGACGACCCTTAGGACCAGAGTCGGAACAACCTGAGAAACACAGTCAGGACAGTGTTAGAGGGAAAACACAAAGAACGGAAATCAGTATCCAGGCTGGGTGTGGCTCAGTGGTAAGCGACCCTGGGTTCGTCCCCACCACCAAAACCCAAAGACAGAACATTGGCAGATTCTCAAACCATCTCCCCTCAGATAATCAAGTAATTAAGAAGGGGGAAATGTCACTTTACAGTGGAGACTCCGGGCAGGCAGCACATGGGTTTCAAATAAGAGGCCAGCACCGGGCCCCGCCAGCCGCACCGCCCGCCCCTGACAGCGCATTGAGCAAGCACGTCATGCCTGGTGTCCTCCCGGTGACCTCTAACCTTGATAAAACCCAGAGCGGGGGTATTTCACACAACAGCTGACCAGTCGTCTTCAAAAGTAGCAAAAGGTGAGCTGGGCCCAGTGGCCGGCGCCTGCTCTCCCAGGAGCTGAGGCGGAAGGCTCGCGAGTTCAGAGCCAGCCTCAGCAACTTAGCGGGGCGCTGAGCGGCTCAGTGGGACCCTGTCTCTAAGTCAATCACAAAATAGGGCTGCGGTGTGGCTCAGTGGTGGAGACCCCTGCTCAACCCCCCGTATGAAAGAAAAAGGAAGGAAGGAAGGAAGGGAGAGAGGGAGGGAGGGAGGGACGGAGGGAGGAAGGAAGGAAGGAAGGAAGGAAGGAAGGAAGGAAGGAAGGAAGGGAGGGAGGGAGGGACGGAGGAAGGAAAATGGGGGCAGGGGAAGGGCTGACCTTCCCGGATTGTGGAGAAAGGCCGCTCCGCCCTGGGGCTCAGGATGGGGACAAGGAAGCTGAGGGTGAGGGTTTCAGGTCTTGGGTTTGACAGCTGTTCTGTGGTTACATAAGACGTGAGCAGAGGAGGAACCTGGGCTCACAGAGGGGAGAAGAATTCTCCGGCCTGTTTTGTAAATCTTCTTCCCAAGTCAGAATCATCCCCAAATAGAAAAACCGCAGAAGACAATGGCCATGTTCAAAGTGATAAAGAGCCTCAGTGGCCGCGCTGAGGCCGAACAGGACATGGGACCGGAAAACTGCTCACCAAGGGACATCAGCAAACCTGCGGAAAGTCTGCCAAGAGTCTACCAGGACCTACCAGCGCTGTCAAGTCTTGGTCCTTCCTAAGGGAAGTTAAAAAATCTGATGTGACTCAAAGTCCAGCAGGGCTTCTTTGGGGAAGGGACTTAGCAGGATGTTCTAAAATTTGTCTGGAAGAGTTTAAGCAGGAGGCAGGCGATTTAAGCAGGAGGCAGGCGACTCTTGGACCGCTGTGTTGGAATGTGTTTTAAGATATTCAGCCTCGAGGATGCAAGCCGCGAGGGTGCTGGCTGAGACAGAGGAATAGAGTGGAACCGAGAGGGATCAAAAATGGCTTTTCAAGTCAGTAGGGAAAAAATAGATTATTCGGTGTAGGGTGAGGATGACTCAATGCCAACTGGGAAAAAATACAATTAGATGCCTGATGTACTTCAAAATGGGGCTTGGCCCAAACAAGGTGTGAGTGTCCCCAGTGAAAATTCTAGAAGTGAAGCCTGCACCGTTTTCCCAACTTTGGAGGGCGGAAGGCCTTTCTGAGGGCAGAAGGAAACGTGAACTGCAAAGAAGGCAGAAAGCAACACTCCAGATCAAAGGTATTATAAAGTTAAATGCAGACTATCAGGATCCACCGTGCCTGGGACCAGGTGTTTTGGAATTTGAACTTTTCTTTGTGTTTGGAATATTTGCATATACGTGATGACTCTCCTGGGGATGGGTGCCAAGTCTGAACATGTTTTTTGTGTTTCATATATACCCCTACACAGGCCGGAGGTCACTTCACAGTGCACCTGCATCTTCACTGTGACTGTCACGTGAGGCCAGGTGTGGAATGGTCCACCTGTGGCATCTTGCTGGCCCCCCAAAACTTTTAGATTTTGGATTTTTGGATTAGGGATGTTCAACCTGTATATATTGGGAAGGCTTTTTTGTTTTGGCAATATATATGATGGGGGGGAGGCTGGGGTTGTGGCTCAGTGGTGAGCGCCTGCCTCGCACCTGTGAGCCACTGGGTTCCACCCTCAGCACCACATTAAATAAATAAATAAACAAAATAAAGATATTGTGCCCATGTATAACACACACACACACACACACACACACACATATATGATGAACGAGGGCTTTATTTCTTTAACCTGTAAAGAGTTGGCTCAAGGGGTCGGGCCGGGGATCCATCCTCAGCACCACATAAGTAAATAGAATAAAGGTTTTGTGCACAACTACAACTGAAAATAAAAAAAGTCTTTAACAAAGAGAGTTGGCTGAAATATTTGAGATAAAGAATACCTTAATAGAAAAACTGACAGGGGATATCATCTTAGTGTCCTAGGTCTGCTGTTAAAAAAAAATAAGCTGAGAAGAGGCCATGTGCCATTTGCATGTCCCTGGACTCACCCGTCATGGGTGGGAGCTGCCTGTTGGGGTGGCAAGGGGTAAGGGGGAGCATCCTCCCAGCATTCCGCCTGTTCACCAATAGGCTTGGCTGGGCTGAGGGTCCTGAACCTGGGGAGAGACGGGCTTGAATGACAGTAGAGATGTGCCTAAAGCTTTCCTTCCCCAAGATGTGGCAAACCTGGCCCAGGACAGGGACAGGGAGAACAGCCACCAAAGCAGCCACTAATTGGCCCTCGGCAGCCCCTGTGGGATGAGGGGCTCTGGAGTGAGTTAGCATCCTTGACTGCCCAGGAGACAAACCTCAGACCAGGGTTTGTGCACCACACAGTGGACAGAGTCCAGGTGCAAATGGCAGGTCCCCAGCTCAGCAGTGGCCCCAGGCCAGGTACTTAGCCTCTCTGAGCACAGAATGAGGTTGTGAGAGGCCTGCTGGGCCGCATGGGTGCTCAGCGCCAGCAGAGAGCTGTGGACCGCAGGCTGAGGGCAGGCCGAGGAAGCACAGGCGCTGCCTGTGGATCACAGGGTCCCTGCCTGAGGCGCTCACAGGCTAGTGGGGATCTGGGGTGGCCCGCAGAAGCACCCTTGCTGAGACTTGCCACCACCGAGGTGGAAACCCAGGGGATGGGCCAGGTGGAGCCCTCAGCCGGGTGGAGGGAGAGGTCAGCAGAGGAGAGCCAGAGGTCACGCTGGGGAGTGGGTGGGGTGAGTGGGGGCAGCTGCTGGAGCCAGCTGAGAAGAGGCCTCGAGGCCACACCCAAGACTGAGGAGTTGTCTACAGATGCCCCTCCTCCAGGTCCATGCAGGGAAGCTGCAGCCACCGAGGTCCCCTGCCCCGGGTGGCAGCATTTTATACTTGCTACCTGTTTTTTTCCTTAATTCTGGTCACAGCCAAGCCTGGGGGTACTCCTATTCCCAATAGAACAGATGGAAAATCAAGTTCCCCCAGGGTTAGACAGCTTGCCCCCGGTCACATGGTGGCAGGCAGTAAGGTTCCCACAGTGTCCCAGGACCTGCGAGCCGAGCCGGGGCCTTTCATCTTTGCAGAGCGGGGTGTGCTCTTGCTGTCTCTGGCCAGGCCCCCACCTCCCTGCCCCCCGCCCCCCACTCCCTGGCTGACAACTGAGATACTTTTGCTCCACTTCAGGAGGGACCTGCTCCCAAGGGCAGCACAGCTTGATGCTGCCCTCTCGTGGCCATACCGCACACTGCAGGCCCGAGGACCTGGAGGGGACTGTGACACTTCAGGCTTCGCCCAGTAGAACAGCAGGGAGGACTGGTGGGGAACAGAAGTAGGGGGTCTTCCCTTCTACCCCTTGCTCTCTGAGGGCCCTCAGTTTTCCCCTCTGTAAGACGGGCATGGATGAAGACCTTTCTGGAACGGCCATTATGTGAATTTAATAAGCAAGTCCGGGCTCGTTCGTCCTCCTAGAGGAGTCACGGCGTAACTGGCAAAGCCAGGGGACCTGTGTGGAGAAGATGGTCTTGGTGCAAAGTCCTGCCACGTCTGCTGACGATGAGTTGGGCACAGAGCCGTGCTCCCCAAGGCCCAGCCCTGGGTGCCGGGCAAGTCCTCCTCACTCCTACCAGAGTCTGGGGGCTGCTGCTGCTTCTGAGACCCAGCAGAGGGGAGGGGCCGTCCTGGAGCCTGCACGGCCAGGGCCCAGCAGAGGTGCCCCCAGCCATGGCCTCCAGGTCCTCTCCCTCCTCTGCCACCTCTAGGTGAAGCTTCTCGTCCCTGACACCTCTGCTGGCCTCCCTCCCGTCACTGCTGCTGGGGATGTCCGGTCCCTCTCGGGATCCCACCGGGCGGAGTGTGTCCTGCAGAGAGGCCTGGCAGGTGGTGGGGCATTGAGGAGAGCAGGAGGGGGACGGCCAGGTGTCTGTTTCTTCTGGTTTGACAGAAGGGAGGGGCTCTCAGGGCTGGGAGTCCCGAGTGCTCCAGCCCAGAACTCTGAGGGGCCTGGAAGGTCCTGGGTAGGAACCGTCCCCGCTTAAACAGCGACCCCACCGCTTCATACCTACGTTCCAAACTCGTTAAGGTTTTGCCACATTTCCCAGAAGTGTGGATATTGTAAGCGTGTTGCACGCGCCCTGATGTCCGTGCCCCCCACCCCCGCCCCGTGACCTGGTTTGGAAGTCACTTCCTCAGTACACCCTCCTGGACAAGCAGGACTGCTCAGGCACACCCACAGAAACGCAAGACATTGTTTATTCTTTTTTAGTTTTTTAGTTGCTGACGGACCTTTTCTCGTTTACTTATTTACATGCATGCGGTGCTGAGAGTCGAACCCAGTGCCTCACACATGCTCCACCAAGCGCTCCACACTGAGCCCCAGACCCGCCCAGAACATGATGCTGTCAGCCGTTTTCTGAGCACGATTCGATGGGTCAGGATATCTTCATTTCTTTGGGTCTGGAAGAATCTCTCCACTCTTTTCTTAAAGGCACTGATGGGCGGAAGCAGGTGGGTGGCTCCTGAGCGGCAGGCTCTGCAGCCGTCTGCTTTACTCTCCCCTGGGGTCCTGCACGTGCTCAGGCCCCGGGGACGGACGCCATCTCACTTCCACTGAGTGAGACTTTCCCAGTTTTAGCCCTGAATGTCCCATGTCCTGGGAACCCTTCAGTGCCGAGCACATTGGGGTGGCTGGCGCCCTGATGAGCTCAGCACCCACCTTGAGAGCGTGGAGGAGAAGTGGGTGAAGGGGGAGATGGCGGGTGGCTCCAAGCCCGACAGGAGAGCATCGGGGAGCCACGTAGCACGTGTTCCCTGGAGCCTGGGGAGAGAGGGGCGACGCGTTAGCTCTGTGCCTGATGACTTCAAGGCCGAGGCGGTGACTGAGGCTGCCTGGCCGGCCGTGGAACAGGATGGCCTGGCTGGGGTCAGCTGCACGCCCAGAGGATGGCCCAGGGTGTCCACAGGGATCAGACACGGTGTGACATTGTCCAGAAGATCTCATGAGAGAAGGAACCAGGATTGCCAGACCTACAGGGTCCGGGCACCAGACCTTGTCCCTTCTGTGCCCCCATGCCCACTCCTGTCTGGAAGAAACAGAGGCCACTGAGCCGGGGGCAGGTGCAGAGAGAGAAGAGGCTGAGCTGTCCTCCGGCACCTGGCAACCCCGTGGCAAAGCCCGGTGCCACTAGAGGGGGGAGAACCCGGCTTTGAACAGACTGCAGAGTTGTGGATCATCACACCTGAACTGGACGTGCAGGTCCCGAACTCAGGCCGTTCTGGGACCAGGAGGGACCCAAGCGCTTGGCTGCACCTGAGTGAGCACAGACCCCCGACAGCTGCCCAGGTTTCATCCAGGTGCTGGGAACAGAGCCTCGGGCCTCGACCCCGAGGGGGCCCCTTGCATCCCGCCAAGCTCCCACCAGGGCGCCCGGCCCTCAGCGCAGACCAGACACCCGCCACCTGCCACCGTGACCAAGGTCCTGTGCAGGGGCCCACGTTAGGCCCAGTCACTCCACCCCAGTGGCCTCCATGCCTGGCGCTACCCCCACTCACTCTCTGGCCTCCTCTGCACACCGCTGACCCTGAGCCCTGCCCTCTCCCCTCTGACCCTGGAGGCCTGGGGCTGCTGGGCCTCCTTCTTCACAGGCTCCTCCAGGACACGTTCCACACTCCACGTCCTGCCCGCCCCGGCCCTGAGCCCCGGCCCTGCCCGTGCTGCTGCCCCCTGAAAGTATCTCCACCCAGGTTCAAGGTGAGACTCCTCGTTCTACCCTCTGAGCCCAGGATCGTTCCCCTGAGGTGTGCAATACCTCAGTGAGCCCTCCAGCTAGCTGCTCCAGCCAAAAGTCCTCCCATCTTCTCTACCCTCTCAGAGACCCAGAATCCGTGTGCTTCTCACTGTGGCTGTGGCTGCCACCGTGGTCACCACCACCTTGAACTGAGACCAGCATGATGGCTCCTCAGGGACTTCTCAATTCCTCCCCAGGGCTCCAGTGCCTTCTCAATTCTCTGCTCCAGGGCTCCAGTGCCTGACTCTGCCTCAGGGCCTTTGCACGGCTGAAAGACCTGGGACTGCTCTTCCTTCAGGCCTGGACAGACATGGCCTTCCTAGTGGGCCTTCTCGACCTTTGACCCTCTCTCCCTGCTTTATCTATTTATAGAGCAGTACTGCTCTCTGACCCTCTGGACCAGAGGTGGGTAGATGTTTCTATAGATGGCCAGAGAGTAAGTATTTTAAGTTCACAGGCCACAGACTCTGCAGCTACCTCACTGGCCCTGCTAGCATGAAGACAGGTGGCACTGGGCAAGTCCCTACTTCTCTGATCTTGGTTTCCTTCTCTGTGGTCGTGAGGATTAGGGCTGCGTTAGATTCCTGTGGCCATTTAAACAAACCACCGCTAATTGGGGGGCTTATGACAGCAGGAGTCTCGTGGAGCTGGAGGCCAGGAGTCGGACGGCAGGGCTTCAGCGGGCGGCCGTTTGACTGAAAGACCCACCAGCACAATTCAAGGGGGGAAAAGTTTATCTGAGGCTCACGGTTTCAGAGGTCTCGGTCCATGGAAGGCCGGCTCCACTCTGGGGGCTTGAGGTGAGGCGGGTCATCATGGCGGGAGAGTGCGGCAGAGGGGAGCAGCTCACAGGACCGTCAGGAAACAGAGGGGGAGACTCCACTGGACAGATACAGGTGCACACCCAAGGCCGAGCCCAGCGCCCACTGAGCCAGGTCCCCAGCCTGTTTTGTGTTTATTTAGACACACAGTCTCACTGAGTTGCTTAGTGTCTTGTTTTTCCGGAGGCTGGCTTTGAACTCGCAATCCTCGAGTCTCAGCCTCCCAAGCCGCTGGGATGACAGGCGTGCGCCACTGCACCCAGCTCAGGTGTTTTCATGGGAAAATGAGACCCGCATGTCCCTATCTGCTGAGTGGACCAAACGTTCCAGGACCTGTCCAGGCCTCCCTCCCCGGAGGCAAGCTGACGGCCAGCAGAATGACCAGAGGGCTGAACAACCTGCTGCAGAGTCACAAGGGACAGATGACGACTTCAGGAGGGAGGAGGAGGGGTGGCTGCCAGCAGGTGCCTGGCCCAGCCACTCCTAGCCCGCCTTGGGCACGCGCTCACCACGGTTTTCCTGGACACAGTGTTTCAACAAGTCTTACTTGAGGCTCGCATCAACACTGGGGACAGACAGGAGTGGAGCATCTTTACCACTTTATGAAGAGGCCCAGAGAGGGCAAAGTCCAGCCTCGGCCCTGCAGCTCCAGCCAAGCCTTGGGGTGGGGGGGCCCTCCCCGCCCCCACACTGCTGCCGCCTCCTCTTGCCCATTCCTGGCGCAGGGTTGCGGGGAGGTGGTGCCCACTGTGGGCTCCGAGGGATGGGCGGTCGGTGGGCATCCCACTGGGGGTCTCCCTGGGGCTCCCTGGGGAGGGTGCGGTGGCTCAGAGGGCCCAGGGCACACCTCTGTCCACTCCTGTCAGCCTGCCAGCGGGAGGGGCTCCTGTGCCCGGAATAGCTCTCCCAAGTCAGCACGTTCCAGCTTGGGAGGGAGCCCAAAGAGTCGCTTTGCACCAAGTGTCCCGGGGCAGAGACGGCCTCTGGTGGGCCCCACTTGGACCCCGGTGGAGCCCCTGTCCCCGGAAACGATTAGACGGAACAGGTGCTGGGCCCTCATGACCCCCGGGGCTGGAGCTGGCGTCCGAGGAATGATCGGAGAGTGCTTCCAAGCGCCAGGCCCGGGAGGAGTGCGGTGGCCTGTGAGCCCAGACGGCAGCTCCTCGGGAAGTGGAAGCTTAGCACGTTCTCTGGTTGCTCGTTACATCGCTGAAGAGTCTAAAAATTACTGTCCTTGTAACGTCAGAATCCTACAGGAAGAAAGAGTGAGGCGTTCTGGAGAATTCTTCAGAAAGTTTTTCTTTCTGGAAGTTCTACTGGAGCCAGGAAACCTGGGGTCTTGCACTCATGTGCCTGGGGACCTGGGGCCCAGTCCCTTCCCTCCCTGGGGGTCTCTGGTAGCCCCTTCTTGATATATATATATATATATATATATATATATATATATATATATTTTTTTTTTTTTTTAATTCTTGGTACATTTTCCTTGTGATTCTTGGCACAACTGGCTGTAAGCGCTTCACTTCTCCTCTCCCTTCCTAATTTAGAATCTGGACCTGAACTTTGGACCAGTTGCTGTACTGAGTGTCCAGCAGAGCCATTACGGCAGGCGGGCCACTTGGGTCCCTCCCCTCCCAACAGCCAGTGACCTTAGCAAGTCCCATCAGCTCTTCCTGCAGAAGCCTGACTCCAGCTCCTACCATCCTGCCCCCCTGCTGACCTGTCCCCACATCCGCCTGAGTGTCCCATCACCACTCAGCTGCCAGAGTACTACTTTTAGAAATGCAAATTAGATCTTTCACTTTTATTTGTTCTTCCAACAAATACTTATCGAACACCTACTATGTGCCAGGCCCTGGTCTAGGCACAGGAAACTCAGGGAACAAAACAAACACAGAGCTTATTCTCCTGGAGCGTCCACTCTAGTGGAGGGACGATAGATAGCAGCGTGTCAGATGGTGATTGGTGCAAAACAGAAAAGCAAAGCAGAGAGCCCCAGCAGGCAGTGCTGGCAAGGTGGGTGGGTGGTGGAGGGCTGTGCTTTGCAATTTTTTTTTTTCCTGGGGCCCAGGGGATTGAACTCAGGGACACTTGACCACTGAGCCACATCCCCAGCCCTATTTTGTATTCTATTTAGAGACAGGGTCTCACTGAGTAGCTTAGCACCTTGCTTTTGGTGAGGCTGGCTTTGAACTCTGGATCCTCCTGCCTCAGCCTCCTGAACTGCTAGGATTTCAGGGGTGCACCACTGTGCCTGGCATGTGATTTGCAGTTTTCAAGGAAGGCCTGGCTGGGGACCTGAAGAGGTCAGGGAGTGAGACAGGTGGGTAAGTGGGATAAACGAGTTCCAGCAGGGAGAACAGCAAGGACAATGCCCTGAGGCAGGAGTGTGTCTTAGGCTGAGGACCTGGGAGGCCACTGTGGCCACAGCCTGGTGAAGTGGAGGAGGGAGAAGGGGCAATGGAGTGGAGAGGTGCAGGAATAGGCCTAGCTTTCCACCCCAGCCTCCAGCTTCTGCAACCTGGGCCCTTGGTGGATCCCCCACAAGCCCAGCGGCCGAGCTCCTGCCCTGGGGCCTTCACCTGGGGTTTTCTCTGCCTGATGCTTCCTCCAAGCACAAGCTCCTGGTCCCCAGGTGTCCTGAGACAGAACACCCTTTCTTTCCATGGCTTTCTTCAGGCTCTTAATGAAGCTGTTGTTTACTTTTTCTGTATTATTTTAATTAAATTATTTTTGTTTCCTCCTAGTGTATAAAGCCCATGAGGGCATAGATGCTCTCTGCCTGACCAGTGGCTCAGTGACACTGTCACACTGCAGCCTGGGTACAGGTGTGTTCATGTGATGCAGGTAGCCTTGCTTTTCACCGGCGAAGAAGGCCGGGAGGTTTCACCTTCGACTGTCAAAGCAGAGCCAGGCTTTGCACTTGGGCCCACTGGTCACAGCCCCTCCTCGCCCCTCTGGCCCTGAGGCTGGGATGGCTTGCCCGGAGCTCCCTGCCTGCTGACCAGGGGACTCAAGGGTGGGTGTGGGGCCCAGGGGCTTCTCGTCGGCTTGCCCAGCACGTGTTGGCCACCGTGGCTATCGCTCAGTCCCTTGGTATCGAATATGACCGTCGAGGGCTTGCGTTTAAAAGTCAAACGTGGAGCTCACCCACTCCCAGCCCGACCGCTACGTCCACTTCTGTGCCTGCTCCGTAGCCTTTCTCCGCTGTCCCCAAGTGAGGACAGGTGTGGCGGACCCTCCTCCCTCCCGGGACCCTGCCCGGCTGGCTCCGGAGGTGGCGGTCGCGGGGCAGCGCGCAGCCCTGGCGCGGGGCCCGGACTCCCAGCCCCGAGGAGGCTCGTCGGGTGCCCCAGGCGACCCCGCTGGTCCCGTGCCTCAGTTTCCCCACCCGTAAGGGCCGGGTCCCCGCAGCTGGCTCCACAGGTGACACACCTGCTTCCGGGACTGGCCGGGCCTGCGGGCCTGGCGCGCGGAAGCCGGGCGCGGGGCCTGCGGGGGGCGCGGGGCGGCGCGGGGCGGGCGGGCGGCGCCTGGCCGGGGAGGCTCCGGGGGGCGCCCGCGGGAGGGCGCGGCCGGCGCGGGGGGCGCGGGCGGCGGCGGCGGGGGGCGGAGACCGGCGCGGCTTCCGCTCCCGCGCGCCCTGCTCCCTCCTCCCCCGTCGTCCTGGCCCGCGGCGCCCGAGGGGGAGGCGGGAGGCGCCGGGAGCCGCGCGAGGAGCCGCCGCCGCCGCGCCATGGAGCCCGAGTGAGCGCGCGGGCCCGTCCGGCCGGACAACATGGACGCGGCGCCGCCCCGGCCGCCGCCGCCGCCGCTGCTGCTGCTGGCGCTGTGCTGCAGCCTGGCCCCCGCCGCGGGTAGGTGGGCGCGGGCCGCGCGGACAATGGCCCGGGCCAAGTGCCGGGCGCGCGCCGCCGGGAGCCGACTTCGCAAGTTGGGGGAGTCGGGCGCGCGCCGCGGACCCCTCGGCCCCGGGGCCGCGCGGGCCCTTTGTCTGGACCTCGGGCCCTCCCCGGGGACGCGGCGTCCCGGGCGGCGGGCAGGGCGCGCGGTGGGCAGCGACCCGCGGCCGCCAGGTGCGGCGCGGGCGGGTCCTCACCTGCCCGCGGGCACGGGGGCGGCCGCGCCGAGCGGGGAGCGGTGGCCCGGGGCGGAGCGGGGCAGGCCTGGCCTGTCGGGAGCGTCCCGGGAACTCGCCGGGAGCTGCCTCCTACGGCCGCGCGGCCTGCGAGCTCCAGAGCCGATTTAAGTTGCTGCGAGAAAGTTCTGAGCCCTGGCGCGGGGCGGCCTGGCCCGTGCTGCTGCCCCTTTGAACTGCGTGGCTGTCGGTTTCCAAACCGAATGACACCTGCCAGGTGCCCGCACGACCCGAAGGACCCATCTGGTCCCTGGGACCCCAAATGCTGGCGCCCCGCTGTCACTGACCAGTACCCAACCCCAGGGCCGGCTGCGTGGGGTGACGTGGTCCCCGAGTGTGGGCATGTGCGGGCAGCTGTGCTCCTACCTCAGTTGTCCCCGCGGGTGGGGTTGGTGGCAGGCTGGGAACCGTCTCTAACTTTTGGTGTGTCCCTTGGGGTGGAGCTGAGGTCGGAGGACTTGGGAAACCTAAGCAGTTGGAAAGGCTACACATGTTCTTTTAATTTGGAGATTGCCATGTGGTTTTTGAAGCCAGCCTCTTGCTACCTAAGTCGTTCTAATTCGTGTGCGTGTTTTGTTTTTCTGGAGTGTGGCCGTCCAAGTGAACACCGCCCGCAAGTGCCTGTGCACACCTGGTGTTCTGTTGGTGGCAGTTTAGGGTTGGGGGAGCCTCAGGTCTCTTTGTCTGGGCTTCACATTGAGGCCAACAGCTGTCTCTCTGAATATTTCCAGTGTGGCCACTGCAGGGGCTGGCCCTGAATCTGTGCTCACATTCCCTGGGCCGGGGCCTCTGGATGGAGGTTTGGGGGGTGGCCAGGAGCAGGGAGAGCCGGGCACTTGTTTGCTCCAGCCGGCCTGGTGCCCAGTGCAAGCCTGGAGTTCCGTGGGAGTCGCACCCCAAGTTTCTCCCTCCCGGGAATGGTGTTTACATTTTTGGGCCTCCTCTGGTGCTAGCAAAACAAGGTGAAGCCAAAACAATGCCGGTCTGGAGCGTTCAGGCCAGCGCTGCTCCTTCTCTTTCCGGAAATGCCTGGGTCACCGCGGCAGAAGGGGTTCTTTGGGAAGCTGTTTGTTTTAAAGGTGGGGTTTCTAAGCCGGCTGCATCGCTTTCCACCTCATTGCAGTTTTGGATTTCCTGTGCATTTTGGGGTGACGTTGCTGGGATCGAATGCCTGAGGGTCGTGGGATTCAACACCGTAAGGAAAAAGAGTTACATCTGTGGAGTTCACTTGTGTACGAGGCAAAAAACAAAAAAATAGAGTTGATTGTTTTAACATTAGGAAGCCAGGCCTGGGGACGCCAGCTAAGTGGTAATCAGTCCTAAAATGGAAGGGGACCGGGACTCTTGTGTGTCACCATCTTGATGGTTCTCCCAGGTTGTGCCTGATTTTCTGACAGATGGGTACTTCTTGAGGCCTGGAACGAAGGCAGCTAGTCGCCACCTAATTATTTTTCCCGATTGCTTCCTGTTGCAATTTAAAGCTGTGAGCCCACGGAAATGCCTTTGTTCTAGTGGGCCCTGCGCGGTGCTGGGTCGCATTCCCCTCCGCAGCCCCAGGCCTCCTCCCCTGGGAGCTGGGCACTTGTTCAGGTTTCTGCAGAGGCACCCTGTCGCCCCCTCCCCCAGGGCGGGACAGGCAGGTGTTGGGCTAAGTAAACACTGTGCGGAGCCCCCCTGAAGCAGGGGTCCACGCCTTGCACCCTCTGGTCCAAGAAATTACCTGGTCAAGTGAAGGATGCGACATTGGTTTCTGGCCTCTCTGGGGAGATCGCCTCTTGGTTCCCAACATACTTGGAACCAGTTTAATTTTGGCCACCGTGTGTCACCACCCAGGCATTCAGCGGATTCATTCATGGGTGGGGGTGTGCGAAGTCAGGTGAGGACTGGCCGTCTCTTTCTGCTTGTGGAGGGGCTGCCAGGCCTGGGGGCGGGCCAGGGTTCTGGGTGCTCACTTGCTGTTTGGCTTGGGTGGCTGACTTCACCTCGCTGGGGCCAGTATCTATCTGGCAGCCTCCTCCTCTCCCAGGTGGCGGGAGGTGTCAGTGCTGTGCGGGGCTCTGGGCGCCATCCCTGGCCCAGGTGGAGGCCCGTGGTGGCGGAACAGCAGTGCAGTTGTGGGATGGGGTCTGTGGTCTTTCAGGCCTGGAAGGTCCAGAGGCTGTTAGGACTGTCTGGATTTGTCTTCTATGTGCGACCTTGGATGTCCAGTCCACTGACGGACTGGTTGCTGCAGCACCTAGTGGGTGCGGGGTAGGCAGCATGGTGCCCAGCACCTTGTCCCGGCCTTGCCTGTGCCCTGGAGGGGGCTTGGGCAGCTGTCCACTCTGCACGCCTTGGTGTTCTTTCTGTATCCTGTGAGCTTGGTGGGGACAGGAGCTGACCTGCAGTATGGGAGGGGGGCCTCCCCCTGTGTCCTGCGGGGGGGCCTGCCACACAGGGCCTGGAGGTGTCTGCTGGAAGAGCCCAGCTGGGGCACTGGGTGTGACGCAGAGACTTCAGGCAGGGGTGACGGAGATGTGGCTGGGGCTGCTCTAGGTGAGGAGTGGAATGGATGGCTTCAAAGTCGAGATGAAACTTACATAATAAAAAATTAACCATTTGAATGTGTACAGTCCACAGTCATTTGGCAAATCTAGTGTTTATAATCATCACTCTTATCAGGTTATGAAACATTTCCATCTCCCCCAAAGAAAATCCCATGCTCATTACACCATGGTTTATTACACCCCTACTGCCGTCCACCAGTGTGCTGTCTCTGTGCCTCTGTCTGGTCTGGGTATTGTGTGTGTGTGTGTGTGTGTGTGTGTGTGTAGGTTTTTTTTTTTTTTTTAAGATGGGGTCCCAGGCTGGTCTTGAACTCCTGGTCTTGTTTGGGGGTCTGTGTTGGGTCAGGGTTGGTCCCCAAGGGTGTCTGGACCTTAAGTGATCCTACTGCCTCAGCCTCCCAAAGTAACTGGGACTACAGGTGTGCACCACGGAGCCCAGCTGCATTTTCTATAAATGGATCCTGCCTCCCATGGTTTTGTGTCTGATTCTTTAATTAGCATGGTGTTTTCTGGGACCTGGGTCGGTATTTCATTCCTTTTGATGGCTGAATACTATTCCACTGTATGGACAGACTACATTTTGTTTATCCCTTCACCTTGGTTGAATTGATCTTGGTATTTCTTGCAGCAGCATGAGCTGGGGGCCAGGGTGCCCTCGTGGAGTAGGACAGTGGCAGGATTCAATCTTAGATCCTCCTGCTGAGGTTCAGAAATGTTATGGCCCCTGGGGACCAGCTGGAGAGCCAGTGCTGGCCCCTGGGGAGAATGACCTGGGCCCCAAGGGCTGCTGGTGGAGTGGAGTGAGTGTTCAGTGGGGGACGGGGTAAAGGAGGCTCCAGGGCGGCCACTTAACACACACTCAGCATGGAGACTTGGGCAGGGCGGCCTGGGGGCTGGTGGTGTCTGGCTCCTTTCGCACATTTGCTCAGTGGCCTGTGGGCTCCGGGCCAGCCGCGCTGCAGGGCCATCCCGGGGGCAGCACAAGTCCCAGAGTGATGGGTACAGGCAGCTGTGGGGCTGCAGGGAGGCTGGGCCCGGCTGGCGGTCTGCTCTCTGCCGCCTCTTCAGCCCTGGAAAGCCATCTCCTGGCTCTGGGCCTTGGTCCCCTCTTCCGCGGAGTTGGGGTTCAGAGAGTGGGTGCTGGGGGGGTGGACGTGGAGCCCCTTCCCGCAGGCCACCCTGGGAGCCATGTGAGCGCGCCTGTTCTGGGCTGGGTTTCCTTGAGAGGGTCCCTCAGGACACGGTGGAGAGCTGGAGTCCCCAGTGCCCGGGCCCAGGTGGGGACGGGGAGGTGGGTAGGGATGTTTGGGGGTCTGTGCTGGGTCAGGGTTGGTCCCCAAGGGTGGCTGGCCCTGCACGCCAGGAGCAGAGCTGGCTGCCTCTGGGTGAATGGGGTCTGCTCTCTGGGGAGGAGCAGGAGGTCCCGTGCCCTTCCCTGTGTGGGGAGGCCACCCTGGTGTAATGGCCAGTCCACAGTGGTTCCTGCCCATTCCTGAGCCCCGGGTACTTGTCCTGTGGCTCCAGGTCCAGCCTTTGGTGTCCAGCTTGTCCTAGGTGGGGGTGGCAGCAGGCCCTGGTGTGAGCCCTGTGATGGAGGTCCCACCACGTGTTCCCTGTCCCCTGCTCCTTGTGCCTGGGGTCTCTCTGCCACCAGCCCCCATGAAGGTTGTGGGGAAGTTGCCTCTGAGCTCCCCCATTTTGGGGGGTTGGGGGGCTGTACTTCCCGGGTGTTTTCTTATTTGCTTTGTTCGTTGGTATTTAATTTAATATGCACTTTGTTGAGCGATGGCTACCAGCCTGCCAGGGTGCAGGGGTTTGTGGTTAAACTTAAGCCAGGGTTCACCAGGGAGGAGAGAGGTTTTAGCTTTCGGGTGTCCCAGGTGTCCCCTGAAGAATCCGGTGGTGGCTCCTCTCCCAGGCAGGTGCCCAGCAAGGCCGCGGCACACACAGCTTGCCCATCACCGCAGGAACCCGGGCCATCACGGACCCCATGGGGCCTGGTGCATCCCCCTGTCTTCTGGGGAGCACTCCCCTCTCTGTGCCTCAAGTTCCTTATTTGTAAAACAGACCGTTGTCCTCAGACTGTGAGGCCATCTCAGGCCTGAGACCTTGTGGTTTTCTTCCCTCAGGAGGGACCGCGAGGGACAGGGTGCCCGCAGGAGGAGCCTCTTCTGCTGCTCCCTCCGCCCGCTGCTCCCCGTTCTGTTCCTTGGGCTCCCCACGGGGCTGCCTGGCTCCCCCAGTCTCAGGTCCCAGTCTCAGGTCCCCCTGTCTCAGGTCTGGCCTGTGACCTCCCAGGCTTGTGGCCTTGTCTCTGCAGTTCCAGCACCTGGGCTGCCCCCAGCACCTGGGCTGCCCCACAGAACCTGTCTTCTTCCTGGGTCTGGGGGCATCAGGATGGGCAGCCTCAGGGTGCTGTCCGGGTGAGGGGCGGCCTGCACAGCTGGCCTGGGCCTGAGCTCTGTGTCCTCCCTGGGACCCCCCGCCAGCTTGTGCCTGAGCCTGGACTCGACTCCGAGTCCCTCCACTGTGAGTCCTGGGTGGCCACACTGTGCCCTGCTGCAGGAGGCCCGGCCAGCTGACGTCCCACCCCAGGCCCCTGCTGATGGTCAGCAACTGTCTTCTCAGAGGTGTCCAGTGGGGGACCAAGGCCGGGCAGCCCTCCCTGGTGTGGTCCGGCCACCAGCTGCTCGTGTGACTGAAGCATGTCACTCCGGCTCCTGTACAGCCTGACATTCCTGTCACTCGTGGCTGTGTGAGCACTGAGGGCCCATCCAGCCTGGTTGCATGTGGCCGTCCTTCTTGACCGCTGCTCCCGCAGCTGCACAGTGGGACAGGCCGTGGGGGCTGCTCTGGGCTGTAGCAGCCTGGCTGCCCGCCGCCGGACCGATACTTGGTTTCTGGGGATCTGGCCACGTGGGCTCCGCCTAGTGCCGCCACACTGGAAATCGTCCCTAGTGCCGAGGCCTGGCACTGGGCCTGTGACCCTCTCATGCCTGACCTGGCACAGTCCTGTCTGCCCTGTGCCCCGCAAGGAGCAGGTCCAGCCCCTGCATCTCCCATGGTGCCAGGCAGCTGGAACTCTAGGGGGCACTGCCAGTGGTTTTCGGGCTTCCAGGGGAGTGGGCTGCGCGCACTGCTCTCCTGGAGCCTGCCCTCCCGCGTGTGAGAGCCCCGCCTGGGGGCTGGGTGGTGGGGTCAGGCCCTCACTGCTGCTGAGCCGGTTTATTTTTAATTCAGAACTACTTTTTCAGTCTCAGGAATGTAAGTCAGAGTTGGCCTTTTGGGCCATTTTTAGGTGTACAATTCGGTGGGGCACATGCATTCTGAAGTCCTGTGGTCGCCGCTGCTTCCAGATTTTTCCATCACCCTAAACAGAAGCCTGGTGCCCACCGGGCAGTCGCTCTCCGTGCGCCCCCCCCCAGTCCTGGCCACTCTGTTCTGCTCTCTGTCCCCGGGATTTGCTCTTCTAGGTTCCTCGCTCTGGGGGATCTGCCTGGCTTCTTTGCTAGTGTTCAGCACCGACATTCGGTGCAGTGTCTTCCGGGCTCCATCGAGTGGCAGCAGGTGTCAGGGGTTCCTTTTTCAAGGCTGAGTGATGCTCCGTTGTGGGGCACATCTGCGGGACACATCTCTGTGGCTTCTGCCCCCCGCAGTGGCTGCTTTCTCCTCTGTGCGCCCAGAGGGGGGCTGCTGAACCCCACGGGACTTCTGCCTTGTTGGGGAGCTGCTGGACACCGTAACCCGCGGGGTGGGAGCTGCGCTTTGTCCAGTTCAGGCCGTGCTGGCTAGTTCCTTTTTTGGAGACCTGCTGGCCACTCTGGTAAGCGCGTGGTGCATCGCACTGTGGTTGGGTTTGCGCTGCCCTGGTAACGCTCACCGGCTTGGCTTGTGCTGTTTGGCCACTTCCTTTCACAGATACATTTTAATTCCCTTTTGTTATGAGGAATTGAACCCAGGAGCACTTAACCCCGCCTCCCCAGTCCTTTTTACTTTTTGTTTTTGCTTAGAGCCCCACGAAGTTCCTGAGGCTGGCTTCAGACCTGAGATCCTCCTGCCTCATATATTTTGTGAAATTTTTTTTTACTTGTTGAGGGACCTTTATTTAATTTATTTATCCATACGCAGTGCTGAGAATCAAACCCAGTGCCTCACCCATGCCCGGCAAGCGCGCTACCACTGAGCCGCCACCCCAGCCCCTACCTCGTATTTTTTAAATGCAAGAAACACGTGAAAACATGTAGATGTTAACATATGTACGTATTGTCCCATAGAGAAGCCGTGTGTAAATATCTGTCTGCATGTTCAAGCAACGTAGTGCTGGTCCTGGTGCCTCTTTCTGTGAAGACAGGTGTCTGTTACTTATTGCCTATTTTATTTCTCCCCTTAAGGATGGCCAGACCTTTAACACGTATCTTAGCATGCTACACTTTTTCAAACATCCACTCGTCTTTTACACAAATCAAATATCACGAACATTTTCTGTATCTTTGCTTTTGTGTCTCTGTTCTTTTTAAGAAGCCAAGTTGGTTTTTCCTGGTGCAGGTGCCTGTCCCTGCATTACCCCCGGAGGGTGATGGGTGTCTTCAGGCTCTGTTGCTGTGCCGGGCGGGCAAGGCAGCGAGTGCCCTTGCTGTCTCTCCGGGCACTTGTGTACAGACGTTTTTGTGGGATATATTCTTTGTCAAAGTATATCCATTTGGTTTTTTATTTATACCATAAGAAGCTACGAAAACACTGGCCTCCCTGTGTCCTCTCCAATGCTGGCACTCAACAATTTTTTTTTTAAAATTAGCATCAGTTTGGTTTAGAATTACAGCATGTTTTGATTTGCGCTTCCCTCTTTACCAAGGCCATTTGTTTTAATTTTCTGTGAATTGCCTACTCTCCTCCTTGGCCTATTTTTCTGATGTTTATCTTTTTCTTATTGATTGGTAAGAACTTTTTACTAAAAGAGGACATTAATTCTTTGCTGATTTTGTTCCAGGTTTTCCTTCTGGTCTCTAGCTGGTCCTTATGTTGTTGTTGTTGTTGTTTTTTTCCTGGCAATATGTTATTATAAATGTATTAAAAAGTTTCATGTCATCAAAACTCTTTCCCCTTATGACTGGGTCACATGTATTATTACTCTATCCCCAGATGTTCAGTATTTTTCTCTTCGTCTTCCGGGAGGATGACTACGACGACGACTGTTATTTTGTGTTTTTCGTTCCCGTGTTCATTCCAGCTGATTTTTGTATGTGGTATGAGGTAGGGATCTAGCCATTGCATAAGGAGTTGCCCAACACCTGGAGGGAGTGGCCCCACCTGTCTCCATTTATTTAAAATGCCGTCTTTGGGGGCTGGGGCTGAAGATCAGTGGTGAAGCGCTCACCTAGCGTGTGTGAGGCACTGGGTTCGATCCTCAGCACCACATGAAAAATAAATAAAGGTATTGTGTCCATCGACAACCAAAAAAAAAAAATATTTTAAGAAAAGGTAAAGTGCCATCGCTTGTGGGTGGTGCCCCGGGTGCCTGGCTCCAGGTCCTGGACCCTCGCGTCCTGTGGCCCGTTTCTCTCTGGTCTAGTGTGCTGCGGTTTTTGCTCTCTGTACCGCTAGAATATTTTTGAGCTTGGTTGTGCAAAATTCTTTTTTTTTTTTTTTTTTTTTTTTTTTTTTTTTTTTTTTTTTTTTTTTTTTTAAAGAGAGAGTGGGAGAGGGGAGAGAGAGAGACAGAGAGAGAGAGAATTTTTAATATTTATTTTTTAGTTCTCGGCGGACACAACATCTTTGTTTGTATGTGGTGCTGAGGATCGAACCCGGGCCGCACGCATGCCAGGCAAGCGCGCTACCGCCTGAGCCACATCCCCAGCCCTGTGCAAAATTCTTCCTCATTTTTCTTTTCAAAGACTGTGCTGATTCTTCTTGCACATTTTCTCTTTGGTGATAAACTTCAGAGCCACTTTTCGCAACCTTTGATCTTTAGTTTGGGGGTGGTCAGTGGTGACCTCCTAGGTGTTAGAGGGCTGGATTTCCAGTGGTTTCCGCCCATCAGGCAGTTCCTGGCTGCGGACATCAGCTCTTCTGCCGCGTGCAGACAAGCTGGTTTTGATATTGGCGGTTTCTGTTGGGTGCTGGCTTTCCAGCTGCCGAGATGTCCTGCCACAGCCCTCCCCGGGCTGCTGGGGAACTGGCCCCAGTGCAAACTAATTTCGTCGTTAGCCCGAAGGCAGGTGTAATTACTGAGTAAATGGTTGCGCTCCTCCCCAGCTCGCTCCAGAATACAACTGAGCTCCTTTAATTCCTTCCCTGGGCTGCACCCCGTCAGCCCAGATGGGGAGGCGGTACCTGCCTGGCAGCACTCTCTGGGAAATGGCTCTGTGGGCATTCATAGCTGCTGTGTGGCCCCGAACGCGCCAGCCTGGATGCCCTCCAGTCCTCGTCCACTCTCCGGGCAGCTGCCACCGTGATCCACCGGGAAGGGCAGGCGGTCTCTGTGATGAGCTCTCCGTGGCCAGGTGGTCTTAGGGCAGGATTGTTTGGGAGCCCAGCCCCGCTTGGTTTCTGGAGGGAGACTGGCTGGGGAGGGAGAGGGGAAGGCTGTACTGCCTGCTGCTCGGGTGGGAGCTTCAGGACCTGCTTGTGCCCCTTCCCCAGGCCTGGACCCCCTGGCCTCCGAGCTTCACCACAGGCCCCACATTTCTCGTTTGGCGAAAGACGAGATCTGGAGTGGAGGACATCAGGTTTGGTGGGCCTCTTTGCTTTCTAGAACCTTCTCCTTGTCTGTCTTCTGCGCTGGCCAAAATAGTTTTCCTAGAACCAGTTTTCCCAGCGTTCTTCCCTCTTGCAGTCAACGGAGCAGTTCGCTGACGTCCAGAGTTGGGGCTTTGGCGAGGCAGGCCTTTCCCCTCCTCCAGCCAGGTCCTCTGCGGCGTCCAGCACCCTCTGGGGTCCTCCGCCCTGGGAGGGCCTAGAGAACAGCGACTGTCTCCATGCCGACTTTCTGCCACTGCACAGCGTCCGGTGGGAGCTGTGTCACTGTCTCAGGGCTGCCTGAGGCCATCTGTCTGGGAGCAGATCTTACCAACCTTGCTGCCCTGGCCCCAGATGGGGCTGCCTCATCAGCTCCCCCGCCCTCCCCAAGTCCCGCTGGGCTGGCTCCCCAAACTGGGAGACCCCGGTCCTGCTCCCCGACAGAGACTCCAGGGCCGGCGTGGGGACCCCCTCCCAGTGGTAAGAGCCATGCTTCAGCGGGCTGGACTCACAGGGCCCGCAGTGGCCAGCTGTGAGGAGCTCAGCACACTCCCAGGGGACTTGACCCTCAAGTCGCGTGTTTGGGTGATGGCCATCATGCAGCGCAGACCCCGAGATGTCCTGGTGGGGCGCAGCACCTGCGTCCTTCACTCAGCACTTTAATCATTAAAAAAAAAAAAAGTGAAACGTTTATGTGAGTATTTTTGTTAAATTTTTTATTCATCTTTTTTTGTTCTTATTAGCTATACACGACAGTAGAGTATATTTTGACATATTCTACGTACGTGGAGTGTCGCTTCCCATTCTTGTGGTTGTACCTGATTATGTGAGTATTTTTAATTGTGGGAAAATGAAATAATAAAACGATGAATTTTTAATCTGAAAAAAATTTGTGCTTTTGTTTTTTTTAAATATATTTTTATTTGTTCTAATTAGTTATACATGACAGTAGAATGCATTTTGACACATCCTACATAAATGGAGTCTAACTTCTCATTTGCCTGGTGGTGCATGATGTGGAGTTACACAGGTCATATAATCATATATGCACCTGCAGTAATAAGGTTCAGTTCATTCTGTTATTACTCCTACCCCCAGACCCCTCCCCTCCCTTCACTCCCCTCTGTCTAGTCCAAATTTCCTCTGTTCTTCCCTCCCCACTCCTTATTGTGAATTAGCATTTGCGTATCAGGGAACATTTGGCCTTTGATTCTTCGGGATTGGCTTATTTCACTTAGCACAATATTCTTGGTTCATCCATTTACTGGCAAATGTCGAAATTTCATTTATCTCTAAGTCTGAGTAATATTCCATTTTGTATATATATACCACAGTTTCCTTATCCGTTTATCTGTTGAACACCACCTAGGTTGGTTCCACAGTTTGGCTTTTGTGAATTGAGCTGCTATAAACATTGATGTGGCTGTATCCCTCTAGTATGCTGGTTTTAAGTCCTCTGGGTATAAACTGAGGAGTGGGATAACTGGGTCAGATGGTGGTTCCATTCCAAGTTTTCTGAGGAATCTCCAGACTGCTTTCCATAGTGGTTGCACCATTTTGCAGCCCCACCAGCAATGTACGAGTGTGTCTTTTTCCCCACATCCTCTCCAACATTTATTGTTGCTTGTATTCTTGATAATTGCTACTCTGACTGGAGTTAGATGGAATCTTGGTGTAGTTTTGATTTGCATTTCTCTGATTGCTAGAGATGCTGAACTTTATATATATATTTGTAGATAGATTATATCTCTTCTTCTGTGAAGTGTCTGTCCAGTTCCTTTGCCCATTCATCGGTTGGGTTGTTTGGTTTTTGGGTGTTAAGTTTTTTGAGTTCCTTCTATATCCTGGAGATTAGTGCTCTATCTGAGGTTCATGTGGTATAGAGATTTTTTTTTCCAATTCTGAAGTTTCTCTCTTCACATTATTGATTGTTTCCTTTCTAGTTTGATTCCATCCCATTTGTTGATTCTTTTTTTTAATTTTTTTTTTTTTTAGTTGTAGATAGACCCAATACCTTTATTTTATTTATTTATTTTTATGTGTTCCTGAGATTGAACACAGGGCCTCACACATGCCAGGCAAGTGCTCTACCACTGAGCCACAATCTCAGGCCCCATTTATTAATTCTTGATTTTACTTCTTGCGCTTTAGGAGTCTTGTTAAGGAAGTCAGTTCCTAAGTCAACATGGTGGAGAGTTGGGGCTACTTTATCCTCTCTTAGGCGCAGGGTCTCTGGTCTAATTCCTAGGTCCTTGATCCACTTTGAGTGAGTTTTGTGCATGGTGAGAGATAGGGGTCTAATTTCATTTTGCTACATATGGATTTCCAGTTTTCTCAGCACCATTTGTTGAAAAGGCTGTTTTTTCTCCAATATATGTTTTTGGTGCCTTTGTCTAGTATTTATATATAACTCTATTTATGTGGGTATTTTTGTCTTCTATTCTGCACCAATGGTCTGTGTATCTGTTTTGGTGCCAATACCAGGCTGTTTTTGTTACTGTGGCTTTGTCATATAGTTTAAGGTCTGGTATTGTGATGCCTCCTGCTTTACTCTTCTTGCTAAGGACTGCTTTGGCTATTCTGGGTCTCTTATTTTTCCAGATTTCCGGATGGCCTTTTCTGTTTCTATGAAGAATGTCATTGGGGTTTTAATAGGAATTGCATGGAATCTGCAGAGCACTTTGGCTATTTTGACAGCGTTAATTCTGCCTGTGCAAGAGCGTGGGGGATCTTTCATCTTCTAAGTGGTCTTTAAAAATTGGTGCTTTTGAGCTAAAACTACAGACAGGTGCCTGATCGGGGGCATTTTTAATACAGGTATTTAGATACAAAGGGCATCACTCCATCTGCGTGTGCCCCGGGAGGCCATGTGCCTGTTCTAGGGGCCTTTGCTGCAGGCTGGTCCCTGGGAGGTTCCGTCAGGACACCTGTGTTGCATGGCTCTGGCAGCCCTGGGCCTCACCTGCTGAGGATGCAGAGCTGGGCCTGCTGACGGCCAGGTGTGCCACCGGGGGTGTGTGCTGGCTTTGGTGGCATTACCTGTGTTTGCTGCCTCACGGTTGCGTTGCTGCATCCCTCATCCTATGGAGCGGCCCCGGGCGTGCAGGGCACCCAGTGTGCAGCGTCATGTCTCCTGGTAGACGGGTGACGGCCTGGCTGGGGCTGGAACCTCTGGCAATGGTCTGAACATCACGTGGGCTTATGCCAGGGCCCCCGGGGACCCGATGGGCGGGGACGTGGAGAGCCATGCCCTGGAGGCTCTGGCGGGCATGATCAGGGTTCAGTGGGCTCCTGTCACTGCCTCGCGGGGCAGTTTCCGTTTGCCTTTTACAGTGTTGGGATTTCCTCTGGTGCTGGAGTACCTCCGTGGCCCTGGGCTGGGAGTGACTGACCTGGAGGGCCCAGTGGATCTGCTGCGGTGCAGGCAGGGTGGCTGCCAGGGCGGGCACAGGCTCTGGGCGACGTCCTTCTTCTGCTCTTCTCTGAGGATCCCTGTGCGGGGTTCCCAGGTGGACAGGCTCCTGCACCCTGTGATCTAGATCTGCCGACCGCCTAGAGCTGCCTGTGCACTTGAAGAGGCTTCCACCAGGAAGAGATGTGACCCAGGTGGGACCCACCATGCCCACTGTCCCAATCCTGGGCCATCAGTGTACCTAAGGGATCTTGTTGGAGAACCACCTACCTGCAAGGATCTCTGGCCTTTGAGCAGTGACCTGATCCTACCGCAAAGAGGCCCGCGGTCTCCTGGTGGTGGGATCTTGGGCGTGGTGTTGCAGGCCTCTCTAGCTTGGACAGCAGAGCAGGAGTGGACGGGAAGGTCAGTTAGAAGGTCAGTGAGGAGAGAGCTGCCTTGTGGGTTCCCTGAGGTCCCGTGGGGAGAGGGAGCCCGTGCAGTTAGGTGTAAAGAGGGCAGGTGGGCCGTGTTCCTCTCTTGCCTGCTCACAGTACATACAGCAAGTTTGGTCACCAGTGGACATTCCACAGGATCACCCCACCATGGCACAGGGGCTGGGTGTGTGCATCTGTCCCGCGGCCTGGCCCATGCTGGCCTCTGAGCAGAGGGTGCTATTTTGGGCACCCCTGGGCCCAGGATGCGTTGCACCCCGACATTTGCTGTGAACAGCTGAGAGGGCAGCAGCAAGCCCTGGTCCTGGGCTGCCCAGCCTCCAGCCTGGGACTGGGGGGCATGTGCTGCCTCCCCCAACCGTTCTGCTGACCCGCATTCCTGCTGCCTGCTCAGCGTCCGGGTCCTGGTCAAGCCCGCCACTCTGGGCCTCAGTTTCCTCCCCTGTAATGGTGGATCGTCCTCACACCCTGCCCCCAGTGCGTCAGGAGGATGCGGAGGGCAGTGGAACAGCGCGAGCCCAGGCCTGATGGTGTTTAGCTATCAGGGTTAGTATTGCGTCCATACTGTTCCTGGGGCTGGTGGGTCCTCGGGGTTCTAGGCTCAGGTGCACCTGGAGTGAAAGGTAGCTCCCTGGAAACCATGTCTGCTCTGCTCCGCGACCTCTGTGCATTGGTTTCAAAGGCAGAAGGATGGGTGTGGGCTCCAGCTGATCTGTCTGGTACTGATCTTGGGGGGACCCCTGGTGGGGTGGGAACCCTGGTGGGTGGGCTGGGGATCTGGGTTCGCGCCCTCCCGGAGCCTCTGCTTTGCCAGGGCGTGCGGGGGTTTTGGAGATTGGCCGTCCTCCAGCAGGTACTGCGACCTCTCCCAGCTCCCTCTCCTTGGGGGACGCTGCCAAGGAGACCCTGAGTCCTCTCTGCTGCTTTTCTCCTGCCTTCTGCCCCGGAGCTGCGTGGAACCAGCAGGTGGAGTCCCAGAGCCGGCACTAGGTGGGCGGCTGGCTCCTCTCTGGTGGGCTTCCTGCAGCGGCAGCCCTCTCTGGTTTCCCCAGGGTCTTCCCCAAGACCCCTGCTTGACCTGGCTTCCCCCGCCCTGGGATGCAGACCGTCAGGGCCTTTCCCCTGGGAGATGCTCTGCGGTTAGCAAGGGAGGCGACTCCGCTCCTGTGCCAGGCTGAGTCTCTGCAGTGGGGGTGGAGCTTACCCTCCTTTCTCCTGCAGCCTGCTCTGGCTCCCCATGGCCTGCAGCAGGATGAGAGCAGATCCCACTGAAGCCCTGAGCTCCTGGCCCTCCCTGGCCCTCTAGCTGCAAGCCCGGGTGGGACTGGCCGGCCTCCTCGTTGGCCCGTCTCAACTTGCTGTAGCCTGGGGGAGATGCAGTCCCTCGCTGGTGCATGCCCAGCATGGAAGCAGAGTGAGCGCACACAGGCAGGGGCTCCGTCCTCGCCGCTGGCCCCGGGTCAGCGGTGATCCCAGGGAAGGTGAGGGCTGAGTGGCACCTCCTCTCCCCTGCTGCAGGCCCCGGCTCCTGTGCAACCTGGACCCCGGCTTCCTCTACGTTGGTCCCCTCCTCTTGGGGAAGTGTGCACCCTCTGTCCCTGTCATTTGCCCTCTGCTGTCTGACTGGTTATTTTTGCCTCAGGGAGGCTGGCCTCGTCTCTGAGGTCACCGTGAGGCTCAGAGCAGGAACATGGTTTGCGAAGGGTCCCTCCATCCACCCCTGCACCTGGGCTCAGTGAGCTGCAGGAGCATCGTGTGCAGTCAGGAGGCGTGGGGCTCCACACCAGAGCCCCGGAGGCACCAAGAATCCCTGCGGTCACCCTGAGCAGGGGTGGCCTTGTGGACTTGTGCTAGGCCTGACCCTGGCCCATCCTGCAGATGTGAACACCGACATCTGGGGTGGCCCCGGGAGTGTGGACTTGTGCTGGGCCTGACCCTGGCCCGTCCTGCAGATGTGAACACCGACATCTGGGGTGGCCCCGGGAGTGTGGACTTGTGCTGGGCCTCACCCTGGCCCATCCTGCAGATGTGAACACCGACATCTGGGGTGGCCCCTGGAGTGTGGACTTGTGCTGGGCCTCACCCTGGCCCATCCTGCAGATGTGAACACCAACATCTGGGGTGGCCCCTGGAGTGTGGACTTGTGCTGGGCCTGACCCTGGCCCATCCTGCAGATGTGAACAGTGACATCTGGGGTGGCCCCTGGAGTGTGGACTTGTGCTGGGCCTCACCCTGGCCCATCCTGCAGATGTGAACACCGACATCTGGGGTGGCCCCGGGAGTGTGGACTTGTCTAGGCCTGACCCTGGCCCATCCTGCAGATGTGAACACCGACATCTGGGGTGGCCCCTGGAGTGTGGACTTGTGCTGGGTCTGACCCTGGCCCATCCTGCAGATGTGAACACCGACATCTGGGGTGGCCCCGGGAGTGTGGACTTGTGCTAGGCCTGACCCTGGCCCATCCTGCAGATGTGAACACTGACATCTGGGGTGGCCCCGGGAGTGTGGACTTTGCTAGGCCTGACCCTGGCCCATCCTGAGATGTGAACACCGACATCTGGGGTGGCCCTGGGAGTGTGGACTTGTGCTGGGCCTGACCCTGGCCCATCCTGCAGATGTGAACACTGACATCTGGGGTGGCCCCGGGAGTGTGGACTTTGCTAGGCCTGACCCTGGCCCATCCTGCAGATGTGAACACTGACATCTGGGGTGGCCCCTGGAGTATGGACTTGTGCTGGGCCTCACCCTGGCCCATCCTGCAGATGTGAACACTGACATCTGGCAGAACATGGAGTTTGGCCAACGTTGTGCCGGGGTGCTGGGGCCCTTGGGTCCTCTTATCCTCCCTGACTGGCCAAGTCCTGCTGCTCATCACTGCCCCCCACCACAGGTGGGGTTGGGAGCAGGCACCTCACACGTGGGCAGGAGAATCTTGTCTGCTGACCCCCTGGGAGGCGGGTGTTTGCTTTGAAATCACCCTGGCGCTAAGCTGTCCTGGCCAGAGGATGAGGGTCACCTTGGCATCTCTCGAGACCCATCGCCCCATTGTCTGGAGGCTGCTCGGTGTCAGACCCTTTGCCTTCTTTGTCCCCTGGGGAGCATTGTGGAGAGACCCGCGGGTCGGGGCCCTCTGATCGCCTAGTGGCTTTGCAGGGGTACTTGGCCCTCGGGAGCCTCAGGCTCCTCATCTGTGACATGGGTGATACTTGTCCTACCTCCTGGGAGGACTGAGTGAGGTGGGATGCTGCTGGCCTGTGGCAGGGCTCAGGAAGCATGGGCAGGTGTGGGATGCAGGGGCCCATCAAGCCAGCCCGGGCACGGGAAGGGAGCTTCTCTCGGGTTTCCTCCGTGTGTTCCTGTCTGCAGCTGATGCCCGGGGAGAGGCCCACGCGGGGCCTGGAAACCATCACCCTGGACTCTGGTGTCCCTTTAACCACACCTGTGGCTCCTCTGGATTCTGAGATCTTCGGGCTGGTGCCCTGCGCGGATCCTCGTAGGCAGCTTCTGATACTTAGAATTAAGAATTCCTCAAAGAACGTTGGTGCCCTGAGAAGCTTCTGCCGAGACAGGAGGCCGGGGCTAGAGACGGGCCGTGCCCTCCACGGTTGAGCTGTTAGCTGGTTTCTTCTGTCCAGTTGTCTGTGCGGCGTGGCCCTGGGCCTTGGCCTGTGCCCTGCCACTGTCTTCTAGGACAGAAGATTGTTTGAAGGCAGAGCCTCCGATTTTGCTCACAGACAGATCTGGGGGAGGGTGATTCGTTCTCATCTTTTCGGCAGTTCGTTCTTCTGACTGTTTTCAACAGTTCAGGGAAAAGAGCCTGGACCAAGGTGTTTGTCCCTGGACGTGCCCCCTTCCCCACGGCGGCCTTTCTGCCAGTTCCAGGCGCGCTCTGAGCTCGCCCCAGCTTCCTCTCTGCGGCAGAACAATGGGACCTTTGTGGCTTCCCTCTCCAGTGGCCGTGGGGGAGGGCCGGGGCCATCCCACCTTCTCCCACCTCTGGAAACAAGCCGGAGCCACTCTGGCCACGGGGCCTGGTGACTGCTGGGCTCTGGCCGCCTCCTTTCCCGAGGTGGTAGTTCTCGGTCGTGGCTTAGGGCCACCAAGGTCGGCACCTCTGTTCCGGTCTCTGAGCTTGCCTGGTGGCCTTGGCACCAGATGAGGATAATGGTCCTAATAATGACTCTGCTGCTGCTTCTTCCTCCTGCCCCTCGTCCCCCTCCTCCTTTGTCCTCTGCCCTCACCTTGAGGAACCCAGGGCCTCCTGCCTGAGCTCTGCCCCTCGGCCCAGCCCAGCCCCTGTACCGAATTCTTGTGCTTGTGACAGGACTCAGGAAGGATGGGCAGGTGGGGGATGCAGACGTGAACTGCATTGTCCCCGTGGACCCTGAGACCGGGTGCCGTCTTCGTTACCTGCGGTGGCACTGACCCTTTTGCTTGGCTTTCTGTGTCTACTGCTGGTCCCTGCCCACGGGGGTTGGGGGGGGGACAAAGCCAAGATGCTAGAGGACAGAGCAGATGCAGAGTTGGTGGGGGCCCAGGACGAACCTGGTGTGTGTCACCAGAGACCAGCAGGCCAGGCGGCATCCTGGCTGCTCAGCCTGTCCCTTGTTTACTGGAGAGAGCGGGGGTGGGGCAGCAGGGCGGGGCAGCGGGGGTGGGAAGCCAGCCGGGCACAGGTGTGGGCACAGTTTAGAAGTCCCTCCTGGGTTGATTTCAAAGGACAGCTAGAAAGTCCCGTGCAGAGCACACACCTGGGTGGTTCTGACGCTGGTCTGAATGAAGGGCAGGCCCTGGGTGGGGGGGGTGTTGCTTTTTTAGGGTGTGTGTTTAATTGAAATCCTTGCGTTTAAATATCCTGGTTAGGATACCCAAGATGCAATGGATAGAAAGAGCTGAGGTTTGTGGTGCGCTTCTGGTGTCCCCCGAGGTTCTAAGAGGTGTCTGGATTCCTTTAATGCCCCCGCCGCCCCCATGTTACGGATGAGGAAACTGAGGCCAGGGGGAGTGGAGATACTTGCAGGGTTCACGTAGGGACAAGGGGTTGGCAGATGGTGGCTCCAAACCCACCTCTTAAGGGGCGTTTGATGATAGTGTTTGCTTCGAAGTCACCCTGGTACTAAGCTGTCCTTGCTGGCCGGACCTGGCCCTCTTGTTTAGCGGCTGGGGAGACCGAGGCCACTGGTGCCTGTGCAGATGGGGTCTCATGACCATGGGTGAAAACAGCCTCCGTCCCATGGAGAGAGCAGAAATTACTTCCCTGCCATGGGAGGGGTCCAGCAGGAAGCCCCCCAGAGGTCCCCAAGTGCATCTCCATCCCAGCATGGCTTCTCTTGCTCTTCCCGTGGTCTCCGGCCACTTCCGGGAGCCTGGCAGGCCGGAACGGAGATGGTATGTAATCAGAATGCTATATTTTGTTGAAAATAAGAATGTTAGTAACGGGCTGGTTTCTGGCAAGTCAAACTGGGACTCTGAAATACATATTTTTCTCTGCTCTGCCCTAAACCTTCTAATTAGGGAAAGCTCACATTTGCAGAGGTGAATCGGATGTCGTGGCCCCCCCGCCCCCGGCCCGGGCACTGCTGCACTGATGCCATTCCACAGAGGGTCACTAAATCAGGGCTCAGAGCACTCAGGGTGCTGTGCGCTTGGCCAGCAGGCGTGTTGGAAGGTGGGCCGCCAAGCCCTGACCGGCATGGGCCTGGTCAGCGTGAGCCTGGTCATGGTGCTGAGGTGGAGAGGTGGCCCAGGTGGACCCCCAGCTGTGGGGAGATGGCTCAGTGCAGCACTTTCTCAGGAGTGTCCACTACGCAGTGTCCCGTGGCTCCACCCCAAGGCCACCAGCTCAGGGCTCTGTGAGGGGCTGGATTTGGAAAAGGCAGTTGGTCCTGGCGCTTGGCTGTGTGCTCTGCCCGCTGGAGTTTTGCTGGACGTGGCCGGTGTTCAGGAGCCAGCTCTGCAGCCTGGCCGGGCAGCCGTGAGGAGCATGGTGCAGGTCATGGGCCTGGTGTGCATTTGTATCTGGGATGTTCGGATGGAGAGTGTCCCTGGCCAGGGTCAGAAGGCGGCTCCTCACGGTGACCCACGAGGTGGGGCAGAGTGCCCTGATGTGTCCAGGCAAGCCCTGCACCCCGGGCCACATCAGTGTGAAAGGGGTGGTAGGCTGGGGGCGGGGAGTGGGCGGAGCGCACACCTGCTCTGGGTCCACCCACTGCTGTCCATCTCTCCCTTGTCCATTCAGGTTCACATCGTTTTGTGTTTTGCTCCTGACTCTGGGCCAGTGGTTTTCAAAATATGCTCCTGGGGTTAAAATAAAAAATACTCTTCCGTGGTCAGGAACATTTAGGAAATCCTGGGGCCGGGGAGCGGGGGGAAGACGTGAACCGGGCTTCCTCGCCGCAGGACTTCTCAGAGCCGCTAAGATCACTTCCAGGCTGTGTCCTCTGCCCAGGCATCCTCCACAGGCTGGGGGAGAGGGCAGGTGCCTAGGCTGACCGGATCTGCCACCGCTGTTCCTTACTGCCACCTAGCTTTGGCATGGCTTCTCGGAGCTGTCACTGGGCGGTGTGCAGTGACCCAGTGTCGTTTAGCTCCTGTTAAGAGGTCCAGCTCTGCATTCTTGGGGGGTGCTCTGTGGCTGCTCCATGGGTCCTCCCTCCTAGTGGAGTCTGCGAGTCCACAGTGGCCTGGGGTCCATCCTGCCCGTCCCCATTCCCCTCCTGGAACTGGACTGGAGCCGGCCTTCTTGGTGGTGCTGGGCACGGCCGTGTTGAGCTGGGCCGTGGGATCTGGATCCTTACCCGCTAACAGGAGTGGAGGAGCCCGGCTTCTGACGGTCTGTGAGGCCAGGCTGGCTCAGGTGGTGGTGAGCCCCCGGAGGCCTGCAGCAAGTCTGTGCCCTCCTCTGCCTGTTCCTCTGGGTCGACTGTCCTTGTGGGCTTCGGGCCCAGGGGCAGGTGCTGGGGGACTGACTTCTGGGACTTCAAAGGCTGGGGCTTTGTGACAATCTGATGGTCACCCCTGGAGGGTCATACAGTAACTCCTGGAAGGGCCCGGTCCCCTGTGGTAGCCTGGCCGCCCTGGTGGGCAGACCGTGGGCCTGTTTCTGGGCCTGGGCCTTTGCTGTCTCCCAGGACTTCCCAGCGTGGCCGAGCAGAGCCCCAGGCCACTTCTTTTGTGGGACTGAATCTAAGCTCTGCCCAGAGCCCAGGACTGAGGAGAGCTGCCCCCTGTTCTGAGCACAGGGCTGGCCTGTCCTCCCGCCACCCTGCCTTGGCCCTGCTGGGTGGTGGGGCACCCTGGGCCTTCCCGCCCGTATCCCTGCTTCCTCTAGACCCGAGCCCTGAGCTGTCTCCCGTGCGGGAAGGTGTCTGGAGCAGCAGGGTCCTTCTCTTTTCATCTTGTGCAAGTGATTTCTTACTTCCTGCTCCACCCCGGCCTGCCCCCTGCGCGTTTCCTGTCCCCCTGCTTCCCTGACCTTTCAAATGTGGTGCCTGCTCGGGCAACTTGCTGGGCCTCAGAGTTAATTGTGGCCTTCCTCTGGGGCTGTGTGTGCGCCTTGGGCGTGTGAGTTTGATGTGAATGTGAGCTGTGCAGGGGCGGGAGTGTTGGGACTGGAGACAGTGGACGGGGCACTGCGGGCAGCAGGAATGGGGGTGCGAGGGGGAGCTCGTGGAGGCAGGGAAGCGTGTGTGTGGGGAGCGGGGTGTTCTCGTGTGGCTGGGCTGGAGAGGGCCGGTGGGAACCCAGCCTGAGGGGGTGGCTTTGTTCTGCAGCCAGGGACCTGCGCAGCAGTCCTGGAGAATGCAGCTCCGTGGATGTGCCCGGCTCCCTGTGTTAGCTGGGTCAAGGATAGAGCTCGCAGTGTTCTGGAAGCTTCCTCCCGCCACCTCCCTGGCCCCACTTTTCCGCCCTCTGTAGCCAGACTCTTGAGGCCATAGGAAAAAAAGTATCCATCATCCCAGCAGCCTCAGTAGGAGAGGAGGCAGGCCGACCTCTGGAATAGGTCACAGTCGCACACCAGCCCCGGCTACCTCTGTCCTCGACTCGAGGCGATGACCTTGTTATTCATTTGAGTTCCAGTGTCAGCAGCTCACGCGCTCCTTGGACGGATCGATTGCTCTTGATCATGACAGACCTGGACAGGAAGGGCAGGTTGGGGCAGCTGGCCGTGGGCCCACCCTGCTGGCTCCGCATGGTCAAAGTGCACATGGCCATGCGGGGGAGGCAGGGTGAGCCTTGCAGGCCCGCAGAGGACAGAGGCTCCCAGGGCCCTGGAGGCCAGGCAGAGTTCAGCCAGGCCTCCATCAGCCCTGCGTACAGACCAGGGAGTGTTTCTAGAAGGGGCAGTGCCTGAGGGCGCTGACATGGCCAGGCAGGGTCTGTTGGAGACATGGTGTCCTCTGGCGGGGCAGGGGCTGAGGCCAAGCTGGGGGCCTGGGAAGAATTTGGGGTATGCTGGGCTTAGAGAGGCAGGTGGAGGTGATGGATGGAGAGGTGGGGTAGGCTGGAGGCGGTTCGGCCACGGTGCAGGTGGCGGGGGGAGAGCCGTTCCAGGGCTTGGGAGATGTCATCAGGATCCCCCCGACTTGAGCTGGCTCCCTTTCCATAAAAGGCCGGTGTCTGCTTCGCTAAAGGAAACCCAAGGTTTTATTATTGTAAGCGTCAAGTCCCTCGTTTATAATATTTAGACAACTGCAGAATCATGTCACAGCTGAGTGTATCTTGTTTAGGTAAGAGCCCAGGGGAAAGCGTGAAGCCATCCCTGTGTCTGGGGCTGTGGTCTTGGGGTCACACCAGGGTTTGAGGGAGAGGGGCCCAGACCCTGAGCACCTCCGGAAACTCGGGTGGGGAAGGCCCCCTGCTTCATAGGACAGTGTGCCGACAGTGAGCCTGGGTGTTTCATCTTTCTTCCACCTCAATCAGGTGGGTTCTGTGGGAAGCTGGGGTCTGATTTGCTGGGAAGGTTGCTAGTTGCACAACAGTGGATACTTTCAGCCACTTCAAGAAGCCCCAGCTTTATTCTTGGCAGACCATTTGCACCTGGATTTGGAGAGACCACACATGGTGTCACTTGTGCCTTTGAGGACTGCACAGATTCCTCTTTAGTCTCCATTGTTTCAAACATTCCCGCTTAGAGGGGAATGGAACTTTCTGGCTTGGAGGTGGAACACTGTCCCCACTGCATCTAGGTGTCTTTGCATTTTCATGTTTCATCCTGAAATTCATGGGGATTTTAAGGTTCCCTGTCATAGCCATGCTGGTTTCATTTTTTAAAACACTTTGTATTTAAAATATTATGTGATCAAGGACACAGAACTGTATCCGAGAACTAATACGTAAGAACTGTACGCAAACAAATACCGAAACTCCACAACAGGGGAGCAAGGAGGGCTGGGATCCAAGTTCTAGATGGAAAGGTGACACCTAGGAGATGTCAGCGTCCCCAACTCCATCTGCAGATCCTGGGCAGTGCTCCCCCCTTCCCTCCTAGGGCACACGTGTTGGTGTCTGGCTTTTGAAACAGAGGGGGGAGGAAGGAGGAGGTGCCAGGTGAGTGAGGGCCGGGGTTGGGATTGTGCTTGGGAAGCGAGGTGGGGTAGGGCGGCGGGGGGGGGGGGGGTGCGGTTATGTGTGCACATAAGTAAATGACCCAGCCAGAAGGTAACCCGTTGATAGTAACAGGCCAGGCCTGGCACTTTAAACATGGCACAAATTTAGAAATACAGAAAGGAAAAGTCAGGAAAGATCCCAGGCCGTGTTTGAAATGGCAGATGCTGCCATGAACGCGTGGGTTTACCACGTGCGCGTGCACAGCCATGGAGAAGTGGCTGCAGGTGAGCGTGTATGTGCATGCCCAGGCTTGATGTGCACGTGTGCCCAGAGCCTGCCACGGCCGGCCCTGCGCTCCCAGGCCAGCTCCGCTGGGTCCCCGCGAGCCTCCGGTCACGTTTTTACCCAGCACTTCCTGCACTTATCTGCCAATTGCAACCTCGGGTCTGGTGCTCAGGGGACCCGAGGACGCTTCAGCACTGGCTCAGGGGACATTCTAAACAGCGAGGTGGCTAGCAAAGCTCAAAGGTGTGAGAAATGTGGAACAGTTCCGTGGAGCCAGGACCCCCCCTCCCGGGGACGGTGTGGGAGCTGCCACTGGAGACTGAGGGCACCTGTGCCTCCCGCCCCTCGTGCAGTGGCCACTCCGCGCTTGGCTGTGTCCCTGCAGGTGAATGTGGGGCAGATGTCCAACTCTCCAGCCAGTAACTTGGGTCAGGAATCTGGTTTGTGTCCCTGCCACCTGGGTCTGCCAGGAGGCTGAGGAGCAGTGACCCATGTGGCCATCAGCACCTCCGCTGGACCCCACCAGGAGGGACCAGCCGTCTGAGGGCGGGGCTGGGACGGGTACAAGACGAACCTGCAGAATCTTTCTGTGCCAGAAAGTGAGGCTGTCCTCGAGGAATTGTGGGGACTGCCACCAGAACGCAGGGGCCACTTGCAGGGACTCTTGTCATTCCACCCTTGGAAGGTCTGGATCAAAGTAGATGACACTTTGGCTTCTGACCAGTTTAACAAAAGAGGAGTAGATGAGCACATGGCGTACGCGAAGGAGTAAAGGGTGGCCGTGGGAGCCTAATGGCCAGGCGCTTGACAGAGTCCCAGGTGAGGCTGTAACTGCGGCGTGGCTTGTCCTTTCAGTAGCTCGTGACATTCCATAATAATGTGACCCGGGGCCCCAGGCACGCTAAGCAGGTGCTCCCCACCGAGCTGCACTCCGAAGTGAAGGGGTCCACGCCGCTGGGCAGCCACACCACCACCTCCCCCCCCAGGCCTCGGGGTCCGCCAGCGCGAGCAGTGAGTGGCCCTGCAGCCTCTGCCCTCCTGGCTGAGACATTTTTTTTCATATGATAAAGCCTTTATCTAAAATCCCATAAAATGTTCCAGCGTTGATGTTTGTGGACCTTGGGAACTTCTGAACTTGGAGGGGTGCTGGGCCGGGCGAGCAGGAGGACTGGCCCTCCCAGGCGGGCGTGGGGGAGCCTCACTCTCCTCCTGGGCTGCTGGTGCCCGACACAGACCAAGGAACACAGCTGGAGTCCAGAGTGTACCCAGGTGGACCCAGCAGTCCGGCGCTGGTGGAGTTGTGGCCCCAGGACAGGGGCACAGGGAGGTGTGCTGAGGGTGCTGCCAAGGGCCCAGAGCGAGGGTCCCAAGCTGGAGGGATGCGAGGAGGAGGGCGTCGGGAGGCTGGGCATGCTGTGGTAAGGAGCTCATTAACTGGCTCCAGCAGTTACGTCTGGGTGTCGCCCGGCATGGTCAGCGTTTACCAGGTCATGGTCCTGCTCCAGTCCTGCTCCCGGGCTGCAGCCTCCCCTCTTCCAGGAAGCCTGCCTGGTCCACCCACAGCCAGCTCTTCTTCCTCGGAGCCCTAGGCACCTCCTGTCCCTGTCACTCCACTCACCTTTGCTCCTTGCTGAGCGTGGATCCCACCGACCTCTGATTTCTTCTATTTCATGGTCCCTCCCGTAGGGTTGGCACCATATAAAAGATCATTCCTGACAAACGCGTAGCTCCCTCCAGTGATCCACCCGGGGCCCGATGTGACGCGTGGTGGATATAAATAAGGCCTGTGCTGAGAATGCTGCTGATTTGGGCCTGCAGCAGAGCACGGATTACCTCGAATGGGGCCTTGTTTGGTGCGTCCATGTAAACTGTAAAACAAACCATCGGCTGGAAGCCCCACATCTGCTTCGGATTCTATATATGCATATCGGATACGCTTATAGCGGTGCAGCTGGGATTGCTGGACTTGGGTTTTCAGACTCCAGTGCTGCTGGGCAGGGCCTGTAAACTGACCTCGGCTTCCCCCGCGGTGGGAGGGGCCAGATGCTGCCTTCCCGGGACGCCGCTCTGTCTGTCGGGGTGCTAGGGGCTGCAGGTTGTGTGCATCCAGGGGAGGGCTGGCTGTCGCTCCCCTGGGTGGAGGGTGCTGAGGACACCCAGGGAAGTGTGGGGTGTCCCAGGTGCCCACCAAGGGGGACCGCACAGGTTAAACTGCGGGGACATGTGCTGGATGTAGCGCATCTGGAGGGGAGCAGGTCCGTTCGCGGTGCAGAGGCGCCTTTCTGAAGCCTGAGGGCATCAGGAAGAACTCACGCCGCCGTCGTTGACCATGTTAGCGCACAGATCAGTAGCACTTAGGACTGCAGCAGGGTCGTCACCACCGCTCTGTCTAGTTCTAGAACATTTCCACTGTCCCCCCAGGGAGGCCCCATGCCCATCAGGTGGTTCTTCCTCCCCCCTCCCCACCCCAGCCCCCTCCATTTCCTTTCCGCGTCGTGGTCTCTCTGTTCTGGACATCCCTGTGAGGGACTCGTCCGGCGAGGTCTGTGTCCTGGCTTCCCTCCGCGAGCATCCTCAGGGGATATCCACGCTGCTGCGCAGGTCAGAGCTCCTCGTGGCTGGGTGACATCCCACTGGGTGGCGAGGCCACGCCTGTCTGCTCGTTCCGGAGGGGGACATTGGGCTGCTGCAACCTCCTGGGCGCCGTGAGCGCCCCGCGAGCGCTGCCCCCGTGCCCTGGCTGGGGAGGCCGCCTGCGGTTCTTGGTGCCCCCCGGCACGGCCGGGTCACACGGTCGGTGCTGGTGGTGATTTTTCAGGGACCCGCCTGTCCTCCCGCAGTTGGGGTGCCTTTTGGCGATAGCCATCATCTTCTGTTTTATAAACAGCTAAACCTAGGCCTGGAGGAGGAGGAAGTCTCGCCCCAGAGCTCACAGCTGAGCCCTGGGCTGGCTTCGAACCCAGGTCCCAGAGTGTGGGCGGAAGGTGAGTGGTCCTGGGCTGGGGGGTGGACGTTTGGTTAATGGAGACCATTACTAAACCGCCTGGCGGCCATTATCCTTCCGTGTGTCGCTGCCCGGCCGAGCCTTTGTCTTGAGTCCTCTCGGTGAGGCCGGGGAGGCCCGCTGCCTCCGATGTGGGCTGCGCCAGTTAACCCGGTCTCACGGGGAAGCTGTCGAGGTGGCGGGGCCAGCTCTGCCAGGCTGCTGACCCTGGGGCTCCGCTTGGCGTGGTCACCCTGACCTGGTTCCAGGGCTCCCACTCCCAAGGGCTGACCTGACCTTTGCCCTTGTGGTAGAGGGTCCTGACATACCCACCCACAACTTCACACAGTGCGAATGGAGTCGGAGTGGAAATGTCAAAACCACTCCACCGGGCGCTGCCTGATAGGCTACTTTGTCAACCCTGTCCCCAGCCGGCACTCTGTCATGACCGCAGTCCTGCCCCTTGGTCCTGGTTCCTGAGTGTCCTTGGGGCTGCCCTCTGGGGCTGGAGACCGTTGCTGGTTCCGTGCTGCTGTGGACAGGCCCTCGGTGATGCTGCAGCAAGGACCTTCCGGCTCTTGACAGGAAGACTCCCTGGAGAAAGGTGCCTCCTGGGAGGGCCTTAGGCGTTTTGTGGTCCTTCACCTAACGTCACCGCAGCCTTGCACAGAAGTGTCCGTCTCCAGGGCAGCCACAGCCGGACACCTATGGTTTTCCTGGTGGTCTCATGCGGTCCAGCTCCCAGCCTGGCGCCCTTCCCAGGTGTCTGCTGCAGTCCTGAGAGTCATGTGCACCCCTCCTGGCCCTGCTGCCCTCCATCCTCTTCCTTCTAGAATTTTCCTGGATTCCTTCCTGTCACTGCCCTGAACTTGCACCAGAGGCAGCTGGTGGTGTGGCCTGGGGCAGGTGTCTCTCTGGAGGCTGCAGTCTGGTTGCTCGGGGGATTTGAACCCGTGACCCCGACTCATGGCAGGCTGTGAAGCCTTGGCCTGCTGGCAAGGAAGGAGCCCGTAGAGCCAGCGTCCACTGTGACCCCCCACCCCCTTTCGCTCTGCCCCAGGATCTTGGCACTGGTTCCTGTGTGGAACACAGCTCCACCCCCTTCCTCTTCACCCAGCTGTTGGCTACTGCGCAGAGCTCACCATCCAAGGTCACTAAGATGTTCCTGCTTCCAGCCCTGGAATACAGGACCACAGAGGTGGGCTCTTGCTGCAGGTCCCGGACGCTCAGCGGCAGGGACACCCTGTCTCGGCCCTGTGCTGCCTTTCCTGAGAAGTCTGCTTCTCCTGGGCCTTCTGTCTGTCTCCGTTGCGTCTGTCTGACTACTCCACCTCAGCAGTGCCAGGGCACCGGGGCCCTGGGTGGCAGCATGCCCACAGCAGCCAGTGGAGGAGGGGCAGCCCGGGCGCCGGGTGCGGACAGGGAGCCACCCACACAGAGGCCCTGGTTTGCCGTGAGCCCTGGGGCCTCCGCCAGGTCCCCGAGCAAAGCCACTTCCCCAGGTGACGGGAGCGTGTTGTGGGTTCCTCTTAAAACGGAGGGATCCCGTGGGTGGGGTTTCTCCTGGGGAGAGCCTGCCCCTGGCCAGGCCCGGCCTCTGTCCCGCCCTCCCGGGCCTGCTCCTGGCAGCCTCCCTGTGGCCGCTGAGGGTGGAGGAGGCGCAGGAGGGCAGCACCACCCACCCGCCTGGGAGGACGCAGCTGCCCAGGCCCGGCACGGGCGGTCTTTCCAGTTTGGGGAGGGAGAAGGGGGCAGAGCTGGGGTTTCCAGGCCTCCCTCCCCAGGGTGGCCTGGTCCCCAGTCTCCCCCGGGACCATGGCTTTGGGAGGAGTTTCCTGGGTTCCCGACGGCTCTCCGCCGGGTCTCGGGGTGTTGGCGCTCCCCCTCCTGCCTGGTCCAGAGCCCACGGGGAGCCCTTGAGCAGAGCGTCCTCCGTCCTCGGAGACGGACCACGCCCTGTGACGCTCGTTCCTGAGGAGCCCATCCCTTGCTTGGTGTCCCCCACCCACCAGGGACAGTCCCGTCCCTTGTTGCCAGGGCAGACACTCTGTGTCCTGTCCTTCTCCCCACTGGGGGCTGGGGGACTTCACAGGGGCCTGGCTGCCCTGTATGTGTGTCTGTCTGTCTGTCAGGGAGAGAACCTGCTTCTCAGGAGGCTTTGTGACTCCCAGAAGGTGAGCCACAGCTTGGGATTCCCGCATGCCCAGGCAGATCGCGGACCAGTGGGACAAGTCGGCCTCCTCCAGGACCGGCATTGTGACATTGTCGGGGATCGCACTCTGGGTGGCTGGAGGGTGGATGGGAACTGCTCTGGGCGGGCCGGTGCCTGGGTGTGCCTTGGGAGTCTTGGGTGGGTGTCCCACACACCCCTCTACCACAGGGCCCTGCCCTCCCCGATCCTGGGCGTGATTCCACCTCCACTGTCCCCAGGCTGGCGTCTTGCTGTGTCCCCCAGTCTCCAAGTGTGCTCAGGGCTTGGGGACAGGGACCGGGACCCTTCTGGACAGCCCACCCCCCTTTCCTTGTCATCGTCTTGAAGTTGGGGTGCCTCCAGGCTGGGGGCAGCTGCTACAGACGCCCCAGCCAGCGGGCAGCCCAGGACAGGGTGCCCTCTGCCCTGCTCACCCTGGAGGCTTGCTCCCTGGGCCCCTTGGCACCCTGAGTTTTCTCTGAGCCGCTGGTTTGGGGACAGGGCTCAGCAGGGAAAGGGAAAGTTCTTATTATAGGGTACGCACACAGAAAAGTGGAACGCGTGGGAGGGCTGGTGGGGTGTCCTGAGCCCCAGGCCCTTGCTGCCCCAGGGCTTTGGCCTGGCCTGGCTGGTTCCTCTCTCGGCTTCTCCCTGTGCCCCGTCCAGGGGAGGGGCCACTCCCCAGCAGGTGGTCCCTGCGGGGTGGGGGGGGTGGTCAGGGTGGACTGCAGCTGCCCGCCTTGGGTCTGCTGGGGAGGGGGACCATGTTCTCTGCCTGGCCATCTCTGTGAAGTTGGAACGCAGGTGATATGTCACATCTCACTGTTGGATTTCCTGTCTGTCTTCTTTGTGGTAAAATATGCAAACCTTTACCATGGTTAAGGGCTCAGGGCCATGGCTGTCACTGCCCTGCACCTGGGAAGCCTCCCTGCTGGCCCAGGGTCCCGGGGGAGTGCAGTCTGTCGTGAGCTTCCTTTTCAAAGGGCCCTCCTGGAGCGAGAGGGGAAGGGGGCCGGCCGGGTCCCCATCTGTCCGTCACGAGGAGAGGGAGCGTTTTCTAGCGGGGCCTTGGATGGCTTTTCAGGGGGCGAGGAACAGGCCCAGGTCATGGGTCCAGGCAGGTGGAGCCAGGATTGGGCTGTGCAGTCCCCCGTCTGGGGCCGTGCAGGTGGGCGGCGGCCCTCACCCTTGCCTCTGTCCCACAGCCTCGCCGCTCCTGCTCTTTGCCAACCGCCGGGACGTGCGGCTGGTGGACGCCGGCGGAGTCAAGCTGGAGTCCACCATCGTGGTCAGCGGCCTGGAGGACGCAGCCGCCGTGGACTTCCAGTTCTCCAAGGGGGCTGTGTACTGGACGGACGTGAGCGAGGAGGCCATCAAGCAGACGTACCTCAACCACTCGGGCGCGGCCACGCAGAACGTGGTCATCTCCGGCCTGGTCTCGCCCGATGGCCTGGCCTGCGACTGGGTCGGTAAGAAGCTGTACTGGACGGACTCGGAGACCAACCGCATCGAGGTGGCCAACCTCAACGGGACGTCCCGGAAGGTGCTCTTCTGGCAGGACCTTGACCAGCCTCGGGCCATCGCCCTGGACCCCGCTCACGGGTAAACCTGCTGCTGCCCTCCTGGCTCTGGGGAGGGGCTGGTCTCCCGCTGGGATTGGCTCAGCTTTCAGAACTCACAGTGCGGCAACCTGTGCTGTCGCTGTGGGTTTGGATGCTGAGTAGCCCCGTGGCTGGGCCGGGCTGGGCGGCCGGGGACGCTGGGATCCCAGCAGGTGGGGATGCACTTGTGCCGTCTCGGGGCCGCCTGGGCAGAAACCAGTGGAAGGTTCTAGTCACACCAGGAAGCAGAGCCTGCGGGCCCCGTGCGGCGTGCTGGTCTGTGTGAGCTCCCCGTGGCCCTGGAAGGTTGGGCAGCTGTGGTCCAGGCGGTGGCCAGGCTAAGACGCCCGCGGGGCTGCAGGCCCGGGTGTCGGGTAGCTCTTTGGGAACAGTTTCTTCCATCCCCCCAGCCCTCCCTCGCCTCTCCTCCCTGGGAAGTGGCACTGGGGTGTGCATGGCCAGGGCAGTGTTGGTTCAGCCACAGGACGGCCGGACGTCCCGAGCAGAGGCTGAGCTTTCCCGCCTGTGTCTTTCACCTCGGGTGTGGAGCTGGCGGTCACCAGACCTGTGAGAGGCTCAGCCTGGGTCCTGCCAGCTCAGGTGGCTGCTTGGAGCCCCCGTGGGGCTCCCTGTGAGACCTCCCAGAGGTGGCTGTGATCTGTCCAGGCACAGGCGCCATTGGGGGCTGTCCCCAGCTCAGGGGTGCTGTCTGAGCTCTGCAGACCCCTGGCTCCAGTCCTGGCGCCTTAGCTTGCTGTGACCGCCCTGCCCCGGGGTGACTCTGGTGTGCTGTCCACACCTGCTCAGAAGCCGGGCAGCGGGAGACTGGTCTGGACCAGCATGTGCCACTGCCCCTGCCAGGGGCCTCTGGACGGAGGGCTGGGAGGTGCGGGTCCCTGCCCGGCTCTGTCTGGGGGTTAAGGAGCAGCTGGCGCGGGGTGTGGGCAGCCGGGTGACCTGCTGGTGCTGCCGGAGGTGCCCTGGTCTGGCGTCTGAGTGCCTCTGACGCTGGCAGGTGTGTGAGGAGTCGGTGGCAGGTGGGAGGGCGGGAGCCCCTGAGCATGAGTGTGCATGAGTGTAGGTGGGCACCTGTGTGCATGAGAACACGCGTGTGAGCGCACGTGAGCGAGTGGCTGTGGGAGCAGGTCTTGCAGGTGAGCATGTGTGGGTGTGTGCGAGTGTGACGTGAGTGCTGTGGTGTGGGTGTGTGCGGGTGTGTGTTCACGCTCCAGGGCTGGGGGGGTTTCAGAGCAGCCTGGAGCCCTGCACCTGGGGCTCCCCAAGGCAGCCGGCCACCCCGTTCCAGGGGTCTCTGTGCTGCTCGGGGAAGGGTCCTGCACCTGTTCCTGAGCTGCAGTGGGGCCCAGGACCCTTGGTGCTCGGCCACCTTCCTGAGGTGTGGCTGACGTGGTGGCCTCCTGGTGAGGGGCAGAGGGTGGCAGCCAGCTGGAGGGCCCCAGCCCAGGGCGGCGCAGCGTCTGCTCAGCCTGGACTCCATCTCTCCCTGGCCTCCCGAGCTGGGTGTCAGCGCTGTCCCCTGCTGGGGCCCGGCTCTGGGAGCACTTAGGCACAGGTGCCGTGGTGCAGCCGACTCTGCTCTCTGGCCCTCGTGGCCCTGGGGACGATGGTAAATGGGTGGCACGTCTGAGGGACACGTGTCACCAGGAGAGCAGAGAGGGCTCGAGGACGGGGCAGTGGTGAGGGGTGAAGCCGGGAGCTGGAAGGCCTCTGGCCGCCTGCGAGCCAGGCTCTCAGCAGCTGAGGTGGGAGTCAGGTGACCGTCCGAGGAGGAGCACTGGGCAGAGGGAGCTGGGCCTGTAGAGGGGCCCAGCCCGAGTGGGCGCTCCCCGGCTGGCAGAGCAGGCTCAGGCGCTGGGGGGCGAGGGGCAAGGAGCCGGGCAGGGGTCATGGAGTGTCCAGAGCTGGGTCTGCGGGCCCCTCCTGTGGGAGGTGAGGTTGGTGTGATTCTGCTCCATGCCTGGGTGTCTCCAGCTGTACAGAGGGTGACCATGAATGTGTCACGTGGAAAACGTAGAGGACGGCCGCGGAACTCAGAAGGTTTCGCTCTGTTACAGTCAACGCAGCTCGTGGTCTCTGCGGCCGTGCAGCTGCTTCTTCGTACTTCTCTGAGGCTCTTGGCCGTGGTGGTTGGGAGATGTGTGCTACTGCCCCGGGAGGTGCTTGGTGGGAAGGAGCTTGGTACTAGGTTAAAGGTGCTTGGTGCTAGGTGCTCAGTTGGGGTGCTGGGTGCTTGGTTGGGAGTTCACATCTCATGTCTGGGCTGGCTTTGCCTGAGCCATCTCTGAGGTCCAGACGGTCCCTGTGACTGACTTTCCTTATTAAAGTTTTGAATGGACCATTTGTGTCCTGGCCTTTGAGTCTGAAGCCCTCCCAGGATCCTACCTGCAGCTGTCCCGTTCCGTCCCTGCCCCGGGCAAGGTTGACCTGGGTCCTGCTGCCCTCAGCCTCTCGTCGGCCTTCCCCAGTCATGCCACGTGTCTGGGCAACCAGAGTGGCAGCCGGCGGGGGGTGCTGTCTCCTACTCATCAGAGTGAGGTGCGGACGCGGGACTGTGGCCCCCAGTTCATGTGGGAACCTGATGGATTTTCAGGAGCCTCCTCTGTACCCTCGGTCACCAGGACAGAGGATGCCAGCCCACAGAAGGCTGGGGAGTCCCGCAGTGGGCAGCACCCTGAGGTGGGGTTGGTGCAGGGGAGGCCTTGTGCCCCATGCACAGGGAGCAGCATGGCTTCCTCCCAGTGCTGTCAGAGCTCCTGCTGTCCCCTCATGCCCTCCTGTGCCACTGTCCCCTGTGGGTCCTTCCTCAGATGAGGGGACACCTGCTCTAGAATGGACAGGGGAGAAATGCACCTCGGCTCGCACACAGCTGAGGGCCCCCGGCCAGGAGGCCCTGAGACGCAGCTCGGGGCGTCTGGGCTGCAGCGGCTGCAGGGGTCCAGCTAATGCCTGGTGAAACCCACCCCTCTTTAAAGCATGGGGCCCCCGCTGTGCCTCCTGGGAGGTGGAGGGCCCTCTCTGGGGTCTGGCGGCCTGTGCCGGCATCGGAGACTGCGGGGGCGTGTCTTGCCAAGTGGGTCTGGTGACCGTCCGGCTCGCGGATTCCCATTTCAGGAGAGCAGCCCCCTCGGTGGTGAAACTCGGGAAGGAACGTGAGTCCCTCCACGGTCCCTGAGCCTTGGCAGCTTCCGGCTGGTCTGTGTGGCCAGAGAGCTGCCCCTGGGGCAACCCGTGGGCCACGCCAGGTCGGGGCTCCCACTGACTTCTCAGTGGAGGGGGACCCGGGGCTCTTTCCGGACTGCTGGGGGTGGACTCGGGGAGGGGAGGGTGTCTGTCCCCGACCCTCCAGCTGGGCACCAGTACCTTCAGGCCTCAGGCTGTGGGGAAGCGCTCACCCGCACGCGGGCCCTGCTGGGGACCGGGTGAGTCATCTGTGGCCTGGCTCAGGCTGTGGCCAGATGGCCATGCTGTGCTCCTGGAGCTGCCCCTCTGAGCCCGCAGGACGGGTGCCGTCGCCCCGCGGAGCTCGGCGTGGAGTGGGTGCCCGCCCGGCCTTCCCTGTGCGGCCCAGTGCTCAGTCGCTGCATCTGTGGGAGGGCTACCCTCGCCTCCTGGCCTCTGTGCAACGAGGGTGCATTTTCCATGAAGCCCCGACACCCTTGTTCCCACGGGTCCTGTCACAGCCCCTCGGGAGGCCTTGGTCCTGGATCAGAACCGACCGCTCTGAGAGGCTGGGGGCATTCGGTAGGGGTGGCGGTGGCTTCAGAGACGCACAGTGGCAGTGGGGACAGCTGCTATGCATCTAACCACCTTCCTTCTCCTGCTGATGGAGACCCCCAAGGGACCTGGCTGGGCTGGCTTCCCGTTGTCCAGGCCACCACGTTGGCCCCTCACAGTTTGCTGAAACTAACAAAGTTTTACTTCTGCAGAGACGAGGCCAAGGTGGGGGACGGCTTGTCAGGGACTGGGGCAGGTGGGCGGGAGGAGAAGAGAGGTCACGGCCCCCATGGGGCCTTGGAGCCGTGTCACCGTGCTCTGCTCGCAGGGGCCAGGAGAGGGAGGCCGGCTCCTTGAAGGGTGACCTGGGGCTGTGCCCTTCTCTAGCTGCTTGTCCTCAGCCTCTTGGGACAAGAGCCCCGTGTCCTCCGGGCTGGTGCGACTCCCTCTGGGTCCCCTGAGGGGCCACACCCGGCACCTGGGCTCAGCCTGTGGTGGCAGTCTCTGGGTGTCAGCAGAGTGGCCCTGTGCTCCCTGGCGCTGGTGTCACTGTGTGTCTCTGGGTGTGTGTTCCTGCCTCTTGCTGGAGCCTGGAGAGGTGACCAGCAGCGCCCACCCCAGACGCCCAGGATGCGCTGCTGTCCAGTATGCACACGCGGGCTTTGCTCTTCTTAATAGACTATTTTCAGAACAGTTTCGGGTGCATAGAAATTAAGCAGAATGTGGGGTGCTTCGCACGCCCCCCAGCCACCTCCCTGTGGGCTTCCTCCCCCAGCCACCTCCCCGTGGGCTTCCGCCCCCAGCCACCTCCCCGTGGGCTTCCTCCCCCAGCCACCTCCCCGTGGGCTTCCTCCCCCAGCCACCTCCCCGTGGGCTTCCGCCCCCAGCCACCTCCCCGTGGGCTTCCTCCCCCAGCCACCTCCCCGTGGGCTTCCGCCCCCAGCCACCTCCCCGTGGGCTTCCGCCCCCAGCCACCTCCCCGTGGGCTCGCCGCAGAGCAGCATGTTACCACCTGGGAACCCAAGTGGTGTCCATCCTTGCCTGAGGTCCGAGGCTGACTTTGGGGGTGAGGTCCGCGGTGCTGGTCTGTGGGTTTGGACAGCGTGTAGTGTCCTGCCTGCCGGAGAGCGTCGCTGCCCCAAACCACTGGCACGCCACCTGTCTGTGCCCCCGCCCCACCACCCCCACGGTGTGATCGTGTGTATCTCACCTTCCCCAGGGTCACGCAGGTGTGACCTTGTGCCGCGAGGCCTTCTCCGCTCGGCTCCGGGGCCGCCTCCTGTGTGAGCGCTGACCGGCCCGCCCTGCGCGCTCTGAACCACCTTTCAGAGGTGTATTCTCGGAGCTCCAGGAGCAGGACCCCGGGTTTGCCCGAAACAGAACACGGAGCTCTCCGTAGCTCAGCACCCGCCCGCTGAGCAGGCTGGAGATGCACGGTCAGGGCCACACGTGGGGGTCACGGGTGATGTCGTCGCCTTGGTCTGTGTGGGTCCCCAGGCCTCTGGGACCGGGTGAGTCACCCTGAGTCACGATATGCTTCTCACTGTTCTTGGGGACCATTTTGAGCTCTTAAGCTGTTGTGTCTTAAGCAGCATGTGACTGTCCGAATCCCTGGCTGAGCACTGCCCTCTGAACCCTGTCCTTGGTCACCCCTGATGGGAGAGCTGTCCGGGTGCCCGTCAGAGGTGAGACCCGTACACGGCTCTGTGAGCTCTCCTCTCGTCCCCCTCCCCACTAGGTACATGTACTGGACAGACTGGGGGGAGACGCCCCGGATCGAGCGCGCAGGAATGGATGGCAGCACCCGGAAGATCATTGTGGACTCAGATATTTACTGGCCCAACGGGCTGACCATCGACCTGGAGGAGCAGAAGCTGTACTGGGCGGATGCCAAGCTCAGCTTCATCCATCGCGCCAACCTGGACGGTTCCTTCCGGTGAGTGACCGCCAGCCAGGGGCACTCCCCACCCCACCCAGCACCCGGCTGCCCCCAGGGTGTTCAAAGGTGAGCTTCTCAGCTCAGGGACGAGGCTCTCATCCGAAGCTCTGGGGACCTGAGGAATTCAGAACATGTTTTGCTGCCAAATGAGTGACAGAAGCGGGCTGGGGATGTGGCTCAAGCGGTAGCGCGCTCGCCTGGCATGCGTGCAGCCGGGTTCGATCCTCAGCACCATATACCAACAAAGATGTTGTGTCTGCCCAGAAATAAAAAATAAATATTAAAAATTCTCTCTCTCTCTCCTCTCTCACTCTCTCTTTAAAAAAAAAAATGAGTGACAGAAGCTTTCAATTTTCAGAATGTTTTGAATTTCAGAATTGCAGTAAGTAAGACTTGTGGCCTGATAGGGCTGTGAAGGGCTCACCTGGCCACGTGCATACCACCCTGCCCTGCCATAGGCATCCCAAGGGCGGCAGCAGGCCTGAATCTTAGTATCTCTGCAAACCTCAGTCTTGCCAGAGGGCTTTGCACATAGTAGATGCTCAGTAAAATGGGTCAAATGAGTAAGTGAATAGGGAGGATTTTTCCTGCATTGGGTAATTGCTTTTAGGGCTTTCTGGGTTACTCAGCTTTAGCAGCCCGCTGCACAGACTTGTGGACATCACCCCACGCCAGCCTCCCGTGCTAAGTGTCTGTTGCTGTGTAACCACAGGCCCTGAAATTCGCAGCCTAAACCAGCACGTGGGTGTCTTTGCAGGGAGGGGTTGGCGGTCAGGAGCAGCGTTGCCAGGCAGTTCTGGCTCAGGTCAGAGGTCAGCCAGGGCTTCTTCATGTAAAGGCGTAGCTGACCTGCAAGGCCCCGTTTCAGGCTCACTTTGGGGATGGAGGCCTCCGTGCCTCCTGGGTCTCCTGCAGCCTGCATCTTGGCCGTTTTGACACATTGTCCCCTCACCCCCGAGAGCACAGGTCAGCTACACAGGGGGACCGTGGTTCTTGGGAGCCAGAGGTCCTGCTCTTAGAAACGCTGCCGGCTGGGGGTGCCCGGGTCAAGGGTCACTGCATGTGGCCTCTTTGCTGGGCCTTCTAAGCACGTGGAGAAGAAAACCTTCTTCTCGTGCTGAGGCCAAGTTCAGTTTCCCCTGGGACCGTCGTCCGCGGGCTCTCGGGGATGAGCCGGTGCCTCTGCTGCCTCTGCACTGGGCTGCGAGGCCTCGTCGGCCTCCCCTGGCCTCGCTGGCCTCACCTCTCAGCGGGGCTTCTCCTGGCTGCTGCCTTCACCCTCTGCCTCCCCTCTGCAGGCAGAAGGTGGTGGAGGGCAGCCTGACACACCCCTTTGCCCTGACGCTCTCTGGGGACACTCTGTACTGGACGGACTGGCAGACGCGCTCCATCCACGCCTGTAACAAGAGGACCGGGGAGAAGAGGAAGGAGATCCTCAGTGCCCTCTACTCCCCCATGGACATCCAGGTGCTCAGCCAGGAGCGGCAGCCTTCCTGTGAGTGCCTGGTGGGCCCGGTGGGGTGGCCAGGTGGAGTCCGCCCTCCCCCGGGGAGACGCTGTGTGGCCCTCCTGCAGCAGGTCAGAGCCTCTTCCCCTGCAGAAGCCACGTGGGGGGCGGGGGCAGCGTCTTCCCAGGGCAGTTGCTGGGCCGGAGGGGGTGTGCGTGGAGCTGGGCAATCTGGGCCGGTGGACAGGGGCCCTCTGGAGAGCTCACGTGGGGCTACTTCCAGGATCCGAGGTGGCCGTGGGATTTCCAGAGGCCCAAAGTGGGATTTGTGTGCAGAGTCTGCTCTAAGTTGGTGGCGCTCAGCCTGATGCTGAGACGGGTGACCTGAGGGGCCAGCAGGGACCCAGAACGGGGATTTCTGGCCAAGCCATCGTAGAAGGCTTGGACTCGGACTCCAGAGCAGGGGTGCATACGGGCTGGGGGGAGGGCGGGGCTCCCTGGAGTTGGTTCCCTGAGAACAGCCCTCACTCCCCGGCCAGCGTGGGCAGGTGGCGTCCCCGCAGCCAGGCTGTTCCGTTAGCTGCGTTTCAGGGCGGAGTCCACCCTCCCCTGGGCAGCAGGGCTCCTAGGAGCATTGGCTGAGTTTCGTTTGCTCCTGGTTGCAGAAGGGCGTGGGGACAGGCTGAGCTTGGCCCCCGAGAGGCTCCCCCAGCCTGAGCACGGTTACCACCACGGAGCCCGCAGGGTCCTGGCACGTGAAGGGGACAGAGCTCTCCTCTTGGGGGTCCCCCCTGTTGCCACTCGGGCAGGTCCTGGGCTTCTGCTCTGGGCGTGAGGAGGACGGCTCTCTTGGGGGCCTGGAGAGGGGAAGGTTTTCTTGCTGGAGGAGCCCAGGGTGGGCAGAGTGTCCACTCCAGGGGCGGAAGCGGGGCTGGGAAAGTCGTGGCCAGTTTTGGAGAAACCACAGGGCAGCTGATGAGGCCGAAGGCCGACTTGGCGGGTGGTCAGTGGTGAGGTGGAATGGACTGGTCCCCAGGTGGAAGGGTCCTAATGTCACTGGAGGGTGGCACCAGGGCAGAGGGACACACCCTCTCTGGGGGGGTGGACGAGGAGGCCGGATACTGTCTTGCTTGGAATCAAAGGGCAGGGCAGGGGTGGGGTCTGGGTGGCCGTGAGGGCCACTGACCCTGTTCTGGAACTTTCTCTGTTTTCCCCAGTCCACACGCAGTGCGAGGAGGACAACGGCGGCTGCTCCCACCTGTGCCTTCTGTCCCCGAGGGAGCCTTTCTACACTTGTGCCTGTCCCACGGGCGTGCAGCTGCAGGAGGATGGCCGGACGTGCAAGGCAGGTGAGGCCGCGCGGCCTGGCTGGGCTGGGCTGGCCTGGCAGGAGGTGCTATGGCCAGCCAGGTGCCCCAAAGGAGACACGGGTCAGCGTGGCCTGCTGAGGTAGCAGAGCCTCAGGTGCTGCCGAGTCTGTGTCCAGGCGGGCGTCCCCTGGATACAGACTGCTGGGACCTGCTGGCCACCGCGGGGCTCTGTCTCCTGCTCTCTGCTCCTTCGTGTGCCTCCGTGGGGACAGGGACTTGCGGTTCCTCTTTGCCCCTGCGTCTGATTTCACGGCGTCTCTGCTGCTGCTGTCCGTTGTGGAGATCCAGGCCCAGCGTCCTCCCTGGGGACTGTCCTCCGGCTGCCTGGACACGGGTCCCTCCATCCCGTGTGCACGGGTGACTTTGCTTCAGAGGCCTTGCCCCCCGCCCCGTGCTCGCCGTCCTGGGCCCTGGCCGCCGTGGGGCTCCTGTTGCGATTGTCCTGCCGCGAGCCAGTGTCCCCTCTGTGGCGCCTGCTGAGTTTCCGGGTGTCAGGCTCAGGGTGGGCTTTTGGGGAGTCGTCCCGTCACACGGCTGCTGCAGGCTCGGCTCAGCTGGTCTGGCTTGTGGGGCCGAGGCCGGGGCCTGTCCGCCGAGGGGGTCAGTAGCAGAAGTCAGGAAAGTGGCCATCCATAGGATCAGCCCCATTTTGTGGAGGTGACAGGGCCCAGCTGGTGGGGGTTGGGGAAGGGACCTGCTTCTGCACCTTGTTCCACCTGAAGGAAGGCAGCAGGGGCTTCTCACGGCGGCTGGCTCCCAGCACACGGCCCGGGCCGGGGTCTCCCTGGGCTGGAGTCTGTGGGGGAGGGACTGCGCCCCTTGGGCCAGCTGCTGCCCAGGCCCCTGGGGGTCCCTACTCAGGCACTTCCTAGCCCCTCTGCTCTCAAGGGCTGTGGTCTGCCTCCGTGTGCAGTGGTGGGTGGGGGCCGTGGTCTGGTGGGGGTGGGGTCTCCCCTCTGTCCCTGGCAGGACTTTGGCTTCGGGGAGGACTCTCGGGGGTCTCGGTGGGCGGCTTCTCTTTCCTAGAACGGCGCGTCTTAGGTGGAGGTGACTCTGCTGCTCCACCTCAGGGCCGTCAGCTGTTCTGCTGCCCCAGGGCACAGTTGGCCTGTGGTCCCCAGTTAAGGCCTTGCTTTCCTGAGTTGGGGGAAAGAGGGGCACCACCTTTGTAGAGACATGGGGACCCACCCTCTGGTTCTCTTCCAGGGGGACTCGAGCTGCTCAGAGCTGGGGGCTGCCCGAGAAGCCCCCTGACTGCTGTGTGCATCCCTCCACCCGCCTGCCCACCTGCCATCCACCCGCCTGCCCACCTGCCGTCCACCCGCCATCTACCCACCTGCCCACCCATCCATTCACTTGTTCATCCTTTTGCTCATTTAGAGCACTTATTGAGCACTTGCTGTGTGCTGCACGATTCTAGGCACTTGGTACCCTGGAGAGAACAGTGCAAACAGAATTTCTGGCCTCTGGAGCTTATGCTGGTGGACCGGGGTGGGAGGTGGGGAGTGAGGGACTTCCTGGGTCAGTGAGGGATCTGGCTTCTTGGGGGAGCATCTGGGGAGACCGGCTCCTTGTCTGTCCTGAGGCCCTCTGGGACAGGGAAGCCGAGCGGGTAGCTGGTCCACGTGAGGAGGTCCCGGCAGGTTAACCCTGAGCGTCTCGGCCGCCCCGGGGGTCTGGACCGAGCAGGTTCAGGGTAGACTGCAGGCACTTGAGGTGGCTGCGGGAGCAGCTTGACTGGGCAGGGTTACCCCCGTGTTTAAAGATGAGAAGACTTAGGGCTGGTCACCACCCGGGGCCCCACAGTAAGTGGCAGGTAGCTCTAGGAGCCTGGTGCTCCCCAGGGCTGCCCCCTGTCCTCATCAGGGGCCCCACAGAGGACCCAGCCCGTGAGTGATGCGAAGCACTGGGCAGGTGGCCGGCACAATCTGTGGCACCGTGTCCACCACCCATAACCCGCATCAAGTTGTCCCCACGACTTGGATCGTGTGGCCGACAGCAGGCCTGCGAGAGTCGGGGTGGGTCTGCTGAGGCCTGGATTTGCCTGCACCGTCCAGGGGTCCTCGGGTGGGCAGTCGTGGGGGGCCATGTGCAGCTGCTTTTTCTCCCGGCCCCACGAGGCAGAGGGTCTGGGCTGTGGAGGTCTCGCTGTTCTCTGGTTCCCATTGGTCCCCTAGCTGGAGCCCCTGTGTCCTGGGGACGGGCCGCCTGTAGCGGAGGTCTCCGAGGGCACCAAGTTCTTCTGTGGATGTTAACTGCTTTCCATGTCCAGCCCAGGGCAGCCCCTGGGTGACCACGGGAGCCAGGTGAAGAGAGAGGAGGCCCTGGGTCACAGCTGAGGCGGGAGGGCTTCCTGGAGGAGCCAGCACTGCAGGCTGCCGGGGCCCTGGGCTCAGCGCGGTGCTGACACCGACACCTGTGGGTGCGGCCATGGGTGAGCAGCGAGCCTCGCTCTTCCTGCTGGCGCTCCTCCAGGCCTGGCGACTTCCCAGCTCCTGGCCTCCTGCAGCAGGGACAGCAGCGTCCAGATCCCCCGGATGCAGCTGTGCAGGGCCCTTCCCTGCTCTCAGGAGAACCGACTCCCCCAGCTGGCAGGGCACTTGACAGTCTCCCCTGGAGGACAGGGTTTGTGTCACCCTCGGAGGCCCTGTGTCAGGCTGGGGCGTCCTAGTGGGGACTTGGGTTTGCTGAGCTGGAGTCTCCGCTTTGGCTGCAGATCCCTGTCTGGGGCGTAAGGTCGAGCGGAGGGAGAGGCTCCGAGATGCCCACAGGGCCCGCACCAGGCCTCGTTTTGCAGCAGAGTGGACTGTAGGGCTCACTGCTTCCTGTCGGTGGCCCCGAGCAGGGCCACACCACGGGTTTCTCACCTGTTGGCTGGTTGGTGGCTTCTGTCTCCCTGCCCGGGCTCACCTGAGGTTTCCCGGATGGCTGGTGTGGGAAAGAGTCGACAGAACTGAGAAGAGCCCTAGAATCCGGGGTTGCCCACCCAAGGACCTTCTGCCGGCTCCTGCTGCTCCTGTGTTGTTGTGGCTCCTCAGCTAGAGGGGTGTGGGGACGGGTCGGAATGTGGACCATGGGCTGTGGCTGCTGGCCACCTAGCTCCGTGACCGTGAAGCCCCTGGAGTTCGTAGCTGGTTACACACGAGAAGCTGAAGAGGACACTGGATTCTGTTTTCTGTTGCTGCTGACGGCCTGGCTTTGAGGTCTCGCGGGCAGAGGCCTCGTGTGGGGCGCCGGGCCAGCAGGGAAGTCAGGCAGGTCAGAGCCCGCCGGAAGGGAGTGGTGCCCGTGGCGGGCCCCCAGTGCCCTGGAGCCTTCCGAGGTGTCCGGTTGGAGGGTGGAGTTCGGGAGCAGGCAGAGGACGCCAGAGGTGCCGTGGGGATCTCCTCTGGGCTGTGGAATCCAGGAGGTCTGGGTTCCAGGACACGAAGAACCAAGGTCACAAGGCCAGGGCTGGGGGAAACGGAATTGAGGAAGGGAGGAAGGGGCTGTGCCCGTGGGACTTCCACGTAATCCAGAGGGAGCGCTGGAAACTAGGGACGTGTACCCAGAGGACTGGGGCCCGTGGCATGGCTTGCTCCATCCTGGGAGCTGGCCGCAGATGCTGGCGGGGAGAGACTGCGGGTCGGACACGCCCAGGACAAAGGGCGCCTGATGTTGGGTTGCGTGAAAATGTCGTCCTTTTGATTCTGTGAAAGGCCTTGGCCTTTGTGTGCTTCATCTGTGTAAAGGGACGGCAGCGCTCCATGGAGTGTCTGGAGGAGGCCTGGCTGCTCAGCAAACACGACCTTCCCTTGGATTTGAACTTGAACCGGGAGCCAGGAAGGCGTCCAGTTGATGCCAAGAAAGCAATTCTTCCCTGAGTGTTTGCCCTTGGATCTGGAGGCCAAGGCTGGGTGGTGCCAAGAGGAGCCGGGTGTGGGTGATGGGGCTGAGGAGTGTTCCCACATGGGCTGGCGGGCAGGCGGGTGGGCGGGCGACCCAGGAGGGCGAGTTTGTCCCCAGGGCTCTGAGCCTGTGTGGCTCCCTGTCCCATGGACCCTGTTGTCCTGGGCCCGGGGCGAGGCTGGGGTGCAGCAGGTGGGGGCGCTGGGGGCCGCTGGCACAGCCAGACACTCTGGGTTTGAAGTGGATTCCCTGCTCGTGGGGTTGGAGAGGAAGGAGGTTGGTGATGCCCGAACCCTGTTTGTTCCTGATTTTGAGCCAAATTGAAGCCAGCTCAGTGCTGGGGTCCACCGCTTTCCCCAAGGAAGGGACTGAGATGGAGGCCATGCCAGGACCCCAGTGGGTGGATGATGGGAGCCCCAGGGGTGCACCGGTGTCCCCCAGGGGACCCGGTGGGTCCTGGTGCCCACATCCCCTGAGCTGTGACGCGGGGTCAGCAGAAGGCCTTCCCCGCATGTGGTTGGTGATCGGACGAGAAGCTCGTAGAAAGAACTTCCCACGGTGGCCGTGGGCTCAGCGAGCATGGACACTAGACCCGTCCCTCCCCGCGTGGACGCCCCCCAGCCCACTCGGGGCTTCTAGGGTCCTGGGGCCCCATGGGGAGCTGTGACCGATGGCGTGGGGTCTCGGCAGCATTGAGACGGGCTGTGCCGGGAGGCCTGCTGGGCTGGCCTCCCTCCCGTCCCTCTGTGGCGGCCTCCACGGGCGGCTTTGCTTTTCCCCATGTTTTTCCAATTATGTGGATCGGGCTAAAAACAGCAGTAGCGGGGCCTCACTTGGGAGTGGCCGCTGCCCTCCGAAGCCGGCTGCCCCTTGCCTCCCGCCTCCAGCACCCCACCCTGTGGCTCTGACTTCTGTCACCCTGGCCTTCCTTGCTGTTGGGGGCTTTGGGCAGAGGGCTTCGTGACGTGTGTCCTGCTGTTCATGGCCACAGTGACCAGACCAGGTGATTTATGGGGTCCCTGAGCCCCAAGCCATGTCCAGAATATGACCGTGAGGAGCTGGCTGCCAGACCAGGCGCCCTGCACCCTGCTGGTCCTCCCCAGGCCAGGCTGTCACTTTAGCAGATGTCCGTCTGTCCGTCAGGGACAGGAAACTAAAAGTGTGGCCAGTCACATTCATCTGCATGACCACCTCCCCCAAACCAGCAGGGGGAACAGAGGGCTCCACGATTGGGTGTGATGGGCAGGCCCTTCACGTCTGTCTGTCCGTCCTGGTGGATTAGCTGGGTAGCACGCAGCCCGGCTCAGGCGTGCTTGTTCCCGGAGTCTGGCTGTCTCCTCGCTGGTCAGGGAAGTAGGTCAAAGGGAAGGGGAGGGAGGCCCTGGGGTGCGCCTGCCCGACTGGCAGTGACCGCCAACAGAAGGCCGCTGCTGTGCTCAGCCACAGACCGTGAACTTTTAATAGCAAGGAGGCGGACCGCACGGTCCAGGAGAGGAGGAGCAGTCCGGACGCCCCCTCAGTCCCTTGTAACCAAGGTCCAGCTTGCAGCCGATAAAATGCTCGTGTGTTAAGCGTTCGTTTTGCTGAGCGTTGACGGTCACCTTCATCTGCACGACCACCTCCCCCAAACCATACAGAACTTCCATCTCCCGGAAAGTTCCCTGGTGTCACTTGGCGCCCCCCTCCGGGGCAGCCCCGTCCTAACTTCTGTCCCGGGGTCAGCGTTGCCTGTTCTGGAACATCATGGGAGCGGAACCCCAGGGCACAGGGCTTGCTCTTCTGTCTTGGTGCCAGCCTGGCTCCTGGGCCGGTGGAGTGCGGGGAAGACCCGTCGGCACCTGGGCACAGGCGGGACGGAGCCTTGGTGGGCAGCAGGCCCTGCGGACATCACCTTCCTCGGAGCAGACCCTGCGGGGTCTTGTTCCCGCCATCTGTCCACTGGGGTCCCAAGCCCAGCTCCAGTCTGGCCCTAGGCTTCTTGGGGGCTTGGATGGCTCTAGGGTTGTGGGACAGGTGCCCCTGGGCTGCCCACCGGCTGCCAGCTGCTCTTGCCTGGGACACCCTGTCTTGGTTCCACTGACCAGGCCTGTGACTCTGTCCTCCTGTTCAGTTCCGTATGCCCAGGGGGCTCCAGATGTGCTGGGGGACCCTCTGGGCCGGGGCTTGTCTTCTGAGGGGACCTGGAAAGGTCCAGCCTCCTCTTTGCCCTTTACCTGCTCATGGACGCGGTGGTTTGCTCCTGCCAGCCCACCGCCCAGGCTCCCTCAGACCCCAGCCATGCTCCAGGCCTCTTGGCTCCCAAGCTTCTCAGGGAGGCGGACTCTGGCTCCCCCGTCTTCCTGCTTCCCTCAGGCCCCGGAAAAGGTCCAGGGGCAGTGGACAGTTGGTGGTAAGAGCTGGAGTCAGGAGGACCCCTGCCAGGGTCCACCCAGCTGCCCTGGCACCAGGTGGGTGTCGACATCCCGACGTCTGGTTCTGGCCTCCTCCTTCCACAAGGCTGTGAAGTGCAGGTCCTCTGTGGCGTCCACTCTCCTGTGGCGTCCACTTGTTCCTGCCTGGGTTCCTGCCTCCAAGGGACCCTGTAAACTGTAAAGCTTTGCACCAGACTTAGGTGGTGCCATCTGTGCAACTGACAGTGACCGACTGTGACCCATAGAAGTGGCATATTCACACAGTGCCCCTGACCTGTCCTCCAGGTCACTGCCCATCACAGAGGCAGGGTGGGGGTGGCAGCCATCAGATCTACTGGGGGCTGCCTTGCTGGGCACAGCCCTGAGCCCTGTCCTCATTCCCACCTTGCAGAAGCTCCATGGGGCACGTAGGGGCGGGCGCGAGGTCACCAGCTGCGACCTGACACCACAGTGTGAGAGTGTGCTCACAGCCACAGGCAGGAAACGGGCCTGGGCATCCTGGCCCCAGGGCTGCCCAGCCGAGCCCCACCCACATGCCTGGGGACTTGCTCTGGCAGATGCCCCAGGCTGTGGTACAGAGCAGCAGGGCCACCTGCCTGGCAAGCCATCGCCAGCTTTGGGAGCCACAGGACTGCGCTTAAACCAGCAGCAAAATATCGCTGCTGCCTGTTGACCCCTTCCTACGTATCTGGGCTCGGAAAGGTGCCCCCATGCTGGATTTTTGAGCCTGTGCCTGAAGGGGTGGGACACAGCCTTCTCCGCTTGCGTTTAAGTCACCCACTGTTTCATAGTCCCTCACCCCATTCCCTATGCTCAGACCTCCAGGTGGCCCACCTTTAATTTGTCCAGCAGAACCTTTTTTTTTTTTTTTGCACTGGGAGTTGAGGCCAAGGGGTGCTTACCACTGAGCCACATCCCCAGACTTTACTTATTTTGAAATAGTGTCTCACTAGTTTGCTGAGGCTGGCCTCAAACTTAGGATCCTCCTGCCTCAGCCTCCTGAGTAGCTGGAATTCCAGGGGGTAGCCAGCACACCTGCCTGACAACACTCTTCTTCACTGGTCTTCTCTCTCTGAAGGGGTCCCTGGGCCTATTTAATGCCACAGTGAGGGGGCAAGGGCTGGGATGCAGGTCATGGGCTTTGTCACGGGATCCTCTGGTCCCCTGGAGTTCCCAGGTCCAAGTATCACTGGGAAGCAGGTCAGACTGTTCCTGGATGCCCAGTGAGCTGGGAGCTGGCCGTGTGTCTGTCTGTGCAGGAGCTGGTGCAGTGACCCTTGGTGGCACTATCTGTGTGTAAGCAGCTCAGCCTGCGGGTGTGTGGGGCAGGGGCCGGCAGAGGGGACCACATCTGCCGGTGGGTTCTGAGGCTGGCACTGACTCTGCCCCCTCTGGCTGCCCCCGGCCCTCTGCAGAGGAGAGACCCCGTCATTTAGGAGCTGAGGGGACGGAGCCCAGGCCGCAGGCAGGGCGTCTGCTGGCCACTCTGGTGGGCTGCAGCCTTCCCGTGCCTGCTTGCTGGGCAGCTGGGGCCGGCCTCATGGTGGACAGCTGCTCGGGCCTCGGGTTGCAGGCAGAGTCAATGGTGGGCCCAGCCACTTCCTTGCGCCTCGTGACCCTGTGGTCACTTGGCGCGGTTTCCTGGGCCAAGGTGCAGGGCTGCGGTCTCAGTGTTTGTCCAACCACTTACCCCCTCGGGGGCAGTGGAGAAACTTCATCAATGACTAAAAAACAAAAATCATGTGGCCAGCCGCCAGAGGGGAAGCCGCACAGCCAGGCTGTTTACAGCCCCAGGAACTGCACAGTAGGCGGTGGCCTGCAGCGTGGCCTGGCTCTGCCCACGCAGCCCCCGGGCCTGGAGGGGGCCCACGTTGCTGTGCGTCCTGTTGGGGCAGCTGAGCGGGCGGCAGGGAGGCCAAGGGGGGCTGCTGGCCTCCTGCCCGGATCTCACTGTAGGCCACGTGACGAGAAGCCAGGAGACCAGAGTGGTCTGGGGTGGTGCCCTCACCGCAGGAGCCCCCTGGTGGGGGTCCGGGCATTCTTAGGGCAGCCTGTAGCCTTGGAGCGGCAGTGGGCTTCCCGTGGGGGGTGGCAGGGGCCCCTCTGGCCGCTGGGAGTGCAGGAGCCTGGCAGCCGCCCCCTCTCCCGTGTGGAAGTCAGGCCAGGCCCCGGGAGGGCTGCCGTCTGGCTGCCGTGCAGGGTGTGGAGGGGATCGACCAGGACGGCCTTACAGTGCCGCACCCTGGCGGCCTGCCCATGGGTCTGTTCCCGGACTTGGGCAGAGGCCAGGAGGCCGCTGGGCCCAGTTCTGGGGCTGCCGACGGGAAGTGCCCCATCCTACCCTCAGACCCTGGAAGCTGAACCAGCCCCGTCCCCGTGCCCCAGGGGCGGGTGGAGCGCAGGAAGCTCCCGGATGCTCCCGAGCAACCCAGGAGGGCCACGCTACCCCATCCCGAGGACTCCTGCGTCCACCACGGAGCCTTGTTATCTTCTGTTAGAAAGTCAGATTCACGTCACTGTCGAACAGAAAGTGTCATAAGAATAATGAAGAAGATTAAAATGGCCATAGTTTGCCCTGCACTCAGTGGGGGTCCGTGGCCCCCTCTTCCTGCTCAGATCTGCTTTCACAGATCCCTCACGGGCGTGTCCAGCGCTGCGTGTGTTTCTCCAGTCCTCTCCGTGCACGGGCCCTTGGTGACTCTCCTCGGGAGCCTGTGCTCCTGGGTGCCCTCGCTTGTTCGAGTGCGTTTCTGTCTCTCTCTCGGTACGTGGGGGGCGGGGGGCGTGGAGGCTGATCTTTGCTTGAGGTTCTCCTGTGGTCGTGAAGCCCTGGTGATGTCCCGGGGCCTGAATCTGTGGCGTGTCCCACCCCTTCCTGATGACCGTGTCCTCAGGAAATGACCAGAGGGTCTGCTGTCCAGGAAGTGGAGCTGCACCGACCAGGAATTGAGCCACCTTTGAGCTGCGGGACCCGGGCCGTGGCCCTGTTTGCGGATCCCTGGGGACTTGCCCGAGTTCCGTGTTGACTGACTGTTTGTTCCTCTGTTAGTTTGTTCATGTGTTTGCCCGTTTGTTTCTGGGGGCTGTTTTCCCCCGGGCTTGTTACATGCCTTTTAATTTCCTGTTTGATTTTCAGGTTTATAGGAGAAACGAGGGATTGGTGTGGGCAGTTCCTCCGCCGCCCTCCCTGCCCGCTTCCCCGGGGTTGGGGACAAGTCACCTGGGCTTCTTGCCGGGGTCGTGCTTGCACTGGGCTGCTGTACAGCCGGCAGCTCAGACTGGGGACGTGGGAAGACACCGGTGTCCACGAGTCAGGTTCTGCCAGCACAGCCGTGTGCACGTGTCTGCATGTCGTCCACAGGCAGAGTCGCGATGGTCACGGCCGCTGTGCTGAGAACAGTTTGGCCCTTCACGGAGACGCTTGCCAACCCCGCATTCCAGCACCGAGGGTGGGATGAGCAGCCAGCAGAGAACGCTGTGGGCTCCAGCATCCTCCTGGCCTCGGCCTCCGTCAGGGTGGCCGGCCACTTCTGTGGTTCAGCCCTACTCGGGGCATGGCCTTTGCAGGAGGCTCCCACGAACCCAGGAGGGGCTCAGAGCTGCCCTGGCCTTGGGCACACAGCAGAGTTGTAGCCTGTGGGACAACTCCCAGCTCACAGCAGCCAGTGGCCCCATAGCTCAGCCCCGTTCCTGTTGCTCCAGCTACGGAGTGGCTCTGTCGCTGGCCGTCTGCTGTCGCCCAGGGGGTTCCTGCCCTGCACCAGCCTCCCCATGCCCTCTGCCACCCACAGGCTGGAGGGCGAAATCTGTCCCCGGAGGAGTCTGCACCCCACCTCCAGAGCGTGTGCATGGGACTAAGTTGGACGGAGGGTCTTTGCAGCTGTAATCACGGTGGCCCTGAATCACGCCACGGGTGTCCTTGTAAGAGGAGACACAGTGACCCAGGGTGACGGCTGTGGGAGGCCAGAGTCAGAGATCGGAGCCAAGTGGCCAGGAGTGCCAATGTTGCCACTGGTGCCAGGAGCTGGAAGTGGAAGGAAGGGCCTCCCTGTAGCCTTCCCGGGGAGCGCGTCCCTGCCGCACCGTGGCCTCTGACCTCCTGGCTCCAGAACCGCCAACTTGTCCAAGCCCCTCAGTTTGGGTGACAACCTTTGACAGCCTCCTCAAGGCTCTGCTGAGTCCACATGATTGGGGTTGGGGGCAGCTGACTGGGACAGGTGGTGGCAGAGGGAGGACATCAAGCTGGACATGTCCGTGACCTTGGGCCTCCCTCAGAACAGCGCTTGTATGTTGGAGAGAATGTGCCTCCCGGAGGCTGTGCCCCCCCCCTGTGCTCCCCAGGGGCATGCTGCCCTCTTTTCTGCGAGCAGCCGGGAGAGGCAGGAGCCCTCCGGGCTGGCCGGGAAGGCTTCACTGTCCCTGGCCGCGCTTGGTGCTGTGGGGCAGGCTGTTTGTTGAAACAACCCCCAGGAAAACCACTTGGCCCAGCTGTCGGTCTCCAAGCATTTTATGTCCCCGTTTTAAACAGGCTCCTCTGCGGGCTGTATGGCTGGTCCTAGGAAGGGGTCAGCCTCGCCTCGTCATGGCCAGCACTGTTGCCAGTGTCCAGGGATGCTGCCTGGACCTTGCTATAATAGAACCTTCTAGAAGGCTGGCTGTGGGCACAGCTGAGCAAGTGGCTGATGGTCCCTAGGCCTGAGGCACACTCTCGGGGGCTGCTGCCATTGGTCTGGGCCTGGACACTGGACCAGGGAAGCCTCTACGTCAAAACAGCCTTCAGACCTTCAGGCGAGCGGGCTGTCCCCTGGCTGTCCCCTGGCTGTCCCCTGGCTGTCCCCTGGGTATCCTGGTTCAGGTCTCTGAGCTTTTCTTGGCCAAACTCCAAACCCTCAAAGGCTTGGGCCCGAGATGTCAGAGGACCCTCTGGACCCGGTTAGCACCTGCGTGAGCTCCCTCAGCCCCAGGGCTGAACGCTCTGTCCTCCTCGAGGTGCCGAGAAGGACACCTGATGTGGGCTGTGCCAGGGGCTCCGTGTTGACCTGGTGGTGGGCACTCGGCTGCCATGCTCAGCCCTGATGACTCTGGGATCTGCTCGGGGTGACAGAGTTTCTGGAGCCGGGGCAGGCCCCTACCCCATTTTGCACCTGTCCCCCAGCTGTCCCTCAGAGCACCAGCCACAGTTTGTGGCCATGTGTCCTTTGATGGTCTCATTTATGTACAGTCTCTGTCCTGTGACCCTGAGGGTGTCGCGGGGTGGATCCTGGGTCTGGTTTGCCCCCTCCTAACCCCTCAAGCTGGTCTTGGGTCTGGCCTGGAGGAGCCACTCACACAGATGCTGGTGGGATGCCTGTGCCTCACTTGGCCCACCCGCCTGCCTCGGTTTCCCCAGCCGGGGCTCAGGAAGCTGCTGCTGTCTCGTGGGCGCCCTCTAGTGGAGGGATTGCACTGTGCCCTCCAGGGGGCTGCAGCCCGGAACCGTCTTGGGATCCTTCCCAGGCGGGAAGCGATACTGGGCGCAGAGCACTCTCTGTTGTTTGAAGGCCGCAGCTTGGCCGGACACCACAGAAGGGGAAGTTGGCCTTGGGGCCAGGGTGGGAGGGAGGCTCTGGTCTTCTCTCACCCCTGAGCTGCTGTCTGCAGGAAGGTGGCCCCGGGACACTGAAAATGGCCTTGGTCCCATTCTTGGTTCTACGGGTCCTTGAGACCAGAGAGGGCAGGAACCAATGAGTGGACACTGGCCCAGCTCTGCAGGAGGGGGCCACGTCCTGCCCCAGCAGCTCTGCAGCCCTTGCGGTTAGGGCCAAGTAAGCTTCCACCTACTGAGCTGGAAGCTCTGATCCGTGCCAGCAGGGAAGGCCCTGGACATGCTCGGAACGGACAAGCCCCGCGTGTGGCCGCGTGAGCTGCATCTTCAGGTGTGGCTGTCGGCTCAGGCCCGGGTGGGAGCCTGCAGGGGGCAGGCTGCGGTTTCAGAAGAGGCTCTTGTAGCCCCGGACCCCCAAACTGAGCTGTGGATCTGAGCCCAAGTGAGTGGGGATGTGGGTCCCAAGGGTGTCCTGGGTTGCTGGGGCCTGAATTTGCCAGTGACTGGGCCAGAGAGACTTGGGACATCCCTCATGGGGTCTCTCTGCTTGCCCCCCACTCCCTGTGTGAAGGCCCAGGCCTCTGAGTCCCCCTCTGCTTCCCCCAGCTGACTGTGTGCTCTCAGGCTGCCCCAGGTGCCCAGAGCAGAGGTGGCCCTCAGCCAGAGCACAGGCCAGGTGAACAGGTGGGAGCATCACTCTGAACCCCAGCCACGCGCACCGTGAAGGGCTTGCCTCAAAGCTGCCTGGCCCCCTGGCTCCGCCCTAGGGTCCGGGAGGCCCAGGTGACGGGGGTGGACTTCACAATGTCTTCAGATATGTTGGAAGTGTGTGGGGAGAAACCAGGTCCAGTTCCTGGGGTTGTCAACTGTTTTGACGGCCCACGGAGGCCTGGCTGGGTCCCAGGACCCAGAGCCCCCAGTGTAGCCCTGGCTCGGGTCAGAATGCTCGTGACCCCAGAGACGTTTCTCCCCTGCCTCGGTCATCTGGGATGCCCAATGGCAGCTAAGCTCTGTGCTGGTACTTGGCACACCTGAAGGTGCCCCGCGGTCTCTGGGCCTTGGGTCCCCTGGGTTTGCTGTGCCTCAGCACTCACACACTGAAGCCAGATGGCCTGGCTGTGTGGCTTTCACCTGTTGTTTAGTGTCTCTGTGCCTCAGTTTTCTCTTCTAAAAAATAGGGAAACCAATAGTGCCAAACTCCCAGAGCTCCCCGAGGACCTGCTAGTGACCACAGGGAGAGCTTGGCGCTTGCTCGCCAAGGGAAAGTCTGGGGACCTGGCGGAGACCCCCGCCTGCTCGTCCACTCGGTCTCAGCCTCTCGCCCTGCTGACCCCACCACCCATGTCTCCACAGGGGCCGAGGAGGTGCTGCTGCTGGCCCGGCGCACGGACCTGCGGAGGATCTCCCTGGACACTCCGGACTTCACGGACATCGTGCTGCAGGTGGACGACATCCGGCACGCCATCGCCATCGACTACGACCCACTAGAGGGCCACGTCTACTGGACCGACGACGAGGTGCGGGCCATCCGCCGGGCCTACCTAGACGGGTCTGGGGCGCAGACACTGGTCAGCACTGAGATCAACGACCCCGACGGCATTGCAGTGGACTGGGTGGCCCGCAACCTCTACTGGACAGACACAGGCACCGACCGCATCGAGGTGACCCGCCTCAATGGCACCTCCCGCAAGATCCTGGTGTCCGAGGACCTGGACGAGCCGCGGGCCATTGTGCTGCACCCTGTGATGGGGTAAGGCGGGTGGGGGCTGCACACTCGGGCTCCCAGCCTCCCTGGCATCCCAGCGCTGGAGCGGGGCTGGAGTGGGCAGAGGGCGGCCGCCCAGGGGCTGACGGGGGCCGTCTGCCCGGGGACTCGGTTCTCAAACTAGACCCAGGCACTGCCGCTACTGCCCGTCCTCGGCCAGACCTTGCGAGCCACCGACGCAGGCCCTTGTGGTCCCGGTGGAGGTGCTGGAGGGCCCACAGGCCTGTGCTCCTGAGTCAGTTCCCTGTAGAGTGCAGTCCCCAGCAGAGTGACTCGAGAGTGACATAGTGACAGGGATGGCTGCCTGTCCTAATGCTTCTTCTCCCGTAGCTTTCACCCTCCCCCTGTCCAGGGGTAGGGGTGGAGAGTGGAGGGCTCTGAAGCCCTCAGAGATTGAGGGACACACCCCAGGTCACACGGCACATAGACTGGCCCGCGCTCTGGCTCCAGCTGTCCGTTTTAGGGTTCTGTGCGGGTGGAGAGCTGGTCAGCCGCGAGGGCCCCTCAGACTCCAGCGGCCAGAGGGTGGAGGTCCAGGGCCTCCCTGGGGGCTCCCGACCCAGAAGGGGCAGGCTCTGGCGAGGGAGGCACCGTGTGCCCCGGGCGGGGTTGGGGGCTGCTGCCTCTCCTCAGCAGGGGTGTGGGCAGTGTCCTCCAGTGCCTTGCAGCCGCAGGAGGACGGAACAAGTCCATGGGCCTCAGTGGGCGCCTCTGGAATGGGGTGAGGGTGCCAGGGGACGGTCTAGAAGCCAGGTGAGGTGCTGGGTGGGGAGGCGCCACGGCCAATGGCGGAGAGGAGCGGCTGGGGCTGGGGCACGGCTCGGCTCGTTTTCCTTGCACTGAGAGCCGGGCCCCAGCTGCCACGCTAGGCTCCGGGCCCTCCTGGGCCACAGAGAACAAGCCACCTGTCCTGAGCCCTGAGAGGCCCTCCGCTGTTTGCAGAAGGCTCCGCTCTGTCCCTTCCTGTCAGTCCCTCTAGCCCAGGGGCTGTCATGACGCTGCCCCTGGCCCCGTCAGCTGACCTGGGTGATGGCAGATGAGCCCGCAGCCCGAGTCTCAGGGCCTGTGCCACGAAGCCACCCCTGGGGCACCGTGGTCTGGTGGTGGCCAGGGTCTGCCCGCTGGGCCTGTGGCTCACCGTGGGCCTAGCTCTCCTGTGGATGGGGTGGGATGGGGGCGATGGTACTTGGAGCTGGGAACATGGCAGAGCCCAGAGAGACGGTGCCATCTGAGCACTTGCTTCTCCCCCAGCCTCATGTACTGGACAGACTGGGGGGAGAGCCCCAAAATCGAGTGTGCCCACCTGGATGGGCGGGAGCGGCGTGTCCTGGTGAACACCTCCCTTGGGTGGCCCAACGGCCTGGCCCTGGACCTGCAGGAGGGCAAGCTGTACTGGGGAGACGCCAAGACGGACAAAATCGAGGTGAGTCATGTTCAGGGAGAGGGACGGACGAGGAGGGCATCGCTTCTGGAAGCCTGCGGCCAGGTGCTGTCTGCGGGTCACGTGTCCCCGTCGTGGGCATTGACGAGCACCTGTGCTGTGCCACCTGGCTGGAATCTTTGGGAGGACCGTGCCAGGGGATGTTTCCGGCACCCAGCGGCCGGGCGCTGTTAATAGCATTGTGCGGTGGTGGGGAATGCGGCCTGGAGTGGGGAAGGGCCTCTCTGCTACTTTGACCCCTTAACTTTTTCAAAACACAAAGTTGTAACCTAAAATGGGTGACAGATCCTCAGCTGTCCACTGTGCAGCTTCAGATGTGATTGATGATGTGGTTGAGGCCAGAGGCCATGCTGTCCAGAGTTGGTGATTTACTCCCAAGTGGGGTCTTGAACTTTTTATTTTTACATACGTGTGTGTGTGTGTGTGTGTGTGTGTGTGTGTGGTGTGTCTGTGCACACGCAGTGCTGGGCGTGGGACTCAGGGCCCAGCGGGTGCTGGGAAGTACCCTCCCGCTGGCTGCTCCCCCAGCCCGGTCTTGGTTTTCGGGGTGCGTGGTGTCTCCTGGCACCCGGGGTGCTGTTCTGCACGCTGTGTGTGGTTTGATTTAAGTAGAACCATCTGCTCTTGGGGGCTTGCTTTGTGCCCACCCCAGAGCCTGCACCGGGTGCTTCTGCTGCACACGACCTGTCAGTTGTGCGTCCGTCACGGGCAGGCCACTGGCGTTGGTGGCCCCCTCAGGGTGCACCCCTCCCCCTGTGTCCCGTTCCTTCTGAAAGGTGCTCGTGTGTTCACGCTTGGTCGACTTGGCCATGGGGTCACCGTCCTCCGTCGGGGCCCCTGCAGGAGGGCAGGAGTGTGCCTGGGTCGTGGGTCTTCAGACCTGCTTCTCCACGGGACGCCTGGGTGGCCCTTCCCAGGAAAACCCAGGGAGCAGCAGCTGGAGATACTTCCTGGTGCGTTTTTGCATCCGTGATCTTTGTTGCTAACGGGAATTTAAGGACACCCATCCCTTGGGCCTGTGGGAGAAGGCAAGGCGAGGACCTTCTTCCTGGAACACCTTTGGTCCTGTCCACAGGAGCTGGTTAGGGATGTGACGACCAGAGACGCCGCCGGGACCCATCCCAGGCACCACTGTGTCTGTCCCCACAGCAACATGGCGTTTAGTAATTGTCAGTGCCTGCACCTGTCCCCGCTGTCTCCTTGTGGAACGCTTTTGTCACCCTAAAAGGAGGCCCAGTGCCAGTTGGCAGTGTCCCCGACTCTCTCTGCCTCTGGGAGCTGCTGCCTTTTTCCTGTCCCTGCGGATTTGCCTTTCTGGACGTTCCCCGTGGTGACAGTCCTGCAGTGTGTGGCTTTGACATGTGGCTTCTTCGGTAGCTGTGCCCCACTGCCACCCCAGGACCGACCTGCCTTCCTGGGGCCCCAGAGCGCAAGCCACGGAGCCCTGGGAGCCCCTCCGCCGTCGCAGAGGCCCCTCCCTGCTTCTGTGGGTGCTCAGGTCTTCTAGCCCCAGGCTGTCGTGACGCTGCCCCCAGCCGTCCAGCTGCCCTTGGTGCCTCTGAGGTGGACTGTACCGTTAGGCTCCCAGCTCAGGCACACTGGCTGATGTCTTGGCTGCGCCCTGGGGAGCAGCTGAGGTTCGGGGAGCCATGTTGACCTTCCTGGGGGAGCAGAAGTGGGAGAGATGGAGAGGAAAGGTGCCAACTGGGTCAGGAAGAAGCAGGACGTGCTTTGAACCACGGTGACGTTCTGGGAGGTACCAAGCCGGGTGCCCAGACACCGAGCAGGCATGGGTGGATGGTGCGCTCTCCCTTGAGGGGACAAAGGTCTCCTCCAGTGCGGCTCTGCGGCCTGGCTCAGCGCTGGACGGAGGGGCTCCGCACATGCTGACATGTCCCTTTAAAGAGGCAGCCAGGTTACCTGTCCCCACGTGGGGAGGGCTCTGTGGGCAGCTATGGCTGGTCCCCTGATGAGCTGGGAGGAGAACGCAGGTGTGGCAGGCTCCAGCTGACAGACAGCGTTCTGATTGGCCTGAGTGGCACACACCTAGGACTCGGAGCAGAGGGCTCGGTGGCCCAAGAGGCTCCTCCAGGGGGTCTCCTGCTGGCCTCCCCGTGACAGCTGTGCTGGACATCAGGCTGGGGACCAGCCCCCAGCAGCCCGATAACATGGAGCATTGTCTTCCCGGTGACCAGCCAGTTGCTGTCACAGTGATGCTGCAGTCACCCTCATTGCCTCACTGTGGGTGGTGGTCCCGGGCCCCCCACGTGCTGGGCTGCATCCAGGCTGGTCCTGACACAAGCAGGTTTTTTGTTTGGGGACCTGCCGAACGTGGGCTGGTCGGCCTCCGCCTCCCCTGCCCCCGCCTCCCTCTGTCCGCACCCCACCTCCCTCTGTCCGCACCCCACCTCCCTCCGCCCCCCTGCCCCCACTGCCCTCTACCCCCGCTGCCCTGTGCCCCACCACCACCTCCCTCTGCCCACTGCCTCCCTCTGCCCCCACTGCCCTGTGCCCCCCACCACCTCCCTCTGCCCCCCCGCCCCCACTGCCCTCTGCCCCCACTGCCCTCTGCCCCTGCCACCCTGTGCCCCCCGCCTCCCTCTGCCCCCACTGCCCTGTGCCCCCGCCCACCTCCCTCTGCCCCCCCACCTCCCTCTGCCCCCCTGCCCCCACTGCCCTCTGCCCCCACTGCCCTCTGCCCCCACTGTCCTCTGCCCCCCCACCTCCCTCTGCCCCCCTGCCCCCACTGCCCTCTGCCCCCACTGCCCTCTGCCCCCACTGCCCTGTGCCCCCGCCCACCTCCCTCTGCCCCCCCACCTCCCTCTGCCCCCCTGCCCCCACTGCCCTCTGCCCCCACTGCCTTCTGCCCCCACTGGCCTCTGCCCCTGCTACCCTGTGCCCCCCTGCCATCCTTTGCCCCCCGCCTCCCTCTGCCCCCCTGCCCCCTCTGCCCCCGCCTCCCTCTGCCCCCACTGCCCTCTGCCCCCACTGGCCTCTGCCCCTGCCACCCTGTGCCCCCCTGCCATCCTCTGCCCCCCAACTTCCTCTGCCCCCTGCCCCCACTGTCCTCTGCCCCAGCTTCCCTGTGCCCCCCTGCCTCCCTCTGCCCCCTGCCTCCCTCTGCCCTCTGCCCCCACTGCCCTCTGCCCCAGCCTCCCTCTGCCCCAGCCTCCCTCTGCCCCCCTGCCCCCACTGCCCTCTGCCCCCACTGGCCTCTGCCCCAGCCTCCCTCTGCCCCCCTGCCCCCACTGCCCTCTGCCCCCACTGCCCTCTGCCCCAGCCTCCCTGTGCCCCCCGCTGCCCCTGCTCTCAGGTTTTCCAGCCGCCTGGGCCTGGAGTCCAGCATGACGCTGGTTTGCCCAGGAATCCTTCTCGCCCCTCTGCCCAAGTCCCTCTAGGTCCCCAGGGATCGGAAGTTCCACCCCTGGGCGTGCCCTTGGCTGCACTCAGCCCCTGCGGACACCCCCCAGGGCGGACCTCCGACCCTGCAGGCGCCCGCCTGCCCACCCCCGGGGCTTCCTGGCCGGCTGCACGGCTCCTCTGACCTGGAAGCCTTCCTTCCCGTGCCCAGGGCGCCCTCTTCTGCAGGCCTGGCTGGTTCCGCTGTCTCCCGAGCGGCTCAGGGGCTGGCGCTTGGGCCTTCTTTCCCTCTGGTGGTGCAGACGCCAGCCCTGTGACACCTGAGCCTGGCCCCCCAGGCTCTTCCTTTCATCTAGGTCCCTTATGGAGACTTAGACCCCTGGAAACCTGGGTCAGCCTAAGCCACGTGCCGTGGTCCCCCACAGCCACATGGTGGGTTCCTGGCTCCAGGCTATATGTCACCTGTCCACACCTGTCCAGTGCTCACGCCCTCTTGGCCATAGGTCCGCCGGCACCTCACCACCTGTGGGCTGTTTTCCCTTCTGATGTACGCAGGAGCCCTCTGAGGCCCAGCTGGATTGGGGTCTCCGTGCTGACCCCAGCCAGACACACAGCGCACTGCTGTGTCAGAAATGACCTATGACCCCCCTCAGTGACCCCACCTGCCACTCATCAGACCTGTGTCTCCTGCCTGGACCTTTACAAAGCAGGGGGAAGTGACAAGGGACATGTCCATAATAAACAGGGCGGGTTGACGGTGACTGGAGGCCGGTTGGCGATGTGGTCTAGTCCATGAGTCCTGGGTGAAATTGGAGCACCAGACACCAAGGACAGAGCTGTGAGCTCAAGGTCCCTGTCCTGGGGTAAAACAGTCACGGTGGCGGGTGTGACTGGGGTCTGCACCTGGCGGTGGGCTCATGACGGCATCGGGAACAGGACTCTTCTCCCTTCACCTGTGCTGGCAGTGGCTTGGTCCTGGGCACACAGCTGGGTGCACTGCCAGGTTGGTAGAAACAGGACTCGTCATCAGGAACTGGCATGTCTGGTGACTTTCTGGTGTCCACCGTCTTACGGGCCAGCCTGCAGACACTGGAGGCTGGGCTCTTGGGAGCCACCCGGCCTCCTCCCATCCTGCACCTGCTGTCCTGCCAGTTCTGTGACGGCCTCACAGGGAGGCCTGGGGACGAGAGCAGAAGGAGAGAGCTCCGGGGCAGCCGGCTGGCCTCTGGCTGGACCCTCTCATTGCCTTCAGAGCCTCTGGGGTCTAATTTCCTTTCCTGAAAAACCAGGCCCCGGAGAGGCCGGGGTGGAAAGCGTGCCCCACAGACCAGACCCCGTGTGCTGCCCGTTTTTAAACCATGCTCGAGCTAAGAGTGGTTTTGACATTTTTTTTTAATGATTGGGGGAAGAATCTCTCATAACCTGTGAAAATTACATGAAATTCAAATTTCAGTGTCCACAAATCCACTCTGTTTTTGTTTTTTCACAAACTAAGTTTGGTTGGCCCTCAGCCACAGCTGTGCGTCTGTGCGTTCCCTCTGGTTGCTTTTGGCTCTGGTGACTGTTGTGGCCTCAAAGCGGCAAATATTTTCTGTCTTATACAGAAAAAGTTTGCCAACCTGTTCTAGAAAACCTGGCTCCCGGGTTCTCTCCTGGCACCTGCGTCCACAGGTGTCCAGTCGCAGCTGCTATTTCTTGAGTTCTTCGTGACCCGCCACCTCCCGCAGGCAGTGCGCCTGTTCTCTGTGTCCTGCTCAGTGAGAGGTTCGGATTCCCAGGAAGGACTGGCCCCAGGGGGAGAGAGGCTGCTGGCTTGGGCACGGGACCCTGATTGAGGGCTCCCCTCCTCCTGCTGAGGGATCTGGGGAGTCCTGATCCCGGCTGTTTGTGCAGATGTGCTGCAGCTGGTCAAGAGCTGCTGAAAACTGTCATCAGAAGGCCAGCGGGGGTGGGGGGGAGGGGGGCTGGGCATGGCCCAGTGGGGCACATGCTGGTTCCAACCCCAGCACCAGAAAAAAAAAACGCAGGAGGGGTCCTTTCTCCTCCCCAGTGTGTTGGAGAGGCCTGTGGGCCTCATGCCAGGGGGCTCTGTGTCCTTGTGCAGAGGGTGCCGTGGGTGCAGCTTCCACCAATCACAGGGTGTTTCCTAGGGAAGCCCTCCCAGAGCCCCGCCTCCCTGGCTGGGGTGCTGGGGTGGGCCTGAGCCACCCCAGGAGAGCTCTGCCTCCTCCCACTTTTTGGGCAACTTGAGAGTGGGGAGGAAGGGTGGTGAGTGAGGGAGCAGTGCCAGCCTGGCCGTCACCCTCTTCCTCTGAGGTCCTTTGCGGGTTCCTCAGCTGTGGGTTTTGGCCCCAGCCTCCCAGCTGGCCTCTGCACAGTGTTGGGGTTGCCTCTGCGATCCTTCCTGTGGGAGCAAAACAGAAGCAAGGACCCAGACTGTAGACCAAGGCCACACCACTTACCCTTTCCTGCTCCCGAGCGGCTCAGAGAGTTCAGGGCAGGGGCTGGTGCAGCCTTAGCTCCGCCCTCCGGGCGAGGCCTATCTGGGCACCTGGCGGCTCACCCAGCCCCTGGGGAGTAGATGGCTGCAGGTCTGGGCTGGTCACGCCTCTTTGTTGCCTGGTGACTCAGTTACATGTGGAGAAACCAAGGTCCATGGGGTGCGAGGACTTGCCCAAGGACACTGAGTGCCATGGGCAGGGCTGGAGGGTCACTCATTGGCCCAGCAGTTTTGTCTTTGCTGTCCATCCGCAGAAAACCCGTCTTTTCAGCGGGTCATTTACAGTCTGCCTTGTGCTTCTGCCCTGCAAACGTCACCTTAGCTTTGCCACGAGCAGGAGGCGTGACCGTTCTGCAGCCTGCTGAGGCCCTCCTGACCCGGGCTCGCTCTGCTTCGTCCATCCTGTCCTGGGCGCTTGGCTGCCGCCAGCTCCGCAGTGCCCATCCTGCCCACCCATCTGTTGCTTCAGTCCCTTAAGGTGTCTCGCACTGGCCAGTGGCCCCTGTGGCTTTCATCACAGCTGCTTGTACCAAGTGTCAACTCTCCAAGGAAAAGCTTAGTGTCCCCATCTCAGTGCACAGGGAGGAAGCATCCTGGGCCACAGGCTGGACCAAGAACCCAGAGGCCCTTGCTGAGGGGAGGTGGGCTCCCAGTGCAAGGGGACTGGCCCAGGCCTGCAGTCGCCCAGCCTGTCAGAGTTCTGTGTGTTGACGGTGGCCCCGGGGCCCGTTGCACCTGCGGCAGGTGTTGCTAACGGAGCCCAGGGCTCCTTCCTGCAGAGCCCACCTGGTCTGGGTCCACCCCATGCCATCCAGGCAGCCCTGCCTGTTGACAGCAGTGACGGGGACGAGGCCTGGTCTAGTGCAGTATCCACCCAAGTCTGGGAGGCTGTGGGGGCCCAGAGCTGGCCCTGTCGCTGCTCCACCTGCCGAGGATGTGGCTTCGGGATGAAAGCGCCATTTGTCCAGCACCCCCTGTGCCGTAGCACCCGGCGTTCTGTGGTACCTGGTGAGGGGCAGGGGAGCCGTAGCTTCTGGAGTTGGAGCTGCCTCCTTTGGGCTGCTCAGGCCCTGCTCCCCGGGGTGCGGCCTCAGACCCTGACCCCTGATCCCATAGGTGATCAATGTGGACGGGACCGAGAGGCGGACCCTCCTGGAAGACAAGCTCCCACACATCTTCGGGTTCACGCTGCTGGGGGACTTCATCTACTGGACCGACTGGCAGCGGCGCAGCATTGAGCGGGTGCACAAGGTCAAGGCCAGCCGCGATGTCATCATCGACCAGCTGCCCGACCTGATGGGACTCAAAGCTGTGAACGTGGCCAAGGTCATTGGTGAGTCTGGGAGGCCCCAGCCACTGCTCTGCTGGGCTGGACGGCTCGAGCAGGTCCAGATGGGAAGTACCCGGCGGGAGCACCCCACTCGGGAGCCGAACTAGCAAGCGTCTGGTTCAGGACAGAGGGCGTGGATGTGTCTTCCCAGGGAGATGGCTGGGGAGTGGTGAAGGACCAGGAGTGTTGGCAGCCAGTGGGTACCCCCGGGCCGAGGTCCTTGGTACCCCCAGCAGCCTGGATGCTTGTCATGGTGACTGGGGAGAGGCTGGCAAGGCCACACAGCCATGGTGGCCAAGCCCAGAACTCACCTGGTCTGTTGTGGAGCTGAATGGTGACCATTGTCACTGTGACCAGGCTGGACCACAGACACCTGACCCTACCTGAAAGCCAGAGCCAGCAGAGAGTTCAGTCAGGATTTATCTCCTTCCAAAAGGATTTCAAGTACAGGTGGGCGAGTCACCTTGGAGAAGAGAGTCCAGGTGGTGGGTGGGGGTTGTAGGCTCCTCGCGCAGAGGCTGGGCTCCTGGCTGGTGCCTGTGCCGTGGCTGGGTGTCGGCTGCACTCAGGAAACCTGTATCAGCTAGGCCAGTGCGAGAAGAGCGAGAGCCCGGTGCCAGGTGGAGTCTCCTATAGCCTGGTGCCAGGCGCCCCCAGCCAGCCCTCCTTGCCATGGGGAGGCTGCAGCTGTGGTATGAGGGGCGTCTGGCTTTACAATAGGAAGGGGGCCTGGGGGTGTGGCTCAGTGGCCGAGCACTTGCCCAGCCTGGGAGGGGCCCGCGTTCCACCCCTGGCACTACCAACGAACAGAAAGCAAACAAGGGAGGTGACCAAGCTTGGCGGGGGGCAGGAGTCAGGCAGGGTTCTGGGCAGAAGGACAGCGGGCAGAGACCTGGTGGGTAGGTGCCTAGGGACCTCAGTGGCAGCCTGCTTCCTCTCCCTGGGGACCAACCTTTATCACACCTGAGGTCCTGAGGCAAAGGCCTGCAGTGGACAGGTTGAGTTTTACCAGCCACCTTTGAAAAGGGCCTTACCCACTGTGGAGGGTGGGGCCCGCCAGCAGGTGACAGTTCAAAAACAAAACCTGGAACCCTGGAGACCAGAAGGCCCCGGGGCTGCCTGTGTAGCTGGGCCTGGGCCTCCCCTCTGTCTCTTGAGTCTTGTGACTTCCCCAGAGGCAGGCCGGAGAGGTTCTTTCTTCAGCTTCAATACTGAGCACAAAATTAAAACCAACTTGCTCCTAACTGGCTGGCCCAGAGCGGCCACTTAATGACCGGGTCTGCTTAATGAAGGCCAGGCACCTTGGCTATCCTGGTGAGTCTGAGCTTTGGAGTTCACCGGGGTGTCAACGGGCCGGGGCGCTGTCTGGGAGACTCTCCAAGCCTGTCCTGGTAGCCGGCCAGGGGTCGAGGCCTGGGGAGGGCCGCTTGGTGGAATCAAGTGTCCCCTGCTGGCTGGGCTCCACCGGGGCTCACTGAGCTGCTCCCTGACTTCCTGGCACGCTGCCCTCAAGGCCTCTCTGCCTCAGTCTCCTCCGCTGAAGGACAGGGTGGGAAGGCCTCCTGTTCTGCGGTTGATGGAGTGAGTCAGAGCAGGTGCTGCCCTGGGCAGGGCCCTGTTGTTACTTTCCCCTCTGTGTGACCACGTGGGACAGAACTCTGACTGCTGTTCTCCAGGGCTTTCCTCCACCCCCTCCCACTGTCCGCGTGGGGCGTGTGGTGGGAACCCAGCCTGGCGCGGCCGTGCAGGGAGCGTGTCCCTCTCTGTGCCAGGCCACAGCCGTCTAGAGCCTGCGCTTCCCTCCAGGAACCAACCCGTGTGCTGAGGGCAACGGCGGGTGCAGCCACCTGTGCTTCTTCACACCCCGGGCCACCAAGTGCGGCTGCCCCATCGGCCTGGAGCTCCTGAGTGACATGAGGACCTGCATTGTCCCCGAGGCCTTCCTGGTGTTCACCAGCAGAGCCGCCATCCACAGGATCTCCCTGGAGACCAACAACAACGACGTGGCCATCCCGCTCGCGGGCGTCAAGGAGGCCTCGGCGCTGGACTTCGACGTGTCCAACAACCACATCTACTGGACGGACGTCAGTCTGAAGGTACTGAGTGCCAGACCCGCGCCTGCAGCGGCTGGCGGCTGGGCTTTTGCCCGCGACCTCCGCCTCCCCCGCCTCCCCCGGGGTCGTTTATTTTAGAGAGCCCTGACGCTCACATCCCACAGGCTAATGAAACGCAGGGCACCTGCTGGAGCCGGCACTGGCGTGTCCCGGAGCCTTGCCCGTGGGCTCTGGAGCCCGTCTGTGTATGAGGGTGTGTACGTCAACCTCAGCCCTGCCTGCTCCTGACCCGACCCTCTCTGCACGCGACTCCTCACTCACAGGCAGATGGCAGCGTCCTGGTTCACTCGAGGGAAAGGCCTTCTCGATCCCCAAAGCAGGGCACACTGGCCCCCCCCACTCACAGCTGGTGCTGCCTGCAGTGGGGTCCTGGCTTTTGTACTTAGCATTATCACAGGTGCTTAATAAAGGGTAGGAGCTCTTTAAGGTGATTTTTTTAAAGCATTTAAAGAATTTTTCTAGGCAGACACTTAGACATAACAAGATTTCCTCTCTCATGAAAGTTCCTATTGCCCTTTTTCTCACTCTAAATTTTATTTTTTAATTTTTTTTTTAGAAATTGATGGATCTTGGGGCTGGGGATGTGGCTCAAGCGGTAGCGCGCTCGCCTGGCATGCGTTCGGCCTGGGTTTGATCCTCACCACCACATACCAACAAAGATGTTGTGTCCGCCGAGAACTAAAAAAAAAATAAATAAATATTAAAAATTCTCTCTCTCTCTCTCTCCTCTATCACTCTCTCTTTAAAAAAAAAAAGAAATTGATGGATCTTTATTTTACTTATTTAATGTGGTGCTGAGGATCAAACCCAGGGCCTCGCACATGCTAAGTGAGTGCTCTACCTCTGAGCCACAACCCGAGCCCTGTCTTATGTTTTAATAGTTCCTTGGGATAAAGTTTTGGGAGGAAGATTACTGGGTAAAAGTGTGCAAGTGGTTGTAAGTCTGCGGTATGCATTTGAGGTGGGCTACTTGAAAAAAACATATACATATATATATATATACATATACATATAAGTTTAATTTTGCTGAATTTCAAAATGTTTAATTTTGAAAGTCTAGAATATTGGTATTATGATCTCAGATTTGGTTCAATATTTATTCCAGGCAGTCAAGTAGCTCCTAGTTAGAGGTCTACAAGAGATGCTGGTGGGGCTGAGGGATGTGGCTCAAGCAGTAGCGCGCTCGCCCGGCATGCATGCGGTTGTTGTGTCCGCCGAAAACTGAAAAATAAATATTAAAAAAATTCTCTCTCTCTTTAAAAAAAAAAAAAAAGAGAGGTGCTGGTCCCAAGTCAGGTACTGTGGCTGAGCTGCTTGGGAGGCTGAGGCAGGAGAATTGCAAGTTTGAGGTCAGTCTTGCAAATTACTGAGTCCCTGTCTCTAAAGGAAAAAGGAAAAGCTGGGTGCGGTGGCACTCGCCTTTAATCCCAGCAGCTCGGGAACCTGAGACAGGAGGAATGGGAGTTCAAAGCCAGCCTCAGCAATGGGGAGGCCCTGAGCAACTCAGTGAGACCCCTTCTCTAATAAAAGACAAAATTGGGCTGGGATGTGGCTCAGTGGTTGTGTGCCCCTGGGTTCAACCCCTGGTGCCTGCCCCCCCACAAAAAGACGTGGTTCTTAAATTGCGGCTCTTTTCGTCCCGTCTGCCCAGACCATCAGCCGCGCCTTCATGAATGGCAGCTCCGTGGAGCATGTGATCGAATTTGGCCTCGACTACCCGGAAGGCATGGCTGTCGACTGGATGGGCAAGAACCTCTATTGGGCTGACACCGGGACCAACCGGATTGAAGTCGCCCGGCTGGACGGGCAGTTCCGGCAGGTCCTCGTGTGGAGGGACTTGGACAACCCTAGGTCTCTGGCCCTGGATCCCACCAAGGGGTAAGGCTGCTCTCTTCCCCCGTGCGTGTCCCGTTCCCACGTGGCCATGCCGGCAGGGCTGAAGTTCTGGCTGCCGCCCGGGACTCTGCAGCTGGAGTTGCACTGTCCACCTCGAAGGTGCCAGGGCGGGCAGCGCCTTGGAGGTTGTCTAGTTATTCCCAGAGGGGGAGGGCGTGACGGCAGCTGCTGTGGGACACTGTGACGGCTGCTTTCACCTGGGTCCTCTCAGTGTCCGGGGAGGTAGGGAAGTTCGGGACAAAGAGAAAGAAGTTCAGATTTTGGCCAACAGGCAGCTGGAACTCCCAAAATTCTGGATGGGGGCATGAGCTTGCTTTTCCCGGTGCTCTGGAGAGGAGAGAGGGGAGGGCCTGCCGCCAGGGCCCTCCTGTCTGAGGAGGGGCTGTCCACCTGCTTCACTGTGTCCGTCCTGGTTCACACAGTGTCCTGGCCAGCTTAGTATGGGACCCCGCCCCTGGACCCCAGCTTGGGGCCCGTTATATGTGTGCTTTTTCTGCCACCTGTTTCTGTGGCCGTGGACGGGCGTCAGCTGGCTGACGGGTGGGCTGTGTTGGGGACTCGGGGAGGGAGCCCTGTGGAGCCTGTTGGGGGTCAGGGCTGCAGCGTGGCCAGGGTCTTCCCCGTCCTGTGTCCTTCACGTTCCTGATGTGGCTTTCTCCCAGGAAGGGGGACCCAGCTGAGGAATGGTGGTGGTAGGGTCCCCTGTCGCCGTCTACCACGGGCTGAGTGTGGACTCACTTCCCGCCCGCCACTGCCTTCCAGCTACATCTACTGGACCGAGTGGGGCGGCAAGCCCAGGATTGTGCGGGCCTTCATGGACGGGACCAATGGCATGACGCTGGTGGACAAGGTGGGCCGGGCCAACGACCTCACCATCGACTACGCAGACCAGCGTCTCTACTGGACAGACCTGGACACCAACATGATCGAGTCGTCCAACATGCTGGGTGAGGGCCGGTGGGCTCGGGGGGATCGGGGCAGGGCAGCAGGGCGTAGACCTCCTCTCGCCCCCTCCACAGTGGCCCGAGCAGCCATGAGATCTCAGCTACCTCACCCTCTGCTGGGGGGCTGTCCCTGTCCAGCCCCTGCTGCCCTTGCTATGGGTCTGTGGCGATAGGCCCTGGGGACGTCTCTTTCCTGTGCATCTGGTGGGTGCCAGGTCCCAGCCCTGCCATGTACCAGGACTGTCCACCTCACGACAGAGGTTTTCATTGATGGGGAAACTGAGGCGCAGGGAGGGTACATGACTTGCCAGAGGTCGCAGAGCTAGGGAGCCACTTAGACCTCAGGGCTATTGCTCGGACTCTGCCCAGCCCTGAGCACCTGCCCTGAGCTGGGAGACGGGCAGGGCCGTTCTCAGGCTCCCGGCACTGGGTGGGGATGCCACCTCCTTTTCACAGATGGTAGAAATGAAGCCTGGGGAAGTTTAAAGGGTCTCCGGTCAGCCAGCTCTAGGGGCAGGATCTGAACCCAGGACAAGGGACTCTGGACTCCACTCATGGTGGGCTGCTGGGCCAGTCACCTTGCATCGCTGTGACCAAGATACCTGACAAGAGCTACGTGAAGGAGGGAAGGGGTGTTTTGGCCCCTGGTTTCAGAGGTTCAGTCCCTGACTGGCCGACCCCACTGCCCTGAGCCCAGGGCGGGGCGGAGGGGTGCTGCTCCCTCTTGGCAGCCAGGAAGCCTGGCAGGAAGATGCTCCCTTCCAGGGCGTGCCGGTGACTGCCGCCCCCAGCCACGCCCCCGCCTGCAGTGACACCCAGCTGGTTCCCCCAGACGCTCTCACATCCAGTCCCTTTACCCCTGAGCACCCCTGCGTTGACACAGGAGCTTCTGTGGCAGGTGGTTGTGTGTGCCACCAGGTGGTAAGCCAGGCGAAAAGCAAAGTGAGAGTGAGGGACAGGAGCAGCAGCCTGGAGGGCCACGTCTGGTTCCCAGGTGACCCGCAGCTTTGGGGCAGACAGGAGGAGCGTGGGGTCGAGCTGCAGTGGGCCGGCCACCTGGACGGACCTGGCAGAGGGGCCTTCAGTGGCCCTGACTGGCAGATTGTGAGCTGGGCTTCTGAGTCACCAGTTTCGTGGAACCCTGCAAGGACGTGGCTTGCTTCCTAACCACGGCCACTACCATGTGCAGGTGAGGTGGCCGTGCCCGTCTTACAGATGAGGAAGCTGAGGCCCAGGCACTCTGCAGGCGGCTGGAGGCACACAGTGCTGGTGTCTGCTGGGGCAGGGCGAGTTGCACACCCTGTGGGTGCTGACTGTCCTGGGGCCTGAGCCTGGGGGTGAGGCTTGACTGTGCGACTGTCACCCCATTCCCAGGAGAATCATAGCCACGTGTGTTTGTGTCTTTACCCAAACCTGGAGCCTGATAGTGTCCAGTCGCAGTGCGGCACAGTGGCCCAAGGTGACCGAGAGCGTGACTCGCCTGCCGCGGGGTCTATTTCCGCCAAGGGGCGACCCTGCTGGTCAAGGTGGGCGTGTGCCTGGTGGTCACCGTGCCCACTCTCCACTGAGTGTCCCGGACGCTGGTGGAGCACCTGATTAATAGTGCAGGAGGCCTGGGACAGCTGGGAGCAGAGGGAGTGACGAGGCCTGGCCAGTGGTGGCTGAGCGCCTGGCTGCCTGCGCTGTCATCCTGCCTGCTGTGGGGACTTAGCCACGTTTCCTGTAGTGAGACCTTTCACGCAGAGTCGTGGTGTGAGGCACAAAGGCGCCTCCTGGTTTGACCCGGCACTCGCCGTGCCCTCCCTGTGCCTGGTGAAGGTGACGGGTCAGGAAGCTGCCCGAGTGTGTGTGGTGGAGGTGGTCATTTTCCCCATGATTAGATAAGCAACTCCCAAATTTCTGGAAAAATTTAAAGAAGGAAAAATATAAAGGAAAGTTATCCGTAATCTCACCTGTGATACCTGATGGTCTCAGTTTGGCAACTCTCTTTCCAGCGTCGGGTATTTAAAAAATAACTTTAAGATAGATATCATTTTTAAAATCTGAAGATTTGTTTCACTTATTTGCTTTTTAAAAATAATTCGTAAAACTTTCTTCCAAACCATACCATGTTCAGCTTTCGTTCTGCACTTTACTTCTGGACATGACGTGCACGTTCATGCGTGCTCTCGCCTTGTTAGCGGGTTTGTTGGTGTGGTTGCATGTGAAGGGGGGCAGGTGAGAAGTGCTCTCACCGCTCGAGTGTTGCACAGATGAAGGCTGCGGAGCTGCACCTGGCCCAGCCTGGGGGCTCCCCCCGCCTCTCCGGCCCCCCGAGCTGCCCCCTGGGCTCCACCCAGCCCTGCTCTCCAGGTTCCCCGGCCCAGCCCGTGGCTGGCTTAGGTGGGTGAGTGTCAGTGTCCTCAGCCCCTGACCGCTGTGTCCTCCTGCTGGTGGGCGATACAGAGAGGCCGGTCAGCCCCATCCTCTCTGCAGCTGCCTGTGGACAGCGGGGCCTGGCTGCGTCTGTCCTGCTCAGTCTCTGCGGGGACTTGCAGAGCAGACTTCATGCCTGACGCCTGGTTTGACCCTAGCACCGACAGAAACAAGCAGACCCCGCTCTCCAGGGCCCCATGTGCCTACTGTGCTCTTAGACCCAAAGCTAAGTTTTCCTCACCATCTTGGCTCTAAGGCGCATTAAGTGCTCGTTCTCATCCACGTGAGGCCGCCACCGTGTCCTCCCTCTGAACTTTCATGTCTCCAGATGGGACTCAGTCCAGCCCTCGGCCGCCCCTCGGGCTCCCCGGCCCGGCGGATCTGACCTTCCCTCTAGACGCTGTTGCGTTGACCCAGGGCTTCCCGGTGCTCCAGGGTCCTCTTCCCCTCTCAGCGTTTCTGGTCACACCGCGAAGTCCCTTTTGCCCTGTAGGCGAGGTCTTCTCACGCTCCGGAGATGAGGGTGTGGGCGCCTTGGCAGGACTGGATGGCGGTTTCCCCGAGTGGTGCTATGGAATGTGTGTCAGAACGGTCATCGCGAATCTCGCTGTGTGTCACAGTCTGTGACATTTAAGTCATGTGGGCACCCATGGGGACACTCCCGTTGGGCGGGGTTGCAGCTCAGTGGCAGAGTGCCCGCGAAGCATGTTTGATCCCCAACACCTTAAAATACCCATTTTACAAACAGGGAGGCTGAGGTCAGGGAGTTCATGTGGATTCCCAGGTCACACGCTGACCAGCAGAGGAGCAGGTGTCCCAGGCTGGGTCGCTGCAGGGCTTGTTTTTTTAAAAGGTGGATTTTGAAACTTTTAGTGAAGTGTAACCTATGTGTGGTCAAGCACAGAAACCTGAAGTGGTCAGGGTGAGGGATTTTCACATACTTACACGTGTGCACAAACGTGATCCGCGTGGCTTCCACCTGGAGCAGGGTGACTGGTCTCCCTCGTGCTCCTCCCAGTCCGTCCTTCCTCAGGGTAACTGCTGCACTGACTTCTATCTTTGTGTGTGTGTGTTTTTTTTCTTGTTTGCTGTTCTAGAACTTTCTACAGCTTGTGCTCACTCAGTCCCACAACTGAGATTGTCCTCGTTCTTGCCATCTTGGCGCCCTGTGGTTTGTGGGGTGCAGACACCACGCTGCAGACCATCTCGTGTGCTGGGTGGACGTTGCGTCTGTCTGTCTTGCGTTTTTCCCGTGGGGTGGGATGGCAGGTGGACGTGCACTCAGCGAGCTAGGTCTGTCCTTATCCAGAGCCGCTCGGGTTCCAAGGCGCAGAGGTAGGTACCGGGCTGCCGCGTGGGCCCCGCTGGCCCTAGCGTGCTGACCTCGGGCCGTGTCTGCACGCAGGTCAGGACCGTGTGGTGATTGCCGACGATCTCCCGCACCCCTTCGGCCTGACGCAGTACAGCGACTACATCTACTGGACGGACTGGAACCTGCACAGCATCGAGAGGGCCGACAAGACCAGCGGCCGGAACCGCACCCTCATCCAGGGCCACCTGGACTTCGTGATGGACATCCTGGTGTTCCACTCCTCCCGCCAGGATGGCCTCAACGACTGCATGCACAACAACGGCCAGTGTGGACAGCTGTGCCTCGCCATCCCTGGCGGCCACCGCTGTGGCTGTGCCTCGCACTACACCCTGGACCCCAGCAGCCGCAACTGCAGCCGTAAGTACCTGTTTCCCGGAGCTGGCCCTGGGCCTAGGGGAGAGGCGCTTCCCATCGGGGGCTCCCCTGGTGTACGTGGTGGTTGTGCAGGCCGTGCACTATACGAGCTTCGGGGTGTGTTCTGGCGGTGCAGGCTGGGAGAAGGATCTGTTGCTTTAGTGAGTCACGACTGACCGGGCCGTGCCCTTGGCTGGCAGAGTTCTCACAGGGAGCCCTGAGTTGGTACAGGTCTCTGGGCAGCGCTCACCTGTGCTGCTCTCACGGCTTTCTACAGTGCCATCCCGGAGCTACAGGGCAGGTAGCGGCCCCTCCCCATTTCTCAGACAAAGAACCTAAAGCACAGAGATGTGTAGGGACCCTCCTCAGGCGGCACAGCTGGGGAAACCGCAGCCTGGCTTGACTGCACACAGGCTGTCTTCACAGTCCCCGGGCCTCACCTAACCCTGCTGACCCCTGGTGTGGGCGGGCCTTGTTGTTCTCACGTGAGTGATGATGAGAAGAGTGAGGTTCCAGAGCCCAGACCGTCCCGCAGCCCCGGGGGTGCAGGCGATCCTGCCGCAGGCCCTTCTGTGGTGCCTGCAGCAGGCGTTGGTACCTTGGCCTCTGCTCAGCGCCTGACCATTCACAAAGCCCCTTCTTGTCCAGCTTCTCAGGACCCCAGGCTGGTATGTGGTGGGCCTGGGGCCAGAGCTGCACTGTCCAGGGCCTTGGTCCCGTCGTTCTCATGCCCTCCTGGCCATGACCTTGAGGGGCAGGGGCAGGGCAGGACGGTGCATTGACTCAGAGTCCCTGCCGACCTGGGCGTGACTTGGATTTCAAGCCACCCAGAGGGGCCCTTGAACGGTGGCTGTAGCTGTGGCCTCTCACAGGTGCTGGTGCCTCTGAACCTCAGCCTGGGCTCTGCCCTCTGGACATGGATTCTCGGCCATGGGGGAAGGAGAGACCATCCTATTTTCTGGTCCCTCTGAAAGCAGTGTCTCGGGGACCTCGTGCAGTGAACGGAGGGGAGGTTAGGGACACCCGGGTCCTTCCCAACCCTGGGCTCCCTTGGAAACTGGGCTGCTGGAGACCGTGCCTCACCAGCCCAGGAGTGGCCCCCAGCCAGCCTGACTCCTGGCTCCACCCCCTCCTGTTACCCGCTGCTCCCTGACTCTCCAGGGAGCGTCCTTCCTGCTGTCACCGTTCTCTAGTTTATGGCACATCACTTGAGCACACGCAGGCATAGAGGAAACCACAGGGTCATCCCAACATCGCCTACTCCTGTGGGGAGTCTGGTACTCGCTGACATTACTTAACTTCCTTCCGTTTCCAGATTTTTTTTTTTTTTTTTTTGGTACCGGGGATTGAACTCGGGGCACTTGCCCACTGAGCCACATCCCCAGCCCTATTTTGTATTTTATTTAGAGACAGGGTCTCACTGAGTTGCTTAGGGCCTCACTGTGGCTGAGGCTGGCTTTGATCCTCGTCTCTCAGCTTCCAGGGCTGCTGGGATGACAGATGCGCACCACCATTCCCAGCTTTGTCTTTAGTTTTGATGACATTTGGTCTCCTTTTTGGGCAGCCCTGGGGATCGAGCCCAGGCCCTAGAGCATGCTAAGTAAGCCCTCCACCTTTGAGCCCCACCCAGCTTGATGACGTACAATAAGTGTGTACGCCACTAGCGCACACACTTTGGAGTGACAGAGTCGAACCCCCATCACGCACCTCGGGGAGCAGCCTGTGTCTGCTTGGTCTTCTCCACGCGCCGTCCGCTGGATGCAGAGGCTGGGTGGCTTTGTGATCCTGGGAGCGCTGTGCACCCGCCACCCTCAGCCTGCAGTGCTGACCCCCAGCCCCGTCTCTTTACCCTCCTCCAGCACCTTCCGCCTTCTTGCTGTTCAGCCAGAAATGTGCCATCAGCCGCATGATCCCCGACGACCAGCGCAGCCCGGACCTCATCCTTCCCCTGCACGGTCTGAGGAACGTCAAGGCCATCGACTATGACCCGCTGGACAAGTTCATCTACTGGGTGGACGGGCGCCAGAACATCAAGCGAGCCAAGGACGATGGGACGCAGGCAGGTGCCCCGGGGCACAGGGCGGGCACTTCCCAGGAGCCTGTCCTGGCAGCGCCCAGGCTGTGCCCTCTTTCTTGAATGGAGGTGTGTGTGGGAGGAGGCTGCCGAGGACGACCCGGAGTAGTCAGTGTTTGGGGCTCTGACTGTGGTTGCAGGATGGACCCTGGGGGTGAGGGACCCTGGCATAGCGAGGTGTGGAAACGGGGTGTCCCATTGTTGAGGTGGGCATGTGAGGTCAGGCCCCGGGAGCTCTTCCTCTCCAAGGAGGCCTCGTGCTGTGTGGTGCTTGGTGATGGCGACTCCAGCTGTACCTTTGCTTCACAGGAAAGGTGCAGTCGGTTCCGTAATGCTGCCCGCACTCCTGGAAGTCACCACACTGCAGATGGCACAGCAGAAAGGCCGGGCTATGGGCAAAGGGGGCAGGGCAGGACCCTCAGTGACATATATAAAACAGGTCATGCATGTGATTCTACGGCAGCTCCGTTTCTCAGACTCCCGGCCAGCGCAGGAAGGCCTGGGGCTGCTCATAGGCACGAACCTTGTTAGCAGCTGTGGTTTTGCGATGGCGGAGAGAGGCTGGTGCGAGTGGCTAGAGTCCTGACCCCGGTGGGGGTGAGTGGAGGGGTCACTGTCACAGCGCCGGGTGTGGGTTTCCACACGTTCCTTGTGCTTCTCACTAGTGAAACTGGGCAAAAGCCAAGGTCCTGTCTCCTGAGGTGTCACTAGTGGCCGTGGAACCAATTTGCATTTTCAAAAGGAGCCTTCCTGCGGAACTGTCCAGTGGGGGACCGGTTCCGGGAATGAAGTCCTCACTCTCATGCGGATAACCCGCTCATGTTTCCAAAGACACATTTTGTAAAAGCTTTAGAACCACAATCCCTGTCCCCATCCAGCTGTCAGTGAGGAGCTAATGACATTGTAAGGAAATCTCCATGGCTTTGTCACAGCGGGGAGAGGGGTGCTCGCTCGGGGAGGTCCGGATGATTCTTGTGTGGTCGATTTTTTTTGTCCTGCACACTGATTTGGAGGCCACCGCCGTCTGCTCAGGCTGGACATCTCTTTTGTCAAAATGCTTCCCTGGCACAGTACCTAGTCAGGGCAGGGGGCCCACGTCCTTGGAGATGGTAGAAGCCGGCAGGATGGGTGGCAGCAGAGCGGCGGGGATCAGTGGCCCCGGCAGCCTGATGAGAAGATGATTCCTTTCATCTCCCTGGTGCAGGGGGCAGTCAGCATGAGCCCTTTGGGAAAAGGGAAGGGTTGATTGACAAACTGTGGCTTCCCTGCTGAGAAAGCTCCTGGGTGCAAATTGCCTTTAAGTCCCCCTAAAGACAAGTCTTTCATGGTGTCCAGGGTGACAGGACCAGTGACAGGCCTTGAAGGGGAAGCTGCTGAGGAACAGCTTCTGGGGCTACCTCATTTGCAAATGCTATTCCCTTCCTGTGCCTCTGGCTCGTCCCTCCCTTCCCTCCTGTACCCCTGGCTCTTCCCATTTTTCCTCTGCCCCTGGCTCTTCCCATCCTTCCTTCCTCTACCCCTATTTCTTCCCTTCCTTCCTGTGCTCCTGGCTCTACCTTCCCTTCCTTCCTGTACCCTTGGTTCTTCCCTTCCTTCCTGTACCCTGACTCTTCCTTCCTGTGCCCCTGGTTCTTCCCTCCCTTCCTTCCCGTGCCCCTGGTTCTTTCCTCCCTTCCTGTTCCCTGGTTCTTCTCTTCCTTCCTGTGCCCCTGGTTCTTCCCTCCTTTCCTGTTCCCTGGTTCTTCTCTTCCTTCCTGTGCCCCTGGTTCTTCCCTCCTTTCCTGTTCCCTGGTTCTTCTCTTCCTTCCTGTGCCCCTGGTTCTTCCCTCCCTTCCTTCCCGTGCCCCTGGTTCTTTCCTCCCTTCCTGTTCCCTGGTTCTTCTCTTCCTTCCTGTGCCCCTTGTTCTTCCCTCCCTTCCGCACTGTGCTCTGGCTCTTTCCTCCCTTCCTTCCTGTACCCCTGGTTTTTCCCTTCCTTCACCCCTGGTTTTTCCCTTCCTTCCTGTGCCCCTGACTCTTCCCTCCCTTTCTCTGGTTCTTCCCTCCCTTCCTGTGCCCCTGGCTCTTCCCTCCCTTCCTTCCTGTGCTCCTGGCTTTTCCTTTCCTTCCTGTGCCCCTGGTTCTTCCCTCCTTTCCTTCCTGTGCCCCTGGTTCCTCCCTCCTTTTCTTCCTGTGCCCCTGGCTCTGCCCTCCCTTCCTTCCTGTGCCCAGGTTCCTCCCTTCCTGGGCCTCTATCCAGCTCCCTCTGGCAGGCTCCATCCTCTGGGGGCTCCCCTCCCACCTTCGCTCAGCTCAGGCGCGTGTGTTTGCTTGCTCTCTGCTCTTCATCGTGGTTAGTGTGCCTAGCATCAGTTTTGCCATTTCTCCACCGTCAGGGCCACCTCCTTTGGTGCTAAGCAGGTCACGTTACCTCCAGCACTTTCTCGTCTGTGCAGACCGACTGTCCCCATTAAACACTGAGTGCCATCCCCTTCCCCAGCCCAGGTTCCCCATCCCACTTGCTGTCTGAGGTCCAAGGCCTCCATGGACCTCAGGTGAGTGGGGTCACGTCCGTCTTGCTGCCTGGCTTCTCACCGCAGCGCGAGTCCTCAGGGCCCCTCCTCCTTTTGTGGGAGGCTGAATGATGTTCTGCCCCGTGGCTGGGCCACGTCTGCTCTCCATGGAGGGGCACCGGCGACTCCTGCCTCGTGGCTCTGTGGATTGGCGCTGCGTGGAGGGTACTTGGCCAAGGTTTTGTAGCAGTGAGGTGAAGAGCTAAGTGCGGTTGACTCGGATGCTGGGGGGACACCGTGTCGCGAGTGTCGCTTCACTGACGTTGTCTGTGAAGCCATCCAGCTGCGGCCGCTGCCCCCTGGCTTTGCCGGCCTGGGGGACAGGCCTGTGCTGCTCCCTGTACGCCTTCTGCATGTGGTTCTGAGTGGGTCCTAAAGTCTGGTTCTGTGCCCTTGATTCTGACCAGGACTAGCTGGAATCTTGCTTCTCTTCTGGTCCCCAGCTGGACAGCTCTGGCTCTGGGGAAGGACTGTGCCCAGCAGAGGAACACTTGGCTCTCCCAGACCCTCAGCTTGGTGGAAATGTGATGCTGCTACCTGTAAAAATGTACCCTCCTACGATGAGATCTGGCCAGCAAGACTGGGCCAGAGCTGGAGTGTGTCTGTGTGTGTGTGTGTGTGTGTGTGTGTGTGTGTGTGTGTGTGTGTGTGTATGGGGGGGTTGGCTGTCATTTTCAGTGGACTCCTGGAGCCTAGGCTTAGGGTAGGGGCTTCTTTTTAGCTTCAGGCCCCTTTGCTACCTGGAGGCTTCTAGTTTTATTACCTGCTGGAAGCAGTTGATAGAAAACACCTAGAATACCGCAAGCTCAGAGCGCCAGCCTTGGGCGCCCCCTGAGGGGGCAGAAGCCGAGATGCTGGCCCATCCCCAGCTGGAGGAAGGAGCTTTCTTCCACACCACTGGCTGGTGCTCCAGGCCCACTTTGCCTGTGCCAGGTCACTAAGAGCCCCCAAAGCGGTGGCTTTGGAGGTGACCCAGGGAGACCAGAGCAACCAGGGCATCAGGCCAAGGGCGACCCTCCCTTCCTCCTTGGTTGGTTCAACAAAGCCCCTTTAGAAGGTTTCTCTGTTGGGGGCTCCAGAAGCCAGGGCTTGCCCCTGATGCACAGACACAGCAGGTGGCACAGCAGGTGGCGCTCTTGGGGGCTGCTCTGGGTGGAGACTCCAGGAGTGTAGAGGCAGGGTGACATCTAGAGCTGCCGGGACGCAGGCTGGCCTTGTGCTCTCAGGAGGAGCTGTGGGTCATCCTGCATGGCTGGCACCTTCCCCTGCTCTGCACCTTCCCTCCCACCACCCCTCACCTGCCATCCTAGCACTCTGAATTAAAAGAATAGGGTTCGAGGGTCTAAGCCAAAAGCACGCATCCTAGGAATGCAAAGAAGGACTGAGATGCCCCAGGAAGGCCCGGGTCTGTGCCGCTGGGAGAGGGCCGAGCCGCGGGACCGTCTGGTGCCCATGGCTGACTGGCTCGGGGGCCTGGAACCCAAGGTCACACCAGGGCTTCCCCAGGCTGGAGGCTGGTGCTGGATCTGGTCCAGCTTTCCTTTGCTTTCTTGAGTGAGCACCCGGTGAAGGGCTGATTTGAGAGCAGACACCCCCAGACGGCTGTGGGAAGTTTGACTTTCAGGCTAAGCTCAGGAACGTGGCCTCTGTGCTCCCTCAACATGTCTCTAGCTGGTGGTTACAGGGTCTCTGATGGGTGACTTCTGTGCCTTCTGTCTTGTAGCCCTTTGTTTTGACCTCTCCGGGTCAAAGCCAAAACCTGAGCCCAGACAGACAGCCGCACGACCTCAGCATCGACATCTACAGCAGGATGCTCTTCTGGACGTGCGAGGCCACCAACACCATCAACGTCCACCGCCTCGATGGGGATGCCATGGGCGTGGTGCTCCGGGGGGAACGCGACAGGCCAAGGGCCATCGCAGTCAACGCGGAGCGAGGGTAGGAGGCCGACGGGGCGGGTGGTGCTGCACCTGGCTCAGGCCTCCTGCAGTGCACACCGGGCAGCCGCTGGGGCTGGGGGGTGATCTGCCATCCCACTTCCAGTCTGCAACTCCCCAGGCTCCCCAGCTGGAGCGGGCACAGGCCTCAGGACGACAGAGTCACGCAGAATGGCACAGGCTTAGCAGAGGAGGGGAGACGGGAAGTGGGCCCAGGAAGACTTAGGAGGGCAGTGTCCGAAAGATGGCCTTCTGACCGTGGGTTTGGTCGATGCGTCAGACCCCAGCCCTGTGCAAGCCCCTTCCCTGGGGTCCCGGCTGGAAGCGGGGTCTTCACTCCCGTGGGTTCCACAGGGGCTCCTGCAGCTGCTCCCTTCCCAGCAGGCCCTCAGAGTTTGGTGGGAGGTGCCCAGGACAGGTCGACAGGCCTGGAGTGGAAACCAGGGCAGGAGGGGGTCCTAAAGCCCCACGAGGCTCAGAAACAACAGAGTGTGCAGAGGGCTGTGTAGGAGCATGGGGCCTTCTTCAAGTTCCTCAGATCTGACGTGCAAGCCAGGAGTTAGACTTGTCGGGGGACTGCCTGGTGGGGCCTGTGCCAGTGTTGACTGGAGCAGGCACAGTCCCCCCCAGTGTGAGCTGGACCCCTGCACTTCCTGCTCAGGTGACCTTGGGCAGGTGGCTTTAACCCCTCAGCCCCTCAGTTTCCCTGTCTGTGGGCACAGGAGCGCCCGTGGGGACTCTGCCGTGCGCAGAGGGCTTGGAGCAGAGTGCTGGCATTTGAGGAGGCTGCCCAGGGACTGAGGGAGCCGGCCTCGAGGAGGCAAGGGCTCCTGAGCTGTGCCCAGATTACTGTCCTGTGGCTGCCCTACGAAGCCCCAGGGTTTGGAGGTGACTTAGGACGACAGACAGACAGACGTTTATCCTCTCATAGTCCCAGAAGTCTGGAAGCAAGTTTTTGGCAGGGCCACATCCCCTCAGCACCGGGGCGGGGAGTGGGGTGGGGGTCGTCCCGCTTCAGGGCTCTCCTGGCATTCTGTGACTTTGGTCTCGTCACTCCAAGCCCTGCTCTCAGGGCACGCTGGCCTCTTCTCTCCGTGGCCTTCTGTCTTCCCACGGGACATACGGTCCACCCTGAGCCAGCATAACCTCATCTTGATCCTTAGTTACATTTGAGAAGACTCTGCTTCCAAATAAGCTCCTGTTCTGGGGTTCTGGGGTGGACGTGGACTTTGGGGGACACCATTCCTTCTGGCGTAGGGCATAACCTGTCAGGTTCCGGGCCAGCCCCGGGAGGCAGGGCTCTGACTGGGTGCCTGCAGGGTCAGGGAGGCCTGGTCGGCTGCGGAGCTGCAGTGGCCGGGGAAGCTCCTGACCTGTGCGTCCCCCTGCCCTCCCGCAGGTACCTGTACTTCACCAACATGCAGGACAGAGCAGCCAAGATCGAGCGCGCAGCCCTGGACGGCACGGAACGTGAAGTCCTGTTCACCACGGGCCTGATCCGCCCTGTGGCCCTCGTGGTGGACAACACGCTGGGCAGGCTCTTCTGGGTGGACGCAGACCTGAAGCGCATCGAGAGCTGCGACCTGTCGGGTACGTGCCCAGGCCTCCCTGGTCATCGGCACCTTGGCAGTCCACAGGTGTCCCTCCGGGAAGCCACGGCATCTTGTTAGCAGCAGCAGTTGCTGCCTGGCACTGTGCTGGGGCCCTTGGCACATCCTGTGTATCCCACCCCCTGAGCTGCAGGGCGGGGTCCCAGAGGAGCCCAGGGCTGGAGGGAAGTGAGGGTTGGTGCTTCATGGGGCTGGGCCCCACAGCTCCCAGAGGGAGGGGCTGGGCCCCCAGAGCTCCCAGAGGGAGGGCTGGTCCCCCAGAGTCCCAGAGGGAGGGGCTGGTCCCCCAGAGCTCCCAGAGGGAGGGGCTGGTCCCCCAGAGCTCCCAGAGGGAGGGGCTGGTCCCCCAGAGCTCCCAGAGGGAGGGGCTGGTCCCCCAGAGCTCCCAGAGGGAGGGGCTGGTCCCCCAGAGCTCCCAGAGGGAGGGGCTGGTCCCCCAGAGCTCCCAGAGGGAGGGGCTGGTCCCCCAGAGCTCCCAGAGGGAGGGGCTGGTCCCCCAGAGCTCCCAGAGGGAGGGGCTGGTCCCCCAGAGCTCCCAGAGGGAGGGGCTGGGCCCCACAGCTCCTAGAGCCAGAGGCTGGGCCCCACAGCTCCTAGAGCCAGGGCTGGGTGTAGGAGGGGCAGTGCCGCGCTTGTACCAGCCAGACTAGGGTCCACAGTTGGGGCCTATGGCCCTGATACGGAGGCCAGCCCTGACCGCAGCACAGGACCCCCGGGCACCCTGGCAGCCATCTCTTTGGACCTCATTTCTGAGCTGAGTGTGGCAGGGCTCTTGGGTCAGGCTGTCACTTAGGAGCCCGTGTCCCGCCTATAGGGGCCAACCGCCTGACCCTGGAGGATGCGAACATTGTGCAGCCCGTGGGCCTGGCCGTGCTCGGCAGGCACCTCTACTGGATCGACCGCCAGCAGCAGATGATTGAGCGCGTGGAGAAGACCTCCGGGGACAAGCGCACTCGAGTCCAGGGCCGTGTTGCGCACCTCACGGGCATCCACGCTGTGGAGGAAGTCAGCCTGGAAGAGTTCTGTATGTGGGGCGGGCCGGGGTGCAGCGGGGTCCAGCAGGAAGGGTAGAACCAGGCAGGAGGCCAGCCTCAGGACCCATGGGACCCCAGCAAGGTGGTGGCCCAGCACCAAAGACCAGCACGTGTCCAGATGTCCCAAGGCCTCCCTGGGTCTTTTTCACACAACAATTGGCCACAAACCTAGAGTTTAAAAACAGCACCCAAAGCTGGGTGCAGTGGCGCACGCCGGTAATCCCCGGGACTCGGGAGGCTGAGGCAGGAGCATTGCAAGTTCATGGCCAGTCTCAGTGACTTAGTGACCCTGTCTCAGTGTAAAAAGGGCTGAGATGTAGCTGGGTGGTGGAGCGCACCTGGGTTCACTCCCCAGTTCTGCAAAAGAAAACAAGCCAACGCCCACCTCCTGGCCCACCTCCTGTCTGACTTCTGTGGAGCTGAGGTCTGGGTGTACCACGGCACAGGAGGGCTCGCCAGTGAGAGGCTCTGTAGAAGAATCCATTCCCGCACTCGTCAGAGCGTTGACAGTCATACAACCAGGCCCTATTCCCTCTGGCTGTCTACCAGGGTCAGCCACTGCCACCTCCTTGTCCTGTGGCCCCTTGCGTTGCTCAGCCTTCCGGTACTATAACACATACCTGAGATAATCAGCTTAGGAAGAGAAAAGGTTTTCTTAGTTCATGGTCCGTGGTCGGTGGGCCCTTTTGAGCCTGTGTCGAGCCAGCATATCATGGTGGGAGCAGGTGGCATAGAAGAGCTGTTTACCTCTTGGTCAGGAATTAAGACAGAGGAAGAGGATGGGGTCAGGTTGGTCCCCTGCTCTGCAAGGGCTCACTCCCGGTGACCTGGAGACTTCCTGGGCCCCGTCTTTTAAGGTTGCATGGTCTCCCAGTGGTGCTGCCCGGAGCCTTCCACAGAAGGCCTTTGGGGGCCACTTAGGCTGACTGCGGCGCCTCCCCATCAGGCCCTCTCACACCTTGAATCCTGACACTTCTCCTGCCAGTCAGAAACCCACTCTGGGCTAAAGGGCTCTGTGGTCAGTCTCGATGCACCTGTAGGTTAGTCTCCCGTCTGATGAACTCCGAGTCAACTGATTGATGACCTCAACCACACCCATTGTGAAACCCTGGGCCTTATAGTTCATCAGGTCCACGGTGCCAGGGGGTTGAGGTGGGAAGGCTGGGGGCAATTGAGGGTCCTACCACCACCAGCTCATTGTGTCCAAGGGCTTGGTCCCCAGCTGGACCATTGGCTCCTCCCCACCCCCCACATGGCTGTATGCCTAGGTGTGTGGGGGGGTCTGTGCGTGATTGTAGGTCTCAGGTTCCTTGCTTTTCTCTCTCTTTGGTGAGCTGACAATTAGGTGCTTGGCCCAGCAGAGAGCAGTGGGTGGGGCCATTGCTGCTCCTGTCCTGTGGTGCCCCCGGCCACACAGCAGCACAGCCCCTCGCCAGGGATGGGGGTAGCACCACCCTTTGCACTTTCCTGCTTTCTCTCCTGGTCTCAGTCCTCACGGATGTGGCAGCTTCTGACTCCCAAATCCAGCAGAAATCTGCTCACTGCCCTCCCCTGGTCCTGGTGTTCCAGCTGTCGTCCTCCCAGCCCCACCGCTTCCTCTCAGTTGTGATGTCCACGCATCAGACATCTCATCCAACAGGCACCAGCACAGCCGCGCGCAGCTGATGAGCACGTGCAGCTGGGGCAGGGGAGGCCCAGCCACCGGCTTTTTTGTTACCGAGCTCCTGTGGGTCGGTCAGTGAATTGTGTGTGAGATAGACCTTTTGGTGGCAGTGACGTGTGGGCTCCTGCTCAAGCTTGGTGTGAGCTCTGAGGCAGTGACTTTGTCACCTCCGTGCTGACTGTGGGCAGCTGGTGTTCTGTCCTTGTGTGTTCTCAAGTGAAGTCCCTGTACAAATCAAGGCGTCCCACGAGTGTGGGTTCGGACGTCTCCGTCCTCCAGCCTCGAACTCCATCCAGGTCAGATCACTGTGTGTCCTGGGCCTTCAGGATGGGAGATGGCAGATGGGGAAGGCTGAGCCCACAGCTGAACTCTGAGTCAGGCCCGGACACACAGCCATGCCCACTCACATGTGCCCCCTGTGGCTGCCTGTGCACTGTGGCTGTCAGGATCAAGTGTTGTGAAGGACACACTGGCCTGGGAAGTGGACATTATTTGCTGTATAACTCTTTACAGAAAAAGTTTGCAGACCTCTGCTGTAAACCATGACTCTCTTCATTTTTAAGAACACCTGATCCCTGAGATGGAAGAGAAACACCATGTTCCTGTCCTCTGAGGCTGGGGGAGGGGGGCATTCCCTTCCTTTTTCTCACTGGAGGTGGCCAGCCCAGCCTCCTGGTCGCCTCGTTACCCTGTTGTTAGGCGTCCTGTTCATGGAAGAGAGGACTGAGCTCCCCGGAGTCCTGGTGCCTTTGCCATTTTACTGAGTCAGCGCCCCCTTGGCTGCTATAACAAATGACCGTGAACCGAGCAACTTAAATTGTTCTCCTATAATGAGAGGCCAGAAATCCAAGATCAAAGTGTTGGCAGAGGCACACTCCCTCGGAGGCTGTAGCAGAGGGTCTGTCCCTCGCCTCTTGCAGTAATGGTGGTAGAGGTACCGTGGTTTGTGGCTGCATCACTGCAGCCTCTACCTCTGACTCCACATGGCCATCTCTGTGTGTCAGTGACCTCACCTCTTATAAGGATGCTCGTCATTGGATTTAGGGCCCACCCAGGTTGTCCAGGATGACCTCATCTTGGGATTGCTCACCTCCACCACATCTGCAAAGGCCCCTTTTCCAACTTACGTTACAGCCATAGATTCGGGGGGTTAGGCGTGGCATAGCTTTTGGGGGCACACCCACTGTCACAGTGAAGACAGGCAGCGGAGGGTGGTGGCTGTGGGTGCGATGGGGGCTGGGATGCCCATCAGTCCTGTGCTGCTCTCCAGTCTCCAGGTTTATGTCAATTTCCATATCATAGAAGGAAACTCAGGGCTGCTGGGGAGTGAGTGGAAAGGTACCCTGGGTGGGCCCGTCCCTCAGGCCCCCTCCTCAGTGCCAGGTCCTGAGGTGAGAGGAGGAGCCCGACCCCAGCGCCCCGTCTTGTTTGTCCCTACAGCGGCTCACCCCTGTGCCCGAGACAACGGCGGCTGCTCCCACATCTGCATCGCCAAGGGTGACGGGACCCCGCGGTGCTCCTGCCCCGTCCACCTCGTGCTCCTGCAGAACCTGCTGACCTGTGGCGGTAGGTGTGACCTCGGCGCGCTCTGTTGGAACTTGGGACAGGGCTCTGAATCTTTACTGCCAGATCACAGGCCTGCGTTCTTATGAACCGCAGCGGCTCCCATTCTGTAAAGTAGAGCTCCTCTTCACTTACGCCCCTCTTCCTAAGGCTGCGCCTTCTCTGCTGTGAGTGTCCCTGAGCGCTGCTTTTCCTGCGTCGGCAGATCTTGATAGGTTGTGTTTTCATTTTTCATCAGGTGATTCAACTACTCTGAAATTTCTCCTGAGACAGTTTCTTCATCCTGTGTGTGATTCAAACCTCCAGAGTTGAGACCTTCCAGCTGTCTCTCTGTTTCTGATTTTGGTTAATCCACTGCGGTCTGAGAGCTCTGTGGGATGTCTGTTCTTCCAGGTTTATCCAGGTGGCTTTGTGGCTCAGCATGTGGTTTATGGTAGTGAATGTTCTGTATGCTCTTGAGAAAAAGGTGGATTCTGCTGTGGGTGGGTGGAAAGTTCCAGAACATCAGTTGGATCTGTTGACTGACAGTGCCGATGAGGCCCCTGCCCCTTCCTTTCTGCCTGCTCACGCTGTCAGCTGCTGCAGGGGTGTTGGGCTCCAGCTCCGACGGGGATCTCTCCATTTCTTCTTGTCGTTCTGTCTGTCCCTCCTGCTACCTTCTGTACTCTTGCTCCCCTGGGGCCCCGTGGTAGTGATGGTGGTGGGGGCTTTAGAATTAGACCTGTGTTCAAATCCTAGCTCTGCAGATTGCCTGCTGGGTGCCCCCAGGCTGGTCACTTGCCTTCTCTGAACTCTACTTCCTCCTCTGTGAAACTGAGGCCACTCACTTGGCAGATTGTCATAGGCTTTCAGTAACAGAGACTTTCCATGGTGCCTGGCACATGGCACAGGGAATGCCAGGTGCTGTGTTGTGGGGTGACTGCAGTCATAAAAGTGACAGTCTTCATTGTCAGCATGATGAGCCCTGACCCCAGGGCTTCCTCTCCAGCTGCCCCTGGTGTCCCCACCCCACCCCCCACCCCGAGTGGCCTTGGACTGTGCCATTTCTGTTCTGCTTCAACCCACCTGGCTCCGCAGCCCGGGCTCAGTACACAGACCCCACTCTTCTCCTCTTGCTGTGCGGGACCACACCTTGGCCTGGGAGCGTCCTCCTGCTTCACCTCGCACCTCAGGGTCCCAAGGCCGTGACCAGGAGCAGGGGGATGCTGGCTGCTCCCCTCCCAAGAAGCCAGGCAGCTTTCCTTCAAGCTCCGGCCCGGGGCTCCTGCAGGGGTCACTCTGCAGCTCCCACTGGTGCCCGAGCTGCCCAGGGAGCAGGGTTGTGGAGGCTCCCATGGACCAGCCCTGGGCCCCTGCGGGATGGGGCGCTGCCCTTGGCCCTCCGTCCAGGACTCAAGGCCCACTTAGAGCCGAGGGATGTCCCCGTGGGAGGGGGCACGCCCTGGGCCCGTCGCCTGGTCAGAGCCGAGGGTCGGTGCTCACTGTGCAGAAGCCTCTCAGCCTTCCGTGGCCATGTCACAGGATACGGCTCCTGTGACATGGCCACAGTGTGGACCCTCAGTGTGGGCCTTGTGACGTGGCCTCCGGCACTGCAGTGTCCCAGCAGTGTCACCACTGCCTGTCTGCCCACTCGGTCAGTCCTGTGGCACCCGTGGCATCTCACAGCTGCTTTGTTGGAGAGAGGAGGAGGCGGAGGCCTCCGTGTCCTCGGGTCTCTCGGCTGCCCAGGGAAGCTGGGATGGCCTTGGCCCGCCTGGACCCTGCCTGTTCTGCCCTCCCTCCGGCCATGGCTGCCTGGACTGTTGGCCGTGGAGGCTGGGCCTCTTCTTCCCCAGGGCCAGTTGAAACCACCCTGGTGGCACAGGCTTTGTGGCAGCTCGCCTGCAGACACCGACCTGGGCTGCTTCCAGACACCATGGGTGCCGGCTCCTGCACCCGGCGTGTCCTTCCTTGGCCCAGCCGAGGGGCGGGAGCCGGGCTTCTCGGTTCCAGGGGCTGGGGTCTTGGCTGGAATCTGAGCCTCCCTCTCACACCCCTGGGCTCCAGGGTTTGGCGTACAAAGCCTGCAGGCCTTCTGGGGCTTGAAGACAGGCGCCTTTCCTGGGTTGGATTTCAGGCGTGTTGGGGCGTCCTCACACCCCACACCAGGCCAGCCCCTTAGTTCTCTGCCAATTTCTGCATAAAAGAGAGGAGTTCTAGAAAACGGGTGTCCCTAAAGCTGCGGAGCTCCCTGGCCTCCTGTGAGGTGGCTGCCTCATCCGCACGGGCCCAGCACAGTGCCACCGACTGGGCTCTGCTGTGCACCTGACCTTGGGATGGGGCGCTGCCCTTGGCCCACCGCCCTGGACTCAAGGCCCACTCAGAGCCAAGGGATGTCCCCGTGGGATGGGGCACTGCCCTGGGCTTGACATGAGCTGGAGATCTTGTTTTAAATTAGGATGTTTAAACTGGACATCACCGTGATGCCCAGGAGAGACGGGGGTGGTGAGACAGGGCCTGGAGCGGCTCGGGTAGAGCGCTCGCCTGGTGCGCGGGCTGGGGTCTCGCCAGCATGCAGGAAGAATCCAGAGCAAGACAGACACAGATGTCATTGCTTACAAATGTCAAGGGGTGCAGGCATGCCTGGGGCCTTGCCACCCTGGAGATCCGTGGGCGTGGGCAGCAGGGGCAGGACCATGGGCTTGTGATACCCTAGTGGCTTTCCCTGGGGAGTCTCGTGGGTGAGTTTGCATGGGTGGGTACAAGCACCGGGTTGTCAGGCCGTGACTGGCACCTGAACCGTCCATGTGGGGTGGGAGGTCAGTAGGGCCAGCCAAGTGGCTGCATATTGCTGTCCCAGAGGGAGGTGGCCACCAGGGAGCTGTCGGAGAGGCCAGTGGCATCTGGCTCTCCCTGCTGAGGGACAGGGAGGAAGAGGAGGAGGCAGAGCTGGAAGTCTGGTCAGGGGGACTGAACCCTGCTTCTAGTGGGAAGTCCAACTGCTTTTAAACGTGGACACAGGCTGCAGAGAATGGCCAGTGTCTGCCATGGTGAGCCCTGAGGTCACCAGTGGGAAGTAGTCCTTGGCCTCCCAGCCCACCTCCCTCCCATGGCCCTGTCCTGGGCAGCCCCCGCTGTGCTCTGTGAGCATCCTGGGCCCTCGCCTTAGCCCACATGTAGCTAGGTGCCTGGGGCGAAGTGATCGGGTCCTCTGTCAGCCCCACCGTGCTGTGGATACTGGCCCTGAAGAGTCCTCAACATGCTTCTCTGGTGTGGGTGCCACCCACCCACTTTGCCCCCTGCCTGCTGATGGACACTCAGGTGCTACTAAGCTGATGTGCACTCCAGTGAAGGCCTCAGGGGCCCTGTGGGGAGACCACTGAGGATGGGGAGGGCCCGGCCCAGCAGACAGGGTTGCCTTCCTGCCTGTTCCCTGCAGTACGGGGCTTGGTGGCTGCTTGGGTCACGGTCCTTCCCCCTGCACAGGGAAGGGATGGCTCTGGCAGCACTGGGTCCTCCCTGGCCTTTGGTCTGGGCTGGGGCAGCAGGCAGGAGATGCTGACTGGAGGGCATGGGGCACCCCCAGGACCTTGGGGACACGGCTGGCGCCGACCTGAGCTGTCTCCTGGTCTCCCGGGCGGACCCTGTGTGACGGTCGTCCCTTCTCCCCTCAGAGCCTCCCACCTGCTCCCCCGACCAGTTTGCGTGTGCCACTGGGGAGATCGACTGCATCCCCGGGGCCTGGCGCTGTGACGGCTTCCCCGAGTGTGACGACCAGAGTGACGAGCTGGGCTGCCCCGTGTGCTCTGCTGCCCAGTTCCCCTGCGCACGGGGCCAGTGTGTGGACCTGCGTCTGCGGTGTGACGGCGAGGCCGACTGCCAGGACCGCTCCGACGAGGCCCACTGTGACGGTGAGGCCCACCGCCCAGCCCTCTTCCACGCGGTCCAGGCTCTGCCTGGCCTCCCCTGAGTGACACTCTGTCAGACCTTTCCCTGGAGGGAAGCCGCAGGGCTTGGGAGGGATGAGTTAGTTTCAGGGCCGAGGTGGGAAACGCTGTCCCACCGAGCAGTTGACTTGAAGGCAGATAGGACTCCATCTCGACTCCTGCATTTGGTCAAGAGTTTTGCAGAAACCCAATGTGAACCTAGTAGCTGGCTGGAGACGTCCGTGCCTCACGACCCGGGATGCCCTACCCTGAGAGGCAGGGCTGTGCCCCACCGAGCAGTGCAAGGGGTCACACTCAACCACCGCGATGGAGTCTAGCACCAGAGAGGTGCTGAGGCCTCCTGGGCCCACTCTGACCATCAGGGCCTTCCTTTAGATCTCAGTGGTGAAACAGACCTCTTTTCTACCTGCTCTGATAAGTTTCCCTCTGATGAGACTCTTGCTTGTTTGGTCGCCTGGCGTCCCTGTCCAGCCTTGGTCCCAGGGCTGCCATGGGCTGTTAATATGGTCTTTTGATGCTCCCTCACCCCCACAGACCACTGGGTCCTGTTCTTAACAGCTCACACACTGGCCTTGATCTCCACCCTCATGCGGGATGAGCAGGTGTTTTGTAGAAGACGAGGTTCCAGACCAATCTCCACAGATGTTTCTGTAAAGCCACAACTAATTCTTTGCAGCTCATTGATTCTTGAGAGTTGGGGGCAGCTATAGATCGGGGTTAGCACCCTGGGCAAATTCAGCTGCAAGCCCAGCGTCTCTGGCACCAGCCCTGCCCACAGGTCTGTGTCCGTGTTGGCGGCTCTTGCGCTGAAACGGAGAGCCAGGATTTGGTGACGGAGCCTGTGGTGCCTGGCATGAGTTTCACCATCATCCACCACAGAAGCCGCGTGCCAGCCCTGTTGCCCCCCTGGCCTGGCAGTAGTGTGGCTGAGACTTCAGAGGCTGCAGAAGCCCTGCTGGGGAAGCCCCGCCCCCTGCCTCCTCCTGCAGGCCCTGGCTCTGCGGCTTCCCAGGCTTCCTCCCTGCCCAGTTACCAGCATGCCATCCGTCCAGGGGCAGCACAGGGCTCCCTCGCCTTTGGTTCTCAGGGTGCAGGGCCGGTGGGGAGCTCAGGAGGTTTGCTGGGGTAGTCAGAGCCTAGAAACTGCCTTCTTTAGGGTGCCATGGACCCTCCAGGTCAGCATTTGGGGAAGGTGAAGGGCTGTGGCCTGAGTCCCCGGAGCGCTGGTGGGGGAGGGCAGCCGTGGGGCTGCTGTGCCTTCCTGGAGTGCTGCCCAGTGCTGCGGGCACCCTGAACCCCTCACCTCTCTGGGGGTGAGGCTCCTCCTGTGGTCCCTCTGGCTGCCACTTCCCAGGGGGACCGTGGGCAGGGCTGGTGGTCCTTACTCTGTGCAGGCCTGACCCACGTAGATGCAGGCAGATGCCTCCTGCGGGTGGAGGGTGTATGGGGGCCCTGTCCTGCCCGTCTCCCCATTGGCATCACACAGGCCTTGGGCAGGTCTGGTGCTGGAGAGGGTTCTGTTGGAGGGCTCTGTGCCTGGAACCCAGGCTGCTGTGGGTGGCCTGGGCAGAGGACCGGGCTCTGGTTCCCTCCTGCCTCTCTGAGCACAGGACCCTCTTTGCAGCCATCTGCCTGCCCAACCAGTTCCGGTGTGCCAGCGGCCAGTGTGTCCTCATCAAGCAGCAGTGTGACTCCTTCCCCGACTGCATGGACGGCTCCGATGAGCTCATGTGCGGTGAGCTGGCTCCTGCAGTGGGCAGCGGGCTGTGCCTTCAGGGCGCACTCAGGGTGTGCGGGGGCCCAAGGTGCCTGGGAGGCTGGGTGTGCTTGGCCCTGTGGGGACACAGAGCTTCCTGTGGTGGGGACTGAGTTCTAGCAGGGGCAGAGGCACGGAGGTAGGGCCCACCACAGTGTGTGTACCTGAAGGCTCAGCCCCATCGAGCTCCTGCCGTGGGGAACTTGCTGGGCAGCGTCTCTCCTGCTGCAGGATCGCCTGAGGCTGCCAGGAGCACACATCACGTGCCCACATGCACGTCACACGTGCCCCTCCAGGGACCTGGCTTGTGTAGTCAGGGAGGCGGACTAGAGTGTGGGTGGCCAGCACAGTCAGGGAAGGCTTCCCAGAGGCGGTGGCTCTCAAATGGCTGCCTGATTCAGACAGGAAGGAGCTGGCATTCCAGACAGGAAGGGGGATGTGTCACATGACCACTCCTGTGCAGCAGAGCTGGGCTGAGAGCTAGGGGCGAGGGGCGCAGGAGGGTCCCCAAGGACTCGCTGAGCTCTCCGGAGCCTTCATGCCAACCCCCTTCAGGCATCTCAGACAACATCTTTTTTTTTTTTAAGTTGTAGATAGATACGACACCTTTATTTATTTATTTTTATGTGGTGCTGAGGATGGAACCCAGGGCCTCACACGTGCTAGGCCAGTGCTCTGCCACTGAGCCACAGCCCAGCTCTTGAACATCATCTTGAGAGAGTGGCCTGGGCCGGTGGCGGAGTTGGGGGCTGTCCTCTCCCTCTGCCGGGCAGGTGTCTGGTCTGGGGAGCCTGGGCCTGGGCCTCCAGCACACTGTGGGCCCTTGTGTGGAGAGTGACAGCCATGGGAAGTCCTGGCCTCCGGGGCTTTGGGTTGCTCTCCTGCAGCTGACTGCCTGGGGACCTCCGGGTCAGCCTGCGGGAAGGCGTACCTGCTCTTGCCAGCTGAGTCTGGGGGCTGGACTTGCCGTCCATGTTCCTTGCCACAGCCGCAGGGGCTGCCCCTCACAGCCAGCTCTGGAGGCCTCCAGGCCAGTCTGTCCCATGTGACACATGGGCACCCAGGAGCACTCACTTCCAGCTACCACCAAGGCCCCTGAGCAAAGGCGTGTCAGTAGTTAAGGGGCCGGGGGAGGGCAGGGTCACCAGGCGGGCCAAGGACCTGTGGGCAGGGGTCCTGGGTAAGAATGATCCAGCCTCACTTCTCCCATCCGTCTGTGGGTCCTGCAGCCTGGGAACCTGCAGGAGGGCCATCTCTTTGGGATTAATGTTGACCATATTTTTCTGTCTGTCCTCTGGCAGAAATCACCAAGCCACCCTCAGATGACACCCCAGCCCACAGCAGCGCCATCGGACCTGTCATCGGCATCATCCTGTCCCTCTTCGTCATGGGCGGGGTCTATTTTGTTTGCCAGCGCGTGGTGTGCCAGCGCTATGCAGGGGCCAGTGGGCCCTTTCCGCATGAGTATGTCAGCGGGACCCCCCACGTGCCTCTCAATTTCATAGCTCCTGGTGGCTCGCAGCATGGTCCCTTCACGGGTAAGGAACCAAGGCAGGCAAGGGCCCCGCAGAGGAGGGTGTGCTGTCTGGGCTGCTCGTGGGGGTGCGGGGGGGATGGACGAGGCCGCGGCTCCTGCAGCGCCTCCTGGGCGTGCCAGGCTGCCTGGCCTGTGCTTGGACTGGCCCCTCTTGGCCCGGAGCCCGTGTGGCTGCAGCCTCTCCTTTGGCCTTGGTGGTGTGGGTATGCTCCTTGGGCTTCACCTGTAGCATTACTATGGGATGTTTCCTAGTTGTCCCTGAGCCCTTACATCCCCTAGAAATGGACCTGGCGCAGCAGGGCTCTCTAGAGCCTGAGGATTCTCTCCCCCCAGTGGCTCTGTTCTGGGCACAGATCGGATGGTGGCCGAGCAGTTGGGATGGGCACCCTCCTGGTCATCAGGAAAGCAGATTGTGCTGTAGATGCCCAGGGGCCACATTGCTGGGCTAAAGCCTGCTGGTTCCCATCATATTGGGGGGTTGTGTGTCCCAGAACGAGGGGTCAGTCATGCAGTACACTTTGGGGTACCCAAGAGGGCTAACCTGTAGCTCCAGGACCACCGTAGGGTTGCTCAGGGCCTGCCCAGCCTGGGGTCCCTCTCTCTTGTCCTGTTCCACCCCCAAGCCAGCTTCACTGGACGCTGATGTCCCGGTGCAGGTGTGCCCGATTCTTCCTGGGGGTGAGGTTGCGGGGGCTTCCCTGCCTCTTCAGCAATCCGCAGAGAGGCCTGTTGTCTGGGCCTGGAGTGCTGTATGCTCAGCCCTGGGGGGTTCCCTTCTGAAGGCCCCTCCCCATTCACAGAGGAGGTTGGACAGCGGGCGCTGCCAGGAGCCGGAGAAGTTTGTGTGCCAGGACTTCCCGCGTGAATCTGAGTCTCCTAGTAGCAGGCAGGGCCTGTGTCTGGGGTGTGCCCGGCCAGCTCCCCACCCTGCCCCTCTTGTCCCCTGCCCACAGGCATCTCGTGCAGCAAGTCCATGATGAGCTCCGTGAGCCTGATGGGGGGCCGGAGCGGCCCTCCCCTCTATGATCGGAACCATGTCACTGGCGCCTCGTCCAGCAGCTCGTCCAGCACGAAGGCCACTCTGTACCCACCGGTGAGAGGGCAGGCGGGGCCAAGGAGGGTGGTGGGCAGCTGGCCAGCTGGGGCCTCCACCTTCAGCGATGGCCCAGGCTTGCTGGGACCTGGGCGACTCCAGAGCTGTGACTGTTCGTGTCTGGTCAGCCGAGGGCGTGGTTTCCCCTGCTACCCCTTTTGGGTTTTTCTTGAATAACATTGTTTTCTGTTTGGAGAAGGGAAGTCCTTGTTCTTTGTGGATAGACTGGAAACTGCGTGGAACCACAGAGCCAAGTCCCGGCCCTACTCCCACCTCCTGGGGTACTCACGTCCTTTTGGGGTCCTGGTGTCCTTGTGGGGGTCTTGCTCTGAGGAACTGTGCCTTCTGTGCTGCCCTGCTGTGCCTCTCTGCAGCAGGTCCTCCAGACCTGTGTCCTGCGAGGACACCTGAGATTCACACCCTGCACCTTGCTGGGTTGTTTCCTGAAGAACAGACAAATGTATGGGGTGATCTTTGTGGCTATCGTATTCCCTGGAGCTTTTGGCAGTCCCAGCAGGTTGAGGGTCCAGCCCCAGCCAGTAGCAGCCTCCAGGAATGACTGTGAAGAGTGCAGCACTAGTGGGCCATACCTGTCACCCCAGTGGCTTGGGAGGGTGAGGCAGAAGGATCACAAGTTCAAAGCCAGCCTCAGGAACTTAGTGAGGCTCTAAGCAACTTAGTAAGACCTTGTCTTAAAATAAAAAGGGCTGGGGATGTGGCTTAGTGGTTGAGAAGCCCTGGATTCAATCCTCAGTAAAGGGCCAACTCTGCTGCTTTCTGCGAGGGACCCTCCGCGGGTCTCACTGCGGGGGCCCTGCTCCTGAGAGCACAGCCTGGTGCCCAGGTGAGCTTGCTACATGGGTGTGCATCTGTGCACAGTCAGCCCCAACCTGTGTGTGGGCTGCCTCCCAAGGGCCCCGGCCCACACCTGGGACCACGGAGAGGCCATTCCCACGTACACTCCTTGTGAGTCTCGGACAGAGGTGGAATTTCATTTACTTATTTTTTGGCATGGGGGATTGAGCTCAGGGTCACTCTGCCACTGAGATTGTCCCCAGCCCTTTTTATTTTGAGACAGGGTTTCACTAAAGTGTCCAGGCTGGCCTTGAATTTGTGATCCTTTTGCCTCAGCCTCCAGAATAGCTGGGATGACAGGCGTAATTATACCTTAGACACAGTAAGAGATTAACAGTAGCAAATAATAAACCGCAACAGTTACGTCAGCAGACTGACATAAGCTATGTGAATGTGGCCTCTCCTTTGAGAAAATCAAGAAAAATATTAATATTTCCATTGACCGACCGCGGGCTTCTGGAACCACAGGAGGCAGATCCATAGCAGGGGGCGGGCCTCCTGGCACACCAGGGCTCTGGCTCTGTGTGCCCTTGCAGGCTCTTGATTCCTCCCAAAGCCAGCTCTTCTGCCGCTGTGCTCTTTTCTAAGGTAAATACAGTCCTATCTGGGTCCCCCCAGTGAGCCCTACTTTGCCAGGACTGGCACCCCCTGCTTCTGGTGTCCCTTGCTCCTGGGTGTCTCTCCCACTGGGTGTGGTCCAGTTCTTATCAACTGTGATAAGAGTGACAGGCCTTGGGAGGAGAGGGCGGAGGAGGGTGGTATCTCAGGGCGGGAACTATCTTCTGAAGCTCCGAGGCCTGGCGATTTTTAGGGACAAGGGAAGGCCAAGAGCAGCCTGAAGTTTAGAATAGCCCATTCCTCTGGGCTCTTGTTGCTGCCACCTCTCAAGGACCCATGTTACCATCTAAAGGCTCTAGGATCCTGCCTGAGGCCAGGCCAACTGCCGGAAGCAGCTCCCTTACCCCACATGCCTCATGGTGCTTGGGAGGCTGCAGTTGCCCTTCACCGGCTCTGCTGGGTAGCACAGGGCCCTGAGCAGCTGGCTATTTCACAGCTACACGCAATCGTCGCTATGGTTGAGTTTAGAACATTTTCATCACCCCCAAAGAAACTGTGTGGAGCCAACTATTTTCAAATTAACAGCTTATTTTGCATCAGTCCATGGTACACAATTCAAAAGGTACAGAAAACTAGATGTGATGGCACATGCCTAAAATAACCCCAGTGGCTCAGGAGGCTGAGGCAGGAGGATCTGTGAGTTCAAAGCCAGACTCAGCAACTTAGTGAGGTCCTTAGCCCCCCAGTGAGACCTTGTCTCTAAATAATATACAAAATAGGGCCAGGATTATGGCTCAGTGGTGAAGTGCGCCTGAGTTCAGTCCCCTGTCAAGGAGAGTGTGAGACACAGGGCTGCCCCAAGCCAGGCATGGCCCTGGAGGTGCATCCTGTGGTGGGTCCTTTTGGTGTCCTCCTGAGGTAATCTGTAGGTAGGCAAGGCCCAGACTTTATTTTCCCTGCAAAGTGGGTGCGTTGGTTTCTTTTCTTTTTTTTACTTTTTATTTTGTGATCCTTGAAGATTTATGTGCAGTTGCAGGGAGTAATTCAGAGCCGCCTACCCTCTGCCCAGCTTCCCCAGCAGTGATGTCTTGTGTAACTACAGGATAGTGTCCTAAACAGGACCCCAACACCACCCTCTGATCTTACTCGGCTTTCACCAATGTTCCATATGCACTTTGGAAAACCCAACAGGTTGTGCTCTGAGCCTGCCTGTTGCTACCAGCAGTGTCCACTGAGCTTCTTGGAGGCCCAGCCATGGTGTGCCCCGTACGTGGCTCCATGTTATCCCCTTAACCCCCGGAATGCTGTTGGAATCCTCATGTGAGGAGGCCGAGGAGCTCAGTACTCTAGCCTGGTGGGCCCTTGGCAGGGGGAATCTGCCAGCCTGCCTGATTCCCTGTCACCCCCGACTCTGCTCTCCTGCACCCGAAGCTGCTGTCACAGGCAGGGCTGTCTTGTTCTCTGGGCCCAAATCCTGACAGGTGGCAGGCCCCTCCCATAGAGACCAATTGAACATTCTTGCTAAGCAGCCTCCATGGGACAGTCCCTCTTCCTGCCAGCAGAGGGCCACACCAGCCAGATTGGCCTTTGCAAACTCACCGTCCTGCAGTCTGTTGCAGGGTGCAGTGGTGTCTTGTTGAAATCTTGTATTTCTTTTTTTTTTTTTTTTTTGGGGGGGGGTCCAAACTTATAAATTTTGTGTTTATTATTAACAAAGTTATGACGTCCCTTTGCACATTCTGCTTTAATCACACCCTGGGGATGGGCTGTCTGTGGAACTCCATGCAGTCCTGCCGGTTGTGGCAGCGATAAGGAACATGATTAAAGAGAGTCCGCAGGGCTGGGGTCGTGGCTTAGGGCAGAGCGCTTGCCTTGCACATGTGAGGCCCTGGGCTCGATCATCAGCACCACATACAAATGAATAAACAAAATAAAAATGTTGTGTCCATGTGTGGAACTAAAAATGTCTGCAGAAGGCAAGGGCCTGGGGCTGGGAGGGGAAGGAAACAGGTTCGGGCTCCCTTGGTGCAGGGAAGTCTTGAATCTCTTTCCTCAGAAATGACTTCCGACATCTTTCGTGTTTTAAGAAGCTGCAGTTTTATTCCCTCGGCAGAGTCTGTCCGTGTCCTGATAATGGGCCGCGGGTGTCGGCAGGTGTAGGTTGGAGAGGTCTCCGGGGGCCCGGGCTCTGCCCTGCGCTCGGCCTTCCTGTCCTCCTGACGTGGTCTTCTGTCCTGCGGGCGCATTAGCCGGGCCCAGGGAGGCGGGTCCTGTGTTCTTCCTGTGCTGCTGGCCTTGTGAGTGGGGGTGGACACAGGGAACAGGCAGGTGGGAGTCGCACAGATGGGCTGGGGGTCCCCTGGGAAGAGCCTGTCGACGGCCACCTCAGCGCTGGAAAGCCATCTCAACAACTCCTCACCCCGACCTGGTTCCTGGGGCAGGCAGCACTTAAACCCAGCCCAGGAGGACGCTGGGTAGAAACTCGTGTGCTGGGAGGCAGGTGTGCCTGGAAACGGACCCTCGGGCCTGGAGCCTGGACGCTGCAGGAGGTCCTTCTGCTCCCCTCCTGGCTTCTGCAGGGAAGTCCCCGCCTGACCCCATCCCCCAGTGTCGTGCCCTCCCCACTTCAGGGCGGTTTCCAGAATCCCCAGGCCGGCTCTTTGGGCTGAAGAAGACCCACCCTAGATAGGGAGCAGGGCCTGGGTGCTCCCTGCAGGGACTCGCCACCACTGGAACAGCCTGTGAAGCAGGTCATGGCCCCTTTTGAGATGGGGAACTGAGGTGGAGAGGCGTGGCCCCGGCCAGGTGGCATCTGAGGCTGGGAAGTGGTGACGGGATTCTTGCGTTGTCATGCAGCTCTGGGGATGGGTGGTCGGATGTGCTGGCAGAGACATCTGCTGCTATTGGGGTCAGGGCCAAAGAGCGACCAGCTCGGGAACTGGGGTTCCTCGTTCAGGTCTCGTGTGTGTGTGTGTGTTCGCAGCTGAGTGTCTGGGCCCTGGCCCGGGCGCCTGGTGGTCAGCAGGGCTAGCGGGAAGGGGGAGGGTCCCGGGCTGGAGACACACTCGCTCTCCATGCCTCGACTGCCACCACCTCAGGGCAGTGGCTGTTGTCTCCCCTCTGCTTTTTAAGTCCCCCCAGCTCTGACCAGAGCCCAAGAGAACAGGGGATCCCAGGAAACACAGGGCCCAGGACAGAGCCCTTCGCCATGAAGCAAGGACCCACTCTGGCAAGGCCAGGGGTAACCTATTGGTTCTCCTCAGATCCTGAACCCGCCTCCGTCGCCTGCCACGGACCCCTCGCTGTGCAACATGGACATGTTCTACTCCTCAAACATTCCGGCCACTGCCAGGCCATACAGGTGGGCGTCCTCTGCCAGCCCCGTCTCATAGTAAGAGTCATGTTGGGCCCAGCCCAGCTGCCCTGGCTCTCCTGGCTACCCCAGGCTGCCTCCCAACATGAGCCCGGCGGCCTGCCTGTTCAGTTCAGAAACTAGTGGCCCTGGACGGGTTTCCAGCACTCCAGGGGGAACTCAGTAAGCCAGGACAGGGTCCAGGAGTGGTGGGCTTGAGGGTGCCACCAGGGGTGTTCCACCCCACCTGCCGTCACTGCAGGGTGGCCAATGCACAGGGGTCCAGGATTTGGATTCTGGGGTCTGACTGAACCTGGTTACGGGACCCTGACCATGATGCCACCTCCTGGTGTCCCCATCCTTTGAAGGACAAGTACATGTGTGCAAGCAGGTCGCGTGTCCCTGGCAGGGGCCTGTAGCACGGACCTCTGTTAGAAGGACCCTTGCTCCTTATGCCTGTCCACCTGGGACAGGCTCAGGTGGACCCTGACCCCCAAGCTGCCTACTGAAGGTTGTAGGCCACCCCTCTGGGTGCAGAGGAGCCACTGAGAGTGGCAAGAGGATGTGGGTCTCAGCTGCTGTCTGCAGAGTCCAGTCAGAGCCTGTGTAGAAAGGGGTAAGCCCTGACCTTTAACCCTGTGGTTACGGCCAACAGGGCCCATCCTCCTGGACACCCGGCCTCACCCCTAGAGGAGCCACCTGTTAGGGCAGGTGGGATGGGCCCAGGCCAGTGTAGAGACCAGGGCTCTGGCAACCTCTGGCCCTGTGTCCTCAATGTCCTGGTCCTGGAACAGCAGGGCCTTCTGAGGTTCCACTGCCTGCCATCTAGTGGCCATTTCTGGGAACTCAGGGACTGGAAAGGCTTCCTGGCAGGGCTAGGAGGCCCAGGAACCGCAGCCTTGGCAAAGGCCCCCTTCCATTTCTGCCTGCTCTCTACTGGGTCATCTCTGTCCTCAAGAACCTGCAGCGCCCCCTGGTGCTGAGCATCCAGTCTCCACTGCCGGCCCAGGACTGTCACCGTCACAGCAGCCCCTGTTATTGTGCCCAGAGAAGTCATACTACAGCAGACCAGCCAGTCCCCAGTCTCCTGTCCCACCCTTGCCTTTGCTCTGGACCTCACCTCTAGGACATCTGCCACTGTCTGCCTTGGCAGCATTTGGGTCCCATGAGGTGTGTGGTCCAGCCACTGGGAGCCTCAGCCGGACTGGGCTCTCAAACAGCCATGACCCTGCCCTGCACTCAGGCCAGGTGGCCTGATGCAGGGTTCCTTGTTGCAGGCAGCCTCTAGAAGGCCAGGGGACATCTCCAGGGTTGGACTGCTTTAACCCAAGATGCACCGTTCCAGGCCACTGGTCTCTACCAGTGACCACAGTGAGGTCATGGCCAGCAGTGGTGAAGTGCTTGTGCTTGTTGGGCACTGCTTCTAGCATTTTCCATGCAATCTCACTTAATCCTCACAAGCTGCTTAAGAAATAGGGCTGTTTTTCTCTCTCTCTCTCTGACACACACACACACACACACACTCTCTCTCTCTCTCTCTCTCTCTCTCTCTCTTTATCTCTCTCTCTCTCTCTCTCTGTTGATCAGTGAGAAACTGAAGAGAGGTTGAGTTCCCGCCCCAGCTCAGCCTGGCGGGCTCTGCGGCCTGCCTGACTGCCTTCCCTGTTTAAGGCAGCCCTGCCTGGGCCTGGTTCCTGGTTCCTTCCCTGGGCTGGACTGTGGGTAGGTTGGAGAGGGTGGGAGACGTGCCCAGGCCACACAGCTGGGCTGGATCCTGAGTCAGGCCTGCCTCTTCCAACACTTGCGAACAGATAAGCCACACCAGGGCCCTGTACACGAGCCTCCTCCTCTCTGTCTGCTTTAGGCCCTACATCATTCGAGGCATGGCGCCCCCAGCGACACCCTGCAGCACGGACGTGTGTGACAGCGACTACAGCACCAGCCGCTGGAAGGCCAGCAAGTACTACCTGGATTTGAACTCGGACTCAGACCCCTACCCGCCCCCACCCACGCCCCACAGCCAGTACCTGTCGGCGGAGGACAGCTGCCCTCCCTCGCCCGTCACCGAGCGGAGTTACTGCCACCTCTTCCCGCCCCCTCCGTCCCCCTGCACGGACTCATCCTGACCTCGGCTGGCCCACCCCAGCCTCTCTGTGCCCCTGTAAATATTTTTAAATATGAACAAAGAAAAAATATATTTTATGATTTAAAAAATAAATATAATTGGGATTTTAAAACATGAGAAATGTGAACAGTGATGGGGGTGGGCAGGGCTGGGGAAACTTTGTACAGTGGAGAAAATATTTATAAACTTAACTTTTTTTTTAATGTAACTGCCATTCTTTTGTGCCCTGTGTGTTTTGAGTTGTGTCTCCCTGGAGCAAACCCTGACCTATGGACGGCCCTTGTGCTTGCCTTCCTGTGTATGGGTGTCCCACTGTCAGGTCCCCAAGGGAAGGTTGGAGGCCTTAGGCAAAGACTGGAGGCGCCTGGCCACAGGCGGAGCTGGCTCCGTGGACTGGTCTGTGGTCCGGAAGCCTGATCTGCTCTGCTTTTGCTGTCCTCGGTTTTCTTTCCTGCGGTGCTGGGGATGGAACCCAGGACTCCACACGCGCTAGCCTAGTGCCCTGGGCTACATACCTTGCCATTTTTGAGACAGGGTTTTACTGGGGTGCCCAGGCTAGCCTTGAACTCCTCTCGCCTCAGCCTCTGAGTACCTTGATTATAGGTGTATGCCACTGTGCCAGGGCTACATTTCCATTTTGCACAGGGACTTTGGGCTGTATGCTGCCCATGCTAGCTACCCTCTGACTTCTTGTGAGCTGGCCCAGGGCTGCTCACTGTGATGGGGTGCCCCTACTGACCCCCCGCCCCTGTGGATCCCACTAGACGGGAACTTCCAGCTTTACCCTGTGTGAGGTGGGAGCCCCTGTTCCCAGAGGCAGTCAGCAAAGAAAGTCTGAGGTCTGTGTGTGCCCATCTGGCTGGTGCTAGAGGAAACGGGGTGAGGTTCAGTCCCTGCCCCTGGGAAGTCCCCAGTCTATAGAGGGAGGTGGAGAAATAATCTAGTTCCACTGAGTGAGGTGAGGAGGCTGTTCCGGTGCTCAAGGGCCAGCAGGAACAACCTACTCTGGAGATGAGGGAGGGAGTGACCTCAACCAGAACACCCAGGAGGTCAGGAAAGGACCATACCTAGTGCTGGGTACAGCTCCACTGAAAAGCCCAGTCACCAGGATCTGGGAGAGGGGCCCAGTGAGTCCCCTAGTTCTCCAACAGGAGCCTGAACTTGAACTCTCAACCTATGCCCAGGGGGCTCGACGTGCAGATGAAGCGACACTGCCAAGTGAGGGGAGGTGTGAGCAGGACCAGCTGCAGCTTGGCCTCCATGATGAGGACTCCTAGGCACACTGCGGGTGTGGGGTGGCTGCCCCTCCAGGGGAGAGGCTGGGCAACAGCAGAGCAACGAGCCTGCCAGCTCCTGACTTCCTGGGACAGACCTTTGGTGAGTTGTTCCCTGCCCCCAGTTACCAGGAGTCCCCTGAGGCGATGGTTATCCTGCAGTAATAGGCAGGGTGACCTGATGGTGCAGCCTCTGAGTCAGAGCTGGGCCTGGAGGGTGGGGACCCACACCCAAGGTCCCTTTGCAGATTGGAGAGGTTGGATCTGCCTGGGGCCTGCTGCACCTGTGCCTGGCTTCCTCCTCTCAGAGGGGTTGGGTGAGACAGCCTGCGCCTCCCTCCCCAGTGGAGGCTGGTAGCAGCTCCTTGGTAAAGCCAGGCTGTGACCTGTTAAAACTCAGCTGATGGACTGGCAGAGCCAAAGGGGTACCAGAGTTCCTAGGTCTAAGTCCAGTCTCCTGCCACATGCCAGTGGCCTGCAGGATTCAGGCCCCTAAACATCAGGACTGCTGGTCTTCTAGGGTGGGCCAGGTGCCCTGAGGTGCTCATTGAGGCCTAAGTTCCAACCTGAACAGCCCAGCAGAGGTGTCTGCTGACTCAGCAGCAGGGGACTGCTTCATGGGGTCTCCTAGAAGCACTCTGGGTTTTTTCTGCCCGCCAGCTCGGCTGAAAGCCTGCCAGGGAGGAGCAGCCCGAGCTGCGGACTCCTGGCCACCTGCATGGGCTGAAGGTTGAGTCACGCTGCAGCCCTCTCTGCCCTCCCCTGGCACTGGGTGGTTACCCCATACCCCCAACAGACCCGCTGCATGGCTAGGGGTGCCTTCTGTGGCCAGAGGCTGTCCATTCCTTTCCTACCCGTGTAGTCAGCTGGGGGAGGGAAGGAACTGTCCGCTCACTGCCTGCCATGTCAATCTGTCAGCCTTCGGCAGGCACTTCCTGCAGGCAGAGTCCTGCACCTGAGCTCTGACCTGCTGGGAGGCCTAGATTAGCAGGTGAGGTCCCTCCTTGACAGCCCTCAGCCCCAGTGACAGGGCAGTCTGCAAAGCTGTCAGGACAGCACAGAGAAAGACACCCTGGAGCCCCGGGGACGTGGTGTTCAGAGGATGGCCGACAGGGCTTCCCGAGATGTGTCTTAAATGAGGGGCGAAGTTAACTGGGCTTATTTACCTTCAAGGCAGCTAGCGAGCTAGATGGTGTCCCCTATCCATAGTTGAGGGAACACAGGCTTGGGAAACCAGAAGCAAAGCTAGGATTATTCTCATTCATTCTCTGAATTGTTCCTTTATCCAGTAAACATTACTAACTGCTACTCAATGTGGCCATCTGGCCTCCTCCCTCCCTCCCTCCACTCACCCCTGCAGTGACAGCCACCGCTCCCCAAGTCCCCATCACCCCTCCCTGGCCCTGTGGGATCTCCCTTGTGTCATCAGCTCCTTTCCAGTCAACCTGTCAGAGTGGACCATCTGCTCAGCTCAGCCCCCTCCAGCCCTCTCCCCAGGAGCGGTGGGGGCTCCCTGCCCGCCCTGCTTCTGCCCCTGGGCCACAAGGAGGCAGGGGATAGAATCCTCACGGCCAGGGCTTGGGCACTTCAACGGCCAAGCAGGTCACCTGTCTGGGAGCCGGGCTTGGGTACCACTCAGGCTCCTCCTCAGGGGTACTCAGTCGGCTCTTCTCGGCCTTGGACTGAACCACACCTCAGAGACCCACCCTGAAGCCCCCCGCGGGCTCCTCTCTGGTGCTCTCCCAAGTCCCAAGCCTCTGCCTCTCTCCACCCGATGTCCTCTTCTCTTTCTTCCTGCAGAAGCATGCTGCTGGCAGCCAGGAAGACACCCAGAATTCCCCTTGCTCCCAACACTGGGCTCTCAGCGATCCTTTGTGGGGAGGAAGGTGCCTCCCCCTAGCCCAGGCTGAACTTGTTGCACTGACAAGAAACAAAGAGAAACAGAGGGCTTCAATTCCCATGCCAAAGTGGGTCCACCCCTCAGCGGGCTTGGCTCCCCTCCAGCCTCAGCAGCCCTTGACCTAACCCAGCACCAGGCTGGACGGCAGCTCCTGGACACTGCCCAAGCCCTTCGGGAGCATGTCCTCTGCTAGGAGGCCCCACTCCAGCTGGCGGATCTGTGCCAGTCCAGGGGCGACTGTGCCCTGGCAACAGAACAAAAGGGAAGACAAGGTAGTATCTTTTTCTTCAAATTAAACTTCCTCAATTTAAAGTCTTTATTCAGAGCTCATCTTTCCTGAGTGTATGTATGTCTGAGTTAAAATGTCCTTTTATGAAATCATGGGATTTTTTAGTTTGTTTTAAAATTATTACTTGCTAGGGGCTGGGGCAGGACTTCTGTGGTAGAGCGCTTGCCTAGTGTGTGTGAGGCACTGGATTCAATCCTCAGCACCACATAAGAATAAATAAATAATAAATGACAGAATACCACCATTTAAGAAAATGATTACTTGATAGAATTAAAATAGGGCAGTTCTGTGTCCCTCCACAGTTTTAGAGGTAGTTTCATCTACTGGGTACAAGGGTATCACACTCTTCTCTCTACTGAGTATGTTTGAAAATATCAAGAACGTGTACTTTTTAAAAAGTGGGGATGGACTGAAACGTTAAACACTAAAAATTAAGCTAAAAAAGGATCGGGAGGGAAAGGGAGAGGGTGGTGACCCATATACTCCACAACTTTTAGGGTGTACAGGTTGATCTGTGTGAATGCAAAGCATTCCCTTGCTCCAGGCCTGTCTGTGGCTCCCCATTAGCCACAGGAGAAGGGCTGACATCAGATACTCCCCCAGGAAGCCCTCCCTGACTGCACTCCTTCCAGCTAGGTTAGGAATGCTCCATAATTGGTGAGTACGGGGTCACTTACCATGAGTGAGGTGTGTCATCTCATTTAATTACAGGGCACACATCTTTTTTTTTTTTTTTTTTTTTTTAAGAAAGAGTGAGAGAGAGGGAGAGAGTGGGAGAGAGAGAGAGAATTTTAATATTTATTTTTTAGTATTTGGTGGACACAACATCTTTGTTTATATGTGGTGCTGAGGATCGAACCCGGGCTGCACGCACACTAGGCGAGCGCGCTACCGCTTGAGCCACATCCCCAGCCCCAAGGGCACACATCTTTGTGACCCAGCTGAGTCTGGAATGGAAGGAGCTTGAAGCAGACACTGGCAGATCCTCTGCGGATGGAATGAGTGAAATGGACGCAGGAGTCCCTCAATGGACAGCACAGATAGCAGATTCCAGCCCAGCTGCCCCTCCTACCCTGGGGCCAGCCATCCTCTTAGGGAGCAACTGTGGCCTGGGGCTCCCTGTAGCCTGTCTCAACTCTTTTGTGTATGTGCGGTGTTGGGGTTCAAACCTAGGGCCTCGTGCATGCTAGGAAAACACTACCACTGAACTACACCCTCAACCTTGTCTGATGTTTTAATTTTTTGGTACTGGGGATTGAATCCAGGGGCACTTAACCTTTGAGTTACATCCCTAGCCTTTATAATATTTGAGACAAGTTCTCCCTAACTTGCTTAAGGCTTTACTAAGTTGCTGAGGCTGGCTTTGAAAAACTTGGGATCCTCCTCAGCCTCCTGAGTCACTGGGATCACAGGTGATACCTGATATTCTTGCTTGACTCTATCGTTTCTAAAGTATAGGCAGAACTTCTTCTGCCCAGGGGCCCTCCCTGGCTCCCACTGCCTGGGCCTAACCCCAAGGTTTCTTTGTTTGACTTGCAAGACCTCTGTAAATCCCTCCCGACCTGCTTCCTGTTCTCTTTCCTCAGACCTGTGGTCACCCTGACCTTGTCCTCCACCAAATGCACTGTACCACCTGCTTTCCCTGGCATGCCCACTCCCACCCAGGTCATCTGCCTGTATGTCCCCCTCCCTAACTGCATCAACTTGCCTCAGTTTTGACTGTTTCTTACTAGCAAAGTGATCTTGAATAAAGCCTCTAGTCTCTCTGAGCAGTAGCACTGATGTGAACAATATCTGTCCTTGTTTGCTGCCTCCCTAGATACCCAGTATCACTCAGGGCATGGACCCCAGTAGGTATTATCACCTGCACTGAACAGAGAAGACCAGGAGAATCAGAGAGGTTATATCACCTAGCCAAGGTCACCTGGCCAACACGGCTGCCCCTGGTGTCTGAATGCTTTATGGGCCTCCATTAACTGTATTGTAAAATGGGGATAATACTGTTTGGAGCTCCCCTAATGAACTCTTTCTAGATAAGCGGAGTTTGTGGCTGGAGGCAGACTAAGAGTGGATTGGTGAGGGTGGGGCATGTCAGCAGTCCCTAGGCCCTGGGATTGTTCCAACCCAAGCTGGGCAGTTCCCCTGCCACTTGATGTTAGAGCTCAGAAAGCCTGAGGCAGTGAGGTGGAAGGAGCCCAGGCCAGCTGGGGCTTGTGGACAGGGGCGAGGGTGCGGAGAGATGCTGAACTTGGTAAAGGCAGCAGGTGCTCAACTCCTGGAGGTTCTGCCCTTCCCCTCCCCCAGCAGCCAAGCTCTGCCACATTACCCAGGGTCATGGATTTCCTCAAGCAGCACTCTAGTGCTGGAATGGTCGTCCCTGACCAACCCCACGCCAAGGAACCTGTCTGAGGTGTGAGCCTTGAGGACTGGCATTGTGGCATGGTCCTTCCAGGCCCTGTAAGACTCAGCAGTCACTTCTGCCACTCCATCTCCCACTTCCTGCACACACATGCCTCCCCAGTGCTTTTCAAAGTCCCACTACGGGGGTCTCTCTGCCAGGCCCCCAGATTGTTCACCTTATTGTCACCTGCTGTTTCTTAGGCGGTGGTGGTGGGGCAGTTTCATGGGACCTGGGAGCCGCCCTCTAGGGCTCTCTGGTGTGAGTGACAGTGCGGTCCCTGGCAGGCAGCTCCAGCGCACCTAACTCAATTGCCCAGGTTCTTCCAGCTTTTGCCGGTTGGGTTTCGGGGGATGCGGAGAGTCCACAGGAACAGGGCAGGTGACTTGCAATGGTACGAAGTGAGCAATCCTTCTTGCCCCAGGCAGTTCGGGGGCAGGGATCCTGAGGTCCAGGACCTGGTCCTCACCTGAAAAGGGAACTTGTCCGGGAAACGGGCCAGATCATCAACCTGGATGATGACTCGTGTGTCAATCCTTCCTCCAAATAAAAGGGACCCCCCCGCCCCGTTCTGTGTGTCTCCCCTCCCTCATGAAGGTGGGGGGCCCAGCTAGAGGCATTCAGCAACTCCACATCTACAGCCCACTTCCGGGGTTGCCACCTGCTCGGATACAGTGACCGCGGGAGGTGACCCCCTAGTAAAATGCGGTCGCGGAGAATGCGGGCATTGATCCCACCCCCTCTAACACGCCAAGCGAGCGCTCGGCCACTAGAGCTAATTCCCCAGTTCGGGAGCTTTTCGCCCCGGCGCGCACGGTCGCTCACGTCACCACCGGTCTCCAGGCGCTCCGAGCCCCGCCTGCCTGCTGCCACCTCGTCACCCCATTGGTTCCACTGCGCTCCGAGTTCCACGGCCACGATTGGTTTGGCTCAATTTAGTTTTAAAAGACAGTGGCCACTCGGATTGGTGGTCCGAAGCGTCCTTCAAGCAGAGACCCCGCTGTTGCTACGGCGTTGGTTGGGTTACTCAGACAGGCTTCTCCCGATTTCTGATTTGTTTCTCAGACTCCCGGGTCCTCGAGGTTCCGGATCCGTCAAGTCCATGGGAAAAGAATGCGACTCTCGCGCTTGACTGACGAGGACTCTCACCCAATCAAAGTGGAGGCAAGGGAGCCGCTGGGCGACCCAATAGGTGGTGGGGGGCGGGAGAAGAAGGCCAATGAGCGTGGGTCTGGGGGCGGGGTCAGGTCCGCGATTGGCTGTGAGGCGGCCGAGGGAAGGCGGGGGGAACTCAAGGCCTGCTTGATACGTCCGCCATTTTGGGCGCTGCGCTGATGGTGTCGGTGAGCGCTTTTCCCGCCTGAGCGCAACTAGCGGCGGGTCGTGGGCACCTCCAGGTAATGGGGGTGGGGGCGGCGGAGGGGGCCGTGGCGCGGGGTGCGCGAGCCGTGCGGGCGGGCAGGGGGGTCCTCGGCCGGGCCCGGGCGGCGCGGGAGGGAGCGTCCCGGCCCCTTTCCCCTCCCCCCCGGAATTCGCGGCTCCGCGGGCCCGGGAGGCGCGGCGCCGAGCCCTTCCCCACGGCCTCGGCCGCTCCTGTCAGCCGGATCCCGGGCGGGACGCCGGGCGGCGAACTTCGCGCCGAGGTGACGTGCGCGGCCTTGGGCGCCGGCCGGGCGAGGCGCGCCGGGAACCGACTCCGGCCGGTGCCTGCGGCGTCGACCGCCGCCCGGCCCGCTGCGCCCGGCCTCCTACCTGCCGGCTCCGGGCCGCCGCTCCGGCGGCCGGGGGAGCGCGTCCGGGCGAGGCGGCGAGTCGCCGGGGCCATTGTTGCACTCCTCCGGGAAACAAGTTTTGTGGGTTTCCGTGGGTTGGGAGCGCGCGGCACGCAGCCTGGCGCGGGGTCTGGGTGGTCTCCTCGCGGCTCCGGCCCCGACGTGCAGCTCGCGGTGGGCCCGCCCCGGGCCGCCCCGGCGAGTTGGAGCCCGTGGCATGGTCCTCCTCGAGGCCCCGAGGACCTCCCTCTTAAAGAAGCCCATTCAAACTTGGAGCCCGCCGCTCGCTCGAACTTGGTCTTGGAGCTGTGGTGCACGGAAGGAGTCCCCGGGTGTCCCCGGCCCCGACGGCCTCCCTCAGGGCTCGCTGTCAGGTCCCTGGTGCTCGACGTGGGCACGGGCGCAGCTTTGTTTGTTTTGCTTTTACGCGAGGGGGCACTTGGGAGTTCCTTTCGTCCTCGCGGCACCCCTGTTGATGTTGCCCCACTTTGTTTAGTGAAGTTTACTTCGATTTTCCCTCAAGGTCATGTTGCCGATTGGCAGCGAGTGGGAAAGGGACTCCAGAGTTTCAGCCACAGTAATGTGCCTGAAGTAGCAAGCCCAATATGCGCTGTCAGTGGTGCCTTGGAGCTTTTTCAATCTGGAGTTCCAGCGCCTGGTTCAAATCTTGGCCTAACCACTTTGTAGCTCTGTGACCTTGGGCAAGTTTCTCAACCCCTTTCTGCTTCCTCTGTAATATGGGAATAAAAATGAGTCCATTTCTTAAGTGTGTTCCAACAAATGCACATGTTACTCATGTGTCTGGATATATATGTAAATGAGTTAGTTCATGTGAAGCAAGTAGAACTGTACCTGGCCGTAGAATCAGTTCAGTAATTAGTGGTTTTTATTACTAATTTAAATTTGGTTTTTAAATGTTTAAGTGTTTAAGAACTGATTCTTGATGACTGTCTTTGTAAAGCTCTGGGTACAGGCTGTGGATGTAGCTCAGTTGGTAGAGTGCATGCATAAGGCCCTGGGTTCAGTCCCCAGCACCAAAATCAATCAATCAATAAAAGCTCTGTGCAGTTTAAGGGTCACTTGGACTGCAGGAATGAACTAGAAGTTGTTACCATTTTTTGACAAGACAGCTTGTTGAAAAATCATTAAATTTTATTTACTGGGGTAATAAGTGGTGACACTTAAGAATGTTTTCTATAGAGGTGGTTAAACACAAGCCATCAAGAACTGGACTATTTTTCATGTACTTCTGAGTGTGAGTGGCCCCCATATCAGTAACTTTGGGGTTTCATAGTATTTTCCTGGTTGTTGTTGACAATTGAAAGCTGCTATGTATTGAGATGTATATTTCAACTAAGATACAGGTTGAATATTCTCTAATGTGAAAGCCTAAAATGCCCTGAAATCTGAAACTTTGAGAAACTGATTTGAGGCTCAAAATTTTGGATTTCAGAGCATTTTTGATTGTTCATTTTTTGGTTATTGGTGCTTAAAAAGTTTTGGAGTTTCAGTTTTTGGAATAGGGATGCTTAACCCATAAAATCTGGGCAAATACTCCAAAATCCAGAAAAACAAAAAAATCCGAAACTTTTCTGGTCCCAAGCACTTTGGAGAGGGATATTTGGTCTGTAGTTCAGGAAATAACTGTTGTTCTGAGTGTATGCTCTAGAGGCTATTCTGCATCTCTGTCTGGTCATGGAGTCTAGAATATTTAATGAAGAGGTCTGCTTGTTTAGTCATCTAAACTCAGGATTTTAGTGCCTACCCTGTGCTCTTGGTACTTGAAACTGTACTTGCTTTTCCCTTAGCGGTAGTTGATTGTGATATGATTTGCTTAGTTGCACTGGGGAAGTGTATTTTGATAGAGTGGGTCTTAAGTAGAGATGAGCATCTTGCTGGTGTAATTTATGCAAGGACAGCAAGAAAATTTTTGAGTTTAGAAGATAAACTTTTATGTATACCAAACCAAACCAGTTAATTAGCCTCAGTTAAGTAATTGAAGAATTGAGAACTGGCCTGTAGTTGGACAGGTGATTTTTGCCTCCAGGAAACATTTGGGAATGTCTGGAGACATTTTTAGTTACTCCTCTGGTGTGCTTCTAGAGGGTAGAGGCCATGGCTACTGTTAAACATCCTACAGTGCACAGGACACCCTCTCTCCAACAGAATTTATCCAATCCCAACCTTGGTAGTGTTGAGATTGAGAAACCCTAGAAAGATGATGGACTTGTCTGGGATAGAATCATTTGGGATGTTTTATGACCATGGATACTGGACTCCACCTCTGGAAATTTGTGGAAGGATTGAAAACTCAGTTTTATTATTTATTTATTTATTTAAAATATTTATTTTTTAGTTGTAAGTGGACACAATATCTTTATTTTAATGTGGTGTTGAGAGTCGAACTCAGTGCCTCATGTATGCTAGGCAAGCACTCTATCACTGAGCTCCAGCCCCTGTCTGAGAACCTAGTTTTAAAAAGCTTCCTAGACAATATGGAACTGCTGACGGGTTTTACAACCACTGTTCTATACCATAGAGTTGAGGTACTGTGAGATACCTGATCCTTTGGGTGATCTGTGAGCTCTGTCTTTGGAGTACCTAGATTCTGCCTTGGAGGTTGTTTAGTTGTGGAGAGAGATGGTGTACATACATACTTTTTGAGGTGCCTGAAGAATGAATTTTAAATTAAATATTTTTATTAGATGAATTGATTTTAAAATAATTTTGAAACTTTTTCTTTCTTTACTCTTGAAAATATATTACCATATTATGTTGAATTTAGCAGAACTGTCAGGTTAGGGCTTGCTCCTGTTCTGGATAACCTTATGCTACTAAAATTTTTTGAGTTTTATATCTTTTTTTCATATTTTTTAGTTGTTGATGTATATTTATTTATTTATTTATTAATTTGGCGTGCTAAGGATCAAACCCAGTGCCTTACACATGCTAGACAATTGCTCTGCCACTGAGCCACAATTCCAGCCCCATGAGTTTTGTATCTGTTGTCCTCATCTTGTCACTCAGCTGTCAGGTCTATTTCTAGATCCCAAATTCAACTTTTTTTTTTTTTTAAAATACCTTTCCCCAGAGAGTTATCCCTGGATCAGTTTACCAGTTCTGCCCTTTGAGGGAGAGAGGGATATACAATAAGTAAGCTTAATCTTTAACACAGTGACTGTGCTGGTTAATAAAGAGACTGGACTCTGACCCAGAGGAGGATTTTTTTTTTTTTCCTCGTGGGTAGATGAAGTGCAGTAGTAGAGAGAGGAGCAGAGATTATTTTCTTGCCATACTTAAAATTTAGATTTACTACCTTGCTGAAAGGAAGAATTTAGGATGAAAACTATACAAGCTATGCTAAATGTTAATATTTGGACATATAATTTGGATATATAAAAGATAAGGTCATGGAGTCCATCCCACCTTTTTTCTTTTGGGGTGCTGGGGATGGAGCTTGGCCTTAAGCATTGCTAGGAAAGCGCATCACCAGCTGAGCCACACCTCCAACCCATGGAGGCACTTTCTGATTTTTCATTGTGAAGTTTGACCTGTGTCTGTGTTGAACTACAAGTATATGTTGACCTCATATACTTCTAATCTTCATCTTTTTGATCATCCAATAAATTGAGCCCTTACTCTGCCAGAGGGAGGGGTTCACTGATAAACAAGCCCTTAAGGACTTGCAGTCTTGTGGGAGAGGCACACAATTACAAAGTAGACCATTTGCACAGTTTTTTAGGATTATGTAGTTTGTTGGCACTCAGTATCTCAGTATCTCAGTATCTCCCGAGTTCTGCATCCTCAGGTCCACATGTGTGAGCTCAACCAGCTGTGGATTGAAAACACTTAAAATAAATTCCAGAGAGTTCCAAAAAACCAAATCTTTTTATTTTTTATTTTTAGGTGGACACAATATCTTTATTTTATTTTTATGTGGTGCTGAGGATTGAACCCAGTGTCCCGCACATTCCAGGAGAGTGTGCTACCACTTGAACCACATCTCCAGTCCCCAAAAACCAATCTTAAATTTGCCACAGGCATGAAACTTCACTGAATCCATGTGAATGAAGTGTAGCCACTAGTCACTTTGCTCATCTTCAGTTTTTCTCCAACACTTGTTTGAGCATTGGTTTTTGGGTGTCTCTTGTTTCCTCTAGGGTTAGGCCTAGGATGGTTGCATCTGAACTGAACATGTATGGACTCTTAATTCTTGTTATTCCCTAAGCAATATGGTATGACAACTATTCATATAGCATTTCTTTTGTATTAGTTATAAATAACCTAGATATGACTTAAAAGCATTCAGGAAGGTATGAGGTTAAATGTAAATACTGGCATTTTACATAAGGGACTGGAGCATCCTCAGATGCTGATATTTATTGGCTCCGAGAGTGGGAGTTGCTGGAACAAGTCTTCCCTAACACTGAGTGTTAGTTGCTCTCAGTGAGAAACTCTAGGGCCACATGAAAAAGAGATTCTGTTTATTGATTGGTTGGCTAATTTCATTAAACTTTGGGTAGTTGAGATTGCTAGAAATCTGGCAAAATAATAAAATACCTGTCCGTCCCGTCCCCCCCCTTTCATTTGTACTAAGTGGTAACTTTGACTTGGTTTTGGTGTCTTAAAAAATGCCATTCCAGGGCTGGGGTTGTGGCTCAGTGGTAGAGCGCTTGTCTAGCATGTGTGAGGCGCTGGGTTTGATCTTCAGCACCACATACAAATATAAATAAATAAAAGAAAATTATAAAAAATGATAGAAGAATAGATTTTTTAAAAATGCTGTTCCTTCCATGCTGGTGAAGCTGCTTGGTAATGAAAAATAGGGTCAAAGTTTATTGCTCCATACAAGTTGTCCAGAGATCAGATTTGAAACAGTGGTGACTGTGTGATTCTGGAGCCATCAGAAGGCTTCAAGGTTCTTGCTGAACAACTTGAACATCCTGAAATGCATGGTGCTGGGTATGGGGATGGGTTTTTTCCCTGTTGCAGTGTTGATCTGGGCTGACTGGCAATTGTTTTTGTGCCCTTTGACTTTGCCTTAGATTCTATTGTATTGGAAGTCCTTTTCTTTTACTCTCATTCCCTCTCCTTTATTTTTCTTCATTGGGAGAGAGATAGCTACTAGATAGATTGATAACCAGTTTAATGCAGGGTTTGAAGGATTACAGACTGACATCTGGATTACAGTTAGGTTGGTTAGATGGTGAAGACTTCTTACCATTATGCCTAACTGGGACATTTTATGTTAAGGAATTGGCAAAGAATAGAGGCTGTTGACTGCCTGTGTGTGTGTGTGTGTGTGTGTGTGTGTGTGTCTGGGTGTCTGGGATTGAACCTACGGCTGCTCAACCCCTGAGCCAAGTCTCCATCCCTTTTTATATTTTATTGAGACAGAGTCTCTGCTGAATTGCCTAGAGCTAAGTTGCTGAGGCTCAGGATCCTCCTCCCTAAGCCTCCTGAGCTGCTGGACTTATAGGCTTGTGCCACTGTGTCCAGCCTTGCTTGTCATAGTTGGCTAGTATTGACCTGTTTTAGAAGTATCAGTGAAGATAATACATTTGACTGAATTTATACAAATAAAGTTTGATAGGTTCTGAATATCCGATGTAAGGAGGCGCTGATGTTGTACTTCTCAGTGGTTCTTGTACCTTAGAAGTCAGCTGCCATGAAATTTGTCCTTACAGGAAAGATGAGTGAAAGATTTGGTTTTAGAATGTTAGCAGAATTAAAAGGCTGCATAAATAAGAGTGTGACTGAATGCTGAGTCAGACTTGGAGAAAGCTGAGTGCATTGCTAGTTGGAGCTTTGGGTTCTCTGTACCTGGAGGTGAATCTTAGCAAGAGTACTGGTAGCAGAGAGACACTCTGAGAAGAGGGGAAAGGAGAGCTGCCTGAGAACGCATGGCATCTGAGACTAATCAGGACAGGTAACACTAAAGCAGGCTCTGCTGTGGCCTAGTAGGTAGACCTTGCCTGATGACTTTGGCTAGGCCTTCAGTCCCTAGATGAGGGCAGTGGTAGGAGGAACGTTGCTAAGTATCGACTTGATTGGCACTTGTGGCTTCCTTTCATGAGAATCATGGTTTGGGATTGGAACAGAACTTAAAAGATCATGGATACTTGGAAAATTTATGTCATGCTGAAGAATGGACTCGGAGACAGCAGAAATCACAGTATTTAGGTGATCCCTTAGGTGTGTACTGCTTCACAAGACCACAGTTTGTGTTGCAAGAGTGATGTCACAGCTGTGTATCACTGAGAGTTAAGAACACATGGTTAATTCCTAATTGCTTTTCTTTTGGTGGTAGTTCTTGTCAGTTGTCTTTATGTGGTGGATGAGGGGACAGTGACTCCTGGATTTCTTTTGTTGACATAGAGATACCAAGGGTTTCTACTGACTTTGGACCATGAGCAGGTCTCATTTGCCTGTCGTCTGTGAGTGAGACTCCTGCCCCTTCACTCTGGAATGATCCCTTTTCCCATTGTGGATTTCTTATCCTTGCTTCATTGTATAACTGTAGGTGGATTCAACAGTCATGCATTTGGCATCTATCAGAGGCATAATATTTTGCTGCTAAGGTACTACCACGTCTCTGTTCTTAATTCCAAATATATTTTGGTAGTCAGGAGTGCCCAGGTTCCAGCCACTGTTGTGGCACATGGCCTGTAATCCCAGCAAATTGGGAAGCTGAGGCAGGAGGATCGCAAGATTAGGCCAGCCTCAGCAATTCAGCAATTCCCTGTCTCAAAAAAACAAAATGCTTGGGGATGTAGCTCTAAGTTCTGAAGGAGAGACATGGAATATTATGGATCATAGAGAAACTTTGAGGGCTAACTAGTTGCTCTAGGGAAGTACAGGGTAATGGCGATTTTGGTGGAACGTTTATATGCAAGTTTTTTTTTTTCCTCTAAATGATTATGTTTTATACATGTTTTATTTCACATGTATGTATATATTCCTGGCACCTTGGATATTGTACAAATAACTCTTTGCTGTGAAGTCACATGTTATATAGAATGTTTTTTCAGCATGCCATGGTCATATGTGCCTTGAAAGATCAGTCAGTATGTTAGCAGATGATTGAGCCCTTTTGATTTTGTCTTAGTATCCTTACACATTCCATACTGTGACCAAATAGTTCTATTGAGATCTGCAGATTTTTTCTGCAAAGGGCCAGTTGGTAAATATTTGAGGCTTTGCAGGCCAAATAGTCTGTGCAGCTCCTGGGTGGGCTGTGTGTGTGAAAGCAGACAGCCAGTGTGTAAACTGAGGAAGGTAGCCGTCTTCCTGTGGAACCTCACAGTCTAAATAGGTGGTGGGCTGGATTTGTCTGTGGCCCATAGTTTTCCAGTACTCATTCTAACCTTTTTTAATAATTTGAATATTTAGTGAGATAATATATTCAAGGAGTATATATTGTATGCAGATATTCTTAAAAATTAAAACTGACAATTGTGTACCCACTGACTAGATTAAGAAATAGAATGTTGTCACTGCCTTTGGTTCCCTGTGCCACTTTCTTCTTTGCCTTCCTCTTTCTGAGCTACTTAAGGCATTTTATTTTTAAGGCTTTACTTTTATGGTGGTGTCATCTATGAGTGTACCTTTGTTTAATAAGTTTTGCCTCCTGTTAAACTATACAAAGTGAGTCACTTTGTTCTGTGACTTTTTTCCTTTTCAACATTGTTTTTGGGATCCATGCATTCAGTTGTTTGAGTACTGTGTCTTGGGTACTGTTCCAGTGCTGGGTATGTTAGCAGTGAGAAAAGCAGACAGAAGTCCCTGCCCTCCTGGAGCTTTCATTTTAGTGGGAGAAAGACAGTTAACAGATGAGTGGAAGGTTCAGTTGCTATCTGGTGATAGAAGTAGGGAAAAGAAGTAAAGCAAGAGAAGTGGGTGAGTGGGCTGTTTGCACATGAAATGCAGTGATCAGGTAGGCCTTGCTGAGAAGAGGTCCTGTGTAGAGGTGAGGGGTCAAGACCTGGGCCCACTGGTGGAGGCAGCTTTACAGGCAGAGGATAATTTGTTGGAGGGGCTCTAGGAGGCCAGTGTGCCTGAAGGCAAGTGCCCACAGGGCGGTAGGGTGGGTCTCCAGGCCTAGGCCTTTGTAAAGATTTTGTTATTTTCTTTGAGAGGGGAAGTCAGTGTTTTGAGCAGAAGTGTGACATGGTATGGTTTCTTAAAGGTCCCCCTGTAGCTGTGTTAAGAATAGCTGTCCCTGTGCTGCTGGAAGGAGGCTAGAGGCTGTGGCACTGATCCAGCAGAGCATTCATGGCAGCTTGGACTGAAGGGGAAGGGGGTAGTGTGAAGTGGTTGGATTTTGGATTCTTCTTGAAGGGAGAGCAGACAGGATTTGCTGGCAGATTGGGTGTGGGTGTGAGAGAGAAGTGAAGGATGATACCAGGAATTTTTGCTCACAGTGGGAGTTGCCATTTGTGAAGAAGACTTTTGGAAGAGCAGGTTTTGGAAGTAAGATCAGGAGGTTTTTTTTGTTTTTTCTTTTATTTAAATATTTTATTAATTGTTGATGGACCTTTATTTATATGTGGTGCTGAGAATCAAACCCAGTGCCTCACACGTGCTAGGCAAGCGCTTTACTATTGAGCCATAATCCCAACCCCAGGAGTTGAGTTTTGGACCTGTATAGTTTGTAAAGCTTTTAGAGAGCAGGCTGGAGATGTGTAGGATGAAGGTCTCTGGAGTTCAGGGGACGGTTCTGGGCTGCTGATAGCAACATGAATCTTCCATGTTTAGATGACCCTGCAGTCTTGAGGCTGAGCCAGGGTGCCGAGGAAAGGAGTGCCCAGAAAGAGCAACCTTGCGAGTAGGAGGAACCAGGCAAGTGTGGCAGTAGTGAAGCCTGGGGAACCTTCGCTAGATGCTACTGCCCTAAGGTCTAGTGTGGTGAGGGCTAAGATTTGTCCCCTTGTTACCGCTGTTGACCAGTGACGAGACCTTGCTTCCCCAATGTTGAAGAATAACACCAGAGAAGCACGCCGAGGCCAGGTCAGAGTGGAAAATTAGAAGTTTATTAAAGGACAGCAGAAAAGACTTCTCCCAGAGGAAGAAGGGGACCCAAGAGGTGGAATCCATTGAAGGGCGAATGTGTTCCCCTTTTTATAGTTTTTGGTGATGGAATGTAGGTGGGAAAGCCCGAAGGGTTGGGACACACTTGGGCCAAAGAAGTAATCTGGGCACTTCCGAGTCATTAACATTTCTTTGGGATGGGCTATCTTCAAATCTGTTGGGGCCTGTTTCCTGGACTTCATTAATATTCCAAGAGTTGCTCAACTTTTCCTGAAATTCATTTTCAACATGGTCTCCATTTTAGATTTCACTCGATATTAGACCCGATTTACCTAACTACACTGACTGCCTAATTTTAAATCTGGCTTCACCCTGGTATTGGTGGCAGGGAAGTTAAGGATGACCATGAGAGCCTTCCCAGGCAGTGCAAGAAGGCCTGAAGTCGGGGATGGAGAGAGGAGGACTACAGATACTGTTCTGTCAAGGGGGTTTGCCACAGGGATGAGGGGAGACTAGGTTTTGTTGTGATGGGAAAAACCACAGGGTTTTGTCATTTTGGTGGGAAATGAAGTAGGAAAGGTGACACTTGCTGGAGTCTGGGTCTTGAGAAGACATCAGGGACTAGGCTGACGGCCCATGTAGAGAGTTGGTGTCCATGGGTTTCGAGGTGAGAGGAGGGAAAGCAGATGCGGGGCGGTGGAGTAGTGGAGTGCAGGGACATTTTCTTTCCCGTTTTGTTTTTTTTCTCTCAGTGAAAGTCTGGAAAAAATTCTCGGCACTCAGTGAGGATGAGGGGGAGTTGGAGTGAGCCTGAGAATGAGGAGAATGGGGAAAGAAAAGATGTGAATGGGAACCAGGCCTGGTGGTGCACCTCTGTCATCCCAACAGTTTAGGAGGCTGAGGCATGAGGTCATAAGTTGGAGGCCAACCTCAGCAATGTAGCAAGACCCTGTCTCAAATTTAAAAAATAAAACAAAACAAACCCAAAAAACCTGATGATGTGGCTCAGTGGTAAAGCACCCCTGGGTTCCGTCCCCAGTACCAAAACAACAGTAGCAGGAATGGGTTAGCAGGTAAGGTGGGTTGGTGACCTGCCTGAGCAGAGTGGCCCCGAGTTGAAAAGCAAGACAGCACAGCTCTGTTGTTTCCCTGGAAGCCCAGCATGTGGTTCTTCATTTATGGGGTTGTGGTTTTCCAAGCAAGAATGGCAAAGCAAGGGAGAGACTGGGAAGAGAGGGCCTTAGACGTGAGGTTTGTCCACAGTGACAAATAGAACTGCAGTTTACTCCTTTCTACTTTTGTGTTATATTTGAGGCTGACAGGGTCTCATTTTATTTGCCATCTTGTCATTGGCAAATAGGATTGTTTCCAGTGAGAGAGAAGGCTGCTGTCAACAGTTGCTAAAGTACCTCTCCAGGTTGTAGGCTTTGGAGAGAATTGCAGAGTAGTGGGGTATCTACCCCTTCCATTTTGTTCAGGAGATGATGCAGCTTGTTTCTCTAAGCAGTTGCGTGGGATTCCACTGCCAAAAGTGCTCATGTACAGTTCCACCAGCTCTTGGATTGTCAGACTTTTTTTTTTTAAGTTGTAGATGGACACAATACCTTTGTTTTATTTACTTGTTTTTTATAAGGTGCTGAGGATTGTTTCATACAGACTGTTTCATACTTGACTTTTTGGTTGTATTTTTTGTGGTACTGGGAATTGAATCCAAGGGTTTCTGCATGCTGGGAAAGTACTCTGAGCTACTTCTCCAGCCTTTTTAATTTCGTTTTGAGACAGTCTTGTTAAGTTGCCAGGGCTGGCCTCGAACTTGGGTTCCTCCTGCTGAGCCTCCCAAATCTCTGGGATTATAGGTATGTGCTGGGATTATAGGTATCTAAAAAGTTTATATATAGGTTAATTTCATATCCTTGGAGAAAAATCTGCCCATATACTTTGCACGTTTTATTTTTATCTTTTCTCTGATTATTAATAAAATTGAGCAGCATCTTGTATTTTTCTTGGCTATTTGAATTTCTAAAAATATATTTTTAGTTTTTTTAAATTGTAGCTGGACACAATACCTTTTATTTATTTATTTTTATATGGTGCTGAAGATTGAATCCAGCTCCTCACAGGCGCTGGTGAGCACTCTACTGCTAGGTGAGCACTCTACTGATGAGCCACAACCCCAGCCCTGGCTATTTGTGTTTTTATTTTTGTGAAATGTCTGCCCTCTCACACTATTGTTTGTGTAGCGTTTCTTAATTGTAATAATTCTTATGTATTCTGATTGATTTTTATTAATTATTTGTGCAACAAATACTTTTTCCCATTTTGAGGCTTATTTTTACTGTATTTATAGAATTTTAAAAGATGATGTTTATTAAAAGCGTAGAATATAAAAGTACAAAAGGAATTGGGTCCTTTTAGTCCTCTTTCTAACCTTCCTTCAACTGAGATAGATGAGTAAACAGATTTTTTATTTATAGCTTGTTGTTTTTTTTTTTTAATATTATTTTACTTCTAGGTGAACACATACTTTTATTTTACTTTATTTATATGTGGGGTTGAAGATCAAACCCAGGGTCTCAAGCGTGCTAAGCAAGGGCTCTACAGCTGAGCCACAACCCCAGCTTGTTGTTTTTTATTATTTTTTATTTTTTGGTGGGGGGTGGTACTGGGGATTGAACTCAGGGGCAGTCGATCACTGAGCCACATCCCCAGTCCTATTTTGTATTTTATTTAGAGACAGGGTCTCACTGAATTGTTTAGCACCTTGCTATTGCTGAGGTTGGTTTTGAACTCGAAATCCTCCTATCTCAGCCTCCAGAGCAGTTGGGATTACAGGCGTGTACCACCACACCTGGTTATCTAGTTATTTTTTAAAAGTTTTATGTTTTTTTCCCCCTCCAAGTTTTGCACATCTTTTTTTCTTAATGCTTTTGTGTATTTTTGGGAGGGGGGTACTGGGGATTGAACTCAGGGGTGCTCTGTCAGTGAGCTCCATCCCCATCTCTTTTTATTTTTTTATTTTGAAACAGAGTCTTGTTAAATTGCCTAAATTGGCCTCAAATTACAATCCTGCCTCAGCCGGTATTATAGGTCTCTGTCACCATGCCTAACCCTTACACATCTTTTGTTAGATTTATTCTTTGGGTATGTTATAGCTTTTGTGCTATTGTAAATGATGTTTTTAAAAGTTAAATTTTCTGTTTGCTGGGAAATGAAAGTATAGTTGACTTATATTTGCTTTTACATGCAGTAACTTCAATGTAATAAATGGCCTGTGGGCTCTTTTGGGGTTTTTATGTAAATACTCATCTCATTTTTGAATACTAACAGTTTTTTTTTTCTTTCTCAGTAATCCTTAACAGTAAATGATATTGCATTCTAGGCCGGCTGCGCTGCTTGGGACAGCCATCACAGTGGAGAACATACATGGTAATGGCAGGCACCATTGTCAGCAGTTTCAAAGAAAATGGTTTCATTTTTCACAATTAAATGAGTGGGTACTTTTTCTTTAACAAGTTAAGAATGATAAAAGTTAGTCATGGTAGTGGTGCATGCCTGTAATCCCAGCAATTTGGGAAGCTGAGACAGGGGGATCAATAAGATCAAGGTCTGTCTTAGCAATTTAGGGAAACTTTGTCACAAAACAAGATTTTTTTTTTTTTTTTGAACTAGAATTTGAACTCAGATGCTCTACCACTGAGCTATATCCTCCGTTCTTTTTATTTTATTTTAAAAACTTTGAGATTGTGTCTGACTAAGTTGCCTAGGCTGGTCTCAACCTTGTCATCCTCCTGCCTTATCCTCCCCAGGCTTGCTCCATCATGCCCTGTACTATTTAACTTAAAAATAATGTTTAGATCATTAATTTTTAGCCTTTGTATGTGCTTTTATATACTTACATGTCACCCATATTTGAATAAAGTAGTGATTTCCTTTTAAGTACCACTTTTAGCTGTGGTTCATAAGTTTTGCTATGTAGAATTTTATCTTTTAGGTGGGAATGTGTTCATGATTTCTGTTATGAGTTCTTCTTTGTCTTTTTTTAATCCTTGTAATTTTTTTATACCTTGTTTTTATGTGGTGCTGGGATCAAACCCAGTGCCTCACGTGCTCTACCACTGAGCCAGGACCCTGGCCCCTTAGTCTTTGTTATTGATTGCTAACTTACTTTGTGCTAAGATGTGTCTAATGTGATTTTGATTCTTTGAAGTTAGTTGAGGTTTGTTTTAGTACTTGGTTTGTGACAGATTTTCTTCAATATTCCACCTGTGTTTAAAAGAATGTTTCAGGTTTTAAGGTGACGGTTTTTCATGTCTACCAGATGAAACACATTCATTGACTTCACATTGACAATAATATCCTTAACTAGTTTTGTCTGCTTGTTCTATTAGTTATGAGCTGGAGGGGTTGTTAAATTACTTGGTATGGTGGAAGATTTGTCAGATTCCTATAGTTCTCAGTTTTTGCTTTGCTTCTATAAGTTTAGAATTTTTGACTTACAGTTGGTCATTCTGTAAATCTTTGTCTCTAAGCATGTTTTTTTCCTTAGGGTGAAAATTTTGTCAGATACCACATTGCTATACCAAGTGACTTGATTGGCTAGTGTTTGCTTAAAATATCTTTTTCTGACCTTTTGTTTTCAAGTGTTTGTTTTGTGACTTTAACTTTTAAGATGTGCCCTTGAAAGTAACTGGATTGTGGTTTGTAAATTGTTTCTAAATTGGTGAGTTACTGCATTTACATTATTTGGGATTGAAATATTTGATTTATTTCTACTTTCTTATGTTGTACTTTCTTATATTGTACTAACATGACTTTTTTTTTCTGTTTTTCTTATTTTATGTATTGTGGGATTTTTTTCCCCCTTAAATCATATACTACGTTTGATGGTAATCTTAGATATTTTAGAACCTAGAGTTATCTAATATCTTTACCATTGTAAGAATCTTAGCATACTTTACACTTACACCAGTTCCCAATTTGTTTTCTATTATTGGCCTGTTTTCATTGGTGCACTTAAAAATCCCACAAATTAGGCATTTTCACATTATCATTCTTGAAAGTCAGTGTTGCCTGATGTCTGATTTCTGATGGAGGAGTGTTTCCCTTCGAACTTTGCTGCTGTTTCTTTTCCCATTGTTGCTGTTGAGATCATTTAGAAGTTAGTTGTCAGTTGTTCCTCTGTAGGTAATACCTACTTTCTAAGTGGTTTCTCGTTTTAAAACTTTGCCCTGTCTTCCTGAATTTCACTAAGAATTATTTACAGAAAGATTTTTATTTCTTACACTTCCTCTGTCTGAGGATTGGTACATTTCTTCAATTAAAAAAAATTTACTGTATATTGTTTTGATATTGTCTCTCCAACTTTTTCAGTTACCTTTTCCTGGTACTGTTTAGAACTTTCTTGTACCTTTTCACTTCATCTTCTATGCTTTATTTAAAAAAAATTAAATTTTTTTAATATGGAATGCTTCACAAATTTCCATGTCATCCTTGCACATGCTAATCTTCTCTGTATCATTCCAATTTTAGTATATGTGCTGCTGAAGTGAGCACTCTATGCTGTTTTTTAACGTTTTTTCATTGTTTCATCTTTCCATGTTATCTTCAAGGGCATTTTTTTCCAACTCCATCTTTGGTTTTAACAATTCTCTTTTCAGCTATGTCCAGTTTGTATTTTATCAATTGACCAAGTTTAATTTCATTCATTATACCGTTTTTTGGTACTATGGATGGAATCCAGGGGAATTTTACCCTGAGCTATATTCCCAGCTGTTTTTATGTATTATTTTGAGACAGGGTCTTGCTAAGTTGCTTAAGGCTTCACTAAATTGCTGTGGCTGAATTTAGAATCCTTCTGCCTCAGCTTCCCAAGGTGCTGGGATTACAGGCATATACCACCGTGCCTGGCTCCATCATATTTTTAAATTATTGATAAATTCTAATTCTTCACCAAGTCTGCGTGGTCTCTTATTCTGTAAGTATACTTCTTATACTGTGTTGTTTCAACAATATAGACCATATATTCTACAGGTAATACTAGTGTTTTCGTACTTTCTGGTCTGGTTTTTGTTTGTTTCTGGAAGCTTATTTCCTCTTTTATTTTTGAGATTGTGGTCACAGTTTATCATGTTCCAGTTCAATAGAAACATCCTAGCTACAGTTTTATCAGTGTTCAACAAGTATTTATTGAGCTCCTGTTATGGACAAAATACTGTCTGGATATTTAGTGTTTATCAAAGAATAAAATGGACAGTACTCCATGCCTTCATGAAGCTTTGCTTCTAGTGATCCTTCTGGGATAAGGATGGGGGTGACTACGAATTTTCTCCTTGTTTTTATCATTCCAGTTTTTTCTTTTTAATATTTTTTTTAAAGATGTTGATGGGCCTTTATTTTATACGTTTATTTATATGTGGTGCTAAGGATCGAACCTAGTGCCTCACACATGCTAGCAAATGCTCTACACTGAGCCACAAACTCCAGCCCCTCAGTCCAGGTTTGCATTTCAAGAAACACTTTAATATCTTATTTTGTGTGTGTGTGTGTGTGTGTGTGTGTGTGTGTGTGTGTGAGAGAGAGAGAGAGAGAGAGAGAGAGAGAGAGAGAGAGATGAGGATTGAACCCAGGGGTGCTCCATCACTGAGTTACATCCCTAGCCCTTTTTATTTTGAGACAGACCTTGGTAAATTGCCCAGGCTGACCTTGAGCTTGTGATCCTCCTGCCTCAGCCTTTTGAGGTCCTTGGATTACAGGCATGCACCACTGTGTCTGGCCTTATCCAGGGTTTTAAGATGTCTGCCCAGAGTGCTTCTCATGCTGGCCAGGCTAGCAGATATGTTTATTATTTTTAGGTTGCTAGTGTTATCTGCCAGTTTGGATTACTCTTTTGGAGTCACGCTATCTCTGAGTTACCAAGTACCAGATAGATGTTTTAAAATAAGTATCAGTATTTAAGAAACCTTAAAAACAATAATAGAGGATTTTCATTTTGTTAAAAGCTAGCAAATATGAATGTTTCCTTTAATATGAATTGTTCCTGTGTTGATGAAGAATTTCTTAGATTTTTTTATTTTTATGTGGTATTAAGGATTAAACTCAGTGCCTCACATTTGCTAGGCAAATGCTCTAACACTGACACCCTTTCTTCAATTTTCTACTCTTTTACATTAGTTAGCTCATTTTTATTTCCAAAAATAGGAAAAATTTCAAGGATAATTACTGTTTTGAAATGGAATCTTTTGATTGCTGGAAAACATTAATATGACCTTTATGTGACTCCAGCCAAGTACAGAATACCAAAAACAATGTGGAAAGGGGATGCATGTCAACATAGATTGAGTCCAATCGATTTTGAGGAAATTCAGAAAGGAAGAGTATGAAGGGGGTGGAGGGGATGTCTTGTAAGAAAGTCTTTTTTTAGGGCTGGGGTTGTGGCTCAGTAGTAGAGCACTTGTCTATGAGCATGTGTGGGCACTGGGTTCGATTCTCAGCACTGAATGTAAATAAATAAAATCCATTGACAATTAAGAAATTAAGGGCTGGGGATGTGGCTCAAGCGGTAGCGCGCTCGCCTGGCATGCGTGCGGCCCGGGTTCGATCCTCAGCACCACATACCAACAAAGATGTTGTGTCCACCGAGAACTAAAAAAGTTTTAAAAATTCTCTCTCTCTCTCTCTCTCTCTTAAAAAAAAAAAAAGAAATAAAAAAAACCAGTCTTAACTTTGACTAGTAAGTTAAAAGGAGGCAAATCAGGAACAAAAGCTCCATTGAGGGACCTAAAGGTGTGCAGATTGGGGCTAGTAGTATCTTCCAGTGGAGCCAAGGATTTTGAAATACATAGGCGGCATAACTTTTTTTCACCAGACTTTGAAAAGCAGAGTTTAATAATCTTCCAGGGTGGAAGAGGAAAGAATGAGAATGGATTATAGAAGATATGGGTTAGAGAGGGAGGATTAAAAACAAACATTGCTGGGCATGTTTTGTGTCTACCCCCGATAAAATCAGAGAGGGCCACTCCTGCGCTTACCATGCTATCAGGAATAGTTTTTCCCTTCTTGACATTAGTTACTAGTTTTAGTTAGCTTTTGTGTCACTGTGACCAAAATACCTGACAAGAGCAACTTAGAGGAGGGAAAGGGTTTAGGGGCTCAAGATTTCAGAGGTCCTGTCCATAGATGCCACCTCCATTGCTCTGGAATCAAGCTGAGGCAGAGCATCATGGGGACAGGGCTCTGAGGAAGAAGGCTTCATATTAGCTCATGGCAGCAAGGAAGCAGACATGGGTGAGTGTGTGACGGGTTATACCCCTAATGACGGACCTCCTCCACCCATTCCCCACCTGCCTACAATGACCACCCAGTCAGTCCATTCAGACTGGAATGGATTGATAGGTCACTGCTCTCATAATCCAATCATTTAACCTGTGCGTATAAGTGCACTAACAGGAGCTTTTGGAGAGTACCTCAAATCCATATTGGAACACTAGTTAAGTGTCTTATGTTTGGTTTAAACCTGCAGCCTGCCATTGCTCGCTTAACTACCCTTCAGATCTGGTAAATGTTACTTCTGTTTTGCTTGGGAATGCCTGCTAGTAAGCTGCTGTTTGTGCTTGATTCTTTACATGTTATTTTTTTAACTCTTTATTCTTTTAAGATGTGTGTAGGATATTCCCCTTTTTTGTTTCATTCCTTCCCTCTTCTCTCCCTCCTCCTCCATCTCCCTCCTTCATCTTCATCCTAAAAGATAGAGCAGCAGCCTCAGTCATAAATTGTCACAGAATTGCTGGTAAAGGCCAAACTGACTGTATAATGAATAATGAATATAGCTTTTTATGGCTTTGGCTGTGAAATCTTGAGTTGTAGGATACTGTGAAATTTTATTTTTTATTTCATTGTCCTTTTTCTATTTGGGACAGAAAGTTGTAGCTTTTAAGAAACTTACTCAAGTGCTAGGTGATAAATTTATTTTTGGGGAAAAAACATAGAGAAGGTTAAAATCTCTTCTGATTACCTTTTCCTGGTTCATTTCCCATCTTTTGCTGATACTAATTTAATGTCCACTTTCTTGATTTTTTTAAACATATTTTTGCATGCTTATAGGTATATCTGCTTATAGGAAAAATGTAGTGCTGGTTATGTGTGTTTTATAAAAATAACCATGTCCAATATGTTATATATTGATCTATTTCATTCTTTTAAGTTTTTTGTATACTGAGTGTACATATAGCCTTTCCCATATTAGTGGGCTTTAGATTTTTGTTGTTATCACCAGCAATTTTACTTGCTTTTAGTTTGATATAAAAAATTATTTGTTTTTAGAATCCTTTAAAACTACACTGTTTAATGTAGAAGTAAAATACTGTTATTAGCTGAGTTCTTTTGGTTTTTGCCCTTGCATTTAAAATACAACTGTTGAAGCAGTGGGGAGAAAACTTTTCTCAGAAAGCTTTTCTTTCTCCCTCCTGAAATGAGATTGACATCGATTTAAGTGCTATTATAAATGGTCAGTCTTTAGCAAGTCTTTTTAAAAAATTGTCATTAAATATATAACAAAATTTACATTTTAAATCATTTTAAAATAAACTGTTTCTTAGACCAATTTTAGGTTTACAGTAAAACTGAACAGGAAGTGCAGAGAGTTGCCATACATATTCTTATAACATCTCCTCATATCAACATCCTTCATGAGAATGGTACATTTCTTCCAATTGATGAACCTACGTTATAACATTATTGTCCATAGTTTACTTCAGGGTTACTCTTTATTTCTTTCCTTCCTTCCTTTCCTTTTCCCTTCTTTTCTTCCTTCCTCCTGGGGATTGCACACAGGGGTGCTTTACCACTGAGCTACCTTCTCAGCCCTTCTTTTTGGTGGTGGGTGGTACCCGGGATTGAACTTGGGCAATACCCCCAGCCCTATTTTTTGTTTTATTTAGAGACAGGGTCTCACTGAGGCTGCCTAGCACCTTGCTTTTGCTGAGGTTGGCTTTGAACTCATGATTTTCCTGCCTCAGCCTCCCGAGCCACTGGGATTACTTCTGTGCCTGGATTCCTCAGCCCCCCCCCCCCTTTTTTTGGTATTTTATTTAGAGATAGGGTCTTGCTGAGTTGCTGAGGGCCTCACTGAATTGCTGAGGCTGGCTTTGAACTCAAGATTCTCCTGTCTCAAGTCTCCTGAGCTGCTAGGTCTACAGGTGTGCACCACTGTGCCTGGCCCCAGTCTTTTTTATTTTAAAATAGGGTCTGCCCAGCCTGACCTCAGACTTTCAATACTCCTGCCTCAATATCCAGAGTTGCTGGTATTACAGGATCACTCAAGAGTGGATTTTTACAAATATGTAATGACATGTATTCACCATTGTAGTACGTTGTAATATCACACAACATAGTTTCTCTGCCCTAGAAATCCTCTGTTCCAATAAGTTCATCCTTCCTTCCAACCTCTAGCATTTATTGACCTTTGTACCATCTTTATATTTTGCCTTTTCCATAATGTCATGTAGGAATTTTTTTCAGGTTGGCTTTTTTCATTTAGTAATATGCATTTAGATTTTCTTTTCTTTCTTTTTTTTTTCTTTTTTTTTTGGTGGTACTGGGACTTGAACCCAGGGGCATTCTACCACTGAACTACATCCCTAGGCATTTTTATTTTATTTTGAGGGAGGGTCTTGCTGTTCTAGAACTTGTGATTTTCATGCCTCAGCCTCCCCAGGAGCTAAGATTATAGGTCTGTGTCGCCTTTTCATGGCTTGATAATTATTTCTGTTTCTTATTTCCCTTTTTTGGGGGCCAGGCAGGGGGCAGATACTCAGGATTGAACTCAGGGGCACTCAACCACTGAACCACATCCCCAGCCCTATTTTATATTTTATTTAGAGACAAGGTTTCACTGAGTTGCTTAGCGCCTCGCCTCACCGTTACTGAGGCTGGCTTTGAACTCAAGATCCTCCTGTCAGCCTCCTGTTCTGCTTGGATTACTGGTGTGTGCCCCTGTGCCTGGCATAATTTCTTTCTTTTTAGCATTGACTAATAATACATTATCTGGGTGTGCTAAAATTTTTTCACTTAGTTAACTGAAGGACATCTTGGTTGCTTCCATGTTGGTGGATAAAGATGCCTTAAATAATCAGTGTGCAAGTTTCCAAAAAGTCTGTACCATTTTTAATTCCCACCAGTGCTGAGTGAGAATTCTTGTTGCTTCACATTGTTGTCAGCACTTGGTAGTTTATTTTGACAGTTTTAATAGAAGTGTAGCAGTATCTTAGTATTTTAGTTTTCAGTTTCCTAATAATGTGTTGAACATGTTTTTGTATGCTTATTTCCTTCAGTGTATCTCCTTTGGTGAAAGTATCTGTGTCTTTTGCCAGTTTTCAGTTGGGTTATTCATTTTCTTACTGTTTTGTTTTCAGAATTCTTTGTATTTAACTGTTCATGAAATGCATCATATTTTTATCGGGATTCATTGAATTATATAGAGATAAACCTTCCTATCCATGAATGTTATGTCTCTCCAGTTGTTTAGTTCCTTTGATATCTTTTATCAGAGTTTTATAGTTTTCCTTATATTTATCTTGTACATGTTTTGCTATTTATTTTAGTTTTATTTATACTTATTTATTATTTTACTTTTGGGTACCAGGGATTGAACTTGGGCACGCGGCCACTGAGCTACATCCCATCTCTATTTTATATTTTATTTAGAGACAAGGTCTCACTGAGTTGCTAAGTGTCTTGCTAAGTTGCTGAGGCTGTCTTTGAACTCAAGATCCTCCTGCCTTAGCCTTCCAAGCCTCTGGAATTACAGGTGTGTAATTCCGCCACCGCTCCTGGCTATTTTGTTAGTTTTATACTTAAGTGTTTCATTTGGGGGTATGCTAATGTAAATAATAATTTTGTTGTTTTATTGAAACAGGGTGTCCTTGTGTTGCTTGGAACTCCTGGGCTCAGATAATTCTCATGCCTCAGCTCCCATTTAGCTAGGACTGTAGGCATGTGCCATGGTACTTGGCTGTAATGTGTTTTTTAAATTTCAAGTTCCATCTTAATTGTTGTATATAGGACCTTTGTATATTAACTTTGTATCCTGCAAACAAACTTGGTATAATCCCTTTTTAGTGCAGGATGTTGTGTGTCTACATTCTTTTGGATGATCATCTTACCTGTGAACAAAGTTTTATTTCTTTCTTCCCAAGCTGTATGGTTTTAATTTTCTTTTCTTGTCCTATTGCATTAGTTAGGACTTAAGAGTACAGTGTTGAAAAGGAATGTTAAGAAGGTATTTCCTTTGCCCCATTACTGATCCTAATGGAAAAGCTTCAAGTTTCTGACCATTAATTGTGATGTTACCTATAGATTTTTTGTAGGTATTATTTATCAGGTTGAGGAAGCTCCCTTCTATTCCTAGTTTTCTTAATTATTTCTCTTCTTCCTTGTCCATTTGCTGTTCTTGTTGCTGGGGATCACAACAAGGGCCTCCTGCATGCTAGCATTCTGCTATTAAGCTATATTCTCAGCCCCTCTATTCTTAGTTTTCTGAGTTTTTATTGTAAATGTTTAGTGGATTTTGTCATATGCTTTTTCTGCATCTATTGATAGGATCATGTGATTGTTTTTTTTCTTCTCTAGCCTGTTGATGGATGGATTAAATTAATTGATTTTCAGATGTTAAAGAGAGCTGAGGTAAGTAATTGGTTGTGGTATGTAATTCTTTTTATACATTGTTGAATTTGATTTCCTAATATTTGGTTGAGGATTTTTGCATCTATGTTCATGAGAGAGATTGATTTGTACTTTTCTTATAATATCTTTCTCTGATTTTGGTATTGTGATAATGCTGGTTTCATAGAATGAGTTACAGAGTATTCTCTATGCTTCTTTCCATCTTCTGAAAGAGACTGTAGAGAATTGGTATAATTATTTTCCTTAAAAATTTTGTTGGATTCACTGGTAAACCCATTTGGGCCAGGTGCTTTTTGTTGTTTGAAGTTCATTAATTACTGACTCAATTTTCAAAAATAAATGTAGGCTATTGTGTCTTATTTATTTAAGTTTTGGCAGATTGTCTCTTTTAAGGAATTATTTTATTTCATCTAGGTTATTAAAACTTTGAGCATAGAGTAGTTATTTCTTTATTTTCCTTTCAATTTTCTTTCTTTCTCTTTCTTCTTCTTCTTTTTTTTTTTTTTTTTTTTTTTAATGGTGCTGGGGATCCAACCCAGAGACTTACATGTAGCACTGCTTTACATGCTCAGCCTCTTACTGTTCTTTTAATATCCATGGGAAATGTAGTGATTATCCTGTCTTTCATTTCTGATGTTAGTAATTTTTTCCCTTGGTTAGCCTGGCTAGAAACCTATCAGTTTTATTGTATTCAAAAAACAAAAAAACCCTTTGGTTTTGTTGATTTTCTTTTTTCTCCATTAATTTCCTATTTTTAATTTTATTGACTTCTGCCCTAATTATTATTTCTTTCCTTGTTTTTACTTTGGAATTAATTTGATGGACTTTTTCTAGTTTCTTAAGGTAGAATCATAGAATATTGATTTTAGATTTTTATTTTCTAATATGTGCATTCAATGCTGTAAATTTCTAGCTAAGCTTTGGTTGCATCACATGGGTTTTGAAAAGTTGTATTTTTATTATCATTTAGTTCAAAATGTTTTTTTTCTCCTTTTTTTTGAACCATGTTATATAGAGTATGTTATTACTTAATCTTCATGCATTTAGGGATTTCCCCATTTATCTGTTTTTGGTTTCTAGTTTGGTTTAATTGTGGTCTGAGAGAACATTGTATGATTTCTATTTTAAATTTGTCAAGGTACGTTTTATGGCCCAGAATGACATCTATCTTGGTGAACATTCCATGAGAGTTTGAGAAGAATATGCTGATCTACCTGTTGGTGGTGGGTGAGACCATTGTATCCAGTTAATTAATGGTGTTGAGTTTAATTAGCCTTACTGATTTTTTTACCTGCAGGATTTGCCCATTTCTGATAGAGGGATGTTGAAGTCTCTAACTCTAATAGAAAATTCAAGCACTTACCACTGAGCTACCCTGTGTCCCTTTTGAGATAGGGTCCCACTGAGTTGTCCAGACTGGCCTTGAATTTGTGATCCTTCTACCATGGCCTCCTGAGTAGGTGGGATTAAAACAGGCCTGTGCCATCCTGACTGGCCTTCCTCATGTATTTTGATATTTACATGCACATTAAGGATTGTTGTTTTCTTTAAGTATTCATCCCTTTATTGTTATGTAGTACTTTTTTTTTCTTTTTTTTTTAGCTCAGAAAACTTTTCCTGCTCTGAAATCTGCTCTGTTAGCTGCTCTGCTCTTTTGACTAGTGTTAGCATGGCTTATTTTTCTCTATCACTTTACTTTTACTTTTTTTTTCTTTAATTATTTTTTAGTTGTAGTTAGACACAATACTTTATTTTATTTATTATGTGGTGCTAAGGATTGAACCCAGGGCCTTGTACATTCCAGGCGAGCGTTCAACCGCTGAGCCACAACCTAGCCCTCTATCACTTTACTTTTAATCTGTGTGCATCTTTATATTTGGAGTGGATTTCTTGTAGCTTTTTTTTTTTTTTTAAATCTACTCTATCTCTCTTACATAGTGTACTTAGACCACTGACATTTAATATAGTTTTTAATATAATTAGGAAACATCTACCATATCAATTTATGTTTTTGTTTATTTGCCCTTGTTTTTATTAATTTTTATTTTCATTAATGCATTTTTATTTTGGTAAAATGTGCACAAATTTGCTGTTTTAACCACTTTAAGCATATGTTTTTGGTTTTTTAAAAATTTGTTCTAATTAGTTATACATGACAGTAGAATGCATTTTGACACATTGTACACAAATGGAGCACAACTTCTCATTCCTCTGGCTGAACATGGTGCAGAGTCACACCAGGAGTGTAATCATATATATTTATAGAGTAATAAGGTCTGTCTCACATTCTGCCGTCCTTCCCATCCCACAGCCCCAGCCCTCCCCTCACTCCCCTCTGCACAATCCAAAGTTCCTTCACCACCATCCCCCATCCCCCATGGATCAGCATCCACTTATTCAAAAACATTTGGCCTTTGGTTTTTTGGGGGTTTGGCTTATTTCACTTAGTATGATGTTCTCTAGTTCCATTGATTTACCTGTAAATGCCATAATTTTGTTTTTTCTTTAAGGCTGAGTAATATTCCATTGTGTATATGTACTACATGTCCTTTATCCATTCATCTGTTGAAGGGCACCTAGATTGGTTCCACAGTTTAGCTATTGTGAATTGAGCTGCTATAAACATTGATGTGGCCATGTAATTGTAGTTTGCTGATTTTAAGTCCTTTGGGTATAAACTAGGGAGTGGAATAGCTGGGTCAGATGGTGATTCCATTCCAAGTTTTCTGAGGAATCTCCATACTGCTTTTCCAAAATGATTTGCACCAATTTGCAATCCCATGCCCTTGTTCTTTGTTCCTGTTTTTGTTCACAATTTTTCTGTCTTTTGTGATTCAATCATTCTGATTCCATTTTCTCTGCTTTCCTAGCATATAAATTAAGCTTTTTTTTCTTTTTGTAATGGTAGTACAAATATATAATATTCCTGGTTCTTCCTCTTTCTTTAACCATCTTTGTTGCTCATTTCATAAATAAACATTAATACCAAAGCATACATAATTGAGAATATTGTTGTTACTTTGGACAAATTTACCTGCTATCAGTTAAGAATAAGAAATGAAAAGATTTTGTTTTTTTGTTTGTTTCTTTTAGTTGTTGTTGGACACAATACCTTTATCTTATTTATTCATTTTTTATATGGTGCTGAGGATCAAACCCAGTGCCTCACACAGGTTCTAGGTGAGCATTCTACCACTGAGCCACAACCGCAGCCCCTGAAAAAAAATTTTTTAAATCTCGTTCATTGTCCAGTGCTCTTCTTTTTTTAATATGTAGAATCAGGTTTATGACCTATATAATTTCCTTCTCTGAAGTATTTTTTTTCAATATATTTTCTTGATTTTTTCTTTTCTGTCTAGGAAGTCTTTATTCCTCTTACAATTTGAACAATAATTTTGCAGTGTATAAGTTGGTGGTTTTTTTGTTGGTTTTCTCACAACCCTTTAAACATTTTTCTCCATTCTCTTGCTTGCATGGTTTCTAAGAAGTATATAATTCTTACTATGTTTCTCTATTGATAAGGTGTGCTGCCTGACCCCCAGCACCCTTTTTTGGGCTTCTTTCAAGAGTTTTTCTTTAATTTTCTGACTCTTGACTATGATATGCCTAGGTCTAATTTTTGGCATAATTTGTTCTCTTGAGTTCCCTGGACCTAAGATTTGGTGTCTTGACATTAATTTGGGGAATTTTCTTAGTCATTTTTGGTTCAAATATTGCTTCTTTTTCTCTCCCCCCATCCTTTCTGTCCAGGCACCACCTCATGGATGTGTTAACAGATTTTGTAGTCATTCCTCAGTTCTTGAGTATTTTGTTTGGTCCTCACCCCCCGCCATTTTTCCTCTTTGCTTTGCAGTTTTGAAAATTAGTAGTCATATCTTCAATATTAAATTCCTTCTTCAGCTGAATCTATTCCAGTCTCCTAATTGAGCCTGTTGAAGGCATTCTTCATTCCTGTCAGTGTTTTTTCATGGACTTGTTATCTCTGCTTTTATATTATCCTTCTGTTTTTAATCTGTTGTCTTAAGTTTTTGTACTAAAGCCTTTATCACATTAGTCTTGGTATTAAGAATCTTCTTGTGTGATATCTCCACCATTCCTGCCATCTGTGACTCTGGTTCTGATGCTTTCTCAATTTTTTTAGACTGTGGTTTTTGCCCTATAGTATGCCTTCTAGGTTTTCATTGGAGGGCGAACCCAATGCTTTTGGTAAAAGGACCTGTGATAAATAGACCTTTAGTAGTGTAACCAGTGGGGTCTGGAAGTATTCTATAAGGTTGTGACTAGTTCTTAGTCTGTTGGTCAGCCAGTGGCCCTGGTCTGTGAACTCGGCCAGCATTAAATCTGCCCCTGTACCCTGCCATGTCTGTTAGGCTCTGGTAAAATAGTTTTCATTCTTTCTTTCAGGACTGATAATTTAACCCAGGGGTGCTCTACCACAGAGTTCTATCCCCAACCCCTTTTTACTTTTCATTTTGAAATAGGGTTTTGCCGAGTTGCTGAGTCTGCTCTCGAACTTGTGATCGTTCTCTCTCAGCCTCTCAAGTCTCCTAGATTACAGGCATGTATTCCCATGCCCTGCTCTTCTCTTTTTTCTCTTCCCTTCCCTTCCCTTCCTTTCCTTTCCCTCTTCCCACTCCCCCCCTTGAGATGAGGTCTTGCCATGTTGCTCAGGCTGCCCTTGAACTCCTGGGATCCTGATCTTCCTACCTCAGCCACCTAAGTAGCTGGACTACAGGTATGCACCACTGTTCTTATTCACAGCTACAAAATCATTTTCTTGAGAACAGGTCTTGTTAAAAACAAAATGCTCTGGTATATTTCAGTGCTCTAGAACCATATTCCATACTGTTTCCTTTTCCCCTTTCCCTGCCAAAAGCAAAAGGTGACCTTTCTCCTGGAGGTAAAAGCATGGGGACCTTCTGTCACTGGGTCTCTCCTGGAGTTTTTAACCCTAAGTTGTGCACGTAGTTCATTATAGCCTCCAGCAGTTAATTATAGTTCATTCACACTGTACTGCCACCCAACTCCAGGATGGTTTTCATCTTCCCAAACTGAAGCTCCATACTCAGTGAACACTGACTCCTCATTGCCCTTTCCACCCAGTTGCTGGCAACCACCACTCAGTCTGTTTAGGAATCTGACTATTTTAAGTACCTCATGTAAGTGGAATCATGCAGTATTTGTCCTTTGTGACTGGCTTCAAGCATGTCTTTAGTGTTTGCTCCATGTTACAGTATATGCCAGAATAGCTTCCCTTTTTAAGTTTCAATTATATTCCTGTGTGTGTGTGTGAGCGCGCGCTGACCCATTCATTCATTGATGACACTACACTGCTTCCGTCTTTTGGGTAGCAGGGAAAGATTGCTGTGAACATGGATATGCACATATTTCTTTTGGGGGGTATATCCCCATAAGTGAAATAGCTAGATTATATTGCAATCTTTTTCCCCCTTTTTGAGGAATTATCAAACTTTTTGTGTAACAACTGGTCTACTTTACTTTCCCGGTGCATTGGGGTGCCAGTTTGTCCACATTAGTGCATCTTTTTGATGTACATGTGAACTGTACAAAGGTATTCAAAGCACTATTGGTTGCTTAAATATTTCTGGTAGCAAAATCCAGGAAAGAGTTTTCTTTGTCTAATTTCCAAGTTCTGTGATGCTATATTTTCCTGCCTACCATTTTTGACTTTAATTTTGTTCCTGGCCCCTTTCACATTTTATTCTTCAGCTTTTCTTATTTTCCATACTGCCCCTTGGGAGAGCTCTGCTTTCAAGGCCCATGTGTACCTACGATGCTCACATCTGTCATGAGCCCCGATGTTGTTCTCTCTTCTTTTCAGTTTGAGTGCTTACTAAGTGTTTCCACCCATGCTCATTGTATTCCCAGTCAGTTACGACCCTAGTAAAGTAGTGTTAAGTGCTGCTGAACTTGAATCCCAGTGTTGCTAAACACTAGTTTTTTGATCTCTTAGTTCCAATATCCTGTCTTGCATGGTAAGAGTTATTATGAAGATTATCTAATAGTTCATGTAATGTTCATACATAGTTCATCATACATGGATTATGGATGTATATCCATTACTACTTATCCTTTGTAAAACAGTTTTTTTAATATATATATTTTTAGTTGTAGCTGGACACAATACCTTTATTTATTTATTTTTATGTTGTGCTGAAGATTGAATCTAGCGCCTCACCTCACAAATGCTAGGCGGGTGCTCTACAGCTGAGCTGCAACCCCAGCCCCCTAGTTTCTTTTTTGATAAATTTCCTTTTAAACACCATGAGGTATTTTTATTTTTAAATCTTGTGTATCATACTGCTTTTTAAAAAACTACTACCCATGTACCGTGTATGTACAGTGTATCAGCAATAGATGAATGTACTGTGGTCCCATACTTCCCTCTCAATATTAATTAGTTTTTTAACTCTTTGTGGTTTGTTTGCTAAATCCCTGGATAGTAATACCTGTGGATTTTTCACTAAGACTACTAATGAATAATTAGTGAAATGCTAAACATTTTCAGGTGTTGGCTTTCATTTGGTTTCTCCTTAGAAGAGTGCTGTGTTCAGATCTTTGGACTGTTGCCAAGTTTCAACTGTTTCATTGTTCCCACTGGGCACTAAAAGTGACCCTCTGGGGTTTTGAAAGGGCTTCATTTTCATTCCTGTACTTTATCATCACTCCCCTCTTGTGTGTACATTTCACAAGTCCTCCCAAACAAATTTTTTATCAGAAAAGTTTGTTGCCATGTAATAATGCTTTAATTAGTTGATTTCTTGGACTTGGTGTTTTCAACTATTACAGGAGATAAATCAGATTTATTCAACAAATGTTTAAGTGCCTGGAATGTGCCAGGTACAAAAATGTTAAAGAACTGCCTGGGACATATGAGGTCCCCTGTAAATAATAGTAGCTGTTGTGTAGCTCCACCTGTGGTATAGGGTTTACTTTTAACATTTTCGGAGGCACCACTATGGAGAAAGAAGTGTGCCATTTCAGAGTCCTGACACAGCCATTTCTTCTGATATCTGGGTCAGTTAATATCTCTGTAACTCAGATTGTTGCCCCCTCCCACCAAAAAAAAAGGAACTTACATGATTATTGTGAAGTTCCAATGAAAATGTGACTTCATTTGGTAAAGTGAAGTTCAGATGCTGAAGTCCTTAAAAAACAAACATTTCTTAGCTTCTTTGTAAATATAGATTGTATCATCCTTTTATTGAGAAATAATAAACATGCTATAGAGTTCACCTGCTCAAAGCATACAATTTGATGTTTCTTAGTATATTCACAGATTTGTGCACCTGTTTCCAGTCTCCTAGAATGTTTTTTTTTTTCGATTTTTTTTCAACTTGTATATGCACACAATGCCTTTACTGATTTTTATGTGTTGTTGAGGATTGAACCCAGCACCTCACTGAGCTACAACTCCAGCCCCTATCCAAAAATGTTTTCATTACTCTGAAAAGAAACCTTGTACTCTTTACACTCCTATTTCTCTCTGTCTCCCCAGCCCTAGAGGTAACCACTAATATACTTTTTTTTTTTTTGTTTTTGAGCAAGGGGGATTGGACTCAAGGGCACTTGACCACTGAGCCATATTCCCAGCTCACAGGGTCCCACTGTGTTGCTTTGTGCCTCGGTTTTGGTGAGGCTGGCTTTGAACTTGCTATCTTCTAAGCCGCCGGGATTACCCGGCTACTTTGTGTTTTACATATTTGTTCTGGACATTTCATATAATGGAATCATGTAGTATGTGGTCGTTTGTGACTAGCCTATTAACACTATCAATATTTTTAAGATTTATCTATGTGGTAGCATGTATTAGTACATCTTCTATTTCCCTCTTTCTTTTTTTTGGTGCCAAATAATACCCATTGTATGGAAACCTTGCCTTTTGTTTATTCATTCATCAGTTGCTGGATATTTGTGATTTTTTTTTTTTAGCTTTTATGAATAGTGCTGGTGTGAACATTTGTGTGCAAAGTTCCTGTCATCATATGTCTTCATTTCTCTTGAATATATACATATATGAATGATTGGAATTGTTCAGTCATGGTAGCTCTATTTAACCTTTTTTGAAAATACCAGATTTTTCTCTGGAGTAGCTGCATCATTTTACATTCCCACCAGAGAATGAGGATTCATTCTCTCCATAAAGAACCAACACTTGTTATTGTGTGTCTTTTGATAATAGTGTCTGAAGTGTTGTCATTGTGGTTTTTGATTTGTATTTCCCTGAAGACTAGTGATTGAGGATCTTTTTTTGTTATACTTATTGACTGTTTTTCTGTCTTTGGAGGAATGTCTACTTAAATTATTTGCCCATTTAAAAAACTGGGTTGTATTTATTGTTGGGTTGCAAGAGTTTCTTTTAATACTTTGTGCACTAATTTTTATCAGTTGTGATTTGTAAGTATATTCTCCACCTTGAGTTGTCTCACCCCCCCCTTTTTTTTTTGTTACTGGAGGGGTGCTTACCACTAAGGTACATCTCCAGTCTTTTTAATTTTTTATTTTGAGGTAGGATCTCACTAAATTGCTTAGGACCTTCCTAAGTTGCTGAGGTTGGCCTCAAACTTAGAATCCTCCTGCCTCGGTCTCCTAAGTTGCTGGGATTACAAGCATGTACCACTGTGCCGGGCATTTTTCAATTCTTGGTGATGTCATTGAAGCAAAAAACAATATAACTTAATAAAGTACACATTTATGCATTATTTTTCTTTTGTCTCTTGTGTTTTAGTGTCATATTTAAGAAGGCTTTGCCAAATCCAAAGCTGCAATTTTAGTTCATGTTTTCTTCTAGGAGTTTTTTTTTAAATATATTTTTTAGATGTTGATGGAACTTTATTTTAACATTTATTTATACGCAGTGCTGAGGATCGAACCCAGTGCCTCACACATGCTAGGCAAGCACACTACTACTGAGCTACAATCCCATACCACCTTCTAAGAGTTTTGAGGTCATTTTCAAGGGGCTTTGTTTCTTTGCATAAATAACTTAAGATACATTGTTATTGTTACTTATTATGAGATACTGAGGTGCAGGTGTTCATGAGTGACCTGGATTGTTTGCTCTGTTATGCTCCCCATAGTATCCTGTGTTCTCCATAGACTTTCTCTGATTTTCTGTTATAAACTCTGGACGTTGTTATATGTGACTTTATACTCAAGGTAAGCACTTTAATATGGACTCAGAGTAGAAGAATTAATGTGTCAAAGGTTGTATAGAGCCACAGGAGGCTGAGGAAGAAGGACCACAAGTTCAGAGCCAGCCTTAGCAACTTAGCAAGACCCTATCTCAAAACAAAAAATAAAAAGGTCTGGGGATGTGTCTTGGTGGTTAAGAGCACCCGGGTTCAGTCCCTGGTACAAAAAAAGAAAAACAAGAAAGAAAGAAAAAAGGTTGTATAGATTTTAACACCTTTTAATATCTATGATGGGAAAAATTACTCCAGTTTTACTTTTAGTAGCTGTTTCAGCCAGTTTTATATTAAAGTTTTATACAGTTTTATATTGTTCAATACCTAGTAAGAGTTGAAATTCACAGTAGTCTCAAACATCAGATTTCTAATTTAGGCAAATTAGCATCCAAATAAGGTCTACCCACTTTTTATTTGAAAAGTTTTTTGGGGGGCCGGGTGTGTGGTACCAGGGATTGAATTCGGGGGTAGGGGTACTCGACTAGTGAGCCACATTCCCAACCCTATTTTGTTTTTATTTAGAGACAGGATCTGAGTTGCTTAGCACCTCGCCATTGCTGAGGCTGGCTTTGAATTTGTGATCCTCCTGTCTCAGCCTCCCCAGCTGCTGGGATTACAGGTATGCACCATCACATCTGACCCATTTTTTAAAAATCTGGAGTTTCCTCATTCTTGCCCTGTTCCTTACTATCTGTTTATGGAAACCTTGACTGTTCTGTGGTGTTGTTTCCACAGTGTTCTCTGACCTCCGTTTCTTGTATACTAATAGTTGGGTCTTGAGAAAGTCAGTCTGTCCTCCATCCCTCCCGTACTGAGACCTGAACCACTAAGCTACACCTTAGCCCTTTTTATTTTTTATTGAGACAGGTTCTCACTAAGTTGCCCAGGCTGGCCTCCAGCTTGTGATCCTCTTGCCTCAGCCTTCTGAGCAGCTGGTATTGCAAGTGTGTGCCACTGGCCACTACTTGAGGAGATTTCTTAAACTGATGTTGCTTCTTTGGTTGTGATCTTGCTCCAGAGATGGAATGTGTAGCCAAACTGAAAATTTTTAAGGGCTTCCAATCTAAATCACGTTGAAATTCATTTAGATCTGAGTTGGTCTATACTTAAGATGCCAGCTCTTCATTTTGGAATGCAGTGTCCACATTGTTTCTGGTCCCTTTTCAAGGCCACGTGTCAGTGCATTTTCTGTAGGGAGAACACTAAACTTGTCATTTTGAGTGAGGTACACCCTCTTTGGTTGTTTAAAGTGGTGCAAGGCCTAGTCAGCAGGGTCTCTTCTTTCTTTTTCTTTTAATATGAAGACTTACTGTGTTGTCCAGACTGGTGTCACATTCCTGGACTCAAAGGATCTTCCTGCCTGGACCTGGCGTGGTCCAAGTCTTGTCAGCTAAACAACAAACTTTGCCTGTTTGTCATCTGTTTAGAGTTGATAACCTCTTACTGCTGTTTAGAGTTGATGATCAGTGTTTTAAGGATTGATGATTCAATATTCTTAAGTTCTTTTCCGGCCATCTTAGATTTCTAGGTGTTCTCAATGTCTGTCTATCCAAAGGAAACTTCTGTGATGAAAATTTAGAAAAATTAATGACAGGGTGTTTAGCATGAACATTAAAGAAGCAGATATTATTTCTTTAAGGGTATGTATATCCAAATGTTTTCTTAATTCCAGTTTTGTATTAAAAGTATTATTCAGCTTAATTAAATTTTTAGTGTTTTGCTTTTATGTGAGTATATATAAATGACATCAACTTTTGGCCTTCACTTCAGTTGGCAAACATCTAGGTGCCCACTCACTGCCAGGCGCAGTGCTTTCTGTGCTTTGGTCATACCTGGTTAACGAAGGTGGACAAGATGCTGGTGAAGGATGCAGTGAAATGCTCAGGGCAGTGTCAGTAGAGGTCCAATACAAGTTGCATACATAATCTTAAATTTTCTAGTTGTCACATGAAAAAAATAGAGGGTAAAAAGTAATTTTAATTTTATATATATTGTTTATTCCAGTATACCCAAAATATCATTTCAGCATGTAATCAATATGAAGAAATTAATGAGACATTTTCACTATCTTTCTTAGTCTTTGAAATACACTGCATGTTTTATATTCATAGCACATCTCAATTCAAATTAGTCAGGTTTCAAGTGCTCAGAAGCCTTATGTGACTGCCACAGTAGATCAGAATGTTGTCATCATCATTATTGCTGTCTGATTAAGCACCCAAGTAGAAAATGGCTTGGAGGGAATGAAAGGAGAACAGAGATAAGAGGAAGGTGAAATTTTGGTGCGTTGGACTGGTAGGGCAAAGAGGAACCAGGGCTGCTCTCCAAACTGTCTTTCATACTTGGGGTGTGCTTTTTCCTGAGATGGGGAAAACTTGTTGAAGGAAAGGTTTAGTTGGGTGGACAATGTGTGATAAGAACCTAGGTTCTCTTTGGTGATATTAAATATGATATGCTTGTGTGACATTGAAGGGGAAAGTCTCTAGTAATTGAGTACCTGTGAGTGAAGTGCAGAGACTTCAAACTACTAGCTTGATAAATTTGGATCTCAGTTGTGTTCATAGAGGGGTGTGTGTGTGTGTATATCTCATAGAAATGGCTTCATTTACTTAAAAAAAACAAACATGTTTTTAGTCTCCCCAGAGTTTGTTTTATTGCTGGAGAAACTGTGAGTAAATGATGTGAATTTACTCCCAGCCAACTTGGAAGAGTATCCTAGGGATTGGCCATATCCTGGTCAGCTTTAGGGAGTCTGCAGGAAATATTCACAGTCCCTACATTATGAGTTGTGGAGAGGAGAAGAGGGACCCTCTAGGCAAGGAGACTGAGAAGTGGTCAGAGAGAAACCAAGAGAGTGGCTGTTCAGAGGAGCCAGCCAGGGTGATGTTTAATAAGGAGAATCTAGAGAGGCCTGCATTGAATCTTGCTGTGAGTGAGGTTAAGATGCAGACAGAAGAGTTTCATTTGGATTTAGCCCATCTGAAGGTCATTAGTGACTTGAAAGGGCTGTTTGAGTTGATGGTATAGAAAGGTCCAGATTGTAGTGAGCTGAAGCAGGAATACTGTCAGACAAAGAGCTCATTTTCTTATTTTTAAGTAACCACTACAAATCATTGAGAAGACCAGTCTAGTAGAAAAGTGGACAAAGGGCATAAGCACAGTTGGCAGAAAAGTGAAGTGGCCCTCAAACACATGGACAATGCCTGGCCTCACCCATAGGAGTAAAGCAAGATGTCATTGCTGTGGGTGTGGGACCAGGTGTTTGCATATTGCTGATGGGAATGTGGCTTGTGGGCCCTCCATGAAGAGCCGATTGGCCTCATGCAACTCATGAGAAGTGCATATCCTCTTATCCAGTGATTCCGCTTCTGGGAACTCTGGCATTTTTTATAATAGTGAAAATTAAAAAGTGAATGGTTGTCAGTCGTGGCCTGGTTTAGCCAGCAGTAAAACAAAGGAAAGTATATCCAATGTAAAATATATCTTCTTTGCAAAATGATTTTTGGTGTCTTTTCTATCATGCTATAAATCAAATTTTTTGAGGGTGATTCCCCTCCCCTGTTTTAGATATTGAGAAGCATACTGGTGGGTCTGATATAGGCCACAGAAGCTCTTTAGCAGTGTATCTTTGAAATGAAGTGTGTTAAGCTTGTTAGTCGTTTTTGCTTGACCCTTCTACCTTTTAGCACTTTGTACATAAATCATTGGTCCACATTCCTTTCTCAGGTACTTGTTAAGATGGTTTTCAGGGGATTCTGCTGTTGTATATTTGTATCAGTTACACAGTACAGGAAAGGGAGATGTGGAATAAGCTACGGGCTTTATCTTGCTGAATCTATAGCCACATCAAGAGAGCATCAGGTTTTGCTTGGTTTGACTCAGTGATGAAGTAAGCAAGTGTCTGATGCTATTTGAGAACCTGGATGTTGCAATGGGGATTATCCTGCACCCAGTGTCAGGGGCAGACTTTATCTGTCAGCTCACTGGTGGGGGGGAAAGGAAACTCAGGTCTCTGTGAGCACAGGATTCTGGCTCTGCTGACCTTTGTGCAGTTTGGTCTTTTTTAAAGATAGCAGTGTATTTATGTGTGGACTAAAGCAAAAAAAAAAAAAAAAAAAAAAAGAAAAGAAGGAAGAAGAAAGAAAAACTAGGCACATCCAAATAGACCAAACCGGTTTCCCAACAGAGTACATTGATATTCTACAACTTTAAATTCTCTATTATTGGAACTTTCCACTGTTCAGATTTTGCTTAACTTAAGAATTTGAGGCTATAGTGTTGATGGATTAATTTTTTTCTTTATTTCTTTGATTATTCTGGTTTCCTTTGTAGTTTTTTACTTCTTCGATCTGTAAGAATGAATAATTTTAAGATTTGCATGTGTTAAGTAATCATTTGGTTTAAATCTCCCATTTTACAGGTAAGAAAACAAGTTCAGAGAGAGATAACTTGCCACACACATATTGACTGAACTATCTAATTCAGTATCTACTCACCATTAAGTTGGGTGATGTGTGGAGGGATGATATCTTTATATTGTCAGGTTAAGGTGCCTACAATCATTTTAAGGAAAATGTGGTTTTAATTACACTGCCACTCTTACAGTGAAGATTATTACTTTATATAATACACTAGTTCATTCAGAATTGTGGAGGTATAGTTGAACTTTATTATTATTATCATTAATATTTTTTTTTTGGAGAAAAATTGAGACCTCTAGAGATGTGAACTTCCTTGTCTGGGATTATAGAACATAAAAATTTATTTTGTGCTTAGTTTTTTTTTGGGGGGGGGGATGGTTTACTAGGGATTGAACTTCAGGACACTTGACCACTGAGCCACATGCCCAGCCCTAGTGTATATATATTTTTTAAGAGACAGGGTCTCACTGAGTTGCTTAGTGCCTCGCTTTTACTGAGGCTGGCTTTGAACTTGCGATCCTCCTGCCTCAGCCTCCCAAGCCACTGGAATTATAGGCCGTTGTACCCCGCCCGGTGTTTAGTTTTTATATGAGTCGGAGCAGTGATAAATAGTAGACTTTATATGATTATGTATTTTAGATGAGCTATCAGTGTGGCTATTTAATGTGAATAGTTAAAAATAAACCAATTTTAAAATTCAGTTCCTTAGCCTTACTTCATCTCACCTTTGAGGTGCTCATTTACTATGTGTGGTGTGGTGAGTAGGTACTGAATTAGACAGCTCAAGTCTAGAATAATTATTTATGTGTGTGTGTGTGTGTGTATCTCTGAGAATTTTAGAATATTAATGTGCATACCAAGGCATATGATTGTGGCTAAATTGTCAAAGATCATGTTCAAAACCAGGAGCAAAAACTGAACTCTTGAGTTTGTGATATTAATATAGCTGGTTTGACTTGGGTCTCTTTTTGTCAATGTTTCACCCATTTTTTTTAAGGACATATGAAAATTTCAATGTTATTTAGCTATCAATTGACAAATAAAGGTCCACTGATAAATTATAATTGTATATGTTTATAGATACAAAGTGATTTAGTAATATGCTGTGGAGTAATTAAGCACATTAACTAATATATTCATCTTCTCAACACTTAGTAGTTTTTGTGTTTGAGAATATTTGAAACAGTGATTTTTAAATATAAGTTACCGTTTATTGTGTTCACTATGGCATATGCTATCTCAAAGAAGGAAATGTGTCCCCCCTGTCTAATTGAGGCTTTATACCCTCTGTCACCACCCCACTCCCAACAGTCTACTCTACTTTTATCTCTGATCATTTGGTTGCCAAGATGCCGTACACGAAGTTTTGGTGTCTTTCTTGACTATTGTTCTCTGGATTATAAAAGTTTCAGCTTTCACCTCAAATAAAATTTGAGTGTGTACCTCAGCTGAACCAACATATATAGCTTGGTGATTGAGGGTGTGTTGTCATTTGTATCATGCTGTGCACCCTTGCCCATTGTTGTTACAGCAGGCACAGGTGGTTCTCTGGGCTTTTACTTTAGATGCTAATTTTTCTGTTTATGACTTGGCTCCATTTTTTTAAAAACATATTTTAGTTTAGTTGGACACAATACCTTTATTTTATTTTATTTATTTTTATGTGGTGCTTAGGATCAAATCCAGGGCTTCACTGTACTAGGCGAGCGCTTTACTGCTGAGCCCCAGCTTGGCTCCATTTTAATACCAGTTTAGATCTTCAAGTATGCCTGCACTAATTGGAGTGTCCATTAGGTTGCATAGCCAGACAGTCCAATAAATAAAATTGAACAACAAACCAGGTGTCAAAGTCCGTCCTTAGAGTACTTTACATATAGGACATTACCTTCAGAATGTGGCAGTATGGATTTACCTTGGATGTTCTGAACTTTATACAGAAGTATTTTTACATTCTTGGTGTGATGATTTAAAAAATTTATGGTGCATTATAATTATATATAATAGTGTGATTCATTATGCCAAATTTATATATGCACATAACATAATTTGATCAATTTTATTCTCCATTCTCTTCCCCTTTACTTTTGTCTTCCCACCCACTGATTTGATATGGTGGTTTTTGATGAATGGTTTAGAAACCTTGGCATTCTTGTCTTGATGTTTCTTCCCCCAAGCCCCCACTTTTTATTTTTATTTTTGGTAGTACTAGGGATTGAATCCAGGGGCTTGTTACCACTGAGCTATATATCCAGCCCTTTTTTACTTTTATTTTGAAATGGAGTCTTGCTAAATTGCAGAGAATGACTTTGAATTTTCCATCCTGTTGTTTTGGAAATAGCTGGGATCACAGACATGTGTCGCCATGTTCTACTGGGCTTTTTGTTGGTGTTTCCAAAATTGGCTGATAGTTTTACCAATTTTATTTTGTTGGAAGATTCTGCTGAAGACATGGAAGTTTAATTTGTCTAGGTTGTATCTCCCAAATATGGATGTTTGTACAATTACATTTTTTGAAAATTTTAGTTTTGCAGTATTGGGGATTGAATCCAGGGTCTCACATGCTAAGCAAACAGTGAACCACACCCCCAGCCCTTTTAAATTTTGTTTTATGACAATCTAACTAAGTTGTCTAGGCTGGCCTCAAACTTGTAATCATCCGGCCTCAGCTCTCAAGTGTTGATATTACAGGGGTTCACCAATATGCCCAGCTGTGCAAATCATTTTTGATGATTTTTGTATTCAAAATTTTGTGGACGAGGGCTGGGGTTGTAGCTCAGTGCTAGGACACTTACCTAGTATGTGTGCAGCACTGGGTTGGATCCTCAGAATCGTGTAAAAATAAATAAATAAAGGTATTGGGGCTGGGTTTCTAGCTCCTCGGCAGAGTACTTGCCTGGCATATGTAAGGCTCTGGGATTAATTTTTAGCGCCACATATAAATAAATAGAAAAATAAAGGTCCACTGATAACACCTTCATTTTTTTTATATTTCTGTAGTTATGTCCATCTACAATTAAAAATGTTTAAATTTATTTATTTATTTATTTTTAAATTAACAGTGTGCTAGGCATTGAAGACAAAATGGTGACCAGGCCTTCATAAAGATGGATTATCTTCCCTCCCTGTTATCTTTGATCTTTTAAGACTTGAGTGTTTTCAAGAACACGTATGAGGACACTTGTAGCATGCGATGGTTGGGATCCACATTAAGATGACACTGATCAGGATGGTCTGGCATAGGGATTCCTGATGCTAGTAAGAAGTAGGGTTCCTTGCTTTGGTCCATCGCCTGTCTTTAACTGAGTGTTCATTTGTAGTCATGTGTGACATATGACATAAGGAGAAAATGTGTTCTCATATATGGCAGCTGTGGCTTTCTTTGAATTTGTACTAGCCGGGATATTTGGGGGTTTATATTAAAACTTACAAAATAGCATAGAGAGCAGATCATTACTGCCTTTTTTCCTAAACTGAGTAAGGATAGTAACTAATACTAGAATTGAAAAGCACTTGGCCAGTGCTAACACATGCTTGGGTTGCTCCCATGTTTAGCTATTGTGAATAATGCAGTGTGAACATAGGTGCACAAATATCTCTGAGATCCTGCTTTCAGTTCTTTTTGAGTATAGAATCAGAAATGGAATTGCTAGGTCACATAGCAAAATTTTTGTTTGGTAATTCTATCTTTAATTCTTTAAGCATAATCAACATACTGCTTTCCACAGTAGGTGTTTCATTTTTATTTTACTTTTCTACCAACAGCACACAAGGTTTCTGATTTTTTTTTTTTGCACATCCTTGCAGACACTTATTATTTTTCTTTTTCTTTTTTTTTTTTTTTTTTGGTGTTGAGGATGGAACCCCAAGGCCTTAGGCAAGCACCACCACTGAGCTTCACCCCTGTACCTTCATTATCTTTGTTCTATTTTGTTTTTGAGAAATCTGAAACTATTCAGATTTTTTTCTTCTTCTTTTGGGAAGACCCGGTCTCTTCTTTATGCCTTGGGTCAGAAATTTCATGGGGGATGTTTCTTGGTGTGAGTCTGCTTCAGGAACTTTGGGGAATTATTTCTTCAATTTTCCTCTGATCTGTTTTTCTGTTCTCTTTTTTATCTTCCAATCTTTTGATTCAGTTCTTAATTTTTTCTGTGAAATTTTTAAAATTTCTAGGGCTCTTTCATCTTTTTACCCCTTTAAATAGTATCCTCTATATCTATCTAAGGGTATCAAATATTATTTTTTTGTTCTCATGAATTACTTTTTTCTCCCAATTTTCTGTTTGTTTTGTTGCTTTTCGTGATAGAAGCTTTCTGGCGGTGTATGTAATCCTTGGTTTTTGTTCATGTTTGAAAGTTAAGGGTACACAACAGAGAGAGTGAATTATGTGGTATTGACATTCTTTCTCGGTGTTATCTGCTATAAAAATGGCAGAAAAAGTGACAACACCTGGGTTGAAAAAGTTGACAGTTCCTGCTTTTGTGGGCATACTTAGCTGTTAGTTCTTCGTTTCTATGTAACATCCTCTATTAAAGGAACTGGAACTCCTTGGAGAAATGGCTGATTTCAAAGCTATGGCAGAGAATGTACAGAAGGAATCCGGAACATGTTGTTATGAGAGGAAATAAGAAAGTGCTAGAGAAGTATGAATAGCACACATGAGCCTGCTTGAAAGGGCTCCCACAAGCCAAATCTGGGGCAACTTGAACATAAGAATAAATAACGATGCTAATAAATAAGAATCTTTGAATGCATACTGATACTGAAGTCAGGAAAGAAAGAAAGTGGGGAGTTAGGAAAGCATCTTTCTGAAGTTCGAATGACACCCAGTGCATGCAGAAGGAGCAGTAGACTGCAAGTGCCCCTTCGTGTTGTTGTGGTGTTTGTTGCCAGGAGGAATAAAACTACTGGATGAATGTTCTAAGAACACAGTCTGTAAGTGTCTTCCTACAGAACACTTAACTAAGGAAAAATGCTTACTTTAAAGTGAAGAACTCTGGCAAATATCTTACCAAGTGGTCAAAATTACTACTTGTAATGGGTGGTATGGAAACAAAGCTTGGTTTCTGTAGCATTTCCTGTGAGAAATGCATAACCTTTATTCTTTACAGATGCTAGTGAAATGAAGGAGAGAATTGCTGAAGAACTGTGTGAGATGAGGAAGGAAAGAGCTTTTAAAGATTCAAACTGTGAAAACTATATTCATTAGAAGTCCTCTAAGATGAAGTCTATAAGGCAACTTGAAAAATGCTGTTCATCTAATGCCTTTCTTCCATAAAACTTACACTACATTCTCATCTCAACTCCAAACTTCCTCTCAAGATAAGCAGAAACAATGCTAAATACTTGTTAAGACAAACAATATGAACTAACAAAACCAAAAACAAACATAGGTGAAAACAAAAAGAAGTATATTTAATTCTAAAAATAAAACATTTTAGCCAGATGTGATAGCTTCAACTCGGGAAGCTGAAGCAGGAGTATCTCAAGTTTAAGGCCAACCTCAGTAACTTTCTGTAATGCTAAGTTGTATATGAAATGCCTTGTAAAATAATTTATATTTCCTCTCTAATATTTGGTTGATTGAGAATGGATTTGTCTACATCTGGACAATGACCTTAATGTTCTACTCCTGATAAAAGATGTAATTGTTATATTAGTTGCGGGGCATGTAAAGGAAAATTCTTTTAAACTCTGTTTTATTGTTTTAAAGTATGGTGACTTCATAGCCAACCTTATGTGGGATAAGAATGTCACTAATGTTTTCATAAAATAAAGATAAGGGTATGTGTTTTCTTCTTATTGATAGTGCTGCCATAGTATCTGTACTTAGTTCTGGGTTATTGCTCAGTGTGGGCTGAAAGATGACAGAACCTTTTTCCTTTGTTCACATAGAAAAATTTCAATTAAGTACAACCTTTTAATTCTCTGAAGTATAGTTCTATAGGAATCAAAACCCTGAGCCAGTGTCTTTTATTGGCAGTTATCATCAGACCAAAAGAGAACATATGTGGTTATTGCTGCTGCTGCTGCTTCCTCTTCTTCTTCTTCTTTTTTTAATAGGAGCGCTTCTGTTTCATACCATATCCCACTTTATTCCTGCTACCCTGCTAATGTGGTAAATTGGAAGACAGCTGTCGCCAGGAAAACCTGTAATGGGCAAGGAGCCACAGAAGAGAAAACTTTTCTTTTAATTTTTAACCTTGGTTTGAAAAGGTAAGACCATTAAGATCATTAGGAGTTTTCTTCCATAAATTATAACAAGGAAAGCAATATTCTCCAGGAGACCCTGGAACCTAGGTGAACCAGGTCTAGGACAGTCTGTTTGAAAGCTGTGTACATTATAGTTCTATGGTGTTTTAGAGGTTAAATAGCAGCCTCTGTGGTTTGCTTTGATAAATCTAGGAATATACAGATCTACAGAATTCAAGAGATTCTGGATGCCAGGAGGGTTTGAGCTGAGTTGAAGTTAGGAGCAGCCAGGTCTGACAAGCTGAAGAAGCATGTGAAGAGAGTGCTGGTAGAGATCTGAGACCCAGGCCACTGCTGCCAGGTCATCTCACTCAGGGTGTGTGTGTGTGTGTGTGTGTGTGTGTGTGTGTGTGTGTGTGTGTGTGTGTTTCTTGTATACCAGCCAAAGGACTTTTGATTTCTAGCCTATACCTGTCTCCATTTGGATCCTAATTGCTGCCACTTTGAAACTTTTTATTGGAACTTAACTTTTTGTTAGAGATGATCTTTGCATATTTGACATTTGGCTCAGTTGGCATTCAACAGGAAGTCATACAGTAGAGAGCCCTTTGTGGGGTCATGCAAACATACTTAATCCAGCTTCATCAGGACTGTTGCATCTCAAGGAGATGGACACAAACATTGAAGCCCCTGCCTTTCAGAACTGCTAGTTCCAAGCCTTGCAAGTTTTAGTCATTTCTTACTGCTTCTTTTTCTTCCTGATGATCAGTTACTTAGCAAGCCCTGATAGTTCTGCCCTACTGAGGACTCTTTTTTTTTTTAAGAGAGAGAATTTTTTTTAATATTTATTTTTTAGTTTTCGGCGGACAGACATCTTTATTTTATTTGTATGTGGTGCTGAGGATCGAACCCAGGGCTGCATGCATGCCAGGCGAACGTGCTACCGCTTGAGCCACATCCCCAGCCCCTACTGGGGACTCTTGCAACTGTTCTTTCTGTCGATTTCCACTACTCTGAAGCTACGTCAGGCTTTTATTTTTATTACCTTAGGAGACCTGTAGTGTTTTTTTTGTTGTTGTTGCTGTAACAGGTCTCTGCTTCTAATCCCTAGGTGAGTTTTTTTTCCCTAGGCATGAAGAATGCCACTTTGTGTATGACCTTTCTGCCCCTCACAAAATGGTCCTGCTCAGGGCTGGGATTGCAACTCGGTGGTAGAGTGCTCGCCTAGCAAGTGCGAGGCCCTGGGTTCGATCCTCAGCACCACATAAAAATAAATAAGATAAAGGTATTGTGTCCAACTACAACTACAGAATAAATATTTTAGAAAAACAAAACAAAAAATGGTCCTGCTCAACCTTGTCAAGCTCTGATGTGTTCATATAGTGACACTCTGACACCTGGCCCTCAGATCAGTTTTCCAGCTTGTCTCCACATTATTCTCCTGTATGAATGCTGTGTGGAGAATTCTGTTCATGTATATATCCACCTCTTGCCATGTTCTCTCAAAGAGTTTTCTTATTTTTTTTGTATTTGATTTCACATCTTTGAGGTCTCAACTCCCCCCCCCCCTTTTTTTTGGTCAAGTCTTTCTGAATTGTTCCAGGTCCTTTATGATACTCCTTTGTAAACTCTTAGAGCATCTTAAATTATTTTAAGATTGGTTTTAACTAGATTTTAAGTACTTTGACAGCAAGGAGTTTTAAATTCTACTTTATGTCTCTGGTACTTTTTACATAATAGGAATCACTGACAATTTGATAGTAAGATCTAAAATTTCAAAGACGTTTCTCAGGATAATACTTTTGAGAATTTTTTACTCCCTGTCTCCCTCCTTTTTGATTTTCTTTGCTGACAGAGGTCCTCAGCTTTGGCAGCTTTTAGAACAATTCCTTACTTTTAATATTCTTCCTTTTTCTCCTTTCACTCACCTCTGTGCATCAGCATTTTTTCCCCTCCTAGAATGAGGACACTTTTAGAGAATCACCTAGCTGTTTCCAAAAGTGCTAGAGTCAGTGCCAAGTGGTTATGAAGGATTCCTAAAGTAGAACAGCATTAGAGGTGTGGACCAACATGTTGTAGAGGGCTAAATGGTAAGTATTATGGGGTTTGCAGGACCAAAAAGGGGAGGGAGGTAATATTATGAAGGTATTTATATAACAGGAGGGGAAATGCTCACAGGCTTTTTTAAATGATGAGATTCAAAATATAATTGTTCAATTTTCTATAATATAGATCTATTACTAGGGAAATTGGAATTCTTTTTTTATAGGGGGATAACATTTTACCTGGTATTTACTTGGTATTCACAGAGTTGCTCTCTCATCAAAATCTATTGCAAATCTGTATCTCTTCTATTACTATGATGGGGGAAAAGATTTTATATACTTTATCTTTGAAAATGCCTTTTTACAGATAAGTACTGCCACATTTGGTTATTAGTCTCCAAGCATATGCCTTCAGGAGAGTGTACTCATTACTTCAAACGTTAGATTCTTTTGAGTTTTGCTTTTTAGCACGACATTGCTTTGTGAATCAGTCACTTCTGATTGGAGGTTAACTGAAGGCTCCTCAGTTGAACAACTAAATGAATTTTAAAATATGCAATTTTTCCCCCCTTACACTAGGGTCTGATAAATGCCACTTAGAGTAGTTTGAGCTTAGAAATTATGTCTGCTGCAAATTTGTGAGGGACTTAAGAATCATTTCTTTTTTTCCTTTTAAAATATTTTGTTTTAGTTGTAGTTGAACACAATACCTTTATTTTTTATTTATTTGTTTTTATATGGTGCTGAGGATCAAACCCAGCTTCGCACATTCTAGGTGAGCGCTCTACCACTGAGCCACATCCCCAGCCCAAAGGAATCATTTCTTACTTTAACTTCTGATGGCATAGGTACTACATGGAGCAGCTTAACTCTCCTTATGAACTGATGATATTTCTGAAGAATAAAGTTTATGTGTTAGCACTGTTTTACTTTGTAACTTGCAGTAGAAAACACAAATGCCATGAATTCAGCAAAGCTGAATTTCCGTACGTTTCAGAAGTACGTTTAGTACTTCTGGTTGAAGGCTGTTCTTCTAAGTCAGAAAAATTTCAATCCTGGCTTTGAACTTGGACAAATCCACAATAAACCTTACCACAGATAAGCCATTAAGCAGCTGTATGATGTATGATAGAGCTAAGTCAGAACTAGTGGTAGTCGAGTCCATGAAGGTGACGTGCATCATTGACACTACTGATTCAGCAACATGCGATGGATTAGAATTCTCCCGTACCCACTTAACATTGATAAGAGTAGCCATGGGCTTTGAACACCTAGCATGTTTAGGGTTTATAAATTTGCTCAGCTAAGCATTTTTTAGCTCTCTACATGAATTTGCCACAGCTTTTTTCCCCTTTATATGTAATTTTCCCACATTCAGGTGTAGCACATTCTGTTTTAACTTGTCTGTTCTCAGCTTTGAAAGTATTTTGCTTGTGGCTTCACAAGGACTATTTGTGGGCTAAAATTTCAAGCAGTGGGCTGGGATTGTGGCTCAGTGGTCTACAGAGCACCTGCCTGCCCTATGTGAGGCACTGGGTTTGATCCTCAGCACCACATTAAAAAAATAATAAAATAAAACAAAGGTATTATGTCCATCTATAACTTTATTTAGAGTCAGGATCTCCTAAGTTGCTGAGGCTGGCTTTGAATCAGGGATCCTCCTGCTTTAGCCTCCGAGGCCACATGAGATAACAGGTGTGCGCCATTGTGCCCAGCTCTACAGCTCTGCAGCTCTATGTAGCTATTTCTAATGGATTCCACTTCCAGCTGTGAAGAGAAGGAGGATTTAGCTTTTAAATGCATAGCTTCTTCCTTCCTGCATCTTTATCTAATCACAACTTTTGGATAAGGTAAGTGTTGAGGGTATGCGTACTTTGGTTAATTATTCCCTAAATCTCTGACTTATTGGCAAAATTCTTCTCAGCAGTCAGATAATCCAACACTGTCAATCCATCTCCCCCCAGGACACATCCTCTCCAGAACCCCTTGTCTCTTGCCTTATTCTGCACTGGTTGCTCTTGGTCTTTTCTGTAGCTTCTGGTGTTTCTTCTCACCTTTCTTCTGGAAGTTGTTTTGTTTCTATGTGTCTTAGATCCCTGATTTCAAGTGTTTTGGCCTCGTTTTGGTGAAGCACATGCTGAGAAAGGGTGAAAAGATTTTTAGACCTTCCCTCTCTGGAAATATTCTCTGTAGAGTTGTCATTGGAAGAAGCTAGTGTTCTGATTTTCTGTCCTTTCACTGTGTTTTGTGGGGTTATTCCCCTCGCTAGAAATGTTTAGATACTTTGTTTTTGCTGCCATGAAATTCCACCCTGTGCCTGAGAGGATCTTTCCCACCATGCATTGTTGGTGGCCTTTGCAGGTCCTAAGGAAAGCTGCATTTGTTCGACTCTGGAAATTTTCTATTTGCTTTTGCTTTTTGCCTGCCACTCATCTCTCTCCCTCCCTCCCTTCTTTCTTTGGCTCTAAAGGGGTAGTAGATTATAACATGTTCTTTATAATTCGTTTCATTTGAATATTAGACTTCTCAGTGGTTTCTCTTTTATCTTTGTCTTTTCGTAAGTTTTCTGGCATTGTTTTTCACCATCATTTTCTTTACCTCATCCTTTATTGTTTATTACTAGAGTTGTAGGAGTGGGGGATTGTATGGAAGTTTCCTTTCTGTTTTTTAATTTAATCTAGATGTGTTCATGTTGTACCTTTGGTATCAAGTGGACCTGAGAAGCGCATGGTGATCATTTAGTACAGCTTTCCTCCTGCCCTAGAGAGTCATCCAAGTAGAGCACCTCCAGCAGAGTGGTCTTGCAAGCAGTGGGAGCCCTGTCTTCAACAAGTTTCTGCTTCTACTCACCAACGATCCTCCTCCTTTCACTCGTGGCTCTCATTTTGTCCTTGGGTTCTGGACATGGTAGCTCTTCTTTTACACATGATGGAATAAAGGAACTCCAATATATTCAAAACTAGTTACTTTATCCTGTAGTGGTGAGTCTTTCTACCACCCCGAATGTTAATCATAACTTTTGGATAAGGTAAGTGTTGAGGGTATGCATACTTTGGTTAATTATTCCCTAAATCTCTGACTTATTGGCAAAATTCTTCTCAGCATTCAGATAATCTTTGGTTGCCATTGTCTCTTTTAGTTTGGTGGTCTCTGCATTTTCCTTTGGAACAGTATAAGGTATTACCTGACTTGATGTAGTACTGCCAGCATGGTACAGTCTGCCCAGAATAGGCTAGAATGGGATTAATATCTCCCATGGTCCTGGATATGGTTCATTTATTGCTATGTATTTTTTTCTAATATTGTTTTAGTTGTACATGGACACAATACCTTTATTTTATCTGTTAATGTTTTTTTGTGGTGCTGGGGATTGAACCCAGTGCCTCACACATGCTAGGCAAGCGCTGTATCACTGAGCCACAACCCCAGCCCATTTATTGCTATATTCTGAAGTTACTTTATTAGTCATATCATAATACAACTTTGTTGAGCTTACAACCAACTAAAATCTGAAGATTTTTTTCTTTTACTTTATCAGTTTTCTTATGCCTGTTTTCTCGCCCATCTTGTTTTTAAGTTTTTTCTTTCTTTCTTTTTTAATCTCAGAAGGACTTTATGGTGGGTATAGTGGTGCATGCCTATAATCCCAGTGGCTTGGGAGGCTGTGGCAGGAGGATCGAAAGTTCAAAGCCAGTCTCAATAAAAGCGAGGCACTAAGCAACTCAGTGAGTCCCTGTCTCTAAATAAAATACAAAATAGGGCTAGGGATGTGGCTCAGTGGTTAAGTGCCTCTGGGTTCAGTCCCTGGTAACAAAAGTGAAAAAGAAAAGAAAAAAAGGATGTTACATTTATCCATGTTAAAAACAATTTTCTTAGTTTCATCATGCCAAACAGTATTTTGAATGTTGAATCTGTTATTGAACATTAACTACCCAACCTGGCTTTGTTTTTTCTATGTATTTTAACCTTTCTGTAGTTCAGTACTAATGGAGCAGCTGGCCACAAGGGTTGACTTCCTCCTGAGCCACTGCCCAGGCTCTTCAGGCTAAGCTGCCCAGCCATCTTGTCTGTGAAGGGGTTCTCTACCCCATGTAGGCAGACATGTGGTTCTGTTCATGATCTTGTCCCCAGAGCCACTGGATTATAAGATGATTTCTGCCATTGCAGTCACATTTTTGTGACCAGTTTTCCAATTGTGTAGGCTGAGTGCACATGCAGGCTGGCCTGCCGTAGACAAGGGAGGGCATGTTCTTGGTTGCTACTTTGGTGGATTACCCAACAGCTGTTTTCACCCTGGTCTGATGGAGGCAGTGTGGTGTGATGAGAGGAGCATATTCTTTGGAGCTGGTTAGTCCTGGGTTTGAGATCCCATTCTGGTCCCATATCTATTACCTGTGGTCTTTGGTTAGGTCATCTCACCCAGCCTTTTTAAAAATTTTTATTTTTTTTGTAGTTGTAGATGGATAGAATGCCTTTATTTTATTTGTTTATTTTTATGTAATACTAGGGATTGAACTCGGTGTCTCACACAAACTGGGCAAGCGCTCTGCCACTGAGCTACGGCCCCAGCCCTTACCCAGCCCCTTTTTTATATTTCATTTAGAGACAGGGTCTCACTGAGTTGCTTAGGGCCTCACTAAATTACTGAGACTGGCTTTGAACTTGCAATCTTCTTGCCTCAGCCTCCTGAGCCAGTGGATTACAGGCATGTGCCACCATGGCTGGCCATCTTACAAGGGTTGTGAAGTATCTAAGTGTATGTGAAACCAGGAAGCCTGGAGTTTGGCAGCATTATAGGTATTTAAAAATTGGTAGCCACAATTAATCATTAATCATGTTTCCATCTTCAGTAGAAAGTCACAATGTTAAGACAGATAATGTTATTGTGGAATAGTTAGAGTAGACTGAAGATGGTTTTTCATAAAAAACTTTAAAGACCATAGGAAATATTCAGTTCTCATATTTTTTGCTCTGAACTTTTATTCCTGTGCAGTCTCAACAGTTCATGATTGGACTATAATTTTCATGCCTGTTAGCAGACTATACAGTAATCACAAAAGAAAGCATAACCTCTGAGCCACATTCCCAATCCTTTTTGTATTTTATTTTGAGACCAGTTCTCACTAAGTTGCTTAGGACCTCGCTAAGTTGTTGAGGCTGGCTTTGAACTTGCAATCCTCCTGCTTCAGTTTCTCGAGCTGCTGGGATTACAGGCGTGCACCACTGTGCCTGGTGAGGTTGATGGTTTGTTGATGCTAGTCTAGGGACTGTTGAGACAGCCGAAATACTTAATTATGTATAAGCTGATCCAGTTGGCCAGACAAGGAATTTTGATCATAATAGCTAAAGCGAAAAACAGTGCCTTATATATTTTTTTGTACTGAGGCTCAAACCCAGGGCCTCATACATGCTAGGCAAGTGCTATACCATTGAGTTACATTCCAGTTCTTTTTAAAAAAAATTTTTAGACAGTCTTGTTAAGGCTGGTCTCAAACTTGTGATCCTCTTGTCTCAGCCTCCCAAGTAGCTGGGATTATAGGCATATGCCCTTTCTGTTTTCTCATATAAAATTGGTTATTCCAAAATAAACTTGATTGTTAGCTCATTTTTTGGTTTTTCTTTTTAAATTTTTTGCTATGTGGGGGATGGGTCTCATGTACACATGTATGCCACCACACCTGGCTATTTAAAATATTTTTGAGGGCTGGGGATGTGGCTCAAGTGGTAGTGCACTCACCTGGCATACATGAGGCCCATGGTTCGATCCTCAGCACCACATTAAAAAAAAAATGAAGATATTGTGTCCATCTAAAATTAAAATTAAAAAAAAAAACATTTTTGAGACCAATATGCCAGTTCTGTCTTCTCTTGTGGTATTGGTTATAATTCCAAAATTAATATGATAGTGTTCTCTCTCTCTCTCTCTCTCTTTCTCTCTCTCTCTCTCTCTCTCTCTCTCTCTCTCTCTCTCTCTCTCTCTCTCTCTCTCTCCCTCTCTCTCCCTCTCTCTCCCTCTCTCTCTCTCCTTCTCTCCCCCTCCCTCTCTCCCCTCCCCCCCCTTCCTCCCTCTCTTTTTCCTTAGTTTGTAAAGGCATAGTCCATGATGTTTGCACAGTGACAGAATTGCCTAATGGTGTTTCTCATAACATGACCCTGTGGTAGGGTGCATGAGTATACATTCAAGCTTTCATAACGAGAATTTGTAGAGGAACGTATTGTTGTGCTTAATTTAATGTGAACTACTTGACAAAAGTAAGTCTGGATTTTTCTAGGTTGCCAGTTGGCCTTTCTCCCTCCTTCCCTCCCTCCTTTCTAAAAAGAGAAGAGGTGTCTCTTTTGCTTTTGCTGGCCTAGAACTCCTGAGTTCCAGCGATTCTCCTGCCTCACCCACTGAAGTACCTGGACTGCATTGTGTGCATGTCACTAAAGTGAAGTGGATAAGATTATCCCTTTTTCCTTGCTCTTAGCATCTCAGCAATGTATTTGACCAAGTATTTGGTTTCTGAGCTTTATATATTTTCCAGGAGATTTAGAATTCCAAAGGCAAGCCATAAACTTATCTCATTTGATACCAAGGTGCTGTTTAGGAATGAAGAAACAGCAAAAACTAGCCATGGTTGACACTGGAGGAAGAATGGCCATTAGTATGAAATTTCAAATGATGACCTTGCTTTTCAAAGTAAAGGCCATTGCAGGATCTTACCGACTTCTCTTGATGGTCTCTCTAGGCTGTCACATGGTTGGACTCTGGTCTGTGCCCTCCTCTGCCTGTGCCCTCCGTGTGGGTGGCTTAGTTCGGCAGACAGTGCCCCCAGCACTCCCTCAGTAGTCTTTCCATTAGCTGCTGCCTTCGAATCCCACGTGGCAGTCACCCATTTCTCTGTCTCTTCTCCTTTGTAGGAACACATCTGAGGAAGCACTTGGCACAGCTGCTGTGGAATCTGCTGTCTGCTCCTGTTCTCAGTTGTTTCTGTGTGGTTAAGACCCTTCATTTGGTCTCTGCCATAGATGGTGTACTATCCCATCTCTCTTAATTAGAACTCCGGTTCTGTCTCTGCTTCTACAGCAGTCCTTTGGTGTGTGTGCTATGGGTTCATGCACAGCTCTCTGAGACTTGGTCTGGCATTGCCAACTTATTCCTGTCATCTGGTCACTTCTCCTTGTCACCTGGGCCTTGGGCCATCTCCCTGCTGTGAATTTCTTAAGGCTTCTGGGTCTTCTGTCCTCTTTGCTTTCAGGCAAGTCCTGGAATACTTGATGCTTCTCTGTCACCCACCAGATCATGTCTACATGTTGAGCCTGCACTTAGACTTCATGACTGATGAACTCTTTTGGCTGGGCTCTCCTCCATAGAGCTTCTTGCTGAGGAATGAGCTTGGAGTTTGTGCTTCCTTTGTCTGTCTTTTCTGTTTTCAATTTTACTGTGTTTTTCAAGGTGGGGAGGGACCAGTTGGGTGAACACTGCTACTTAAAAAGCACCTATTGTTTAACAAAGCACATATTAAGTGGGGCTGATTCCTACTGTTCTCAGCCAAAATATCAAGTATCAAAGAAGTAACAAATGAAAACTGGGAAAGATACTTGGGTGGTACAAAGCTGATTGCTTTTGACATGTTCTTTGGAAGTAGTAGCAGAGCAAATAAAATGAAACTGGCTCTAAGTTGTTTTGCCCTCTAAAGAAATTAATTGTTTCTAGCAGATACTCTGGTGTTTGATTTTAATTAGTGGGGGGAGGTGTGAGCTTGGTTAGTTTTATAATATGACACCTTTACTAAACATGGTCTTTCTAGTTGTCTTATGGTCTTTTCCTTTCTTATTTTGTGATAACTACTTTCAAAGGCAGGCTCTTTTTACTTGTTTTTGCCTCTTGTGAAAATGACATTTCCCCGGCATGAAACTTTGCTGTCAGGGGGAAGAGTTTATCATTAACTTACAACACGGAGAGGTAGCCTGCCATCATAGTGACTCTGCATTCTTCTATTTATAGATACTTTCTCCTCCCTGTCCTTTAGCTACAGGCTGCTTTCAGCACAGCAGTAGCAGTCACCACACCCTTCTTGAGTTCAACTTTTCATTTGGATCTTGTCACACTCTTCACAAAGTTCCCTTTCCCTGCATGTGTGAATCAGATCCTAGGAGAGTGCTGAGACTCAGTTGTCTGAACACTGCCTGAGTGGAGGAGCCAGCAAGAACAACCCTGCAGTAGCTTGGTTTGTTCAATACATGCTGTTCCCAGCCTGCTTGTAAACTCAGCCAGAGGTCTGTTGTAACTGTGTCTGCTGCTTGTGGAGTAAGCAAGTTGTTTTGGATCCTAAGGGAGGCCATGAGGACTCGGTTGAGTACCAGGATGAGTAAGGATTCTAGATCCACTACACACCCCCACCCCCCACCCCGTTGATCAGATGTCATTATTTCCCAACATGTTTGAAAGGCCTGAACATTTTTTGTTCCTCTTTGTTTTTTTTTTTAATATTTATTTTTTTAGTTATAATTGGACACACTATCTTTATTTTTATGTGGTGCTGAGGATTGAACCTGGATGAGCGCTCCGCCTCTGAGTCACAACCCCAGCCCCTCCTCTTTGTTTTTGAGTTAGCTTATAAAATAGAATAAATTCTCAGAGACATGCATTTATTTTTATTTTTATTTTTTTCTAGAGAGAGGAGAGAGAGAGAGAATTTTTAATATTTATTTTTCAGTTCTCAGCGGACACAACATCTTTGTTTGTATGTGGTGCTGAGGATTGAACCCAGGCTGCACGCATGCCAGGCGAGCGCGCTACCGCTTGAGCCACATCCCCAGACCAAGACATGTATTTATTTTTAAATTTGACTAGTTTAATCTAAACCAGCAATGACCCAGCTGTATCCCTCCTTATTCAAGATCTATCTAGCCTTCTCCATTATTTCAAGATAAAGAATGAAAACTTCCCCTTATTGCTATACTATCCTAGATATTAAAGGATGAGAAAGTTTGGTGGGGGGTGATTGGTTGGTTTGTTTGGTACTCAGGATTGAATCCCAGATGTATTTTACCACTGAGGTACATCCTTAGCCCTTTTTGTTTTGTTTTGTTTTGAGACAAGGTCTTGGTAAATTGGTGAGACTGGCCTCAAATTTATGATCCTCCTGTGCTGCTAGGATTATATGCATGAACCACTGTACCCAGCTAGTTTTTTGTTTTCTTATGATTTTTTTTTCCATTGAAAAAATTGTCAGCCTGGGTTGTTGTATTTTAAGAATATACATGATTTCTCATATATATCGTTAATTTAAAGGAAAGGGAAAATGTAGCTTATAACATTTCCCTATCTAGGCCATATTGGCCCTTCTGTGAAAATATTGTTAATGATTGACCCAGACTGTGGAAATAGCCCAGACTGTGGAAATAGATGGGGGGATCATTTTAATATCAAGATGATATTTTGTTTCTATTTGAGGGTTAGTTTTTGTTAGGACAAGGTCTTGCTATTGGTGAGCTGCAGTGATCCTCCCACTTTGGCCTCCCTTGGAACTGAGGTTACAGGCACGCAGCAACCACGCAGCTCTCACCTGCTATTTCTACTGGGTAGGCCTTGCTTGGGTGATACAAGGAGCTAGTGTCATTCTGAGAGAAAGGGCCTCTGAGGAGGACTGAAAAGGGATTGGGATATATAGGAATTTTAGCATGAATAACATGTGCTCACATGCTTTTGTGTACATAAAATCATGTAAGGTGTGTATTTCAAAATATTCCCTTCATAGAACATTTTAAGAAATAGTATTAAAAGTTTCTGATACATTTTGAAGTCTTGGTCTTTCTCATGTGTTATTTGGCAGAAGCAGCTGCTTCTCCTATTTTTGTGCTGTTTATTTGTTCTCCATATGTTTAGGTAACTGCAACTCTTTAAACTGGAAATACGCACTGTATTGCAAATCTGGCAAATGATATCAGATATTCACTTTGAATTTGGAATCTTAAAGATTCTGGTGGGACCAGTCCTGCAATGTTATAGACTGATTTAGCATCATGGGTGTATGACCTGTGTAGTCTCACAGGGCCCCACATTTAAAAGTGCTTGCTTTAATGCTTTGCTATTGATATCTCAAAATTCATCATAATCTTTCAGTCTTTTTTGGAATTTTGGAATATTTTGTTCTGGTCTAGCCAGTCCTGGGTTACAGGTATTTCAGGTAGACTGGAAACTGGAGGCTTAGCAGAATATATTTGCTCCTTAGTTGGATAGAAATTTACTAAATTTAAGCACAGCAACTTCGTATGGCAGTGAGATTTTTGAATTTGAAATTCATTAGACTTCTTTCTTCCTTGTCATTCCCATATTTGCTGCTCATTTGTTGGTAGGACCACAAGCAGTTCTATTTCCAGGGAAACTAATACGTTCTCATGGTACATAACTTTAGAATGTTTTTGGACCTCTGTCTTTTGGGGGAAAACCCACTAACATAAGCTTATCCCGAGGGAGTTGCTGAAATAAATAACACAGTTGCTTAGTATATTTTTCATGGTTATATAAATATGTGAATATGCTTACTGCAGTTTTTGAAGGTGAAGACTAAAATGATCCTTGGTCATTTCTGTGTGAGTTAAGTTGCTCAGCAGTGGTTTAATGAGATGACATCAGTAGCATCTGAGAGACAGAATCTCAGTCTGGAGCCCTGCTGAACTGAGGAAGAATTTGAACACTATTTCAAAACCCTGGGCTGGTTCCTGTACCTGTGAAGACTTGGAAAGCTTTGCCTTAAAGCCCCCTGATGGCACTGTTGTCCATGTCCATGCCAAGTGCTTATAGGTCCCAGCTGCTCATTGCCATCACCAGATGATTTGGTGAGGTACTGAGGTTGATGGCTTTCCCAGGGCCTCTGAGTTAGCCAGTGGTTGACCTGGCAATGGAATCCAGGTCTGTTTAGATGATAGGAGACCTGAAAAGATTTGGGGGTAAGTGTTTATTTGATGAAAACAAGTGATCAGAGGTTGTTTGCATAAACTAGTAGCGCCCCTGCTCTCTGTTAGCAGTCTTCTAGTGAGTTCTGTAGCAGTACTGATGTTTAGTTATACCTCTTGCAGGTGATTTACCCATCTCCATCTAGTTTCTGTGTCAGAGGCAGGGGAACACTTTTTCTCCCAGGGACACATACTGCTTGAAAATAAAGGGACTTTGTCCCAGTTTTCACTCTAGGGAAGGTTTTGGTATCATAAAAGTATTTTAATAGTTTCAGAGGGTCTTTCATGAATATGCTTGATCTGAGGTGAATTTTATTTTGTCCTACTTTGTGTAGGATGTCATTTTATTTTGTCCTATTTTGTGTAAGACGTCATTTTTCACTAGTCTGAAGTTACTAGTCTGATGATTTCTAAACAGCAGAGGTCATCCTCTGTGGCATCAAGTAATAGGTGATGCCTAGGGATCTGCTTCCTTAAACTTCCAGCCCCTTTGAAAAAAAAGCTCATTTTCAAACTTTGCCATCTAACTTAATAAGACAATCCTAGGATTTTGAAGAAAGATGGAGGATGATTTGGTTTCACCAAACTTGTTTTGTTGATTGGTTTATTTTATGGAATTAAATATCCCTAAATCCTAGATAACTGTACCTTAGGGCATGCATTTAAAGTATATTCATTTTTACCAAAGCATATTTGTTTTATGTTCCTACTCTCTTAGACTTACAAATCTTAAGAGTATTATTTTTTATTTTTTGTCTTTTTTTTTTTAATATTCATTTTTTATTTGGCGGACACAACATCTTTGTTTGTATGTGGTGCTGATATCGAACCCAGGCAGCACGCATGCCAGGCGAGCACGCTACCGCTTGAGCCACATCCCCAGCCCAGAGTAATATTTTTTAAAGGACTTCATTTGACCTCAGTGCAGGCAGTTGAACTTTGTAGTTGCTTCTTTCTACTTCAAAGGGCACAAATAGAAGCAAGGGCCAAGTCAGCAGTAACTAATTTACCAGTGTCATTTGTTTCCAGTCACTTGCTGTTTGGCTAAAAGGTAAAATACATACTGTTTACAGAGTCTACTGTGGTTTACATTTTGATTTTGAGTTAGTGGTATGCCAATATAAAGAACTCATTGTGGAAATGTCATTTTCAGAGTGTTGGGATTTGAAAAAAAATGCTATTTTAGCTTAGGATCATTGAGAAAAAAAAGGGAATTAGTCATTTAATAATTGCTTAAGGAAAAAAAAAAGTTTCCTGGTGTTTAAATCTTGTGCTCAAAATAAGTGTAGTAAAACACAAAGTCACGGGTGGGTGATTGGAGGGCCTGGGTCATCATGTGGGTCAGTCACCTGGAACACAGGGCCATGTAAGGATGGCTCTGCTGCCGGGAATGTTGCTCCAGCTCATTCCAACAGCCTGGGCACAGTGCTCAGATTGGCAGGCAGTTTTCTACCAAGTGGCAATTTGGGACCAATTTCATTCTTAAGGGCCCCTTTGGTCACTGTTATCCAGCTAGATGGAAAGAGTGTGGAGGTTTTATGGTTCATGGTACCTTGGAGGAAACCTGTCCTCCTGTTGTAGGCAGTTGCGAACTGCCTAGGCGAGTGCTCCAGGGGAAGAGTAGAGAGTGCTTGCTGTCTGCATGCAGGTGCAGAGGTGAGAGCTGTGGGTGGATTCAGGAAAGGGCAGAAAGCAGGTGTCAGTGGGGGCTTCTCCCTTTGGAGAAAAAGTGGACATCACATTTTTCTGTAAAGGATCCAGTAGTAAATATTTTAGACTTTGCAATCCACAGATGGTTTCTGTCACATAATCTTTTTTCTCTAAAACAACTCTTTAAAAACATTAAAACTATTCTTAACTGGAAGGTTGTGGGTTGGATTGGGTCTGGGTTTGCCAACTCCTTGGTTTATTATGATTAATTAATTATCCAGTATTTATTGAGTTTCCTTTATACAGTTAAGATTTTAGAAATCAAGTTTTTACTGGATGTAGATAAATCATGTTAATTCATATTATAACTATCTGGTTTATAGACATTTTTAGTTCTTACTTGATTAATGTATCTTGTTTTAGGTAGCTAGTAGTATTTTATTGAATTTGCTTTTTTTTTTTTTTTGATGTTTTTCTTAGTACTTTTCATAATTCTTTGCCTTTATGTATTGTCTCAGTCCGGCTGCAGCAAAATAACTGGGGGGGTGACGAGCAACTTGTGTAGATTGATATAGCAGGAGTGGAAGCTGTTTATTGTAGGACAGGAGGGGTATATATACATTCCACACAGCTTATCTTAATTAACATAAACTATATAGATCAGTCAACCAATAAAGAATCTCCACACTTAATGGCTCGATGGCGCCACCTCACAAACCACTCCCTCTGGCAAAATACCAGGCGCCATTCTGACTTGTTTACAGACTCTAACAATGTACAGGATCACCAAAAAAAAAAAAAAAAAAAAAGAAGACTTAGTACTTTTAAAAAATAAGTTGATCTCATTTAAAGTCTTCAGGTCAAATTTTTAACTATGCCTTGTTTCTGACTTCATGTGTAGAATGTATCAGATTACTAGAAATTTGACTTTCAGACTTGAGTTATACTCTGACCTGATAACACTGGACATGTGTATGAAAGTGTTTCAATGTATGTGGTATCATTATACCTTTATATGAGGACTTTTGTTTTGCTGAAGTATTTAAAATAAGTCAAATGAAGTAGTTGATCTGAAGACATCCTAGGACCAAAATATTCATGATGAGTTTTCATGATGAGACAAGGTGACCTGATATAAATGATCAGTTTTTTGGAGGGGATTCTTCAAGGTGATTTTGCTACTTAGCTAAACTAGAGCCTTCCTCTCACTTATATCCTTACAAGATGGCGCAGGTTAGTTCATGCTTAGAGTCTGTCAGCCAGCCAGGGACACATATGCTCCTGTTTCAGGACACTATGCCGCTCAGGGCTCATTTAGTCATTGCAAGTTCTAATACTAGGTATGGGGAAGAATGATTAAAAATACACTTATTAAAAAAGAGTTTGATTTTTAAGAATTCCCAGATAAATGAGTTGCTTTACTTTGGCAGAAGCATTGTAGATGGTATTACTTTGTGTCCTCCAAAAAGGGACAACTTCTTTCCTTCCTTTTCATAGGAATGTAAAACAGGGTTCACCCCTTGCCTCAATTGTATATACCTTTTGGTATCCTTTTGTCTTTCTTTTTTCTGTTTGTCAGTTTTACTAGGATAAGATGGCATGAAAACTTTTTTTTCCTTGCCATTTCCCACAAATCTGAAAACAAAAAGAAATTTATGTCCGAGGTTTATGTCCACTGACCTTTTCCCCAAAATTCCTTCCCTGTTACTTGTATGTCATCTTTGCTCCACTTCTTCAATAATTGTAGAAGCAAGTTACGTTTCCTTCACTAGCAATAGCTTTATAGGGTGCCCTCCTGCTCCCATCCTGAAGGTTGCTTGGTAGCATGTGAGTATATATAACCTCTATGGGAATTGTGCTTCTCTAGCATGTTCTGTGATGTTGTCTGCACATAATTACCAGCCTAATTGCTAGGAGGAAAGAGATGGCTGTGCCTCACACTGTAGCCCCTGCTTTGTGTTATCCCATGGAGCTTCATGTTGAATGGCAGCCCCCATGTGGATTCTTCTTGAGTGAGGTGTTGAGAGTCTCAGCTGGGTGAACCAGTGTGGCGACTGCTCGTCTGAAAGCAGTATCAGTGCTGTTACTGCTAATTGATTGAGCATATTGCCATGACTCCATGAAAGTACTTAAAGATTTTTTAAACAGAGATGATTTATAATGCTCTTTATATTTCATGGTATTTTCATCTAAAACTTATTTGTTACAGAGCTTTTTTGTGCTTCCTTTAAACCGTCATATTTTGAATATTAAGATCATATACTTGCCAGTGAAGTCCAGTGTTCAGCAGCCCATCGTGTGAAGTGAATATGCCTTTGCAGATCTGGAGTAACATGCCTTGGTGTAGTTTTTCTTTTTTAATTCTGGATTGATCAGATTGATCAGCAGTGTAATTAAGTTTTGCTCTCTATGATCTCTATTGTTTAAAAAATTATTTGGGGGCAGATGTTCATGAGAGCATCAAATCAGGATAAGTTCCTACCTGAGCTAATATGAGTAGATTTAGTAAAATATATATTTAGAAAAATTCGTGTGCTTTTTTCATAGGTTATGACCTTCCTTTCCTTTACCGAGGACTCTTGTTAGTCCCCTGGGAATATGGGCATGCTTTCTTGGTGATGATGATAATGGGGACACTGACGGGGTAGGAAGGGAAGCACCAGAAGATGCCAGGGTATTGATTGGGGTTATGTGGCATAAGTATGTCTTACAGAACTCAGGTTTAGGAATTCTGCAGTGAGCATCTTTGACAGATAGTAGTGGCTTTGAAATGGTCCTGTTTCTATTGAAGACTTTGATTCTTGCTATCATCTTTTTACCTATGGGCCAGAAATAGCCTTTGAGGTCACCTCATCCTAGTAGCCATTAGATTGAGTTGTGGGCCCCCTGTTCATGTTTCCATTTGTAACAACTGAGTGCCTTTTTTTTTTTTTTATTCTTTGTAACTTGAAGAAAAGAAACATGTTTTCCTTGTGTGTGGGGTGGGGGGGTGGAGGAGATGAACTGGAGGAAGGAGTATACATGTGGCATTGTGGAGTGATTATTTTAAATTTGATTGTCAAAAGTGTTTTTCCTAGTAACCTCTGGTTCTTCCGGAGTTAGGTTCTAGTTTTTAGTTTCTATATTAACAATTGCACAGGTTTTATCATGAAAGAACCTGAAATCATTTTATGATTTCAGGTTCTTTCATGAGCTGTCAGAGGCTAAAAGTGTGGTGATTTAATTTCTTCATACTCCAGTGTCCTAGTTAGGCCCCATCACTTGTCATTGGTTCCTGAAGACAGTACTTCTGTGTGGGAATGTGTTCTTTGCCCTTCAGGAATGGCTTACTTTCTGACTTTCCCATCATTAAATTTCTGCAAAGTGTGGATGAGTTACTTTTACAGGTTAAGAACAGTTTTTTTTTAGCTTAGAGCATTTTCAAATCAACTTTTTTTTTTTCAACCATGAAAAACTTTTTTTTTTTTGAGAGGGGGAAAACAATCCTGCCAGTGTTATTCATTAAAAAAGCATTTTATAGGTTCAGTTTAAAATTTATTTTACTTAGATGTGAGCCAAGTTGGCATTTTAGATTGTAAAACTGAACTGAAATTTGAAGTATGGAAAGTTAATATGCAAAGTTGAAATTTTATGAACTACTCTCTGCATTTTGTTTAGACCAGCATGTTTTGGAAATTTGATCTTCACTCATCATCCCACATAGACACACTTCTAGAAAGAGAAGATGTAACACTGAAGGAGTTAATGGATGAGGAAGATGTTTTACAGGAATGTAAAGCTCAGAACCGCAAACTTATAGAGTTTCTGTTAAAAGCAGAATGTCTCGAAGATTTAGTCTCATTCATTATAGAAGAACCACCTCAAGACATGGATGAAAAGATCAGATACAAGTAAGAAAATTCAAACTTCTCTTTAGGGTGGGATTAAGTGAAATGGGGATAGAATATTATAGTTCTTGCGGTCCAAGAATCCCCTAGAATTGTAGCCATTGACAGAAGGTTATGATGGTCAACAATGACAGGCATAGTGGGACACGTATAATTCATTCTACAACTAAGTTCAGCGCATCACAGAAGTCTAACGAAGATTGTTCTGAATTTTACCCAGAAAGTTTTGTGGAAGAGCAATGTGCTTTTTAAACAGTGATGACCAGTTTCTTAAAATAGTAAGACAATTCAAGTAAGTATTTTCCCTACTTAGTTCTTAGTTTAGCAAAAGGAAATGGTGCTCCCTTTCCCCTGTTAGTTATGACACATGATGGGACCCTGAACCTTGACAGTTCTGCTTTCTTCACCAGTGTCTTTGATAGGAAGCCAGAGGTTACATGACTGCCCAAGATCACACAGCAGGTCTGAGTTGGAGCTTGGGTTGTGTTGAGCGTTGCTGATACAGTAAAGGCTGACCTTCTGTTACTTAAACAAGTGACACTGCAGATAACTCTAGTGGATTTATCTACTCATTACTGGTATAATCTGCTTAAAAAAAGAAAAAAGAACACATTAGAGCAAGAATCTTTTATCCCCATTGCTTATAACACTTTTATATATATCCCTGGAAACCCTTTGTGAGTACTCCATAGGCATGTTAGTATTGGTGTTTTGGTTATTTTTCCATATCCAATGTTAGTGAAACATTTGCTCCCTGCCCCCAGAAAACAGAGAATCTTCAGGAACAAAACATTGACATACATTAAGTAAATTTAATGGAACAGGAAGAGCCATGGCCCCCACTCTGCCCTGCTTTTCAAGCATCTGTTATTTTCTTCTTGGGAAGATTATGGCGTCAGGAAAATAGTACTGTAAATGCCTTCAAATTGCCCATGGCTTGTATTTCAGGGATGTCATGTTCTCTGCCAGCCGTTTAGATTGATACATAGCATTTACTGAAGGCCTCTAATCAGAAATCAATGCCTTAATAAAGAAGAAAGAAATCTAATACTAGACATACTAACACACTGTCATCCCTCAAAAGATAGACACTTTGCTTCTTTGGAATTCCTTCCACGGTGAAGTAGCACATGGGTGACCACTGCCTGTCTTGCGGCTTGTCCTTGCTGGGATGCTGTGGATCCTAGAGTACAGGCCTATGATTGGGCCACCTGGAAGGAATATAACCCTCCCTTGGTACAAGCTTTGAGAACTCTGGCAAGTGGCTTTCCTATCTCGGGTCTCGGTCTATTTCCTCATGAGCTGAATGGAGCTAATAGTTCTTTAGCTGCAAAAAGAGTAGGCATACAGTATGTAAAGTTCTTAGTTTAGCAAAAGGAATCAGTACTCCCTTTCCCCTGCCAGTTATGACACATGATGGGACCCTGAACCTTGACAGTTCTATTTTTTCACGTGTCTTTGAGGCTAGGAGATCAGATGTGCCTCCCTGAACACATGGACCCTGGATGTTCTGGGTAGTCCCATTTGGAAGGGACATGATGAGTTGGGCAGAACAGTACACTGCTGTGCATCAGCCTAGGCAGAGCCACCATCAGCATGTATGTGCCTTGGATGACTCAGAGACACCTAGATTAGCATAGAGCGGTTTTTCAGGTGGGATGGAAAACATTTTTAGGATTAAAATTGATTACAGTCATCTAAGAAAGTTTAGGATTTTATGGTGTTGGGATGATGGAGTGAATATTGTATTGGAATGACCCACACTAGCACAGTTTTTGCTGGATAAGTCCTTGGAGAAAAATAAACAGGATAAGATAGGCCTGCCAAAGGTGCAGTGTGGGAGGAGGGCGTTCAGGAAAGTCCTCATTAGGAACGTGCCAGTTGGTCAGAGCCATTTGGAAATGAGGGCTTGCCATGTGGGAGCTTGGCAAGGAACATCCAAGCAGAGGGAGTAGCAAGTGCAGAAACCCTTAGTTTACCTCAGGAACCACATGGCAGCCAGAGAAGGGGCAATCTCACTAATGGAGGAGAACAGGAGGAGAGAGAGGGATAGGGATGTGTTCATAGTGGTCCCAGAAATAGGCCTCATGGAACTACTGGGCTCAGTCAGACCTTTACTTTATCCAGGATGAGACAGGAAGGATCAGAGGGTTTTTTTGTTTGTTTTGTTTTGTTTAAAGATGAACACATTATTTTATTTATTTTTTATGTGGTGCTGAGGATTGAACCCAGTACCTTAAAAATTCAAGGCAAGTGCTCTACTACTGCTGAGCTATAACCTTAGCCTCAGGATCGGAGAGTTTTAAGCAGGAAGTAGTATTGCCAGGGTCCCTCTGCCTGTTCTAGGACCCTAGACCATGGAAAACAGGAGTTGGGGGCAGCCTGTTAAGAGGCTACAGTGATTAACAGAAAAAGATCTTAGTGGCTCAACTGGGGAGGATGTTCAGATTCCTGATGGACTCTATGAAGTTAGAACTGAAAGGGCCTCTTCCCAGTATAGGGTGGCAGGGGAAGGGCCAAGAATATTGAGGCTAGATGCCAGAGAAAGGTTAGGCATATGGCTTTGACCCTGTCAGGTTTGAAATGCCTGGTCAGTATCAGGTGGAGACAAGGGGTAGCACCAGGTAGTTGAAGAGATCACCTGCAGAACTGAGGCAGAGGGAAGGCTCAGAGAATGGAGATGAAGGCCAGTGGCTGGACCAGAGTTCCACACAGGGACTGAGGAGTCTCCAGATGCAAGAGGAAAACCAGGAGGGGCTCCCACCCTAAAAGCCACAGACAGTGGACTTCAGAGAGGAGGGAGGGACAGTGGCTAGGTGCTGTTGCTCCCAAGACTCACTGGAGTTAACAGTGTGGAAATATGGGCCTTGGTGCATGCCCTTTGATGTGACTGAGGAGGAGCAGAGACCAATCCTCCAGGCAGGCTTCTCTGGTGGGAGTGGGGAGAACAAGTGGTGGCTGAGGCAGGAGAGGTGCAGGGTAGCTTTGTTCCATAGGTGACATGGAGATGATGAATGGAGATGATGGTGTGTGGGTGTCCTGAAGAGAAGGAAGGATTATGGAGCAGGTGGGAGGGCAAGTGGAGGGTGATTCCAGGAACAGGGACCGCCCCCATGCAAGAGGGAGGAGGGGTGCAGATGTAGGTCAGGTGGGTAGGGCTGGTCCTCTAGCTGCTTCTCTGTTTTCATTACAAGGAAGAGAGGTTGGGGGCACTTGCCCAGGGTTGGAGTGGAGGGCACCTTTGGGTGCCTTAGAGATTTATTGAATGTTATGGAAGGAGGGAAAGACAGTAGCCCCAGCCTATCTAGAACCAGAACTTGGGCTTCCATGTAATGCCCACTCCACAATACACTCTTCTTGAGTAGCTCACACCACCGTGTCACCTATGGAACATGAATAGCTCCAAGGTGCCTTGACCGGCTGTGGAGCTTCTGCTCAGAATCTGAGTACATTCAGGTGTGGGGTTTGCTGTCAGCTTGAGTCTGCTACCTTTTATTAATCTTTTATTTGCCAGTAAGTTTCACTTTGGGACAGTTGAGATGGTATATCCCTCACAGCCCCTCATTGGAGCATTTCTGCAGTTATTCATTAAACATTTAAATTACTTTATGCCAGGCCCTCTGGTCTGTTTGAATATATTATGCTCCTCCACAGGGTAAGGATCATTGCCATACTATGATGAACATAGAAACTGAGGCACAGAGAGGTTAACTTGCTTAAGGGATAAGCTTGTGAGTGTGGAGATAGAATTTGAACTAGATAGTGTGACTCAAAAGCTATAACTCTTAACCACTGAATTATCCTACCTGGGAAGGAGTTTGTGAAAGGGGCATGGCCCCTTTGGTGTCTATGCCATAAAGTGAGGGAGACTTTAATCGAACCATTCCCTACAGAAGTTTGTTATTTGGAAATGTGATCCTCATGCCCACACATCTGCCAGGGATGTTTTCGTCCTCCTCCAAGAGTTCATTTGTGGACGTTCTCATCCTGTTTAGTTGTCTGGCCTGACTGTAGACCCTTGGGGGTGCTGTGGCTAGTGGTGTGCTGCTGGTTGCTTCTGACTCAGGCACCTCACATCAGGCAACTGTCAGCTTGCCTTGGATGCCTCAGGTGTGTCACACACTTTCTGGTGAATGGTCCTTACTTGCTCTCATCATGCAGCCATTTTTGGCTGTTTTGTCACCTCCCTGTTCTGGTCATTGTTTGAGCTTGCCACCCCTGGTGAGTAGTTGAGGCTATGGCTCTTGGCTCCTGATAAGGAGGAACATTGGAGTAGAGATCAGATAGAGCATTGTCTGGAAGAGTTTCCACTGTGACTTTTGACAGCAAAGGAGAAATAGTGGTGGTAGAAGGAGTGAGTAGAAACCATGGCTCTCTTGTCTGTTTTTCAGAGTGAGTGGTCTGGTGGTGAGAGGCATGAAGGTGCTGCAGGCATTTCTAAAGCTTTGAGGTCTCTGGAAGAGCCAGAAGTTGTTGCAGAGCAGATGTCCTGGTGCTGGGGGGGGGGGGGGCTGTGTCCTGCTGAGTAAGAGAATAGCAAGAAGTGACAATGAGCTGGTTTGGTGTCTGTCCTAATTCCTAAAGATGGAGCAAGGCTCTGGTGGAGAGCATGGCATCTGCATGCGTCTCACCTTGTAACAGAGGTTTCCTATTATCCTGCTCAATGTATTCTCTTGAGATGTAATACAAGCTTAGCACTTGGCAGCCTAACGACAACTTTGTAATACCATTTGCACCCCATCTAAAAATGGAGATGGCCAGTCCAGGTACCTGCAGTGTGCCTTGTCATTTTACTAGGTGCTGTGTTCAGCGCAGTTTCCCAGAATCCAGTGGCCCTCACAGTCCCTTGTGGACTATGCTGCTTCTGTGCCAGAGCAAGCTGCTGAAAGCTGTACCTCTAGCCTCTGCCCTCAGTGATAATTGAGAAGATCCACCCCTGCAGTGTGATTTCCCTTGGTTCTTGAGTCCTAACGATGCTCTAGTTTTATAGGGCAAAATGTGTTCTTATTAAAACTTGTTTTAAAAACAAATTTTAGACAAAGTAGAAAATTTATTATAATCTAGAGTTGGATAGAACTTATCAAAATGATTTTCTAATACTCAGTAGATGATTTTGTTGTCTTTGCAAACTGTTGGGAAGCCTTCCTGCTTTGTGTTTTATTTAATGTAAGTAAACTGTTAACATGGTATGATGTCCTATTCTTCTAGGTATCCAAATATATCTTGTGAGTTGCTCACTTCTGATGTCTCCCAGATGAATGATCGATTGGGGGAAGATGAATCCTTGCTAATGAAATTGTACAGCTTCCTCCTGAATGGTTCCCCTCTGAACCCACTACTCGCTAGTTTCTTCAGCAAGGTGCTAAGTATCCTTATCAGCAGAAAACCAGAACAGGTAAATACTGTTTTTCAAAAGGTAAGTATTAGGGCCACTCATTCTCTAGATGCTCCCCAGTAGTGTTATTGCTGTAGTGTCCCGAGTTTGCCTTAAGTCCAGGTTCTACATGAGAATATTTTTAAGCCTTAAGCATTGTGAGCACTCACTGACTTAACACTGATTTATATATTAATGAATGTTTCTCATGTGATATATTCTAAGTACCTCAGATCTCTCTTAATTTGTTATCACACAATGATTTTCTCTTTTGACAAGTACTTGGAAGCCTGAGAATACTGGTACCCATTGTGTATATAGCCCTGTGGCTTGTAATCAAGCAGTGGAATATGTGAATGAAGTCCTAGTAGCCCTGGTTGCTTTGTTTGGTTTGGCCCCCATCCCAACCCCCAACAATTTTATCACAAATGAAATTTTAAAAGCTTTCCCACAGATGTGATTGGTGATTGGCTTTGTACTAAATAGTGATTCACTTTGATTCTAAGAATCTTAAACATTGAGCTTGAGACATCTGAATGCAGATGGACATGCAGCTCTGCAGCTTTTGTCTAGTAGTGCTGTCACCTCCCCTCCTCCTCCTCCTCCTCCTCCTCCTCTGTTTTTTCATTTAATAAAGGGTTTATTTTTCTTATAGGGAAAATATGTAGGCAAATACCAGGAAAAAAAAATCGAATTCACTTTTATTAACAATCATTGAAGTAATACTTTCCAAAGTAATACATTTTGTAGACCTTATTTTTTCCCCCAGATATTTTATCTAAGAATTTCTAAAGCATTTCCTAATTAGACCCCATGCCTATAAAGCAGGAACTACATTTTTATGAACTTGCTTAAAATTTTATTGAAATAATAGTCATTGTTTTTTATAGTAAAAACATTTTTTAAAAAAGCAACTGTCAACAAGATTCACTGGCTCAGTTATATCCATAACTGAAAGAAAAAGAAATCTTCGAATATATCACCAATCAGAATCTGTTACTGTACAGATTTTAGGAGGTTTGAGTCAGTTCCAGTGCAGAAATAAGGCCAAAGTGTTTCTGTAAAATCATCAAAGTATAGAGAAGAGCTCTATCATCGATATTATAAAAGGAATCCTCTCCTCGTTCTTCTTTCTCTCTCCCTCTCTCCTTCTCTCCCCCCTCCCCCTCCCTCCTTAATTCATATGTATTTAGGACTTTGATTCCATGTATCTGATATATGCAGTGGTTCTGCAAGTGTCATCCCTGAATCCTCAGTGTCACCTGGGAATTTGTCAGCAATGCAAGTTCTTGAGTTTCTGAATCAGAAACTCTGGGTGGTGGTGGGGAGGTGCCCAGCAACCCAGATGTTTGGGTCTTTTTGTTTATTTGTGTTTTTTTTTTGCAGTACTGGGGGAGTGAACCCAGGAGTGCTCTACCACTGAGCCACATTCCCAGCCCTTTTTATTTTTTATTTTGAGACAGGGTCTGGCTAAGTTGCCCAGCTGGCCTTGAACTTGGAGTCCTCCTGCCTCAGCCTCCCAAGTCAAGTGGGATTTCAGATGTGCACCACCACACCTAGTTATCAGTTTGGGTTTTTAGCTGGCCTTCCAACTCAGCTCTAATGCATGCTAAAATTTTAGTACTATTTCTCTAGTGGACCTTGGTGTGAAAAAGGATTTGTTTACCAGTTCATTTATGGGAATAGATGCACAAGAACAATCAGAGCCCCAGATGTTCAATTACAAACTATGATATTTGTGTCAGAGTTGTAGCAGAGTAGGGGTGTGATGACGTGGGGCAAAAGTAGTCGAGCCTGGTGACCTTCATGGTAGAAAACAGGCTCTGGTGACTTGTTCTTGCTATCAGCACACATGGAAGGATTGGAACTATTTTGGACCCAGCATGTTCTGTCCTATGCCAAGGCAAAGTGGGCACATGTTTTATTTTAGAAAGATGGTGTCATTTCTCCATAGGATAACCTTCCTAAGTATTTTGGAAATACTGTTCTTTTGTCCTGGATAATAATTCCAAACTGAGGTTTGCTCATACCGATTGTCTTCCATTTTTGCCTTCTGTTGAGACATAACAGTAATGGTGGCTATTTTAGGAGAATGCGAACCATCTTGTCACTCTACTGCTTCACTTCTCCTCATTTCTGTACCATTGGGACCCAAATCATGACCCATGATTTTCAGTGTGCATAAATTGTAGGGTGACAACCCACAAGATGTTTTGGAGCTCTGAGTGTTTGTATTGGCCTTCCAAGTTAGACATGCCCTTTGTGTGGCAGTGACGGCATGTGCCGGTGGGGAGAGAACCCTGTCACCCTGTTGCTTATTGTAGTTCTGTGCATAACCCCTTGAATGATAATGAGAGGATTTGACAGCTCTTGGTCTTTTAGTTTCAAAGAAAGGTCAAATGGGGATCCTCTGTCCTTTTGAGAATTACAAGTGTAGATAAAGGCATGACAATATTAGTCAGGTCTTGCAGTATAGGTAATGACAAACATTCAGTGGCATGGTCACTAAAGACATTGTCCAGCTTATAGAGCAGGGCCCAGCTTTAGGACTTCAGTGTTGCATGGTATAACACCTCCTGGCACCATCTGTGGTACATCTTTGTCCTCACTGTGCTGCCAATAGTGGTGGTTGGCATGCCTTTAAGCTTCAGGTTCAGTGCTTTTGCCATTGAATCATGGAAGGTTTTGGTCACATGACTTTTTCTTTCTCCTTCACTGTTCTTTCAAATAACTACTGAGTGGTGTAAGTAAGTCACTTCTTGAAGGTTTATGTCACAATATTGTTTGGGAAGCAGAATGTGATAATGAATCCTGTATTTGTGCTTAATTGTGTAAAGCTGTTGTTGTTGTCATCTCTGATTACTATACTCCTCATGCAGGATTCTAGAAAGCCTGTGGCTTTTACAGGCTGAGATTGAATTGCAGGACAGCCACCTTTTTGCTCTAGATGATACTTAACCTGCTTGAATGTTGGTTTTTCTCATCTGTGAATCTTATTCAATCTCCAGCCACTGAGTTTAGTGAGATTCTCTGGCAGTAGCTGCCACACTGGGCCATGCTGCTCCTGGGACACATGGTAGGGTTTTGGAAGGTGGTGGATGCACACAGACAGGAATCAGGGCACAGAGAGCTCTACAGGGCAGGACAGAGCCCTCATTTCCATTACTGTTTCAACTTGCCTCGGCATAGCTACTCTCAGCCTCCTATCAGCACCCTTCTTATGTTAATCAGGTGAATTGCTGAAGTGAAATCCAGTCTTATAGCAGGTGAGTTAGTTACTTTGAAGTAGAAATCCTTATATTTTGAATTGTTTTATTTACTGGAGTATAATTAGGATTTTGAATATTCTGTAGTTTAGTTTTAAGTCTAATAAAATTGATTTATACCCATAAACTATAAAATGGTTAATTTTTTTTCTCTCTTTATAGGACTGGTTTTTTTAGTACTTTTTAAAAAAAATTTGTTAAGAACTGTTAAGTTTTTTATCCCTATTCTTTGAGAATTAACAACGAAAAAAAATAGAAATAAGATTCTGTTATTGTATTTGCACTAAGGGATGAGTACTAGTTAAGGAGCTTTCTCTTAAGGGTTTGGAACATTAGCCAAGGTTTCCAGTTTGACACCTAATTTCTGACCCAGCACTTACTTTCCTTAGCCTAAAGTAGTGGCAGAAGTTTAGAGGGAGTGTTGATCAGTACTTAAAACATTCTCAGGTTTGTAATTCCCACATTACATGTCGTTCCATATTTTACATGTTCTCCCTCTAGATTGTGGATTTCCTAAAGAAGAAACGGGATTTTGTAGACCTTATTATAAAGCATATAGGAACTTCTGCCATCATGGATTTATTGCTCCGGCTCCTGACATGTATTGAGCCTCCACAGCCCAGGCAAGATGTGCTGAATGTGAGTAGAGTTCTGAGCTGCTGCTGACCTGGTTGGGTGGTGGTGTGGGCCCGGGCTGTGAATGCTGGGGGTCCCAGGGGATTGGTCACAGAAGGTTGTCTGGGGCACTTGGGGACAGGGAAGGAATTTTCCAAGAAAGAAAGAGGTTGACATTTTGCAGGACTAGAATTTAAGAGATGCCCTTTCCTTGTCTGTGGGACATTGTGTGTGAACAGTTTTTTCCCCTTTGCAGGTCTGTATTTTGTGAGGGTGACGAGGTAGAATGGATTGAGACTGACAAAGCGGGGTCTGGTGGTAGGAGTAGAAGTGTCAGCAGTGTGTGCTCTATGGCTTTCCTGAGAGGATAGACAGGCCTGCTTCTGAAAGTTGGAACATAGAGGTGTACTTAGGAGTGTGGCCTAAGGAAGTCAGAGATCACATGGACGTATGTTAAAATGTAGACAGATGGTGACTTTAAGATGTGAGTCTCCTGAACAGGTGAAGGTCTTAGGTGGGATGGGGCCACTCATACTGAAAACAGGCTTCTCCTGGATCTTCCTCTGTCCCATCTCATCTGACTGTTCTTTATTCCTTTATCCCCCTTCCCTTTTTCTGCCTCCTGGAACCATTTCCTAATCCATTTCATCTCTTAATACTTACCCTGGAACCTTAAAACTCACTCATTTCACTAGAAATGAGATTTATTGAAAATGCTGTTTTAAAGACACAGTAAGATCTGTGAGAGGAAGGTCTGTCAGGCATTGTCCAGTGTGGAGCAATCTCTGCTGAGGTGGGTGGGCATGCGTTTGTAGTGATGGGATCAGGGCTAGATCTATTGAGGTGACCCACTCCCTGCAGTCACTGTGGGGAAACCAGCTGAGTGCACTTAGTGGGGGTCTTGGGACTTGCTTGCGGGCAGAGGCCTTAAATTGGGAAACCTAATTTAGGCGTCTTTTCTCAAAAAGAGGTTCAGAATTTTGGGAAAGACTATAGAGGAAGGGGGAGGAGGGTCTTCTTCATGTTAGACCATTATAGGGAAGTTGGATTTATTCCTTTGGTCACTTCTGGGTTGAATTTTAGAGTCCATTTCCAAAAGAATAAATGGGCTCTTCTCGAGGTGGGGGGGGAGGTCAAGTGGCTAATAAAAGCACAAGTTGGGGGAAGGTTAATTAGAAACTTCTGAATGTCTTACTTTGATTTTGGATCCTGAGTGTATGTGTGTGTGGCGGGCATGGGGGGGGTTAGTCTAAAAGTGGCCTTGGAATGTAGGTGCTTATGGGTAGTTATATGGGGGTAGGCTTCAGGTCTGATGAGTTCTCCATCAGGGCTCCTAGCTTCTCCAAGGTAGTCAGAAGTGCCCCTCCCACACAGGTATTTGGTGTCCTCTGTTTTAGGATATCACCTGTGAGACTTGTAAATCCATAATCTTGGGTCTTCCCCTGTCAGCCAAATCAGAATCTGCATTTGAGCAAGATTTCTAGGTGACTCATGTGCACATTTTAAATAGTTTTTTTTATGCACTCCTTTTGGTGGACATAATATCTTTATTTCATTTTTATGCAGTGCTGAGGTTTGAACCCAGTATCTCACGTGTGCTAGGCAAGCACTCTACCACTGAGCCACAACCCCAGCCCCTGAAGTACAAAGTTGGGCCTTTCCCTTTGTGCTGCCTGCCTAATAGCTTTTGTTTACATTTTCTTTTGATATATCCTTCCTGAGGAACCAGAGATGCTATCAGGGTTTCTTCTCTGGGCAAATTGTATTTGGTTTCTTGCTCTGTGCCTCCCACCTAGTCTATTTCCCTTTAATCAGTGGGATTTTTTTAGTGGAGTTTCTAGATGGTGAGCTGCCTTTATATATGCTGTTTCAGTTCCTTATGGAACTAATACTAAGCCAGCTGGGTTTTTTGTTTCTTTCTTTCTTTCTTTCTTTTTCTTTTTTTTTTTTTTTTTGCCATTACATGAGATCTCTTTGTTTTTTTCTTATTCTAACGCTCTTCATAGTTTGTTTCATTGCATTTCATGTAGCGACTAAGAAGAGATTGTTAGGATTGTGCTGGTGACTCTTTGCCAACATGATAGGGCAGATGAACTCTGATTCCATGGTGGCTTCACTGCCTAGCCCCTGTATTTCTTGAAGTGGGTTTGGTTTTGGAATCTAAAGGGCCCATTTTGTTCATTCTGTTTTTTCTTGACCCAGAAGCTTGTTATTAAGTATGGCTCTTATCAATTTTTCTGAAGCTAAGAACACATCTCTCTCACACAAAGTATGCACATTCCAACTTTCTTAACCCCCTCAACCCAACCCCTGCCAAAGTAAGACCCTTTGAATTGAGTGTCTAGATGCTACCCCATGGCTGGAGACTATGTGGATACTGTAGATTATGTGTAGATTATGTAGGTACTGTAATTTGGGGTGTTGCTGGTGTTCTTGGTTACTGTTAAAATAATATATTCACTGGCATTTTCCTTGGGGGACTTTTAATTTTCTGTAGTGTTCAAAGTCCAGAGAAACCCGTAACATTCTACTTAAAATGTGATGGATATTTCCAAGTGTGTTAATCTTCCTTGGGGCTTGAACAGGAGTCGCTCATTGCTATGATTGCTTCTACAATGTGTTTTGCAGTGGTTAAATGAGGAGAAAATCATCCAGAGGCTTGTGGAAATAGTTCACCCATCGCAAGAAGAAGATGTAAGTTCTCTTATGTGCCTATAAATTTGATTTTTAAAAAAAATACAGGCAATATTTATTTGAGCACAGAACATACTTGTTTGTATAGTCATGAAGATAATAGAGAAGGGGGCAGAACAGGCATTCCTTTTTTTTTTTTTTTTTTAATACCAGGAATTGAACTCAGGAGCACTAACCACTGAGCCCTATTTTGTATTTTGTTTAGAGACAGGGTCTCACTCAGTTGCTTAGCACCTTGCTTTTACTGAGGCTGGCTTTGAACTTGCCATCCTCCTGCCTCAGCCCTCAGAGCTGCTGGGATAATCTGTCATTCTTGAGTTGACTGTTTTATAAATAATTTTACATTTTGCTAGAAGCCAGAAAATTTCCAGAAATATGATACAGCAGGCCCCAGGGTTTCATGCTGAACCTGCTCCCTTGGTTACAAACCTCTTCTGTCCACACTTCCTTTTCTTGTATACCTGTTTTTAATGCAAACAATGTATTCATTTCATCCAGTCTGGCTAAAGTTTTGCACTTAGCAGTATCTTGGTCACCATCATACCCTTTGGTAACTTTGTTGTTTTCTTCCTGATCCTGGATTTAATGTTCCAATGGATTTGGCCTTTGCCCTGGATGCTAAAGATTGTCTTGGCATTGGAGCTTACAGACCGAGCCCTCTGCTGAGGAGTCACCTGTCATGACACAGTTGGTGTGTCTCTCTGAGGTCTGTAAAGTTGTCACCTCACTTATCAGGCCAAGCCATGTAAGACTGCCCGTGGTTGACCCTTCCACCTACAGAGTTCCTTCTGTCCCATCATCATTTCCCCATAGGGTGATGCAGGCTGTGTGGAGAAGCCTCTAGGTTGCAAATTGAAGCAGGGCAAAGGAAGAAGTGCATAGCCAGAGGGTATTCACTTCCCAGAGGTGAATTTTCTGTGGAATTTAAATGGATCTAACTGCTTCTACTCTGGTCCATTTAAAACCTTTTGGTACCTGGAGTTTATCCTAACCAAGCTTTGAAAAGGAGTGTGGTCACCTCCTCATTTCCTCTTGGGCTGTTCAGTACATGCTCTTTTGTAACATCTGTTGCTATTGCCAGAGTTGGCGTTCTAACCGCATCCCTGCATAGACCTGTGCTGTGTGCTAAGGGAGTACCCCTGGGCTAGTAGAACTCCTGCGTGGGGGCTAACAGGGGTGCTGAGCTCTCCTGTTGTGGGCCTGTTTTTGCAGGAACACTGTTCTCACATGTTGGAAGTGTGGCCACTGCAGAGAATGGTGAGCAGTGAAGAGCAGGGCCTGTTCCACTCTAGGAGTAATTTCTACAAACAAGGTCTATGGCACAACCTGATTGCTTAACATGTTGGTGGGGTACAGTCTCAAAGACTTCTGCAGCAAGTCTTTGAGAAAGACAAAGCACTGCTGACTTCAGCACCTCCCTGCCTTACTCTGAAGAAAGTTGGTTTTGCCTTTGGACTAACTTGCTGATATTCATGTTTTGTGTTAAGTGATAGATTGCAGGTTGAAGCTGCACTGACCAGTTACATTCATCAAGGAGTGTTAGACTCCTGATTCCAGTGGGAAGGTTTGGCGATCCTGGTGCCTTACCCCCTCTGCTAAAGTGGAACAGCACTCACTGTGAGCTAGGCTGTTTCACATGCCAGAGTGTAACACATGTGGATCCTGAGATTTCAGAACTTCCCTGGAAGGCAGGCAAGCCCACTCTGTACTTGGAGATACGGTTTAGTGCCCTTATCCATTGGTGTCTTACTCAAAGTTGTATTTCCTGTTGTTTGAGGAGTTTGTTTTTGTTTTTTTTTAAAGCTAGCATGTCCATGTGTTGATGCTGATGAAAGTGTGTTTGGGGAAGATATTCTTTCCAAGTGTTTAATTATGGAGCTTCTCCTGGTCAGAACTTGAATCACATGTGCTGCACCTAGCAAGACAGCAGTGTCCAGCACTGTAAAGGAAAACCCCTCAGCCTGAACAGCAAGTGCTTACATTGAGCTCCTTTCCAGATTGACTTCTTGCTCATGGAAGCTTATGGACAGTGTTAATTTGTGTTATTTCTTATGAAATCCCCCCCCCTTTTTGCTATAAGGTTAACTTCCAATAGGTTCGTAACTAAAACTGTACTTTTTTTCTTTAGCGGCATTCAAATGCTTCACAGTCACTTTGTGAAATCGTTCGCCTGAGCAGAGACCAGATGTTACAAGTTCAGAACAGTACAGAACCAGACCCCCTGCTTGCCACTCTAGAAAAGTATGTTTAAAACTCTGTTCTCATTTTTCTTATTGGTGCTGTTTGATGTGTTACCTCAAGAGTGACTGGTAAGTGAAGTGTTCCTGCTATTGGAATTGTGTCCTGAAAACACCTGTGGTGGTAAGAGGCAGGAAGCCTGCTTCTCATACAGCCTTTGTGGCACACAGTAGAAACCCACAGGGGATGAAGGTGAACGAGTGACCTTTATGTGTAGATTTCGAACTTGTCACATGTGTAACATAGAAGTCTACAGAGCCACCCTAAGATATGATACTCACATCAAAGCTGTAGTCAACACCTCCAGGAGCTTTTGATGAAGAATAGTCTTGGGTACATATGAATTTGACCCGTTTTAATTGGCAGTTTCTCAAGAAGATCTTCCTAGGGTTTACTGTCCTTGGGCTGACTAGGGGCGACCTGAACTCTTTCCAGATTGGGATATTATTTCGTATTTTTTTTTTTTCCTGGAAGAATGTTTACTGTCAACATGTGCAGACATTTGACCTGCATCCAAACAGCTAATAGTTATATTAATAGAGTGTTAATAATACTTATTCCAGTTATTCATCCAAAGTGGATTTAATCACTTAATTTATTTTGAGGCTGGGTCTCAGTAAGTTGCCCTGGCTGGCTTCAAACTTGGGATTTTCCTGCCTTATCCTTCCAAGTAGCCAGGATTACATATGTCCACTATTGTGCTTGGTCATACATACTCCCTTTAAACATACAACACCTTCTGCGTTCAAATCTTTAATATTATTCTTTAGATTGAACCTTCTAAAAGTCCCGTTTAGGTTGGTTAAAAATATTGAATATTAGCAATTTCATATTGTATACTATGTTGCTGTCCAGTAAACATAAAAGTCACATACAATTTCAATGCTTTTATATAAAAGTCTTGAAATCCAGCATGTATTTTACACTTAGCACATGTCAAATCAGATGAGTTCCATTTTGAGTGTCAGTTGATGGCCACATGTAGTGAGTGGCCTGTGCAGAGTCAACCCAAACATTTGACAGCTTAATAGTGATCTGAGTTCCTCAGGCCACCACAGCCCTCCATCTACATAGCTTTATTTGAGCCAAATGTATGAGCCAAAGAGCCATTGGGGTTCATGTTTCTGCTTGCTTTTGTAATTAAAACTCAGTCAATAGTAAGTTCTTGAATGAAGATAAGTATATGCTCATTATTTGTATCATGCAATATTAAAGTAAATTTTCTCAAATACAAGGACCTAATGAGTCAGTGGCCAAATAAAATCTCCACTGCACTTGGCAGTGGAGAGACCATCTCTCATTGTGCTTCCCACAGTCTCATAGGGAATGGGAATCAAACCTTCCATCTCCTGGTGTGTTCTCACATTGTGATGGTTCTTTTATTGTCCATTGATTATGAAAAACACAGTGACAGAAGACTTCTGTGAGTTTAAGAAACCCTTGTTAATCATCATGGCATCTGTATATATTTGGTAAATACATTATATAATAATGTAAAGTATCTATTTAAATGTAATTATTTCATAACAGTGTAGATGATTTTTAAACCAATCTTCTGGTAGTTCATAATATACAAATGAATTGCCTAATTCTGTATTACAATGGCCAGGAGCCCACAGATGGGGTACTATCATGTGGATGAATATAAGTTTGTACTCAGAGTTGAGTCTGAAATGAGCTGAGGATAAAGAGAATGGTAAAGAATGTGGTTAAGTGGGCTAAAGTGTTTAGTAATCTAGCCTGGGAGGCAGTCTGGGCTTAAATGAGTGCATTCCATTTAGTAGCTCTGGAAAATTTTGGAGTTCAAATATTCTTTATGTGAGTGAACAGTTATTTTTGGATTGGACTATATGTGTCTTTATCCCATTTGAACCAATTTTTTTTTTTTAAGTGGGTCTTTTCTGTGGCCACCTATGTAAAAACAGAAGCTAGGAGGGAGGAGCCATTACCCCATAGATAGGGTAAAGAACCTAGGTGGCTTCATGAATAAATTATTGGTGTTTACCAGTAACTAAGCAGAAAAGTGAATATATTCTCTTGTGTAAATAAATGCCTTTTTATGTAAAGAATGTGAAGGCATTTCCTTTTACCTTGTTTGATAAGCTTAGTCCTTGAGGTTTATGATTTTCTCTGTATTTGAGGATATTTGTGTTTAGGTAAGACTCCAAGTATGGCATATCCACTGTATCGTTGACTATTGATGATCAAGGTTTTGCTGTGTTGTTTTTTTCCATCACCAATTCTTTCATGAATAAGGCAGCCTTCCAATTTGATGTAGCCATGAAATACTCAGGCCTTTTAGCCTTTAACTTTAGGTCTTAGCAGGTGTGGAAGTGTGACATTGCTGTCTAATAGAAAGAGTGCTCTTGCTGTTGGATGAGGAGAACAGGTACAGGTGTGTGCTCCAGTACCCTCCACCTGGAGTGAGCCACCTTTTGAAGAATGTACATATATACTGTAGAAGGCAATCTGTTTTCCAGTGCACAGTTCCTGACCTGTATAGATTCTATAGACTTCAGTGTGTTGTGTGACATTTACAGTACTCTTGGCTATTGGTCTTCCAATCCATTTTGGTGCTGCTCTGGGAGTGTGGGTCTGAAACTGACTTCCTTCAAGGGGACCCTCTGAAGTTAACATTAGATACCAGTTTTATTTGCTTCTCCCTAATAGAGATTCTTTCTTACTTGCAGCTTGAGTCTGGAAAGAGATGGTTAGTGAAACTGTTGTGCAGTGCAGTGAGTACAGCTATACCTTGGGATGTCTGGCAACTTTCCAGATGAGTAGCCAGGGACAATCTAGCTATGTGTCACATTTATAAGGGAGATCCTTTTCTTAATTCACATAGATTTGGAAAATTACTGAAATATATTAAGAAGTTTTCTTGGAGGGTATCCATTATGTCTTCCATTGGTTGTGATCTTGCATATGTGAGAGAGAAGTGGAATGGGAAGAGCCTGCAGAGAATGCTTTTGGGGTAATAGGTTACCAAATTTTAACTATAGAGTAAAAGGCAGTGATTGATGTTCTCTTTTACCCATTTTAGAGCTTTCTTAATTCTGCATTCATACTTTTGTGGGAAAACATTTATGGTTTCTAATTTGCTGTTTTGAAAAGTGTTCCTCCTTGGGGCTGAGGCTGTGGCTCAGAGGTAGAGCGCTCACCTAGCACGTGCGAGGGCCTGAGTTTGATCCTCAGCACCACATAAAAATAAATAAAGATATTGTGTCCAACTACAACTAAAAATAAATTAAAAAAAAAAAGAAAGAAAGAAAAAAAAGAAAAGTGTTCCTCCTTATGTGGAGGTGAGGCGTTCTAAGTCTTTTTATCTCCCTCAGCTATCACCACCACCTTCATCTGAGCCAGAGGTGACATCCAGCCTTGCAATACTTGTTGGTCTCAACAAGATTACCAAAGTGACACAGGGCCTAGATTATTTTGCTGGGAGGATTGGGTAGGAATCAGTAGCTATGAGAGTGGTATTTATAATCACAAACACTTGCCTCCCTTAATAAGTATATCAAAGTAAATTATGTGAAACAGAGATGCCCATGTGCAGTAAGCCCTTCTTGAGCTATTGTGTGACATGATGTTGCAGTCAGTACATTACTGTTGATTTGTTTCCCTAGGCAAGAAACCATCGAGCAGCTTCTATCAAATATTTTCCATAAGGAGAAAAATGAATCAGCCATAGTCAGTGCGATCCAGATTCTGCTGACTTTGCTTGAGACACGGCGACCGACGTAAGCTGTCCTTTTATCATATGAAGTGATCCTTGTTGTTTTTAGAAGTTAACCGACGTAAGCTGTCCTTTTATCATATGAAGTGATCCTTGTTGTTTTTAGAAGTTAAGTTAAGGTCTTGGTAGATAAGCCACAGTAGCATGCTCTTTAGTGTCAGGTGATGAATCTTCTGTGTGAATGATAATAGTTATAGGATTGCTGTGTATCATGGGGGTGCAATTGAAAATGTGGTTTGATAAATATTATTTACTAGCATTATTTAGACTCTAGTTATTTGGGTTTATAGTACTTAGAAATATTACTGAAATAAAAGCTATAGTAGGCAAATCAAAACCATGGATAGTGGCTCAAACACTAAGTAGCTTGTTTCTTGTTCATGAAAATTATAAGTGGGTGTTCCTGGATGGTGGGCAGCTCTCCTACAAGTGTTGATTCAGGGACTGTTTGCATTTCCTGATTCTTTCTGCAGATCCTAACTTTGGGTTGTTTGTTCTGGGTTTTACCTGTGAGGGTGCTGCAGTTTCGGAGGCTGGTTAAGACAGATGGACAGGTGGCTAAGGTTTTAAGAAAAGATTTCTGCTGCTAAGTATTTCACAATCAGGAGTATAGAATGTTTTCCCTATGTGTAGCTTCCTGTCCCTGAACCATTCTTTAGGTATGTGTTTTGTTACTCTTGACAGTTATCTCCAGTGCTACTGCACTTACTTTTTGTCACAGTTTTCTAACTGCTCTTGAAGCAAAAGACATGTGTATGTAACTGTTTGGGAATATGTGGTTTACAGATTGGAATTTTCCCTACCTCACTGCATACCTCCAGTGAACCAGGGGACATGAAGAGATGGAGAGTCTGCCCTTGGCATGTGGAATCTTTAGCCATCTAGATTTTTTATTTATTTGTATGTGGTGCTGAGAATCGAACCCAGAGCCTCACACATGCTAGGCAAGCACGCGACCACCGAGCTACAACCCTAGCCCCGGTAAAGCATAATTTAAGTCATATAATCAAGAACTTAAGTTTCATTAATCAAATGGTGCAAGACTGCCTTGCTGCTCATGCTTTAAGGCCATCACACCATCTCTTTCCATCAGTGGATTAAAAACATATCAGGTTGTACTGTGAAGCTTATACAGACTACTGTGACTTGAAATAAATAGAAGAAAAAGCCTAAAGTTTTGCATAGGAAAGTGAAAAAAGACGCATAATTGTATCACTTAAACAGAGCACAGAAAAAAAGAATAAAATAAAAAGTAGAGGAAAGTTTCTGACCAAAAGGAACTTTGGTCCTCACATGAGAACGATTTACAAAATTCCAAGCAAGATCAAGTTTTAAAATAAGACTCAGATCTTAGCTTTATCCTGATAAAATTTCTGAATCCTAGGTGAAAAGAAGTCTTACAAATGTCTGGATAAGGAAAATAGGCTACTTGTAAATCCAGTCAATTGCCAGGCTTCTCATTTGTAAGCTGAATAAATATTGGCATTTAAGGGCATGGCTGTGAGCCCAAGACACTCTGGATGTACAAAAGCAGAAGAGGCATGTTCACCCCCGTGGGAACTCAGTTCCTGGGGTACAGTTACTTAATGAGGACTTCACCAGAACCAAACAGAAAAATAAGAATAATGAGCTTAAGATAGGGAAATTATACTGGAAAGTTATGGTCAAGAACAGGTAGAGCCAAGTGCAGAGTTGCATGACTAGCTACTTGGGAAGCGAAGGAGGAGGATCACAAGTTCTAGATCAGCCTCCACAACTTAGCAAAACAGAAAAGGACTAGGGCTGTAGCTCAGTGCTAAAGTGCTCCTGGGTTCAATCCTAAGTACCAGAAAAGAAAAAAGAAATAAGTAGAGGTAAGTAAGTTAATATCATAAATTTAAATGTTAAGAATAAACAATTGAAAAAAAAGGATAATTGAAACAGGAAGTCAAATGTTGAAAAAAAAATGAAATGATTCCAGGTTATTTGAGTAAAACTCAATAAGAAGGGGTAAGTGCATATTATGGTTCAGATCTTTAACTGTGGCAGCTGAAGTATGTTTTCATACATAATTTCTTCATCTTGATAAAATTACAATTCAGAGAGATTTTTTAAAATAAACATTGGAGTAATACTTTATTTAATTCCTGGAGTATCTGAGTGTATCTGAGGGTCAGCAGAGTGAAGAAACCCTGGGAGGTATGGATACCCAGGTGATTGGCATACACCCGCAATCCCTTCAGAGAGTACTGGGGGGGGGGGGCGGACGCTAGAGAGTGAGAGCCGCCACCACAGGCCACCTTCAGCAGTGGTGAAAGGCAGTTTTTCTCTAGGATTCTTCTCTGTTCTTGTCCCAGACTCCTAAGCCCCTGAGGAAAGGGAAACAGCCCCTTTAACCCTGAAGACACAATGAAGACCATTTGTAATCGAAGGAAGAGACCTGGGGTGGGGGTAGGGGGGGCTTCTATCCTGTGGGAGAGGCTAGAACACATTTTGGTCTAGACCACAGAGATAGAACACATGGTCTAGACCATTAGAGATGCCCTACCTCCACAGCCTAGGGACCCTCAGACTGAGGCCAAACCAGAAAAACACAGTAGAGCATCACCCCACCCTGTCCTTCTCCTCCAGGCCTCCAAGTATTAAGGAACAAGTAACAATAGTTTGAGACCATAGGAAAGGCTAGTGTGGGGAGGAGCCAGCTTAAAGAGAAGATCTTAAGCTAAGGGTGGAGCAGACATAGAGGAAAAACTTGGCACATTGGCCCTAATCAAAAATGCAAAGTAATTTGAGACAAAATTAAAGTCTTTAGTGCACTGAAGGAAATCAGAGTAACAATAAAACCCAAACCTAGCTCAGCTGCTGACTAGATTGATTCATCTGGACTCCTAGGAAAAAAGGTGGATCCATTCTTGTGTAAATGCTGTGTCTACCAATTTCCACTCTCCTACTCGGATGTCCATCTGTCAACCAAAAGTTATAGATGAGAAGACTCCTAACAAAGTCTTGAGAGAAAGTATTAATGTACCTCAACTCAAAAATGCTAGAACTGCCAGAAAGAGAATTTCATATAAACATGATCAACATATTGAAGGCATGTGGGTAAAGTGGGCAGTATGCAAAGAGATGGGGATCTACAGACATGCTGGAAATGGAAAACAGTAGCACAAATGAAGAATGCCCTGGGCTTTTTGATAAACTTTGACATAACTGAGGAGAAAATCAGCACGGGATATCAGAAATGATCCATAATGAAATACAAAGAGATAAAAAAGACAGTGACCTGAGCAAGCCCAAAAGTAATGACATGGCATCAGGAACAAATACAAAATACAGCAAGTTCTAATATTTTCTGATGAACCAGGACTCCTTGGAGAAATGGCTGTGACTAGGACAGGAAACATACAAGATGAGTCTGGAACATCCTATAGCCACAGAAGATAAGGAAGTACTTAGAGAGAGAGAGAGAGACAGAGAGAGAGAGAGACACACACACACACACACACACACAACAGCTATCTAAGGGAGTGGGTAGAAAGAGCTCCTCATAGCCAAAGCTGAAAAAATTTGTGAAATAAAATAGTATTGTATTATAGCCAAAATTATAAAATAACCTGTCCATAAATTCATAATGATATAAATGTTTGAATAAAATAAATGAGAAGAAGAGAGAAATCTCTCTCTCATAGAAGATTTCCAAATAGGTTTTGTAGGTACTCCATCCTCAGGAGTTAGAATGTAACTTCCAACTCTGTAAAGTGTGGGTTGCATATAGTAACTTCTTTAAAGAGAATGCAATATGGAAAAGAAGAATAAAAAGTACTTTCTCATTAGAGAAACCTGACAGACTGCCTGAGCCAGATAATCAGTCGACTGCACGTTATGTCATGTTGGCAGTGTGTGTCCCGGGTAGTGTGCACTGAAGACGGCACTTTACCTTGTGGTCTCCCTCTCAAAGACCTCAACCATCAGAAACTACCAGAACATCCTAATGGGGAGACATTCTGCAGACTACCTGACCAGTACACATCTGTGAAAGTAATCAAAAAGCAAGAGGCTGTCAGAGGCAAGAGGTGAAGGAGACATATAACTTACGATGGTATCCTTGGTGGGATTCTGGAATAGAGAAAAGACATTAGGGAAAACTTAAGAAAATCTGAATAAAGTATGGGTTTTATATATCAATATTGATTTGTGAATTGTGATAAATATATAGTACTAATTTAAGGTGTTAATATGGAAAATTGGGTGTGGGTTGTGTGGGAACTGTACTCTTCATACTTTTTATGTATAGGTAAAATTATTCTAATAGAAGTTGATGGAACATTTAGACAGAAAAATCTTAAGAGTACAGAAGACTTGGAAGACACTAGCAATCAACTTAGGCTGATTGACACCTAGAATAATCTTTCTGCAAGAGCAGAGTGCACATTCTTTTCAAGTCATATGGAACTTTCACCAAGTGTCTTAGTCAGCTTGGGCTGCTATAACAAATCACCATAGCCTGGAGGGTTTACCAGACCTTTCTCCGGTCTGGAGGCTGAGAAGTTCAAGATCAAGACACTGATTTTTAACTCTTAAATTTATTATTTCTTTGATTTGTGTTTAATTTGTTCTTTTTTGTTCTTTGGTTTTTTTTTTTTTTGAAGGGCAACCCACTCTTGTTTCTCTTCATGAGGGCCCCACCTTTATGAACTGATTATCTCCCTAAAGCCCCTTCCTCATACCTTCATCCTGGAAGTTAGAATTTTAACATAAGAATTTTGAGGAGACACAAGCATTCAGTTGATAATGTGGATATAGGCCAGTTTTCAGCTATGAGACAAATTTCAAATAATAAAAATCATGCAATATACACCCTCTAGATCATAATGCACTTAAAGTATGAATCAATATAAAACTGATTTCTGAATTAGCGTCAAATATTATAAATTAAAGAACACACTGCTAAATAACCAATGTCATAGAAGAAAGGAGAAGAAAATATTATCAGATACTTGATATGGAAACAAAACATACCAAAGTTTGTAGTATACAGTAAAAGCAATAGAGGGAACTTTACAACATTAAGTGATTGTATTAGATTAAAAGGAAGAACATGTCAGTAATTAACCTCTCTCCTTAAAGACACTAAATGATAAGCTGGATGTAGTGCACACTTGTAAATCCCTGCAACTCAGGAGGTTGAGGCAGGAATAATGCAAGTTTGAGGCCAGCAACTTGGAGACACTGCCTTCAGAAAAGTACTGGGAATGTATCTCAGTGGTATAGAGCCCCTGGGTTCAATCCTTAGTACCCCCTTCAAAAAACAAAACCCTAAAGAACAAATTAAACACAGAACAAAGAAATAATAAATTTAAGAGTAAAAATCAGTGAACTTGTAACTTACTGAGACCCTGTCTTCAGATAAAAAGTAAAAGGGCTAGAGATGTAGCTTTTAGTGATAGAGCACCCCTGGATTTGATCCCCAGCTCTGTGGGCTAGAGAGAGAGTAGGGGTTGGGTAATTCTAGAAGTAAGAAGAGAAAAAAATCCATGAAACCAAAAGCTGGTTCTTTGAAAAGATCAATGATAAACCTTTAACTAGCTTGAGTAAGAAAAAAAATAAAAAGATACAAATTAAAAAGAAAAACAAAAAACCACAACAGTATGTAAGAGTAACAGCAGTAAGAGGGCTGCCAACTGTTCCTATGGACATTAAAAGAATAATAACAAATAAATGACAAACAATTTAGGGAAAGAAGTAATTTAACTTCCTTGAACAAATGCCAAAGATCATTTTTGTGTTGCACATTATGTAAAAATTAACTCAATGGATGGTAGAACTAAACAATGATCCTAAAATTATAAAAGTTCCATGAGGAAACAGAAGGAAATCCCTACAGTCAGACTTTTCTTATATGTATCACCAAAAAAGAAGTAGGTGGCATTAATAGTCCCATATCCGTTAGAAACTGAATTCATTGTTCAAACCTTCAACAAAAAATTTCCTACTCAACTAGAAAGGCTCCATTGATGAGTTCTACCAAATATGTAAGGATTTCAACAGAAAGTAGAAGAGGGAACACTTTCCAACTCAGGTTATAAAGAGCACTCCACTCTGAAGCTCAACAAAAACAATATAGGAAAGAAAAGTGTACAACAAGATTCCACAAGAGCTTAGATGCAGAATTCCTCAAGAAATACCAGCAAGTCAAATCTAACAGTCTAACAATGTATTGGAAGTATGATACTCAAGATCAGTGTATCTTGGGAATGCACAGTTCTTGTGTCCTTCAAATATCAACAAACTAATAAAACTGATAAAGCCCTTCTATGAGAACTCCATTGGTAGCCTTTGGTGGGGTGGGGCGGGGAGACTGGGGATTGAACTCACGGGCACTTGACCACTGAGCCACATCCCCGGCTCTATTTTGTATTAGAGATAGAGTCTCACTGATTTGTTTATTAGCACCTTGCTGTTGCTGAGGCTCGTATTGAACTCGAGGTCCTCCTGTCATAATATGGATTATGAGAAGTCATAATCCATATCCTGGGCCACTGTGATTACAGGCGTGTGCCACTGCGTCTGGCTTAATGGTCAGAGACTGAAAAGCTTTTCCTCCAAATTGGGAGCCAGAGCTAGGATACTCACTGCTGGGATGTCTGCTCAGCTGCTTACAGGAGACTCTTGCCAGTGTGGAAGGCCAGAGAGGAAACTCATCCAGATTGGAAAAGACAATGTAAAACTGTCACAGGTGTTGTCTTTGTAAAAATCCTGAAGAATGTCCCAAAGCCAAACAAAATCCTCTTAGATCTTTTTTTATTTTTCATATTTGTTTTTTATTACACTTGGACACAATACCTTTATTTTATTTATTTATTTTTATGTGGTGCTGAGGATCCCAGCGCCCCGAACATGCTAGGAGAGCTCTCTTCCGCTGAGCCACAACCCCAGCCCCCAAAATCCTCTTAGATCTAACGAGTATATTGCAGAATGCAAAAGTCAGTATTAAAAATGTACTTTTATTACTATCAATGAATAATTGGAATGTGAAATTTCAAAAAATAGACCCAGACAAAATGTACATAGTTTAATGCTGAAAATGGCAACATTGATGAAATCAAAGCTGACATAAATAGAAATACTATGTTCATGTATTAAAGCATTCAGTGTTTGTTAAGGTGCCAGTTCTCCCCAAATGTATTTGTAGATTTGTTGCCATTTCAATCCAAATCTAAGTGAGGATTTTTTAAAATCAAGCTGATTTTAAAATTTATATCGAGATCCAAAGCAAATACAATAGATGCAAAACAATGTTGCAAGAGAAAGACAACATTGGAAGGCTTATGCTCTGTGGCTTCAGGGATTATCATGAAGCTAGGATCTGGTGGTAAAAGAATAGACATAAAGACTACTGAAACAGAACCTAGAGTGCAGAGGGAGACCTGCATAGGTGGGATTTGTGACAGGTGTGGAGGTAGTTCAGTGAAGAAAAGGTAGCATCTTCAAGAGATGTTCATAGAACTATTGGATGTTCATGTGCAAAAAGGTTGGACCTCTGTAGGTTCCTTATGGATTATGAAGAATGAACTTAAAGTGGATTCTAGAACTAAGCATTAATACTAAAGCTATGAAATTTCCAGAAGAAAAGGGAGGGGAGGGGCCCTGGGGATAAGAATGATAGAGTGACAATGTCTGATTCATTCTAACAGTCTACTTTAAAAAAAAAAATGTAATTCTGCTATTTGGAAGGTAAGACAGTTTGCCAGAAAATATTTACAGAGCAGATGTGTGAGGAAGAACTTACATCTAGAACAATAAAAAACCATATACACTGTGTGTGTGTGTGTGTGTGTGTGTGTGTGTGTGTCTTTAATAACAAGAAAACAACCAAATTTTAAGGTCCGAAGAATTGAGCAGAGCCAGTTTCTGTGGTGCCTATGCCTATGTAATCCAGAGATTCAGGAGACTAAGGCAGGAGGATCACAAGTTCAAGACCAGCCCCAGCAATTTAGCAAAATCCTCTCCCCAAAGAAAAGGACTGAGAATGTAACTCAGTGGTAGAACATCCCTGGATTTAATCCCCAGTTCCCCCACCAAAAGATAAAAAAGATGTGAATAGAGAGCTAAAGAATAAAAGGCATCGCTGGAGTCATGGCCTGTGGTAGATTGTTTGCCTGGCATGTGTGAGGCCCTGGGTTCAATCCTCAGCACCACATATAAACAAACAAAAGATCCATTGACAACTAAAAATTGGAAAGAAAAAAAAAAGAAATATATATGTGTGTGGGTCTATGTCTTTGTATACACACACACACACACACACACATATGCATGAACGTAAATAAATACATGAAAATTGACCAACATCCTTTGTTATTTATGAGATCCAAGTTAAAACACATTGAGATACCACTGCATACCCTTTGAAGAAGGTATGTTACCTGTGGCTGTAAACAAATGCCCTCACACTTTGTGGCTTTTAACAACAATAATTTATTCTGTCACAGTTCTGATTGCCAGAAGTCAAGATTGGGTTAAGCAGGGATGCATCACCTGGTGGTGCTTAGGAGACCATTCCTTGCCTCTCCAATCTTCTAGTGACTCTTGGCACTGCTTGGCCTCTGGTCACTACCTATCTTCGTATTGCCTTCTCCTCTAGAAGGACGCTTGGGATGATATTTAACCCCCCTGCATAATCTAGTACTCTCTTCTCAACAGCCTCCATTGATCACCTCTTCAAAGGCCCTTTTCCTACTAAGGTGGTGTTCACAGGCTCTGACAACTAAAATGTGGATATTACACTTTGGGAGCCACCTTGCAGCCCTTTGCGGCTAAAGTAGCCATTGGAAGGAAGTGGACAGTGCTCGATGCTGGTAACACTGGAGCAGCTGAAGTATCACACCTCATTGTTGGGCCTGCAGAGAGTAATACAGCCAGTTTGTAAAAATATTTCCCATTTCCTGTAGACAGATATATTGCAGTACGTCACCCAAGTACCTACTTCACATTAAAAATGAACCGTTGTTGCAATGGAAAGTCGTTGGAGACTAGCATAAATGTTTTAAGAGCACCATAGACACTGACTATAATAGCATGCAGGTCAGGGCTGGTACATAAATTGATGCTCAATATAATTGGATGAATAAAACTTATATGAATGATTAAGGAATCGTGTGTAGCTTAATATTTCTTTTACATAAATAAGGAGAGGACAGTTGTTCTAGAAATATGGCTAAGAAAATGGAAGGAAAGCAAACATACCTGTTCTTATTATTCTATACAAAAGTGAATTTAGAAGAAAAAAATTATTCATAGAATTGTGGGGTTATAAAGGACTTTTGGACATCACCCTAGGTAGAAACTATAATGAAGGCCATATTTGGTTATATAAATTACTAAGACTCTTACATGTTAAAAAATAGCTATAATAAAAATCAGAGGGCGTCTCTCTTCCCCCTTTCCTAGTAGTTCAAGTTCAGAAACTGTTCTATATGGCTCTCTGGCTGAGAATTGCTGGCCCGGGACTCTTTTCCCACATCAGTAGCAATAGCAGATCCACATGGGGTGCTGGCTCTATACTAGGCAGTGCTCTCAGCCCTTGGGTTCTCATGCTTCTCATAGCAGTCCTGGGAGAGATGTTCTAGTGTGATCCCATTGTCCACATTACACAAAATAACTGGTAAGTGAAGAGGTGAACTTGGCCACAGGCCGCCTTGCAGCAGTGGTGGCATTGTTAACCTGCTGTTCTCACTGTTGTGGAGTCGGCATCCACGTTCAGGTCTACTTTTTCGTTTGAACTTCACACTCCCATTTTCATTTACTCCTGCTGTCTTCCCTCCTCTCCTGGAACTCTGTCCTTGGACCACCAGGGGGTGCATCCCTGCTCAACCCAATCTTGACTTCTGGCAATTTAGTTAAACTAGTTGGGATTTTGGAGTTAATTCCAGAGGGTCATAATGACTGTCAATTGATTTTTTTTTTTCACGTAAAAGAGCAATTTTAATCTTTTAAGTAGTTCACAGTGTTGATTACCCAAGCAAGTACAGATCTGTTTGTTAACAAACATCTCAAACTGGTGGGCAATATGATGTCCTCTATATTTCAGGGATCTGATTGCTGTTTGCTTTCCAGATTTTCTTGTCAGTTAATGACAATGCTATCAGTGTAAGTCATAGGAGTTACAAGGTTTAGGAGAATGTGGAGAAATCACATCTCTCACTAGATCAGTAGCCCTTTTTGTGTTTCATGTCACATTGGCTGATCCTCGACAAAGTTTTAATACACCCTCTTTCATTTTATTGTACTTTCTAGCTTACTATTGATGTCATCATTATCATGTAATTATGTAGTCATTAAATGTTTGCCTACATGGGTATAGGGAGCACCTTAAAGGATCTATCCTGAAATTGTAATAACTAAAGAAACCTTGCTTTGTTTCAAGATTTGAAGGCCATATAGAGATCTGCCCACCAGGCATGAGTCATTCAGCTTGTTCAGTCAACAAGAGTGTTCTAGAAGCCATCAGAGGAAGACTCAGATCTTTTCATGAACTCCTGCTTGAGCCACCCAAGGTAGGTGATCCGTCCGAAGCTTGGCTGGCTAGCCAGCAGTTGGGTCATTGCAGAGTGTGCTCCCTGGGAGTCACGGGACGGGCTGTGATCAGCACATGCAAGATAGGTTCAAAAATGTGTTGCCAGTCCTGCTCCCACACTCATTTTTAACTGGCTTTTACTATATAGATTGTCTAAATTGGTGATTGAAAAAGAAATTGAACTGAATACTTGTCTGCTTAGGAAACTCAGATTTTTGTTTTGTCTATAAATTCTTAGATCCTTATGTTCCAATAAAATAAGCAATTTTCTTCTTATAGCACGTTCTTTTCACATCCTGAGGTAAAGTTAAATTTTCAGGCTCTGATCTTTGAAATTGCATTTTCTTGTGAATAGTGGAGACAGTTAGGAACAAATGAACTTGTTTAAGAAATAGTGGATTGAAGTTTCAGTGCGCGGCATGGAAAACATGGGACCTGGGTGTGAAGTTTTCAGGAGGGACCATGTGTGTGCGAGTCTGAGTGTGGACAAGTGGAAACCTGCAAAGGAGGACATCAGCCGTATGTATGTGGCCTTCTAAAATACCCAGTGGAGAACTGTGGTAGGGTATCAACAGGCCAAGTGATGTTCCTCCTATCCACACCGTGCCTCAGATTTAGATTAGGGTAAGAAGCATTTACTTCTGAAGTCAGATAAAGTGTTCTGTCTTGTGAGAGTCCTGCTTCTGCACTAGTTCTCCCACATTCCTCCTTCCTTTTGCCCTGTATGTTTGGATCCACTGTACTATACCGTGTGTATCTCCATGGCTGTCTTTTATGTGGGTTATTGCAATTTTAGGATACTGGTTTCTGAGTTCTATATAAGATGATTTTGGTTTAACTATTTGGGGAAAGGGGAAGCACAGAAGAGGTGTGTCCATACTCTCTAGTCCAGCATCTGGATTGTCTCTTCAGGTGTTCTCTAGTGCCATCATTGAAAATTAGGAGTTTCCGCTTGACACTTAGACTTTGTGGAATCCTGCTGGGCCGTTTCAGTCATTGCAGCCACCGCCACACATCTACATTCAGCCTGTGTTGGGTGTAGACCATAGTGTGGGCACTCACTCACTCTTGTGGAAAGAGCTTCTATTGGTGCTTAATAGTCAGCGGCATCCCTCAAGTCAGTCCTAGGAACAAGAAAAGGAGGGTAAAGAAAGAAGAGGGTTTAGGAGAGGAGAACGTACAAAGGGAAGATGGAGGCAGGAGAAGGAGCAGAGAGAAGAGGTATATGGTGAAGGACCTGGCCTGTTTCCTAGGTGGCCCCTAGCTTCTCCCAAGGTGGACGAGTAGGCAGCATTTGATGGTTCTTGGCCATCAAATTCAAGACTGATTCAAGACTGAGGTGCTTTGTGTTGCAGCTTCTCTTTTACTTCAGGACTGAGCAGCTGACCTGATTTTGTTAAACCATGAGGAGTGTGAGCAGGCCTTGGAGGTTTTGCTTTCATCGTTGCTGTGAGCACACAGTGCTAGGCAATGGCTCCGCCCACTGTCTCACACATGTTAGGCAAAGGCTCCACCACTGACTTGCACTCGGCCACAGTGAAGCTTTGTTAGTTAACCTTACAATTCCCTCTGGAGAAGGGAGTGAGACATCTACTGGTCTTGTTGATGGACCTTCAGAAGGGGCATTATGGCTGCCAAGAGTGCCATTTGTCACTCTTCCCATCAGACTTCTAACATTCTGCTTCTGTCTTTTATTTATTTATTTATTTATTGAGTGGTAGGTGGAAAGCATGCCTTTATTTTATTTGTTTGTTTTTGTGTGGTGCTAAGGATCAAATCCAAGGCCTCATGCATGCTAGGCAAGCACTCTGCCACTGATCTATAGCTCCAGCCCCCATTGCTTCTGTCTTTAGTAATTTCAAACTATAGAAATCTCCTTGATGGACAAGGACAAGTTTAGGTTAGTCATGTTTCAGGTCTATGACACAGAGGCATGTATTTTTATCATGGATTTGATACAGACTAAGGACTATGTTCCAAAAGCACTTGTAAACTCTTTTTAGTTTCTTAGATTTCTGGTCTGAATTTGAAATATTCTAGTTTTTTGTTGTTGTTGTTGTTCTATATGTTTTCTGCTCATGACAGATTGGAATATTGGTAGGGATACACTTGATCTCTTAGAAATTTATAGTTCAGGGAAATTGCTTGATTATTTCATCATCTGTTAAAGCTATGAACAGTGGCTTATTTTCTCCTAAGCATAGAATTTAGTTTAAATAATTTATAGGGTTAACTGTGTGTGTGTCAGCATGTAGACCTTTTGATTGTTTGTTTTTTCTTTAACTGAATTTGATTGGAAACCTTTTCTTCCTCAGAAAAGTGTGATGAAGACTACCTGGGGTGTACTGGATCCTCCCGTGGGGAACACTCGGCTGAATGTGATTAGGTTGATATCTAGCCTGCTGCAAACCAATACCAGCAGTATAAATGGGGATCTTATGGAACTGAACAGCATTGGAGTCATATTGGTAAGATTCTTCCTCACAGAGATTTGAATCGCCCTTGATGTTCATGAATCTATAACTCAGCATTACAAATTGATAGTATATATCAATGTCTTTCTAAGTCTTATAAAAAATTTTGGATGCTGCTGATTGTTGAAGAGTCACTTATTGTTGCTGTGTGAAGAACTGTATGATACAGCCTTCCAAAGATGACTAGGCCCTCCCCAGCAGCCTGGTCTCATACAAATCATGCCTGCCAATTGTAGCACTGGTTTCTGTTCAAAATTTGCAAAAGGATGAGCCTTCATCTCCTTTACATTGGGGTATATCTCATGGATCCAAGGCCATAAGGTCTTTTAGCTTGAGATAATTGTTAATCTCCTCTGAGACAGCTGTTAATCTGCTCATCAGTGGAAAGGAGGAGGAAAACCTCAGGACTGATCTGGGCTTCCCAGGCCTCTGCATTTCCCCAGGCCATGGTTTGAGCTTAGAATGCACAGCCCAGCTCCAGAGCCTGTGTTTGTTCTGTCCATTCTGCCACCCACACACAGCACAGGAGTCATGAGGGTTAACACTTAGCAGGTTTCACAAGGTATCTGGTCATAGCATACATTTAGCAGATTTGGGGGGGATGTTCCAAATGAGGTATTTGCTCACTACAAGACTGGGGTTATAACATGTACCTTATACTTTCATATGCTACCAGGTATAAAGCTCCTGAATATGAGGGAGTTATCTGTTTTTCAGATCATACCCAGAGAGGGCATACCTTCCCGTGAGTACTGAGTGGTAAGGCCAAGGCTGAAGTCACCCAGTGGCAAGCCAATACATACCATCAACCATGCCACTGTACTTCCTAGGGCCACTGAGATGTTTTTGAAACCGATTAAGTGACATATTACTGTAGAACATAAAGTCTTCTGGATGTGTCACTAAGCCTATGTTTTCATATTGAAATAGTTAAATTCAACTATATTGTAAATACTATTTTGTGCTTATAGAAATTGTCTTTTCTTCTGTGATGTTTTTGCCTTTTCCAATACTAACATCAAGGGTAATTTGGAAAACCCTTATGCTTTTGGGAAGATCACATGCTGTCACCTCTCATAGTTTTGCTACAGTTCTGGGAGTTATTGCACTTGACATGGAGTCATGCACAAAAGCACCAATAAATACTTGTTGGATCAAAATGAAATTCTTATAAATCTCTTTGAAAATTTTCTGAACTTATGTCTGCATTAGTTGCTTTGAATACAAAGTACTTAATTCTCTGAGAAATTTATTACTATCTTTTCTTCATATGCTTATTGTTGAATTGTGTTAGATTCCATGGCATGTTGCATGAACAAATACGTTGTTTATGCTATTGAGTAGCATCTCAAACCACTTGAAAACCATTTTTCCTTTAATAAATCACTATTCTGTAAAGATAGCAAAGAGGTTGTTTAAACATTGCGGTAACTAAAGAAAACACTGTTTTTTCTTTTGTAGGACATGTTCTTCAAATATACTTGGAATAACTTCTTGCATACACAAGTGGAAATTTGTATTGCACTGATTCTTGCCAGTCCTTTTGAAAACACAGAAGATGGCACAATTACTGATCAGGACTCCACTGGTGACAGTTTGTTATTGAAACACGTGAGCTTATTTGGTTTTCTTTAACTTCCACTGTTTTCTCTTTATTGCAGTGTAGCACTTTAGTATGTAACATTGAGATTTAAGAACAGATTTTATTTAGATTTCACTGTCATGGGTTCATTCACTTCTAATAAATGATAAAAAGTCATTAGATGAACTTTTAAAGAAAAAATATCTAGGTTGGCCTGTTTTTTTGGTAAAATTGAGTTTTTAAAATATATCTTTTGGATGCTGAGTGCAGTGGTGCACACCTGTAATCCCAGTGGCTTAAGAGGCTGAAGCAGGAGGATCATGAGTTCAAAGCCAGCTTCAGCAACTTAATGAGACCCTATCTCAAAATATTATTAAGAAAAGGGTTAGCGATATGGCTCAGTGGTTAAATGCCCCCGGATTCAATCCCTGATGCCATAATCAATCAATAAATAAAATATTATATATTTAATTATATTTTAATATTTAACATAAATGTGTGTGTGTATGTGTTTTATATCCCTTCATCCATCCATTGTCCATCCTTTGGAGATTAAAAAAAACATAGAAATGTAAATATTTCAGAGAACTTCTAAATTCTTAGCATTAAGAGTTTGGTTTCTGGGGCTGGGACTATGGCTCAGCCATAGTGCACTTGCCTGGCATGTGTGAGGCAATGGGTTTGATTCTCAGCACCACATATAAATAAATAAGATGAAGGTCTATCAACAACTAAATATATATATACACACACACACACACACACACACACATATATATATACATACACACACACTTTTTTTAAAAAAAAGAGTTTGGTTTCTGATGCTGAACACAGGCCTGAAAGTTTGGCAAGGCAAGTTCTGTGATGTTGAGTGAGACTTTTCTTGAGGTCTCTGCTCTGTAAAATATATGGTGATTTTACTGGTTAGTCTCAAATTTCTTTTGAAGTTCTGTGGTTTCATGAAGGTTTCTAGCTCATCCTTGGGTTACTCTCAAACCTGGAAGATAGGAAAGACTAGCTGGAAATAGCCAAGTACTGGGCAGCTGGAGCACCATCTGAATGAAGCTGGCCTTGCACATCCACTGATGAGCTCACAGTAGCTGACATTGATGTGCAAGGTTTTGATAAGACATGCCTGTTTTTAATATCAGTACGATAACTTCTGTACACATGGAGTTAGTGTAGCTCAAATTTTAAAAGTACACATATTGGTTTAGATTCTGAATTAAAAGCCATACTTCTAATTTCATTTTAATTTTGGTCAGGCTCTGTATTTTTGACCGAATTTTCCCAGCTACCATATCTTGTCTTTGCCTTAGGTCACAGGGTTTGCTCACTTGGGACAGCCCCGTGGCAGTGTGTTTCCCAGTACACACTCTTGGGGGCATGGGTCTTGTTGATTCCTGAAGTATTCTGAGGGTCTGAGGCAAACTTGTCCCCTGGTTGTATGTGCGTTGGCCAGTTACCTGTAAAACTTGCTGCCCATGCACACACCCCTGTTCTGTCCAACTAGTTATCTATTTTACTATAAAGTTTCTATGTTTTGACATTTAAGTAAATGCTAACTAGAATATTCTTTTTCTTTCTTTTCTTTCTTTTTTTTTTTTTTTCTTTTTAGCTCTTCCAAAAATGCCAATTAATAGAACGAATACTTGAAGCCTGGGAAATGAATGAGAAGAAACAGTAAGTGAATTTTTTTCAAAAAGGATTGTTTGATTTAGAATTTGAAGACCACCCCCCCATACACACACACCTTGCCCTCCTTAAAGAAAGATGAAATAACTTACATTTGTAACAGATAACATATTTTTTTTATTCTCCCACTCCTGCCCCCTTCTCCTCCTCCTTAGTAGAAATGTTTGTGTTGTCTTTGGAACCCCTAGGCCTTTTTGGAAGTCTAATTTTTTTTTTTAGAATAACGTGGAATTGAATGATGAAGAGTCATGAAGTCAAGTCCTTGTTGATGGTGGTTAGCTTAGCATGTTTGTCTTACTCCAACTCATTGTACATCAGGTTCCCATTCTCAGTGTAGAGTTCAGTTCCTGGGTACATGGAACTAAAGAGGGGAAATTGCTTAATAGTTTTTTCCTAGAAAATTTTTTTGCTAATTACAAGGCTATGTGAAATGTTAGTTGATATGTGTATGCAGCTCTGTCATAGTAGCTGTGTCTGTAGTAGGCATTCCTCTGATGCCCTGGGACCTCTGAAGCAGCTAGCATAGGGCAGGTATGTGAAACACTCTTTAGATGCCCTTCGTGTGTGTGTGTGTGTGTGTGTGTGTGTGTGTGTGTGTGTGTGTGTGTGTGTGTGTGTAAAATAGTTGTATGGATTACTATGTGATAATTTGCATGTATGTGTGGAGATCAAATTAGGGGTGATCAGCATTTATTTATGCTGGGAATCTCAAACTCCATTTCTTCTGGTTATTTTGAGAAATGTGGTAAGTTATAGTCACTCTGCTGTGTGCTGTAGCATACCAGGGTTCACTCTCTCTGCCCTCTTCCTGTTCCCTTTCCTGGCCTCTTGTGGCCACTGTTTGACTCTTGTTTGAGATTGTCTTTTTTTTAGCTCCCACATGTGTGAGAACATACAGTATTTGTCTGTGCCTGACTTATTTCACTTTTAAGATCATGGCTCCAATTTCATCCACATTGCCACAGATGACAGGATTTGATTCTTCTCATTGTGTGTGTATATATCATCTTTTCTGTATTCATTTATCTGCTGAGAGACATCTTGGCTGTGTGAACTGAGCTCCAAGAAATATGGAAGTGGAGGCATCTCTTCCACAGCTTCATTTCGTCTGTTTTTGGTAGAGTCCCGGTAATGGGATTATGGAATCCTATGGTATTTCTACTTGTCATTTTTCAAGAACCTTCTCTACTATTTTGCTAGTGGTTCCACTACTTTATGTTCCCACCAACTGCAGAAATACATTTTGCCTTTTTCCTCATGATTGCTGGCGTTTATTTGTGTGTTTTTGATGGTAACTCCCTCACTGGGGTGAGATAGTAGTATCTCCTTCTGGTTTTGATTTGCATTTTCCTGACGACTGGCAATGTTGAGGTTTTTTCCCTGTGTCTGTTGGCCATTTGTGTGTGTATTAAGAGATGTCTGTTGAGATCATTTGGCCCGCCTGCCACCCCCCCCCCTGCAAACTTTTGTCCAGCCCAATGTCTCAAAGTGTTTCCTTTATATTTTTTTCTATCAGTTTTAGTTTCAGGTCTTGCATTTAGGTCTTGGGTACATTTTTAGTTGATTTTAAGAGGCATATACTTTCATTCTTCTGCATGTGAATCACCAGTTTTCCCAGCATCACTTTTTGAAGAGATTGTACTTGTTTTTCAGACAGGTTTATTTAGGTAAAATTTTCATGTGGCAAGATTTCATCCTTTTTAGGTGTACAGTCCTAGAAATTGTGACTGAGGCATGAAGTCATGTAACAACCACCATGGTCAAGACAGAATGTTCCCATCTCCCCAGAAAGCTGTCTTGTAGCCCTTTAAAGTTGATTCTCTCTAGGGAGTTTTCTTGCTGCGTAATCTCTACTTAGATTTGTCTGTATCCCCAGGAGAGCTAGGTGCCTCATGATATATGTCAGCTTTACTTTGTGAGGTTTAATTTTTGAAGATTAACTTAAGAATTCGTAAGCACTAACAGGGTTTTGATTTGACTCTGTGTGGGAGATTGGCATTTAGTTTGTGTGGCAAGGGGCTAGTATGGGTAAACGTCAGACATATTATTCCAAACAGAGCTTTTTTGGGGAGTCCTATGTGTGGCCCATTTGACATCCAACCCCATCTTGGAGCCTATCTTGGCTCCTCCGTGCCCTTCCTTTCCTAACCTTCCATTCTCTCTTCACCTCTTCACTGCAAGCACCTAAGTATCCTGTGTACTCCGCTCTCCCTGTAAGCCCATCCTCTAAAGGCCATCTGAAAGTGTTGCCCCCACTTAAAGGTGTCCTGAAGCAGATTTCCTGATGTGCCTTACACCAGAGGCTTGGAACACTTTGGAAGCCCCAGTCTAAAGCCTTGCAGAGAAGGGCCTTTGTTCTCACCTGTGGGCTGTCCATAAGAGCACTTGGGTTTCTGGATCTTCTTTTTTCCCTGTACTGTGTGCTGTACCACATGCCCAGCCTTTTTTGTTTTGAGCCAGGGTTTTGCTAAGTTGCTCCTGCTGGAGTGTCTGATTCTTATTGTGGAACTAAAAGAAACTCTTAGCGTATTGAGATCAGCCTTAGGGGTTGTGAGCATTAGGTTACCCCAGGCCATTTAAGATTTTCCAGCAGATACATTTTTTTCCTAGGCCAGCCTCCAAGCATAGGATGAATTTTTAGTGGCTTCTGAAAGGTTTTTCTCCCTTAAGAAAAATCGCTTCAGTTTGTACCCCACTATTTGTAATAAAAAAGAAAAATAAAGTCTTTCATAGAGTTTAAAGTCTTGATACTTTGTAAAGAGGCAGAAAAGTTATAGTGACGTGAAAGGTTTGTCTAAATGTAAAGATGGATCAAGGTTGGGAAGATTAGAATCCCCAGGAATAAAAAGGAAGGAGGACTAGGTTTATATGCCCATGTTCAAAGTGGTTTATTGGCAAGTGCAGGTTCACTGCCTGTCTTGGCCACCCTTCAGATCTCCAGGTCTTACCTTGAGGAGTGCTACTGGTAGATAATTATTTCTGTCAATTGATAGACTAAAATTTGATGTCTTTTAGGAAAACAAACCAGCAAAATTCTGCCCCCCATTCTTTACTCTTACATTAGACATCAGTGAGAGTACGTTTAAGAGACTATAATTAGTGATTGTTTCGTATATTTTGAGGAGACTGTGCTGTCTTGAGGTTGCGTCTGTTCTTCCCGAGAATGGTTCAGGCCTCCTGGCCTTGCTGCTCAGGGACACTCTTGCACCCTCCACTCCTTGGTTTCTCCTCCTTTTTCTATCCATTTTGTCATTCTCTTTGGTGCCCTGTTCACAGTATTCACCAAGTGTCTGTCATGTGTGGAATATGAACATTTGTCCTTCCCCTTGTCAGGGCCGAGGGAGGAAGACGGCACGGTTACATGGGACACCTCACGAGGATAGCCAACTGTATCGTGCACAGTGCTGACAAAGGTCCCAATAGTGCTGCTGTGCAGCAGCTCATCAAAGGTGAGTTCTCGCAATTTGGGTTACATCTTTGTGAGATCAAGGGTAAATAGAAGTACTTGGTAGCATTTTTAATAGCTGTTTGTGGAGTTTCTTCATGTTTTACAGATTGGGAGATTTGAATGTGGGTCTTCACTGTTCTTCTGTTCAGATTTCTGCCGTCCTTCTAGTAGGTGCTGGCTGGCTTCAGCATGCTGGAAGTGTACCCATTGTTGTGGTTAAACATTGCTCACTAAATTGTTTAAACTTTAGAGTATTTTGAGGTCCCCCCCAACTTATTTGAAGACCTCTGTCTCACCTATGCCTTAAATTCCTTTAACTGGGATACTAAGGCATTTGTCAGCATTTCTTCCATATCTCCATCTTTAAAATGAGGGGTCTTGGCTCCTAAAGGACACTTTTTCCCCTACCATGTAAATGTAATCAGCTTGCAATTAACTTGAAATTAACTGCAAATGCCTTTTAATGGGAACCCGGGCCCTGAATCCTCTTCAGAAAGGGAACCTCAGGGCTCTGTGGACTCTGGGCTTCTGTCCCAGGAGCAGTACTCTGAGACTTCACTGAATATGTGACATGTGATGTCTCTGAAACAGTTACTTCAGAGTGAGCTGCAAAATTATGCCTCCCAGTGTATCCTATTTTTCTCTTACAAATATTTGTTCAAGAGGCTGTTGCCTATTGCATGTGCACTAAAAGTTGTCACCCAGTGATGAATCCGTTCCTTGTCATAATTTAAGTCCTTACCAAGGAGAAATGTCATGCAGTTAAGTGTTCTAGATTATTTTCAGGGAAGTTGTGGCTGAGTGATATGTCTTGTGCCTGTGTGAGTGTGCATCTGTGGATGGGTAAGCCAGAATTGTCAGATGACCCGCTTAGTGTAGTTAGACCTCCAAATCATAGCCATGGTTTTGTTTTATCTGAAAAGTAGTTGTATATCCTTTTCTCTAAAACTTCTCTAGAAGGTTGAATTTCTCCATTGTAAATGCATTCACATGTTAGCTCAGAGGCACACATTGTCTAAGGAAACATTATCTAGGCACAGTTTGAGAAACTAGTCGGGTCCCAGGGTTGGTAAGTCTGCATGACTGTCCTCTCCCATACTATGGGTCATTGTACCGATAATGCTTTTCTTCTTTTCTCACTCCAAAGATCTTCCCGACGATGTCAGGGAGCGATGGGAGACATTCTGCACAAGCTCCTTAGGAGAAACAAACAAGAGGAACACGGTAGATCTAGTACGTTTTACAAGGTTGCATTTCTATTTGTTCTTAGTGCTCTTAAGTCTTTCCCATTTATTCAGAAAAATGTAAAAGATCTTCCATTTGGCCCTGTAAGCACAGGCCACGGATGAGTATATATCTCTCTCTTTGGAACAGAAGTCAGTATTTCTTGCTCATTGTCTAGTTGGCTCCTAATTACCTGCTTTGGATGACAAAAAAGGCTCTAAAAAGCCACCAATTTCTACTTCTCATCATTTCCTTCCATACCCTGCTCCCTAGGCACCTCAATAGCAGCCTCTGCCTTTTATTCTGTGGGGTTTATGTCTTGTTTCAGGTAACCTTGGTGCTTAGAAATCCTAAATATTCCTGTGGGTGTTTTCTAACGTTACTGAGTTTACTCTCATTTTTGGTAATTCCCAGTGGGGGAAATTTTGTACATGACTTTGAAACTCTAGCACTAAAACCCTTAACAGAATTGGTACTGTATAGCCAGGGAATAATGGCACTGATAATTTCTTAAAACTTATATTGGACTTTGGAATGTATTTTTGTTTTTTTAATGCATTAATTTTTAAGGTAAGTATTGCTTTGTTTTTGCTTTTAAAGATAACTAAAGCATTTTCTTTTCTAAGCGTCTGCCAACTGATGAGGTGGCAGCCTTGACCTAGGAGTAGTGCTGTCCAGCATTTAATTTGTCATTTGAAATTCAGGTGTATTCTTAAATTTCTAGAATATAATAACACCTGAACTGTTAGCTTTTCAAGTATCTGGTAGCCTTGTCTGTTGAGAACATAACTGAAAGACAAGAGGGAAGCAGCTCTGAAAGTAGCTGAGCAGCCACGAGCTGACCCATCTGGGGCCACACTCCCTCAGGGGTCTGTGCCTCTGACTCGGTGGACTGCCTGACAGATCTGGTTAGCCTTTTCCAGTCTTGATAGTGGTAGGGTAATTGCTTTTTAAGGTGGATATAGTGGTAGAATTAGGAAGTATGAAAAGTTGTAAGAATTATGAAATAGACCTCACTATATAAAGAGAGCTTTGTGGGACCATGTAATTAAAATGAGCCCAAGGGCTTAGTGTTTCTATGGGAGCTGCATCCCATCAGAGAAACTGAACGTTCATGCTGATACTCTGTGGGTTGTCAAGAAAAGGTTAAGGCATTTTTGTAATTGTATTACCATTTTAGTTAGTTTTGGGTTCCTTTCACTAATCAAATTGATTCAAATAATTTAAGCTGGACTAGTTACCAAAATATCACCTGAGTATTCTAGGTAATCAGGGGTTTTTTTTTTTTTTTTTTTTTTGTACATTAAAATTATCCTCCAGTTCTGTGAAATCAACCATTTAATTTTAGAGGTTCCCATATTAATTCCTTATTAACAATGCAGGCTAAATGGAGTCTCCTTTAAGGGGATTTTTTTTCCCTTGTTATCTTATGATAAAGGAATATTTAGAAATGTTCTGATTTTGTTTGGGAAACTCTTTCTTTTAAAAGTATCCTTTGAATTACTTCAGAAGAAGAAGTCAAAAGTGTCCAGTTAACTTGTTATCAGGCTTTTTAAAAAGACTTCCATCTTGGGTGACTCAGCAGATTCCTCTGGTGAGCAGTTCTGTAGTAAAGGAGGACTTCATTGTAGTCCAGACAACACTCCGACCCCTCATGTCGCCAGTGAATCTGCCGTGTGAGTATATAGATGCGTGCATGTCCCCATGGAGGGCACAGACCCACAGCACCCAGGACAGGTTCAGCCCCTTCTGAGTCAGTCAGTCACAGGCATTTACACCTGTGTTGGATGGAAGGTCACCGTGAGCTCCATCCACCACTCAAGAGTGGAGCACAGTTCTCCTTTGCGCATCATACTTGGCCTACATGTAGATATTCAACATAAAATGAAGTAGGGAGAAGTTGTCTGTATAACAGATGGGTCACATTTGTGGAGCCCTGCTACACTGCTGACACTGTAATGAGTTAGCCCCACTCTCCTATCTTGCTGTCTGTTGAGACAGGTTGGTCTCCAGACCTCTTCAATTCTTTGGTCCCAGAGCATAAGTCCTTCCCGGAGGGAATTTTGCTTTGTATTGTTCAAGGCTGCTGATCTTCCCAGTGTTTGAAGATAACTAGGTGTTAATCCTAGGTCACTAAGGACATTGTAATTGCCCTCTCCAGACTATGTTTTTTGCTCAAAATGCTTTCCAGCTGTTATCTCTGTGGGGTTGGGCACTGTGGGAAAATAAGGTATTGTGAATTAGACTGTAAATACAACTTGATAAATACAGGAGGCTTTACTTGCCCAAGGAAAAATAACAAGGAGAATGCCCCCACATGAAAATAGTGAAAAAAGCACTTGCCCTTCTAACATGTTCATCATGGACTTGGCAGTTGGGTAGTGGATTGCTTATCCCTGTCTCTTTCCAAGTAGATAGATCACATCTACTGCCTTTGCTTAGTTGATTTTAGGATGGCTCACCAACCTGCCTGGCGTTTATTTCAGCTTGAGTTCATATATTGGTATGTTGCCCTGGCTGGTTCTTATTTTTCTGTTCACAAAAAGGATGCATTCATTTATATATTGCGTACTTATCTGTCATGCAGGGTACTGGCCCAAGGACCTTTTCACTTATGTAGCTGTATCAGCCCCCAGCTATGGTTGATTGACTGCAACATTTTAATTAAACCCTGAGATAATTGAAGTGCTTTAGTCTTTCAACCCCATCATGCGAAAATGTGTGCATCGTAGATTCGTACACTGTCGTTATGTTTTTATGTTGGGGGGTTTCTGTAAATTTTGTGTTTTAATTATATGCAAGGACTTCAGTGTTTTTACTAAGCCCCCAAACTATAAAAATAGGCAAGGATTTAGATAGATAATGAAGGAAGTTTTGTACTAACTTTAGAAAGTTGAGTTTCACTCTCTGCTTCTCTCCAATGGGGAAAGTATTAGTCCTTTTTTTGCCATCATTGACAGTGTGTGGAGGTGGTGTAGAGAGATTGGAGCACACACTGTGACTTGCCTGGCAGGAGGTTCAAGTGGAAGCTGGAGCTGGTGTCACCAGCCTTGGGGTGGGCAGATGCTGGGCCTGCAGTGGGGCTACTCGAGTGGTGAGGAGACGAGTCTGAGCTCCCACTGCTCACTGATGGGTCTCAGAGCTTCATTGTCACATCGTGCTGGGGTTTTCCTTGGCAGTCCCCATGAAAGGCACCTATTTTTCTTCTAACAGTTAATAAAGCTAAAATTTTTATCATGAAAGATGGCAACACCTCAGAAGCTCTCTTTGCATGCCAGCAGCAAGTGGGTACTTCACTTCCAGTAGTATATCAGTGTGGCCTGAGTGTTGGGCACTCATTAGGTTTTTGTTGTTGTTTTTTTTTTTTTTTTTTTTTTCATTAGTGGTTGTTGATATCTGTTCTTCAGAAAATGTTTGAGTGCCTTCTGCATGCCAGGCATGGAGGGTAACAGTACTAAGAAGATTAGCAAGGGCCCTGCTTTGAAAGACATAGATAAGAAATGAGTGAGGTGCACAGTGTCATCTGCATATTCCAGATGACAAATGCTCAGAAGCAAACACAGGGAGGGAGTTAGAGAACGTTTAGACAGATGTGCAGTTGAAAATAGATGGTCAAGAGACTGCTGGTTCCCAGTGCCCATGCGCTGGTATCAGAGCACCAAGGGAGAAGATAGAAGACAGGAGGCCAGAGAGGCACTGAATAGCCAGAATGTGTGTACCCTGTTGTCTACAGTAAACACCTGAGATTTTATCTTTTTAAAAAAATTTTAGTTGTAGATGGACACAATACCTTTGTTTTGTTTATTTAGTTTTTTCATGTGGTGCTGAGGATCGAAACCAGCGCCTTACGTGTGCTAGGCAATTGTTCTACCACTGAGCCACAACCCCAGCCCTGGGTTTTCTATCTTAATGAAATGAGAATCCATTAGGTTTTGAACTAAAAAGTGATGTAATTTGATGTACATTTTTGAAAGATCACTGTGATTGCTGGTTGAAAACAGAGTTAGGAGCTGGAGACTGGCCAACTGGCTTGTTAGCATTAATCCACGGGATGGGTATGGTGGTTCACTGATAATGGACTCACTGTAATGGACTTGCACTCACGGTAATGGGCTTGCTGAGGAGCGAAGGGATTGTGAGAGATGTCATGAAGGTGGGGGGCAGATGTGGGTGGCACACCGTGACCAAAGATTTTAGCCAAGAAGAGGAGTAAAGGTGGCACTTGCTAAGATGGAGATTTCTCAGAAGGTGTGGTCCCACAGTGCACCTCTGTCATGTGGGAGCTGAGTGGGGGAACTGTTTAGGATTCTGCATAGCAAGCTTTCCCCCAGGTAAGCTGTGGTCTTTCCAGTCATTCTGTTAGTGTATTCAAACTGGAATGGCTCAGGTAGACTCACACCCTCCCTCAACATGACAGAAAGGTGTGTGCATAGTGTTGCTGTAACTTGCTGAGGAAAACTAGTTTGCTCTTGGGGAAGATCTTGTGAATAGAACTGTGAGGGTGTCACTGGATCTGGCACTTAGTAGTTATTCTGCAAAACTTACTCATCTAAATTGGTGAGCTGATGAACTCTGGTTTTCTGGTTTAAAAAAAAAATACAAGTATGAAGATGTATTGCATCCTGCTTGCATTGAGAGAAGACCCAGTTAGGAGCAGCCAGTGGTCTTGTTCTTCCCCCTTCAGTGCGTCTGGCTTGTTCTATGAGTTGTTCTGTTTTGTGCTCACTGCACGTTGGCTGAGCATGATATGCCCCCAAGGCGCCTCTGAGTCTGCTTGACTGCAATTGTCCCATAAGGTGACAGCTGCCTGGACCAAGCAGCATCCCATACCATGGGCTGGGTTTTCCTGGCCATCCCCGTTCTGTTTCCCCAGCTGTTCACTAAAGTTGCTGAGGACTCAGGCAGACACCCTTCATTGACAGCAAACTCTGCCTCTGATTTCATCAAGCCAGACTAAAACAGTTGGAATGCGAGGGTTTTATACCTTTGGGAAGTTGGGGAGAAGGGGACCAGGTCACTGCAGATATCAGCTTATTGCAGCTGCATTTCACTTGGGCTTAGTGTCTTTTTACCAAAGATGGTCAGACAAAGCAAAAGGAATATAATCTTTAGGCATTGATTTACTGAGAATTTCAAAAGCCCTACTTCCTACAGACCTATGTGGGAGTGTACACTGGGCTTCTTGAACCAGTGTGAGAGCAACTTTGAAAGCAGACCAGGCCAGTCTCTGTAACTCCAGGCTATTAGGCATAGTCTTAAGAGTTGGCAGGTGTCTACTGCTAAACATAGTGTCATTCTCTGCCCAAAACACTTCTACAAAAAATACAGGAGAGATAGCTCATCTTTTCTAGAATTTTATAGACTGTTCATATTTACCACTTGCTGTATAGCAGTTACTATTATTAATTCTGTACTTAGTCATTTGTATATCTTATTTCTAATTGTTAATACATTTTCCCCTAATTTTGTATGACTTTTATGAATTAATAAAAATCACTTATCCATGAGTTGGTGAGCACATTTGTTTTTCCTTAATTTCTGAGAGTTGATTGTGCATTCTGGGGTCTTTATGAGCAAGGAACTGTTGACTCAAAATCAAAGTTAGTGTTTATGGACAGTGCTTTTCTTAGTGTGGGCAGGAAATTCAAATTTAAGTGAAATAGTTATTATATTTAAACCCCACCTTTTTAGTGGTTCATTAGTAATCCCTGAGGATTGCAGTTTTGCCTTATAGGCCTATCACATCATCAACTATTTTCGTATTTCATCTGCACCATTACTTCAGCCTTTCTTATTAACATTTAATTGGCAATAATTATTAAAATAACCATTTAAATGGAGTGACTCGGCTCCTTTTTGTATCTAATTCCTGGTGATGCTGGTGATGAGAAGTGAAGGAACCAGAAGTGGGCCACAGCAAGCCAGGAAGCCAAACTGCGTGTCGTGCCCTTGCTGGTTGGGTGGGTTTGACAACTTAACTGTTACTTTTTTTTCTGTTACACATTGAGAGAAAAACTAAATGTGATTTTTTTTTTCCGTAAAAATGCTGATACAAATGTCCAAAACTTTCCTATGTTAAATAGTTTTTTACATTTTTATGCATATAGGTTACAACCTGCCATATTCATTCATCCAGTGATGATGAAATTGACTTTAAAGAAACGGGTTTCTCACAGGATTCCTCTTTGCAGCAAGTGAGTCATGCCTAAAGCTTTGCTCTTTATTTTTATTTTAAATGCTTAGTTTAGTTGCCATTTGCAAATCACCTTGGAGTCAGATTATGTATTAGAATGTGATTTGGGTTATTAGTTAGGCAAAAGCATTTACAATAGTGAGGGGTTGGGTACGTGAAAGGTAGGTTTATACTGATTTACTTCCAAGGAATGTTTCTTACCTGATAACAGTGAGTGAATTTTCAGGAAAGTTGAATAATGCACCATAGAGCAGCAGTGCGTGCCTTCTCATTAACTGAATAGTTAGCAAGTCATATCACATATGCTATTACACAGACCTCACAATAAGCGAGTTGTTGCTTAAATAGATTCATGTAGTAGAGACTTGTCGATAAGAATAATAGAAATAAGACTTGAAAAATTTAAGTAAGAGTGAACTTTCACCACATCCCTGCACCAGTTGACTCATTAAAACAATTCCTTGTTACTGGTATGTTTCTTTAAGTGCGATATTATAGTAACATACAAATTAAGTTTTACTTGAAGTAATTCCTTGCCACCTCTATCCTTCTGCCCCCCAATTCGACTCCATTTATCAGCTGCTTTTAATTTGGGAGGAAAAGCAGGATGTAACTAATAAAGCAACAAATGATTTTACTTTCCTGCTGGTTATCAAGTTTGGGAACTAAAAAAGAAGCTGGTTAGCAAGTCATGAACTGTTTTATGGGGAAATTGTCCTGAACTAGATGGTCTTGGCCTGTAAATTGCTTTGGTATGACAGCTGAGTTAAGGAGACACCTTCCCCATTCTGCACTGAATGTTGCTTGGCTTCTTTTTTTCTCGGTCTCTAGGCTTCATCTTTTACCAGGGCCTGGAAAAGCATGAGGGGAGAGTTCCCTTGTCTTTTGGCATGCCTTTCATGTTCCAGTGTTTCTGAGGCTAAGCAATCGTTTGGTTTTGATACAAAGGTAGTTTAGCATTCACCTTTCCAAATAGATCTCAAGTGGCATGTCCACACTTGGTTGGCCTCCCTGTTGCTTGACACGGCTGCCCTTTGGTAGCCTGTCTTCTGAAGTTAGAGCCAGAGAGCAGCAGGCCTACAGGGAGCACCATAGAGCATCAGTGCATGCCTTCTCAAAAAGTAGCACCTTGCTTTCATGAAGCACTGATCAGCCAGGTTGGCCCACTGTGGCTGGTTGTGAGGCCTCATGCCTATAAGCAGTCCTGTCTTGTCCCCAGAATTCTCTGGTATTTACCCCAGGAAGCTCTTTGATAGTGGTCTTTCTACTGAAGCACCTGCAGAGTACCAAAATAGTCAATAGTGAGTGCTGTACATTGCTGTACCTCTGGACTGAAGCTTGGTGGTACTAAATGTAAATTGTCTTGGTCGGATGCCTGAAACATGTTTTAAAATACGCTAGTACATTTGGAACTCCCAAATTCCAGAATTAAGAAACAGGATGCCCTGAACTACTGTTGTTGTTTTAATGGTGCTGGGAGATCAAACCCCCAGGTCCCAGCACATGCTGAGCATGCATTCTACCCCTGAGCTATGCCCCCAGCCCTGGAATTCCAGCTACTAATTAAATGTAGAATTGATTAATTTTAGGCAACTAGAAAGTGAGTTTGCTTATTTCTCATGATATGTGATTCCAGAGTCATAATCAGTTCTGAAGAGTTTTCTAACTTTTGTTTTGTTTTGTTTTTACTGATGCTGACTTGTATATAAAATAATCCAAGTCATAAAACTGACTGAAACAACCCTCACCTAGTTCCTGCCCAGTCTTGTGAATTTTATTCACACCTCATAAACCTCTAGAAGTAGAAAGATTATCATTCTTTTCAGACTGACAAGCTTCCATAAGCTTTTCTTTGTATAAGGCAGCTGTGGGTCATTTGAAAATAAGAAGTAAGATCAAAAGCATTATTTATATAGTCACTTATGTTGGGGAGAGTGCAAGTCTAGGTTAATTTGATATTTCATCATCATCATTTTAAGCAGAATATTAGCATGTGTAGCAGCTTAAAATTTTCATTCACATGTGAAGTTGAGCCTTTTGTAGCCAGAGCCCTCAGGTGTAGAGAGCCCAATGAAAGTCATTTTGCAAGTGAAATGGTTATTATATTTAAACTGCACCTTTTTAGTGGTTCATTAGTAATCCCTAGGGATTGCAGTTTTGCCCTACAGGTGATGTTCACATGTCACCTTGTGAATGCCTCACAGTGTCCATGCTGCTGCCTATACTGTTCTGTCCCCAGCCCTTTTGGGTTTCCTAATGTCAACTCCTGATGCCCATTCTCCTGGTTCTGTCTCTCAGAGGTGTGAAGGGTGAGGCCTCTTCCCCTGCAGTGTTTGGATAATTCAGGCCCACACCACAGAAGGGCTCTGGTGATGGTCTGACACTTCTTCCACCTCACACTGCATCATGGGCTACGTAGGCAGTCAGCTCAAAGTGAGATCACAAGCTGGTTTTGTGGCTGGATGGCATTACTGGTAGGAGGTTTGTGTAATGAAATGGATGGCTCACTTCTTAGTGTCTTTGGATAGTTCCAACTTTGGCCAGGTTGACAGTTCTAGAAAGTGTACTAATTGCACAGCTGTGTGGTGCATTCCAGATTTGGAATTCTCCAAGTTCGATGTACTTTTAGTACACCCTTAAGTAGAATACAGTAGCAGTCTTCACTTAGTGGATTTTGCAGCTTTGATGGCTTTATCAGTAAAATCAGGTTTGAAGTGTGGAGTGCTTTGCTGGTTGATTCTTCCTAGAAGCCACAGTAGACCCAGAGCTTATGGAGATGCCTTCTGAGATGCACAGGTGGAGTAGTCCAGACTCACACCTACAGAGTGCACATGGGCGTCTTTGTGCAGGTACAAGTGCATTTGCTATGCACTTATGCACTTACTGTCTACATTCTGATGATGGAGTAAAAAGACAACTGGGAGAGAACCTCACCCTTCTATGAACAAATGCTGCCTTCCTGGTAGAATGACATTCTGGTTCTTTAGCATGTCTTAAAAGTACCAAGCATAAGAAATAATGGCTATAATTCAGAGGAGTTGGTTTCTTTCTTTTTGATTTAATGGATGTGAATGCTGCCTATCATGTTTACCTTTCATATGCCCAAAGTTCAGCTTGTCACCCAGAACTTGTCCCCCCTCTTCTGCTTTCAACCAAATTCCCAAGACTGTTTTCGTTTGCACTCCATGCTTTACCCCATGCAACAAAGCCACCTCTGCAAATATACCATGATTGACTGTCCTGTAGCCAGCTGTCCACTAGCCCCATGCCCCCATGTGCTCACATAATGTAATTTCCATAGGCCAGAAAGGGGGCAGTGTGGAGGTGTGTGTGTGAATAGGGTGATGGTCTTGTGTGAGAGGCAAGTGAGGTTTGGGGTTGTCTGTATCTAGCCAACAAGATGCAGCACTTTCTTTTTTTAAAAATACTTTTTTAGTTATACATGGACACAGTATCTTTATTTTGTTATTTTTTTATGTGGTACTGAGGATTGAACCCAGTACTCACATGTGCAAGGCAAGCGCTCTACTACTGAGCCACGACCCCAGTCCCAAGATGCAGCTTTTTTTCAGACCTAAGCAAAAGATACTTTCCAAAGCCAAATATAAGGTTTGTTTTTTCATTACCTTCCATCTGGATTATCTCTGCCATAATTCCCTGCCACCAGAATGAGCCATCTGGAGTTAATTGTCAGGGCATTTCTGTAGGATGCATCTGCAGGGTGGACTCAGGGCTGTACTCAGCTGTGGACCCTACAAGTCAGTTTGACTTGGTCATGGCTGCCTCCTTCCAGCAAGTGGCCACAGAGGTGAAGCTCAGGTCAGCTAGCCACCCCTCCCGGGGCTGGCCTGTGGGGGACGGCACCTCTGTCCACTGGGCAGCACACGCATTGGTTGGTATGTGTCCTGTTGGTCGTCTGGGTTAGAATGAGGAGGTGGCACTTTTCTTGGTGTGTCGTCGTTCCTGACTCGCTGTTTCTGTCTGCTTCCTCGGGCATGCGTGAAGAGCGTAGGCACTTTCCATGGAGCCCATTAGAGCATTCCCTCATTGTTCAATTAAGAAAGCACACGTGAGCCTGGCACTCACTAGGTAGTGACGTGAGGAGGCAGAACTCGCTTCTCCACAGGCCTCTGACGTCTTAGGCTTTCTTGAGTGCTTTCAGATGAGCTTGAGAACTTTCTGTCCTCTACATAAGGTAGGTAGTGTAGAAGTCAATTCTGTCTCACACTCTGCCCAGTTTCTGAGACTTCAGTCTGTTTTTTTAGAAAATGAACTGTCCCTGAACATTTTGTTTATAAGATCATGATATTTTTCATCAGTCATTTTTGCTGTGGTGGATTGGGTACCCTAGGGATGGCAGGGAGGGTGGGTGGGTGGTCGGTGCTTGTTGGGTCTTAGGGTAAAGTTGGTGTGCCATGAGATGGCTGATGCACCTTATAATTTCAGACTAGCCACCAGATCACTTTTCAGACCTCTCCCTAAAGATGTTTGACAACAGAGGACAGTGTGGTCACTCAGCATTTCTCACAGTGACTTATGCAATAGAACTAATTGTGAATCAAATTTCAAACATGTTTGGCAAAATGTGTCTGAAATTATTTGATTAAAAAAAACACACCAACTTTTAAAGCCATATGGCTATGTAAATAAAATGATTTCTAAAACACAAATGGGCAAATAATATGTAGAATGTCATTAGAATCATTATATCACTGTCACTGGTCCTGGGGTTGCCAGGCCTTTTCTGATTATCAGATGCAACAAATGACGTCCAATTTTATTGACCAGTTTGGCTTCAACGATGAGAAGTTTGCAGATCAAGATGACATTGGCAAGTGAGTATGTCTTCCTTTTGTCACGTTCACTGCCTTTCTCTGTGAGACCTTTTTATGATTGTGATGGATGCTCTCCCTGGTGGCCCTTTAGTTCCAGCATATCCAGCTTTAAGCTTCAGACACCCAGGGCATAACATATCACCCCAGGAAAGATGCACCATCCCCAGGGCTTGAGCTCTATCACAAAGTTTGTTTTTTTGCTAAATTATCATTTTTCTGGGAACCCATGTCCTTATTCTGTTCTTCTAGGTGTTGTTAAGTAGAATTCCCCAAGTCCCTGTGCCTCATTTCCTATCTGGAGGCGTACTCATGAACAGGCTGAGCAAGGTGGTATGACATTCCCAGTATGGCTGGATTGGCAGGGGCAACTCTGCCCTGCGTGTTTTCTCTGCTCTCAGGGTCTCATCGTAACGGACTTTTGGATTCTTCCTGGCAAGAGCCAGACAGTTGCACCACTCATTCTGTAATCAGGATGAGAGAGAGAGAGAGTGAGAATTATAGGTATGGGAAAGAATGAGATAATAGAACATGTATAAGTGACTCACAGGTGCAAATCAGTGCTCTAGCCTCTGACCTTGGGAAAGGACAGCTCTTTGTAAACAGCATTTTGGAGATAAGTTTTAGAGCTCACTGAACAGAATTGAAGCATGTAGGATTTGAATCCTGGGGGGTGTTGATTGTGCCATGAGCACACAGTGCCTGCTGTGTGGCTTGGCGGCAGTCGGTTCTCAGTCATTTGTTGAACTTCAGCCAATGGAGGCTGTTGTTTGTTACAAATTGCAGTTTACAGTATATGAGAAGCTAAAATATTTTTATAGCTTCTTATGTGCCATAAACACACAGTATTGACACAGTGGAGCAGAGGTTCCACTGTAAACAGCAGGCTTTGAGGGCTGTCGGCTGCCTTAAGGATTGGCTTATCTCAATACAGAAAGAGCGAGAACTGTCCTGGAGAGTTACATGTTTAGTCCAGGAACTTTTACCCAGGCTTGTATCCCCCACCTCACCTGAGAGCCTTCAGACCCCTACTTGACCTGTCTGGACTCCAGGAGTGTTACTTAGTAGGAATCCAGATCTCTTTAAAACTTGTTGCTTGGAATAACAATTGATTAGAACAGATCTCTTAAGAATTAAAAGCTTCACCTGTTCAAGAATTGCATTTACAGTTTTATTCACTGTGAATGTTTTCCTGCCTCCTCTTTTCCTGGCTGTGCTTTTGGGGATTGCCTGTGATTGGTATGGATTTAGCTGTAACTGGAGAAAGCCTGATGCCTGACAACATTTCTCTACTTTTTCAGGTTTTAATGTAGTTTTTCTTTGCGAGTATCTTTTTTTCTTGATTGTATTAGTATGGTTCATGGAACTGTGGTTGTTACCATGATATCAAATTCTTTGACGGAAGGCTTTTAGGTTTCCTAGAGGCTATGTCTCAGATTTCCATCCCACCCCTGGCATCCTTAATGCCAAGAGGGGTGCATAATTTATACAAGAAGATTGTTTTGTTCAGTTTGATAATAATGTGAATGCTTTGAATTTAGGAAATTTCATGAATACTGATTCTGGGAGCCTATAGATAATTAACAGTTTTTACACTTATATTCTTTTTACAGTGTTTCTTTTGATCGGGTGTCAGACATCAACTTTACTCTCAATACAAATGAAAGTGTAAGTATAAAAATTTCCTGTTGCAAGTAACAGGGCACATGAAGGGTGGAATTGGGTTTTGTTGGAGCCCGGGTGTGGTTGCCACTTGCACTAGTACCCTCTGTACTCCTGGAGCCCACAGGTCAGATTGACGTCTCACACGTGTCACCTACTCTAGAGGGCTGCCTAGCCCTGCGGGTATGAGGTTGCAACCCTGGCTTCAGTTGTGACTGCGCTCATGAAACCAGGGTCACTTGTGATGGCAGCATAGACATTTGGCTTCAAAGGGAAGGCTGCAGTTTGTCTCCTTTATATTACCAGGAGAGAAACTTGGGTTGGACCAGGGCTCACCTCTTATCACCAGGCTTCTTGGAAAACCCAGGTGCAGCTGCCATTGGAATGAGCTAATCTTTGATTTTAGGGTGATTAGCATGAGAGACTGCTGGTTTCCTTGCTGGTGCGATGAGCTAGAAACAGCAGATGATTAGGACCATGCCACTCATCACTGTGAACTGGACTGGGAGCTGCAGAGGGAGCATGAATCATTTTTCCTTGTTGGAAAGATCTGGGACTGCCTCTTGGGCAGGAGGGAAGTTTACCCACTATGGGGCTTCGACTAGGTGAAAATGGGTTTGAGAGAAGTGTGTGGCCAAGCCACTTGCAAGCAGGCTCTGCACATCTTTCTAGGGCTTCTTGTTACTTACACAGAAGTTGAAATTAGATGCTTACATTTTATTTTGGTGTGATAGACACTGTATTTTTTAAAAAACATTTAAATTTATTTATTTATTTTTTTTGTAGTTGGACACAGTACCTTTATTTTACTTTTTTATTTTTATGTCGTGCTGAGGCTCAAACCCAGGGCCTTGCCTGTGCTGGGCAAGCGCTCTAGACGCTGATCCATAGTCCCAGCCCCTAGACACTGTATTTTAAAGCAAATTGAAAAAACGCAATTCATGGTTACTTGGGGAGAAAACGATAAGATTTTAAATTTTTCTTCTTTTTCTCACTCTTGGTTTTATTTAGGGTAATATTGCTCTGTTTGAAGCGTGTTGTAAGGAGAGAATACAACAGTTTGATGATGGTGGCTCTGACGAGGAGGACATCTGGGAGGAAAAGCACATTGCATGTACGCCAGAGTCCCAGAGGCGATCCAGGTGAAGGAGGGTTTGCTGTAGCCCTGATTGCATGCAGCTCGTGTAGCAGACGAGCGGCCATGGTGAGGAGGAAGCCCCTGTGAACCCAGGGGAGCTGGTGCTGGTTCTCCTCTCTGTAGTGCCGCAGTCACAGCCACACACTGGAAAATGCTGCCAAGTGTCCGATCGGTGTGTCACTTCGTTCCTTTGACTAAGTAGTGTTCCCCCAGTGATAGCAGCAGCTGAGTTATTATTGTCTCAAGTCATTTCCAAAAGTTTATCTTGAAAGACAGGGTCTTAGCAGTGGATACCATCTAGGTCCATCGGGTCTTTTTTTCATCACTCTTGTCACAAAAGTCTGAAGAGATACTGCTTCTGTGTGCTGGCAGTTCTAGTTATATGAGTGCTCATCATCAGGGTCTTCATAGAGCTGAGACGGGGATGAAGAGCAGTAGCTGAACTTTTTAAAATTTACTTATTCTTTCATAAATAGTGTTTTTCACATGGGCTAAAATTCAAAGGGAACAGAAGGGGTATAGAAGGAAAGTAAAGCTCCCACCCCATCTCCCAGGTGTCACTGCCTGGTCCCTGTGTGTGCTGGCACTTAGGTTGCGTCTCTCACTGACTGCCACAGATCATGGAGGATTCTATAATAGCTTAGGCAGGGAAGGGTATGTTGTTCTTGTAATCTAGAGTTGACCTGGAGTCTCATTTATTCCTGCTCTATTGTCTTCTGCATGTTGGTTTATCCCCTGATCACAAGATAGCTGCTGTAGCTTTAGAGTCAGACAGTAAAAGGCAGGTGTTTTTTTTTTGGTGACCTTTTTTTAAAGACAAAGTTCCAGTCAGATTTGTTCGTTGCCATTTACTATGAGGTTTTGGTCCTCATGTGGAGAGGTATCTCTGAGTGGCCTTGCAGAGCACCAGGTGTGGAAAGGGCAGAAGGACATATGGTGGGAGACATGCCTGGGGGAAAGCCCTTGGCCCCCAAGAGGAGCACAGGCTGAGAGGGCAGGGTTGTCTACACAGCAACTCTGTGGAGGTGAAATTGATACACAGTAGGCTGCATGCTAAAGAACTGTGCGTGTGACCCTTGTTGAAACCATCACCCCAGTTAGGACCACAGGCTTGTCCTTCATCCCCAAATGTTCTTTTTTTCTTTTCTTTTTTCTTTCTTTTCTTTTTCTTTTTTTTTTCTTTTTTCTTTTTCTTTCTTTTTTTTCTTTAGTTGTTGATAGTCCTTTATTTATTTTACATGGTGCTGAGAATCAAACCCAGTGTCTCACACATGCCAGACAAGTACACAACCGCTGAGCCCCAGCCCCCCAAATGTTCTTATGCCCTTTGTAGCCCTCCTGTTTCTGAACCTTGTCTGCTTTCTTTTCCTTTAGATTAACTTGCACTTTCAAGAGCTATATAAATGAAGTAATACATTTCACACTTTTTATCTAGCTTTTTTTCCTCAGAATAATTATTTGGAGGGCCATTGTGCCAAGTAATGCATCAATACCTTTTTATTTTTTATTGATGAGTAGTATTTATTAGTTAGATGTACTAGTGTGTATCTTTTCCTGTTGATGGACATTTGCTTTGTTTTTGGTTTTGGATTCTGTCACTTTAAGATGGGCTTCAATAAGTTCAAGATGAATATACTGCAAACCCTAGAGCAGTCACCAAAACAGAGCAGGAGTAATGTTAACAAGCCAAATAGGAAATAAGATCATAAAAAATTCCAAATGAAGGCAGCAAAAGGGAGCAAAGGGCGGTAGACAAACTAACAGTAAGATGATGGTACTCATCATGTTAACTAAGCAAGGGTTTGGGGATTAGTTTTGTGGCAGAGTGCTGGTACAAGACCATGGGTTCAGCCCCCAGCACCAGGAAATAAAAATATAATGAAAGGTAAACACGTCAGATTAGACTAGAAAACAAAGCCTAAGTTCATATGCCTTTGAAACAGTCAGACATGCAGACAGAAACAGGTCAAAGGGAAAAAGGTAAACCACACCAATATCAGTAAAACAAAAAGCTAGGAAATCTCCAAGATTATTTCAAAGGGAAAATACAATAACAAAGTGGTCAATTCATGAAGAAGACGGAGCAGACATAGAGTTGAACACGCAGAAGCCATAGACTGTGGAACAGTTGCACAGCACTGTCCCCTGAAATGTTCCACTTGCACATTTCTAAAGAAGTCTGCCCGACAGCAGAATACTCAGTCCTGCAAGTTGGTGGAATATTTAGCAACAATTGACCGTGTTCAGAGAATAAAGCAAATCCCAATAAAGTCTAAAGAGATCATGTCATTTTTTGATCAACATGGAATTAAATTAGAAATCAGCATCAGAAAGATCTCTGGGAAATCTGCAAATATTTAGAAACTGAGTAACACATGGGTGAAAAGAAATCAAAGGGAGGGCTGGAGATGTGGCTCAAGGGGTAGCGCGCTCGCCTGGCATGCGTGCGGCCTGGGTTCAATCCTCAGTACCACATACAAACAAAGATGTTGTGTCCGCTGAAAACTAAAAAATAAATATTAGAATTCTCTCTCTCTCTCTCTCTCTCTCTCTCTCTCTCTCTCTCAAAAAAAAAAAAAAAAAGAAATCAAAGGGAAAATTTCCACAGTACTGTGCTTAATTTGGGAGATGAAGCTAAAACTTTACACAGAAAATATTCTTAGCACTAACTGGTGTATTAGAAATGAAGAAAGAATAGCCTCAGCTTCTACATAAAGAAACTAGGAAAAGAGCAAATTAAACCCTTGTAAGCAGAAATAACTGATACAGAGATTAGAGTGGAGTTCAGTGAAGTACAAAACAGAAAAGCAGTAGAAAAACTTAGTAAAACCAAAAGTTGTTCTTCATGAAAATCAATAAAATTGATAAACTTCTAGCCAGAATGATCAGGAAAAAAAAGATGATGTTAGTATCAAGGATGAGAGAGGTGACATTAGTCTATATTCTGTAGACCTGGAAGATGTAAAAGATAATAAGGAAATTATGAACAACTCTATGCAAATAAAACCCAAGTGATCTTTTAAAGATGCAAAGTACTAAAACTGAAGCAAAAACACCTTAATGATCCCGTCTGTTAAAGGTGTCAAATTTTTAGTTTTAAAACTTACCACCAGAAAGTAGAAATTCCAGTTCCAGGTGACGTTGCTGTCGAATTCTACCAGACATTTTAGAAAGATGGTAAATCAGTTCTACACAGAAATTTTTGCCCATCTAATTCTTTGAAGCCCCATTAGTGTAGCAGATTACTAAAATTTGGCATTCTTATATAAGAAGAGGAAAGTAGCTAGTAGTTCTCCTGAAAATACATAAATTAAGAGCATAAGGAAATCAGATGCAATAACATGTCGTGACTGAGGTTAACTCCCAGAATGTGGAATTGCTTCAACATCTTAAATTTTTTTGTTGGGGGGGGGGGTGGAAATTGAACACAGGGCCTTGTGCATGCTAGGTAAGCACTCTACCAACTGAGTTATATCCCCAGCCAGCATATTAAAGTCTGTCAGCGAAGATGTGTTACAAAACGATCAGTGTCCATTCGTGGTAGAAACTCAGCAATTAGAAGCAAAAGGAAATTTCTTCATCCTGATTGAAGTATGTAGAAAGCTGCTGTTGGCATTACACCTAGCAGTAAAGACCAAGTAACTTCCCTTAATAGCAGGAATGAGACGAGAATGTCTTCTCGTGCAGCTTTGCTTCAGTATTATCCTTCACTGCTAACCAATGCCCCAAGTGGGAAAGAAGAGAGGCATCTAGATTATAAGGCAAGAAATAAACTGCTCACAGACAACATGACCATTGATGCAGAAAAACTACTGGAATAATTCAAATGCATTTAGCAAGATTGTGTTGTACAAGGTCAATATAATTGTGTATTGTATGACTGAAAGTAACAGTTGAAATTGAAATTACCAAACAGTGCTTTTCATAATGGCAACAAAAATATTAAATATGTTGGGATAAATCTAACAACATGTGTAAAGCGTGTGCACTGAGATCCATTAAATGTAGCTGAAACAAATCAAAGACATATTAATGAATGGAAGACTCAGTATTGTGCAGGTGTCAGTTCTCCCAGGTCCATCTGTAGACTAAGCATGATCACTAGCAACATCCTTCTTAAATTGATGTGGAAGTACAAAGAACCTAGAATATAGAATAGGACAGCCAGGTGACTTTCATAAAGAGCAGCAAAATTGGAGCACTACCACTTGATTTCAAGAGGCAGTAATGGAGACATTGTGATATTTATAAGGAGATAGGGAGTGGGTCTGTGGACAGAATGAAGAGCCTGAAAACAGGCCAGTTTGGCTGTGGATGGGTGTGCTGAGGCATTGCCGTAGAAGCAACAGTCTCAGCAAGCAGTGCTAGGACACTTGGACATCCATGTTCAAACCATTTCTTAACTACAGACTCACAGTAACACAGTGGATCTTATGCCCCAACGTAAGGCAAGAAATCAAAGCTGCTAAGGAAAATGTAGAAAATCACGTGATCTGAGTTCATCTTAGATACGTCTCTAAAGCATAGTACATGAAAAAGATTTAGTAAGTTGAATGTCAAATTTTAAAGCTTTGGGCTGGCGATGTGGCTCAAGCGGTAGCGCGCTCGCCTGGCATGCGTGCGGCCCGGGTTCGATCCTCAGCACCACATACCAACAAAGATGTTGTGTCCGCCGAGAACTAAAAAATAAATATTAAAAATTCTCTCTCTCTCTCTCTCTCCCCCTCTCTCACTCTCTCTTTAAAAAAAAAAAAAAAAAAAAAAAAAAAAAATTTTAAAGCTTTACAAAATCTTCACAAGACACTCAAGGAAAACACTGCACACTGAAAATTCAAGTCATGAATTGGGTAAAGAATTTGCACGCAGAGTTAAGACTTTTACCCAATTAAAAAAAAATACATGTCAAATTTTTAAACGCTCTAAAAATGTGAAAAAAGTTAACAAAGGACAAAATGACAAGATAACACATATGGAAGGATGGTCATCATCCATGGTCACTAGGAAAGTGCAGCTTACCCCATGGTGGGACACACTGCCTGCCTGTTGGAGCAGCCATCTAGATGGTGGTCTGCACCTTCGGGGACCCCAGCTGGGGAGCAGTTGCTGGCTTACATGTGAAGTTCCACCCGCACAACCCATGTCCCAGCGAGGCTGCCTGTAATCATTGACAAGGTGGAAGCACTGTTGATCTTATTTTGTTAGGTGACCTTTTGCTTGTTCTGGATTTAGCTGGTGGCTGATAAACAGCATTAAATATTTCAGTCCTTTTTCTTCGCAGCTCGGGGAGTACAGACAGCGAAGAAAGTACAGATTCTGAAGAAGAAGATGGAGCAAAGCAGGACTTGTTTGAGTCCAGTAGCGCCAATACAGAGGATAAAATGGAGGTAGACCTGAATGAACGTAAGTCACCTAGTTCTTACGTGTTAGTTGTGATGTATTAAATTTGTATTTTGAAAAATAGGCAAAATCAGTCTGTTGTCTGAAGTGGCTTCTGAATGAATAGTCAAGTTGAAGCACACCTGGTGGTATGAATCCCTTGTAGATTTCAGTTCTGGCACCTGGCCTCCCAGAAAGAACAGGTTAGGCTTTGGCCATGGGTGTTATTGTCCAGGTGAGTCTGGCCAGAGGACTTTGTACCTTGGGAAGTCTCCCCTCAGCCTCCACAGACCTGTGCTGTAGCAAAAGGGGAAAACCACAGGCTGGCAGAGATGAGGAAACATGTTTTGTGGAATCATAAATGGAATAGACCAAAGGTCTTCTGGTCCAGAAAGGTCGGTTTAGTGAAGGCTGCTAATGTACACTCACGGGCTGTGTGGCAGATCCCTAGAACTGTTTCATCTGACCAAACTGAAATCTGATGCCCACAGAGCACCCCATCTTGCTTTCTGAAGCTGTGAACTCCACTGCTCCAGGCATTCTCCCTTGTGGGTGGCTTATTACACTCATTGCAGTATCAAGCTTCATCATGTCCTAGCATGTGTAGAATTTCCTTGTAAGATGAGGAAGAACATTTCAGAACTGGTCCTTTGAGGGGCTGGGGTGTGATAAAGGACTTGGAGGAGTCCACGCACTCTTGCACTTTGACTCTAGAACTGGGTGGGGATGGGGAGAGAGGAGAACACCTGGGCTAACTCCCTGGGCGAGCACAACAGGACCCCAGCCATCCGGCGTCCCTGTTGCTTGGGCAAGGCTTCTTTTCATCAGATCTCTGAGTGCACAAGGAGGGCTGACCTCTGATGTCTTTGGGGCTTGTGAACTGTGGAGAACAGTTTCTCACGTTAGACTGGCTCTGGGCTACCTGGGAAGCACTGTCCCCCAGGTGACAGTGGAGAAGTCCTGTCAAGTGAGCTGCACGTGAGTGAAGCTCTGGTTCTAATGGAGTGATTCCTGACTCGGCCTGAGGTTAAGCAGGCAGAAATACCTGTCAGATTTGCTTTTTTTGAGGTTTGAGGTGAGACTTTGAAACATTCAGGTATTATCCCTCCTGGCTGTCACGGAGCTCTGCCATACTCACACAGATTCAAGGACATGACATAACCAAACAAACCCCAACTCAGTTTCTTGCGGTATAGACAGTCCTTGTCTGAATTGAACAGTGAGGAAGGAACTTGGAAAGCTTTCATTTGCTCAAAGTCCCAGAAAGGGCTCTCTCTAAAATTGGAATGTTTCTATTTGGCACAGGTACATCTCAATCATCTGTTTCTGGGACAAGCATCCCAGATGGCCAGCAGGTCCCCTAGCATTTTTTCCCGACAGCCTGGAGGCTTCTGACTGTGGTAGAAAACACCCTGGTGAAGAGCAGGGCTTCTCACAGGGTTTGAGGGTCTCTAGACTGTGAAGAAAAGCACTGGGCACAGGCAGAGCAAGCAGAGACCTGACTTTACCTGACTTCATTGAAGGGACACTGAACAGACCTCTGGTTAGGCCCAGACTTGGGTAGCAGGCACAGGGAGCACAGCTGAGTAGCCCTGTGGCTCCAGTCTTGGAGAGCAGCCCCAAGCCTTCAGGCCAGTAGCTTTCCCACTGTGTGAGCTTATCCACAGGGGACTGCAGCGAAGCCATGGAGCCTGGGAGGTGCAGCCGGACCTGCACTGGGAAGCATCCTGGGTGTGTCCAACTTACTACAATTGCATAACTACTATGTTCTTTTTTAAAAATAGGCTTATTGCTTTGGAAGTTATTTACAGAAAAGTTGCAAAGATAGTCCAGAAGGTTCCAGAGACCCTTCAGCTGCTTTTCCCAGTATTAATAGATTCTTGGAACGTTTGTCAGAACCCAGAAGTTAGCATGAACACATCTTTGTATCCTTGTGTAATATTTCTGTTGAAAAAACCTCTTAGGAATGAACCTGCTGGCTGAAAGGAGAATCAGTAATGAGGCGGTGTTGTCATGGTGCCCTCCAGGTGACTGCCCTTCCCAGGCCTCTTAGTGGTCAGCTAGAATTCCCTTTTTCTATGGCCCCCGTCTTTCTTTGTCATTGCTAATCTGTTAGGAAAGTATCTTTGCTTTTTCTTTCTTGTCTCGCCTCCTCTTTGCTCTTCTTTCTTTGAGATGGGATCTCTCTTTGTCCAGGCTTGAGCTCCTTGGCTTCTTGGCTTGAGCCATCTTCCTCCCTCACTTCCAGAGTAGTCTGGACCGTAGGCACGGATACTGCTCAAGAAGTACTTTGTGTTACACCAACCTACTGAAATAGTCTCCAAACAAAATTTTTTGCCTGGTTTCAGCACCCAGCTGGTCGGCCAACTTTGATGTCCCAATGGAGACCACCCATGGCACTCCGTTAGACTCAGTGGGCTCTGATGTCTGGAGCACAGAGGAGCCAATGCCAACTAAGGAGACAGGCTGGGCTTCTTTTTCAGAGTTTACGTCATCTCTGAGGTGAGTGTGTGTGTGTGCTGTCTGACCATTTCCACAGGAATAATAGTGTTAACTCCTAACCTATGTTCCTTACCTTCACTGACCTCTGAGTTGAATAGTGCCATCAGCTAGATTGGAAGCCAAGATGGGGGAGGTACTGACAGCTCCATCACAGGCAAAGCAGTCACCATCTTCCTTTAGGACCAATTGGGAAAGGGGGAGCTCTAGAACAAGTGGCCTGGGAAGGTTTGTTCTGAGCCTTGGCAGGACATGGCCAGGGATGACAGCCCTGTTGGCTTTTTCAGCTCCACGGAGCAGTTGACAAGGTTGAGAATAAGAATGAGCTCCTGATGGCACCCTTGTGTGGAATCTTACTACATAAAAATGCAAAGTGTATCTTGAATTCAGTAGTTAATAGGGACTTATATCCTGTGTTAGCCTTGTTATTTGTATTATTGTGCAAGACAGAAGCCTCTGATTGTATAATTTTCCTGAATAGCATTGTCAGCCTTTGAGTATCAACCATGGATTTCAAGTCCCATTAGACTTGCTAAATGTTTTCTTCTGTCTACTAGGAAAAAAACAAAAAGAATAATCTCCATCACCCCACTTGAAAGACTTTATTGCTTTCCCTGTCCTAAGCACTTGCTGATAATGCAGAAGATAGGAAGGCAAACTCTGAGCCCTCAGTCACCATCCTAAAACCAAAGGACAGCCCGCAGTGTTAAGTAGCACCTCTAGTAGTAGCACTGAGCTCTTCCAAGCTCCAAGTGAGATTCCAAGTGAAAATGTCTCCAAAGTAGGAGTTCTTTCATCAGCCCTGCTCCAGCATAGGACCAAATTCTTCCTGCCTGGGGGGAAAGAGCCTGTGGTTACTTAGGAATGCTTCTCTTGAACCCTGCACAACAATCTCTGGGATTATTGAAAGCAGAGTCACTAGCCTTCTGCCCCAAGGCTTGGTCCCCTGGTGTTTCTTCCTGTGCTTTTATAGTTCCAACAATGAGTAGCATTAAGATAGCCCATGCTTTTTTTTCAGGAGTTTTGTGAAAACGCTGGATCCAGTAGACACAGAATTGACGATGTAGGAAGTCTATCACCCAGGCCTTAGGAGCCTGGTGGTTACTGTGGGGCCTGTTGAGCCTGTTTCCAATTCCCCGAAGGCCTGGCCTTCTATAGCTTTGCCTTCCTACCCTCATGCTCCTCCAGATAGCCACCTGTGTGTCCCTGGAGTGTGCAGCCCTGCTCTTCCTGCAGAGGCTGACTGACTTTATTCCACACTTGTTCTCAGAGGATTTTTGTGAATAATGAGGTGGCTGAGGACTGTTCCCGCTGCTAACATCTGAATTTTCTCTTTTCTGAAAGCACTAAAGATTCTTTAAGGAGTAATTCTCCAGTGGAAATGGAAACCAGCACTGAAGCCATGGACCCCCTGACTCCCAGTGTCACTGCCTTGGCAGCCCCACCAGAGGGTGAGCGCAAAGTGGGGCCTGCACGCATACAGCAGGCTTAGGCACCCAGACCTGACTCAGAGTTGGACCTCACAGGGCCAGGAAAATAAGAGAGTGGCCCTGATTTCCACAGGGCACCCAAGGAAAAGAAATTGTGTATGTTGTCAGATCAGTCGGGGCAGGCAATGGCCAAAGGAGGCAGATTTAAAAGGACCGCTGAACAGGCTTTATTGAGATATCACTCCCGGGCGGAACTCGATCAGACCCACAGAGAGGACAGGAGAAGGGTCTGAGGAGAAACCACGTGGAAGCTCGACTGGACTGGACTTTTATGGGGCTTACAGCAGGAAGGGGAAGGGCTTGGGACAGGAAAAGGTTTTTCTGGGGTCCCTTGCCCCCTTGGAGTTGGTCAGGGGAGTTGGCTGAACTCCAGGATTGGCCAGGGGATCCTGCTGATTGACAGGCGTTAGTCAGGAGATCTGGCTGATTGACAGGCGTTTCCGCCGGCATCTGATTGATGATCTTTTTCGGCGTGGGCTACTTTTTTTCTAAGTCGACACTAAGTCGCCGCCACCGATCTAACATGTTGTTCCAGAACCGTAGCCTGTTGATTCTAGCAGTAAGAGGTCTATAGATTGTCAGACCTGTCCATGTGCAGGTGAGGCCCCTGAGGCCCAGAGCGCAGGACTGCCTTGACCTCCAGCATCTAGGACGAACAAAACCAGAAACTGATGCAGACACGTCAGGCCTGGCCCCAGTCATCTCTGGACCTGTTTGAGGCTGTGGGACTGTTTATTTTGCTTTCACCTTTATGAGCAGATAAAATGGTCATAGTGTCTGCAGTTCCCATGGTTTGCCTTATTTTTTTTTTTAATATTTTTTTTAGTTGTCAATAGACCTTTATTACATTATACATGCTGCTGAGGATCCAGCCTACACACACTAAGCAAGTGTTCTACCAGCACCATGGTTTGCCTTACTGCTCAGAATGTTCACAGATGTTCCTTGCAGCAGGTGTGAACCATTTGGGCTTCCCCCCAAGTACTGGGGACAGAACCCAGGGCCTCATACATGCTAGACATGTATTTTACCCCTGAGCTACACCCCAGCCCTTTTTAAAACATTTTATTTTATTACAAGACAGGGCCTCACTAAGTTGCCCAGGCTGGCCTAGAACTTGCCATCTCCTTTTCTCAGCCTCTCCAGTAGCTGAGATTACAGGTGTGGCCATCGTGCCAGCTTCTGAACCTTTCCACCAATGACTTGGGTTTGGGGAGGTGGGGGTATGATGGGGAGTTGGGAGTGTGGGAGTATGTAGAGGGAACAGAGCATGAGTCCTTGGGAAAGAAAGATGATGCAAGAAGAGGCCCCCAGAAGCAGGATCCTGGGGAGGACTAAAGCCAGGGGCTAGTGTGGTTTTATTTATCAAGCTCCTAAACATTTGAATAGGTAGCCACAGTCCTTAAGCTGTTGTAAGTTGCCTCACTGGTTCCACTTTATGGGTGAGGATATTAAGGCACTGGTAAGGTTCCTTGCCCAAGGGTTTCACATCCAGGAAGTGGCAGTACTAGGGTTGGAATCCAGGGCAGTCTGCCATTCACTCAAGTTTATTACCACTACAATTTACAAAGGGATGACCAGAACAGCACGAGAAAATAACAATAAAAAAGGCAAGAAAAGGCTAGGACTGGTGACTGTGTCCTCTGCCCCATTCTGTAGAGTGGGACCATCGGGAGCGCCAGGGTTGCTGTGTGAAAGCCAGGTCAGAGGTGGACACAGCTGTGAAGGCTGTAGGTTTCTTATCAGTTCTCCAGTGAAGAAACCGTGGCTCGTGACCCCAGTGGCCTGTAAGAATTCAGCCAAGCAGCACCAGACAGACATTCTGTCATCATCATCGGCAAGCAGTAGATGTGGCACGGGCGGGGCCCTCTAACAGAAGGATGTCGTTCTAGGTGGGGTTTGGTATGTGTGACCATCGACTGTGTACTCTTTTCAGCGCCAAGCAGTGTGGCCATGGAAGCCAGCTCCGATGGAGAGGAGGATGCCGAGAGTGCAGACAAGGTAACTGAGACGGTGATGAATGGCGGCATGAAGGAAACACTCAGCCTCACCGTGGATGCCAAGACGGAGACCGCAGTCTTCAAAAGGTAACTGGGCTAGATGGTCCGTCCTGCGGCGTCAGTTGGTTGGAGAATGGTTGGGGAGAAGCCCCAGACATGGAAATGTTCATTTGATTGAAATGAGTGTTGAGACATTGACTTGAAGTCGTCCTAACATCTTCATTAAATTCATTAATCTTAATGAAGAGATGGAAAGTTTAGGCTCCTAAAATGCCCTTCTCCCTGTGTGTGTTTGCGTTCAGAAGACTGTATTTTGAGTCTAGCAGATTGGCAGTTACGGAAATTAGCACACTTTGACTCCTGATAGAAGTTGACTTGTATGGAAGCTGTGGAGCTCAGGCCCAAAGGCTCAGTGTCATACAGATGGGACACTGTCTCCAGATGTAATGTAGTCATTCTAATTCAGTAGCAAAATTGTAACTTTTTAAAAAATTATAATTGGAAATTAGCAACCTTACTTTCAAACTTATGGATCCAAAAAAGAATCAGAATGGAATTTTAAAGCTGAGTAATGAAAAAACTTCAGTCAGGCATGGTGGAGCACACCTGTAATACCAGCTACTTGGGAGGCAGAGGCAGGAGGATGACAAGTTTGGAGCCAGCCTCAGCAACTTAGCAAGGCCCTGTCTCAAAATAAAAAAATAAGGATTGGGGATGTAGCTCAGTGGTAGAGCATCCCTGTGTTCAATCCCCAGTACCACAAAAAAAAAAAAAAAGTCTTTCAAGTTTTATGGACTGCAGCTAAACCGGTGCCTAGAACTTGAGTGCCCTTTTTCTGCAGCAATGCTGAGAGGTTGCAGAGGATGCTTCCTGGTGCTTGCCATGGCTGCAAAACAAAACCGTATGAGGGAGAAGACTCAGTCCTGACCTGATATCACATGTGCACGTGTGGTCGGGGCTCCCAGGAAGGAACTGCAGTAATCCAGAAGTGTGTTCTGAGGACCTGACCATGGCTTCGCCACCAGGGTGTGACACGGGGGGTTGTTTGGACAGAAGGATATTAGAGGTGATCTGTTTGCAGACAGTTACTGCTTTTGTCGGTGCTGCCCCGGGGGTCTTGGCAAACACAGCATCATAAAGCAAAAGGAGTGAGGGAGTGAGGGTGGACATAAACAGGCAAAATGATCATTGTTTATAGAATATGATTTTCTACCTAGAAGATGAATCTATAGACACGTATTAGAATTAATAGGGAAGTTTAGTGCGTTTACTGGTTACAAAGAAGAATCACTCTGTCCTATAAACAATATGGGGTATTCTAGGTTTGCCTATTTGTCCTTAGTAAAATGTCAAATCTTATGTGTAAGAATGTGACCTTAGAGCTGGGCTTGTAGTTCAGTGGTAGAGCACTTGCCTACCATGTGTGGGGCACTGGGGTCAATCCTTAGCACACATAAAAATAAATAAATAAAATAGTGGTTCTTGTGCCCATCTACAACTAAAAAGACTGTAATGAGTAAAGAAATTAATGGAAGTTTATTGGAAGACCTAAATATCAATACAGAGATTTGCCATGTTCACTAATGGAAATATCTTTGGCGTTTCTCAACAAATTATGAATTAATAAAAAATTGTGTCAAGATCCCAGCACAAAGTTGCATGAAAATTGTGATTATAAAGACAAAGCCTGCAGAGAAGAGCCAAGGTTACTCTGAAGGAAAAAGGTGAAGGCATCCCCACGTTGGACTCCTGGGCTTCCTAGTAAAGGCTGTCCTCACGGAGACGACGCAGCCTGGCAGTCATGCTCCACTGCAGAGACCTTGGAGTGCACAAATGAAAGGGACTATCGATTCTGGAAAAAAGTGGAATTGGGTCTCTTTCTCCACATGAATATGAAAGGTGGAACTGCAAAACTTGAGGAAGACAGCATAAAAGAGCTTGGGGGATGGGGTGGTTTTAAACATAAAAGGCCAAATCATAAAGGAAAATAGTGATAAATTTAATTCCTAATATCACAAAAGACACACTAAAATGAAGAGATGAGTCACAGCCAACAAAGAATCAGCTGAGATATAAGAGAACCCATATCAATAAGAATGAAATACCTGATTTTAAAGATGAACAGGGGATGCAAACAAGCACCTGTCTGGGGAAAACTAGGGGCAGAGCAAACCCAGTGTGATGCCTAAACACATGGGGCCTGTCAGTTACAGTAGTAGTGTAGATAGTGCCAGTTAGGCACTCAAGGCCATTAGTTTCTCTCTCAAGTTGCCCCAGAATTTAGTTTCTCTCTCAAGTTGCCCCAGAAAGAAGAAGTGAGAGTCCTGCCCAAAGAATTGAAATCTTCATTCCAAATTAAGGATAATTGCGGAAAATGATCAGCTCATGTCACTTAAAAGCAAACTAAATGCAGAAGTTATGTATAAGATATTGCTGGGTGCAGTGGTGCAGACGTGGAATCCCAGTGGCTCAGGAGGCTGAGGAAGGAAAATCACCAGTTTGAGGTCAACCTCAGCAACTTAGTGAGATTCTATCTCAAAAAAATAAAAAGGGCTGGGGATATATATGGCTGTATAACTCAATAATTATGTACTCCAGGTTTCAGTTCCCAGTACCACCACCACCATCACCCCCATGCAAAAAAGCTGTGATATATAAGTTGTGATATACTGACTGAATCCCAAATAATTCATAATGATTGGCTGCAGCTTATCCTAGAAGGCAAGGATGGTTCAAGATTACATGTCTGAAAAACCTGTCCTTGCAACCTTCTTACATTAGACTTTTTAAAAAAATATTACTTTTTTGCTCAGATTTCATATTTATACATGATTAAAACTCTGAGCAATCTAGTCACAGCATTGAATTTCCTGTGTAAAAATTAAATACCAAAATGTCACAGCAGCAACTATATTTAATGAAGAGATTTTAGGTGCATTCCCTTTGAGATAAAGACCAATGATAAGCTGTCCCTTATCATTGCCAGGGTGTAAACAGTCCTGGAAAAGGAAGGAGGCAGAGGTATAGATGAGGATTAGGAGAGGAGTAGTAAACTGGTTATTTACAGGTGTAATGGTGAGCCACAACCAAGTCAGTATAGACCTTTGTAATTACTAATTCAGCAGAACTGTAAGTTACAAGGTCAGTTTTAAAAATCAGTTGTTTTTTTTCTAAATCAGTAATAAGCAACCAGAATGGATAATAAAAAGCAGAATAACCACAAAATATATTGATCTATAAATTAAAGAGTTATTTTCATCCAGATCTCTGTGGAGAAAACTTGAAGCTTCCCTGGACAAGTGGGGGCAGTAGTGTACACACTGCGGTGGGACAAGTGTAGGGCTGCAGAGTCGTCTGCCACCACCAGATTAGCCTTAAGGTTTAATGGAATCTCAGTAAAAGTATCTCTGGGGTTTGGGGAAGAAACTTGTTAAATATACTCTAAAACCTCATGGAAAAATAACATCCCAAAGAGTTGCTTAGATACAGAAGGAGTAGTTGAGTGGGAGACCCACCCTTCCAGACATTGAGTTGTGCTGCAGCCAGCTGTTCAGACAGTGTGATGTCATCATGCACATGGACAAGGGTCAGTGTGGTAGGAGAGGGGCCAGATCCTCCCAGGTTGGGCCTCTTTCCGATATGGCCAAAGTTGCCTGGTAGTTAGTGGAAGAAAAGAAACTCTAACAAAGTACTTAAGGAATTCCGTTGACGAAGTACTCTAGATGGTGAGGCTATAGCAAATTGAAGAAAGGGGCGTATACCTGAATCAACAAGATACTGACATTAGGTGTTCAAGGAATTCCCACAAGCCAATAAAGAAAAGGAAAAAAAAAAAAAACTTAAACCAGAAAATGGGTAAAAGATGTCGGTTTACAATGAGTAAACAAAAAGACTGACAAAAAAATGAAGAGATGCTCAAAACCACATATTATCGGAAAATGTGCATGAGAAGAGCCCAGCTCATAGCACTTCCTACTAGAGGAGCTGAATGGGAAAGCAAATTGGGGGCCACTCTAGAAATGCCTAGCAGGCCTGCTAGGGGCCAGGGACAGTGACAGCACTTCAGCACTGGGCTCAGAGGCCTGGAGGTAGAGGACACTTTGGGCTCATTATTCTGGGAAGCCAGTCCCTTTGGTCGGTGCTCACTGTGGGCACCGGGCTGTACCTGGCAGGAGCAGGTAGAACTTACAGACACGTTTAGTCTAGAGAAAAGTACAAAAAGATGTTGGATTCAGTGCAGGTTCTATGCTCCTGCACACATGTAATGAAGAGGCATTTTACAATCACATTAGAATCCTGCTTCTGGGACAGGGAATAGAGAAGGAAGGGGCAAAGGGGAGTGGAGAAGGAGGTTTGAGAAGAAGAAACCAGGGGTTGGGGATGGGACTCGTGGTAGAGCAGGTGTTTAACATGGGTGAGGCCTGGGTTCCATCCCCAGCACCACGGAAAAAGAGAGGTGATGACCCGTGTAATTCAGATTGTTACAAATCATTAGATTTCAGTTAATTTTTCTATTTATAAATTACGTGGAACCATCTGAAAACTACCTGAGAAATCATCCTAAAATATTAGGTGTCTTATTAAGCAAATCCAAATCATGGCTGTTAAGAATGACAGCCCTTCCTTAAGGGGACCTCTAGCTATTGCCACTTTAATTGTGTACAAAATGGGAATCCCGAGAGAGCACCCTGCTGCATATTTTCCACCTTGAGGGGGGACCCTTATCCTCCCCATCCACTCCCCTCAGCCTGGGACCTGGAGTCTGCTTTCAGCTGCACTAGCAGCTCCTCAGGGTCCCGCTTTTCCTTCGTAGTGTTCCTACATTTCACCTTTGTTAGAGGGAAACTCCCAACTTCCCCCGCCCCAATACTGGAGGTTGAAACCAGGGGTGCTCTTTATAACACTGAGCTACACCCCCAACCTTTTTTATTTTTTATTTTGAGACAGGGTCTCACTAAGTAGCTGAGACAAGCCTCAAACTTGCCATCCTCCTGCCTCAGCATCCTGTGTCGCTGGGATTCCAGGCGTGCATCTCTGCGCCAGCCTTTGAGAAGTCTTTAAATGTGGCTCAGGCAGCAGGGTGCCCTCCTCTCCTGACCAAGGTTTCCAGCCAGTGAGCAGATGGAGGTCCGCCCTCTGGCGGCATGTTACTGATGGGCTCAGCCCAGGAGCACAGGTTGAAATAAAGACTCGTTCCTTCAAACAGGTTCTCTTGACAGCCTTCACCAACTCTGCGGTTTTGTTTAAGTGCAGGCGTGGACGTAGTCCCCTGTCCTTCATTTCTAGGAGTATTCTGAAACTCTTGTACATTTCTTTTTCTGTTTTGCACACTGGGCTTCAGAGTGTTGAAATCCTACCGGTATGTACGGTGATGCGGGGCCGCTCTGTCAGAACCAGCCACATTACATCGTCCCTCTCTTGGTTCCCACCTTTGTGTGCCCTTTCCTTTTGTGCTTCCCCTGTCACTGTCTGTGTCCCTATGACCCTCCCACCCTGAGCATGCTCAGCCCCAGGGTTGCCGCCATGGCAGTCATGACTTCAGAGCCATTTGCATGTAACCCACCTCTGGCACCTAGACGCTGTCCCTGAGGTGTGTAATGTGCCTGTGTCTCCTCTCCTGCAGTGAGGAAGGAAAACTGTCTACCTCTCAAGATGCTGCTTGTAAAGAAGTGGAGGAGAGCCCTGAGCCAGCGGAGGCCAAGTGCGCGGCCCCCCGGCCCCCCAGCAGTAGCCCAGAGCAGAGGTACTGCCTGCACCTTTGTGTTCTTCCCAAGCCCCCTGGCCTTGCTCTTGTCCTGTGGGAGTTGGGAAGGGGTTGGCACCTAGGTGTGGACTGTAGGGCCATCACAGCCAGGCCCAGGCCTTCAGCAGTGTACTTGGCACTAATCCTTTCATTAGTCAGGTGACCTAGCAGAGAACCTGGGAACAATACTTGGTCTCCTCACCCGAGGCCGAGAGCTGCCTAGGTGTGGAGATTGGCAGTGTAGCTGGCTCTTGGGCACCTCCTGGGAGTGGAAGGCTTGCTCCGGCTACACAGCTTTCTCAGGAGGCACCAAGTTGAGAATAATAACAGGCCCCTCTGGGAGCTTTAGTGGCCCCTGTAAAGTCACTGAACCGCCAGGCGCAAACAGCTCTGGGTAACTGTTTCCCACATTTGTGCCCATGTGACATGCAGGGGACTTCCCTTACTATTCTCCACCCCTAAGTGAATCCCTGTATGGTCTTGCTTTTTCAAAGTAGTGATCTTATCTTGATTAAGTGTGAAAATCCCACTGCCAGAGCCTTGTGATTTGGAATGTGATGCTTTCTTTCTAGTCACCTTTTGCTTAGACTGAGCCAGTGGCCTGAAGGAATAGGCCAAGCCAAAGCATCTGCCGCCAAGGGCCAGCGTCCGGCCCATTCGCACGGCCTCACAGGTAGAGCCAGGTGGCCTGGGATTGCACCGGAGCTCGCGCCAGAAGATGAGTGAGGATCCCCTGGACCACGAGGAGCTGTGTCTAGCACATCCCAGAGTTAACCTTTTGATTTCATATATCTAAGATTGTATATTCCTCCTTTCAGAAGGAATAAAGTGACCTTTAAAGCAATTTCTAAGGAGTCATACTTTCCCCCTGGCCCTCCTGCCCCTAAATTTTCTAGGCATTCTAAGACCACACCAGCGGGAGCCAGCAGGGGGCGCCCTCGGTTCTGCATTCAGGGCAGGGCAAGCCCTCTTACTGTTCTATTCGGATAAATTTTAGCCCAAATGAAGTTTGTTTTTTGTGCCTCTGAAGTTTTTACATACAAAGGTAATTACATGAGCTGCTGGAGCAAGATGGCTTTAATGGGGGCTTTGGGAAGAAAAGGCAGGGTCACACTCCAGCCCTAGGGGTGGTTCGGTCCCAGGTTCTTCTAGGGTTCAGAGAAAGTCAGTCTTTTTCCTGGGGTTTTGACTATGGGAGATTTTGTTTGCTTTGCTCTTCCTTCCCTTCCTTCCCTTCCTTCCCTTCTTTCCCTCCCTCCCTCCCTCCCTCCCTTCCTTCCTTCCTTCCTTCCTTCCTTCCTTCCTTCGCTTCCCCACCACCACCACCACTGCTTTTTGGTTCTATGGGTTGAATCCAGGAGGTACTTTGCCACTGAGCTACATCCCCGGACCTTTTCATTTTTCTTTGGAGAGTGGGTATTTGCTGAGGTTGGCTTGGAACTTGCAGACTCGTGCCTCAGCCTCCCAAACTGCTGGGATTACTGGCATGTGACACCAAACCCAGAGTTCAGTGGGTTTTTGGTTTTTTGTTTGTTTGTTTGTTTTATCTCATTTTGTTCTGTTCTGCTTTATGGTCTTTTATGAGTCTAATTCCCAGTCGGTTGGTCACCTCTCTAATTTCTACCTGTTAACTTACTTTACATTGAGGAATTCCTGGGAGGTAGAATAGTTAGGGTCAGCCCTGGCAGTTTGTTCCTGGTTCTCTGACATCAGTGGCCCAGGAGGCTATAGGGTCATTTCCTGGCTGTCCGGTGTACAGAAATGTTGGCTTCAATGCAGCCTGCTTGCTTTTCTCTCTGGCTAGAAACATCAGGTATGAAGAGTCCTCCTCTCCAATTACAGGACTGAGGTGATGGCAGAGAATGTTGGGGTGAGCTAGTGAAGGAGGGGACACACTGGCGTCCCTGGGTTTGTCCATTCATCCATCCTTCATCCACCACAAGATGGAATGGTGGTGGCTGGAGGGAAGCTGGAGCAGATAGACACCAGTAGCCTGGGGCAGAGGGCAGGTGCCTGGGAGGACACTGGCTGCAGAAATGGGGACAGGAGTGCAGCTAGGTGAGAGGGCTGTCTGAGCAGATGGCACTGGCACCAGCGTTAGGACAGGTGGAGGGTAAGTGCGGTGATGCCTCCCATGTGTGAAGGACCCTGCCCTAGCCTGACCCCGGGGTCCTGTGGATCTGGGGTGTGTGTTGCCACAGACCTGGCTTGGCTGCTGTTTGTCAGGTCTGCTGTGTCTGTGCCAGCTGTGTGCCAGTTGCTTCACACACTTCCCTACCTGTGAAGCCCTGTGGGGTAGGGGTTGTTGTCCCCTTTTACAGGGGAGAAAGCAAAACTGAGGGAGTTTAAGAAATAAACTTATGAACACATGGCTTGTGGGTGGTGAAGGCAGGATACGTACCCAGTGTCTGGTGCAGTGAGACGACGTGTAAGTCAATGAGACGGCTCTGCAATGACACCGCTGTAAGTAGATTTGTTGCAGTGTGTGGAGCTGGCCCCGAGCTCCCTGCTGTGCCCACAGGCCACAGGGCTGGAGTCTGCCAGCTGAGACCTCAGGACTGGCTGGAAGTGCCTGCGCACCAGTTTTGCCGCTCTCAGCATCCTTCCCAAGTCTATTTCCTTAACATGGGAAGAGCCCTAGAGAGCCTGCCCCTTCATTTTGTGATTTTGCAAACTCGGATCTTCAGCCACCACTTTTACACACTGTCCCACCACTCTTGCCTCCCAGTTTTGAAGCTGACATTTGCTCTGTGGGAATGTGTTGTCCGTGTGTTGTAACAGATTGTTCTATTTACAAACTTTTTTCCCTCTCTCCTGTTACTTTTCTTTGCCATTGCGAACCCTGCGGAGTTCTACTCTGTGGGACAGATAAATGCTTTTTGGAGGAGGAATGAACAGAGAGCTCCTGTGGGCTCTGGGGGCAGCGGTTTAGGACCCTCCATCCGCTTGTGCGGGTGGTCCTGAGAAGTGGAGGAGGGCAGCTCCGTGGGTTCTTGAGGCCCTGCTTAGATGCACTCCCCACCCTCAGAACTAAAGCAGGCTCACTTCCTCCCATTTCTGCTTCACGTGCCTCAGATTGCCTATCTCTTACTCTGCAGGAGTGACCAGCCAAGTGTGCCAGGTGACACGTCAGTCAATGGCCCTGTATGATGGGTAGCGTCTGCTGCTGCTGACTGAGGACTGCAGACTGCCACCACCCAGGGGCTCTGGAGGGGTCCTCTGGAGCCACCAAGCCGTCACTGCTGCACTCACTCTGCAAGGGATCAGGACCAGCAACCTTTATATTCTAGATTCTAAGACATTGTACAGAGAAATTCAGAAGTGTAAAAATATTGCACATTGACAAATACCAAGAATGTCTGCGTATGTTTATATTGTATTGTTCTAAATAATGGGTAGCCTGTGAGATGAGACCTTGCTGCCCTGTGGTGATAGCAGTACTACTCTAGTTAAATGGCTGTAAGAATAGTTTTATAAAAGTGAATACACAGATCTATTGTATTTGAAACATAACTATTTGACAATTATTAGTGTGACCAAAGTATTAGGCAGTTTTCATACATTTTTCACCTTGTACAAAATTCTGATTCCTTTTCTTCCAGGTTGGCAAGGAGCTATGGAATTGAAATCCCTCTAGGTGTTATTTTGGTTGTTCTAACTTACAAAAGTGATTTTGAATAAGAAATATTTGGTGTTCTTTTTATAACCAGTTTTTGATTGGTAATTGTTTTCTGTATTGTTTAAAATGGATCAAAAATGTAAGTCTATTGGTAGAGATTAAGTATTTATTGCCGCGACTTAGTTGATAAACCGATGTTCTTGTGAAGCCATATGTTCTGTTGAAGTCTTGTTGCTTGAGATGATCTCCTACAGGAAAAGCACTAGAGTCCTCGGAGTGTACATGGCTGTGGTTTGGGGTTTTTTTTGGAGGGGGGGGTTGTTTTTGTTTTTTTGTTTTTGTTTTGTTTGGTAGTTCATCTGCCTTTTAACCCATTCACCAAAATTGACCTTGTTAACAAGCATCACCAATGACCATTTCAGAGCAATCTGCATATTTAACACACTTAAGTCATGTTAGGCGAGTCCGTTGAAAATGCTCGTGCTGCAAATGGAGTTCGAGTGCATCATTTCACAGGCTAGTGTTTTAAAAGTAGAACTCAATCTGGCACCTGCGCATGTTACCTGTTTTACTGTACCTTGTGAGGTTTTCACTCGTAAAATTCTAAACCAGTGTATTTTTTTAGAACTGGTTTGTGTATATATATAGTGATTATGGATACTAATTCAATGTAATTTATAATTTTCTATGTCAATATAAAAATACGTCACAGCCTTCTCCAACAGCTGAAGCAATATACTGTATATTGCCATATCGTCTGGTGAAAGGGTTAAATCACTTCACCTCTTGCACTTTTAGATGCAAATCAGTTTTTCATTTCTGTAATAGAAAATTATTCACGTATTTTTACATCATTTGTTTTTCCTGACCAGTATTTAAAACCAAAAGGATATTCTGAAAAATGGCCAACAGATTTTTTAGAAACAGCATCCCAAGCAGCGTGCCTAAACATTACATTGCATATGGAAATAAAAGAATCAAATGTCTGATGCCTTATTCCTTATTTGCTTTTCATTTTCAATAGTGTGGAAACTCCTCCTGAGGTTTCCAAGGCATGCCTAGCACACCAAGGACGGGGTCAGCAGGAAGCCCTGGGCTGGTCATGGGGGTGTAGGGGCGGCTGGCGTGGCCTGGGCTCTCCACCCCAGGACCCTCTTTCTCTGGGAGCTGCTCTTGGGGGAGACTGCCCTCCTGTGTTCTCTGGAGCCCGGCACCAGCAGCGGACGGGGCTCCTTCCGCTTACCTCAGGGATGCCTCGCTGATGTAGCCCAGGACCTCGGGATTGCCCCAGCCAGACTTTGGCCCTGTGGCGCTCACGGCCCCACAGCTGGGTTTAGTTGGCTTCTCCATGCCTCCCGAGGTCACACAGTGTCAGTTCCATCCCACTTCCTGCTAGGGAAGGAGCACGGGATGGTGGTCGGGTCTGCTCATCTTAGGTGCAGGGAAGGGGTAGGCCAGAGGAGCCGGGCCTGTGGGGTCCCGGCAGCCAGCCCAGGGCGGCAGCGAGCTCCCGCTCCTTCAGTTTCTCCCTGGGTTCTGTGTGTTGGCCATAGGGACTGCGAGACTAACCTGTCTACAATACCTGTGTTAAAAATGACAAAAATAAAGCCTGATTCTTTTTCTAGAGCTCTTGTGCCTTGTGTGGGCTTTATGACCAGATGGTGTGGGCTGCAGGGAGGGAACCCTGCTGGGCTTCAGTGGGTTGCCACCACCCTCCCCACGCTCCTAAGCTCCCATGGGGGAGGAGCAGTGCTGCTGCAGCTGTGACCCACAGGTGCTCAGGGTGCTCTCAGGCCCATGAAGAGCGGTGTGGCGGCTCTGGGCTCACGTCCCATCCCGGTTTGAAATGCTGTGCTCTTGGAGCTCCTTGTTCCTCATCCTTCCCCACGTGCAGAGGAAAGTGTCTCCCCTGGCTGACGTTGGCCTTGGCCGGTCCCCTGCACTGCCACCCCCTGGGCACATTGCCCTGCACACCTGGACACTGCAGCCTGCCTCAAGCACTCAGCGGGGACCTGGGCAGGTTAGCTGCAGCCTCCGCTGCTTTCTGTGCCATGGACTCGGAGCAGTTCTAAGAGGGAATGTACAATAGAAGTTCACTGTTAATGCCCCAGCCCCCCGAACGTCACTTGTTGTTCTGAATACCCACCTTGATCCTGTCGTTTTATTTCAAACCTCCACCTCCAGAAAAATCGGGTGCTTTCGCTCCGGTCAAGGATTTGATAGCTGTCCTGCTTTGGGGTCACCTGTGTCTCACATGCCATATCTGGTCCTCCACCTGGGGTGGAAAGGTGAATCTGGCTCTTACTGCACGCCACCTACAAAAGTTAATCCAAACAAGCACCTGGGACAGGCTTCAAGAGGAAAACACCTACCCTTTGGAAGGGCAAAGCTTTCTCAGGACACGGATAACAAGCCTCAGAAGGGAGGCGTTTGGCCTCCACTGAAGTGAGGACTCTGGCCTTCAAAACAGGCAGGCTATGCAAGTGGAAGCGTGTATTCCTGACAGAAGACTCATTCTGAGTATAGAGAAAGCAGAATCCCCACTTCACATATTGTGAGAGACTTGGGCACACAGTCCATGAAGAAGGCAACCTGAGTGGCCAGTAAGAACATCAGGGCTTTCAGCCTGTCCCTGGACTGTGCCACTTAGAACCCTATGCAGGTGCCACCCCCTCTGGCTAAGTGGCTCTGCCTAAAGCACTGACACCATCACTGATGAGAACCTGCAGCCACGGGGATGTACCTCTCACCCCTTGTGATGTGGCCTGCCACCTGGGGGAGCTGTTGAGCAAGTCAGTTCCTGTTGGTTTTCTGGCCTCTTGAATTAGGCATGTTGCTGCATTGTAACTCGGCAACTCTGGACATTCACATAATAAAGTAGCTCCACTGATACCCTTTGTACAAGTGTATTTATATTTGCTTTATTCCTTAAAAAAAAATAAACTATTCAGCTAGAAAATGGATCACAGGTTGGGCACATGCTGGAATTGTACTAGGGAGTAAGTGGGAATGAACTGACGGAGGCAGCAGTGTGTGCACATGTCTGGTTTGTACATCCCGGTGTTTGTGAGAGACGAAGGACACATAGGACACCTCTGTCTGTACAAAGGGCTTTGGGATGGCCGGGGGAATCTCAGGGCAGAAATGAGGAGTGTCTTCTGGAGGGGAAGAAGGAGGTGACTTCTTGGTTTTCTGTTGTGAATAACATTGTTACTGACCGAGTTACAAAGAACAGGTTTATTTGGGCTCCCAGTTCAGCTCCAAGATGTGGAGGGCCACATCTGACCAGGATGGTCTTGCTGGCAGAGTCCCAATGTCACGCACGGGAAAGTGGGGAGCTGAAACCTCTGTTCTTGTTCCAGTGAAAGAAAACCTAAAGTCAGGCACCAAAAGCCATGCAAGAAAAACTTTATTATGAGTGGAAGTAAAGTAAAAGCAAAGTGAGACTTCAGCAGGAGAGCTGGGACCACCTTGTGTACTCTGCCCATCAGGTGTTCAACTCCTTCATGTTGGGAGGAGGAGTTTGACCCTAGCTGGTCCCCTCTGGAACTGTCATGGTGCCATCCTATTTAGGGAGGCTTCATCTATAAGTCAATCCCATGCTAACGTGGGCACTGGGGTCAACAGAGTGACCCTTTCCTCCTAAACAAGTGGAGACACTACAGCCGTCATCCCTAGCTCCATGTCACCCTCAGTGTCTCGAGTTGGTCCTGCGAGTCCTTCTCTTGACGTATTTCTCATTAGCTCCTTTGCTTCTGCTGAGTTTTTACACCTTTGCTTTCTCAGCCACTTGGAGAGTAGTTTGCAGTAGACCACGAGCACTGTGCCCTGGCCATGCCTCCACCGCTCGGTGCATCACGTGGGCAGAGGCCAGGAGCGTGCGGTGTGTGTGTTTTCTGGTCTCTCTTCTCCAGAAACCATCGGATTCCATTGTGGTGGATCAACCCTGGTGACCTAATCTGATTTTAGTCACCCTTAGTCACCTCCCACCGCCATGGGTTCATCCTGCCCTCCTTCTCCTCTCTCTGGGGGTCAGCACCCTGTTCACACCACAGGTGGGGTTGGTGAGGGGCGTGGGAAGTCGAGGAGGAAGTCTTGCTCTATACCTAAAATGCTTGTGCTTTACTAGATGAGATTTACACCTTAATTTCTTTAGGAGGCAGATGTGGCCAAGAGAAAAACTAATACTGGGTCTGGGGCTGTGCTCAGATTCAGAGCGCTTGCCTCGCACATGTGCGGAGCTGGGTTCCATCCTCAGCACCACATAAAAGTAAATAAGCAAAATAAAAATATCATGTCCATCTATAAAAAATTAAAACAAAAATATTGTTAAGATGAACACGTTCCCTTCACAGGATGACCAGAGAATGAGTGGTTTGCAGTAGACCTGGAGTACTCGACGATGTATTCAGCAGACAACATTTCAAAACAAAAATGCTTTCAGAAAAATGAGAACTGATTCCAACACCAGCAGACCTACATTAAAGAGTGTGGGAGCAAGATCTCCCAGGTGTGGGAGCAAAAGCCTCCGAGTGCTGGCTTCAGCTCTTCTGGCATCCAGCCTGGGTTGGCCTGTCCACGAGCAAACCCCACTGCCCCCAGTGGACTGTGTCCCCTAGAGATGGGGGTCTGTGTTGGCCCAGTGCAACAAAAAGATGAGGCCATGAGGCAAAGCAGGAGGTGAGGTCAAAGTCCCCGTGGGGTGTGGGGACAACTGCATGCAGTTACAGACAGACGTTCTCCAGCAATAAAACCTGGGCTCTAAAAAATAGCTGTGAGCCTTTCAAAACTGCAGCCACTTGAGAGTTCCCAAGGCTGCCGGTCCTCAGGGCCAACAACCCAGAGAGAGGACCCCCTGAAGGGCACCTGCCTGCCAAGGCCCCTTTGCTTCCCTTGGTGGCTTTTGCTAACTAAGTGACTTGAGGCCAAGCAGAAGCCAGCCTTTGGGTGCTGGGAAGGTGAACACGGGCATTAAGGGCCAAGAAAGAAGCCAAGACCCGAGAGTCAAGAAGCTAGAGGAAGGGGACCAGTGAGGAGTGGGCCTGGCCCCACTGGCGTCCCTGCGGGCCTGTGAGGTTCCTGAGCTGGGCAGGGCAGCAAGGAACCAGGCTGGGAGCATGAAGAGCAGCGGGTGGTGGAAGGATTGTGGCAGACATCCCAAGATTTGGGTGAAACGTGCAGGAGGAAGAACAAACCAGAAAAAGACCTGTCTCTCCTACAGGAAGAAGCACATTTCCCAAGAAAAATAACCACTTGAAGCCTGCCTCACCTTCCATACACAATATTGGTATTAACTAAGTTACTGAGATGCCAGAGACAGTACCAAGGGATTGGTAACTGGGAGAAGACATCCAGTTGATCCAGGTATTGATTTCAGACTTTTGAATGTGATTGTGCCTTTAAGACAATAGATGAGCCAGATATGATGGCACACGCCTATCATCCCAGTGGCTCAGGGGGCTGAGGCAGGAGAAACATGAGTTCAAAGCCAGCCTCAGCAATGTCGAGGCGCTAAGCAACTCCGGGAGACCCTATCTCTAAATAAAATACAAAATAGGTCTGGGGATGTGGCTCAGTGGCTGAGTGCCCCTGAGTTCAATTCCCAGTACCAAAAAAAAAAAAAGAGAGAGAGAGAGAGAAATAGAGGGTACAGAACAAATGTAGCACGCGCATGTGGAGTGCTGGAGAAAAGGAGAGAAGGAAAACAGTGCAGGAGACGTTGACTAGTGTTTCCCCAAAGTAATCAAAGACATGGAGCTACAGATTCAAAAAGTCTGAATGTCAAGAAGAGCTACAAAAAGCACCCCACCTACCAGCATACTAGGAAAGCTACCAAGACCCAAGGAGAGTACCTGAAAGTCCCCGAGGGGACGGCCTGGCCCCCGGTAGCTGTGTTACTTCTCAGGAGAAATCATGAAAGCAGAACACAATGAAAGCTGTTCTATATGCTGAAAAAGAAGGTACCAACCTAGAACGATGTTTTCAGCAGACGACCTTTCAAAACAAAAATGCTTTCAGAAAAGTGAGAACTGATTCCAACACCAGCAGACCTCCATTAAAAAGAGTTTCCCAGCAAAAGGAAATCCTGTCAAATGGAACCAGCAAGAACCGAGGTAAAAGAAGTCAGTGAGGACAGGGCCAAACAGTGTGTGGTGGGGGTGAAAATAGGGTTGAATTAAGACAAGGGCACGAGGGGCAGAAAGGGGTGAGCCCTTTGCCCTGCAGGTCCCGGCATCATCCAGGAGTCAGACAACCTGGTGGGGGACATGCGGGACTCTCTGGGATAACCCCTGGGAGAAGGTGCTGGCAGGTTGATGGAGAGTGGGACAGAATCACGCCTGGCTGTGGCAGAGGTGGGCTGCGCATACTGCCTTTGAGGAAAGGACTCCGTGTCCACCGTTAAGAGATGAGTGGAGTTGGCCGGCCCCAGCTAGCACCTCCTCCAAGGTCTGCCCCCTTTCTAGCCTTAGTCATGCTCTACTGGCCCTGAGCCGATGACAGCAAGAAGTGATTTCAGGACACAGCCATTTCTGCCAAATGTGGGACTTCTCTGTGCACCCGTGTTTGTCCCCGAGCTCCAGCCGTCTGTGGTGCCGGAAGACGCACCAGATCCACATCATCATCTCTAGCTCCAACCCCCATATTTTTTCCCCTTTCAATCATAGAACTTGCTCCCCAATCAATCTTTTGTATTTCTAACTCTGTCCAGTGCCCGCTGGCTCAGCTCGCGGAGAGATGATCCAGGAGAGCGGGTGGCGAGGTGAGTTGAGGGACTGGCCCACTCATTGCCTGGCTGGGATGGAGCCACCCTATGCTAGGGTTTAAAGGACACTACCTAAGTCAGGAGTGTTGTCCTACCTGTAACCCATTGGGAGGTCATTGCCTCCCGACTTCCTGGGGAGAATTGTGACTTCTCGGACGTCTCTGTGTCTGTATAGGGGTCTGCCTCTCCTATGCATGAGAAGACAACTAGAAGTTTCGCCCATAAGACCACAGTTGCCCTGCTCAGGGACATAACTCCCCATCTCCTTTTCTTGGCTTTGAAGCGTGAAATTAGGCTAGGTCGCAGCGTGACTCTGAGGACCTCTTGGGCCTGCGAGGATGATTGACAAGCGCTGGGAAATATCCCAGGGACTGGATGCTGAGGGTGCTCCATCAGGGGGCTCAGAACCTGAGAATGGGTAGGACGCCCTGGCGTGGGGCACTTGATGCCCTGTTAAGAACTCCAGGGGATGGTGCCAACTTGCTCTCAGAAAAGCTCTGGAAAGCAGTAGTCGATGCTGAGAAAGTCCTGCCCGTCACACAGCGTGTGAGACGGGAGCACCCACCTGAGCACTGTGTTCCAGGAAGGTCCAGGGGGCTGTCCGAGTGCTTGGTGAGGAGCCCATCAGCATCGTCACCATCAGAAACCCCAAATCTCTGGTAGCCCGTGGCCCTGTCAGCCGTGCCACTGGCTTGCAGAAATTGAAGCCTGGACCACGTGCTTCCCAGCACTGAGTCACCACAGGCTCCCAACTGAGTCTGGTCCAGAGGCCCTGTGACCCTCCAGACGATTCTGGGCTATTGTAATCTCATTTTAAGGATAAACACCACACCCTCAGCCCCAACCCTGGGAGAGCAGAACCCTGCCCTGCTCAGGGAGCCGTGGGCCCCTTCTCCACTCACAGGCCATGGAGTAAAACCTCCCGGGAGCCAGCCCCTGGAACTGTCTGGTTATGTGAACGTCCTGAATACCCAAGAACCTGCAGATTCAAAGACTAAGAAATCTAGTGATGACCTCCTCTGCAGGCCTGGGATGGCTGTAAGATGGCTAGCTTAGAACTTGGCTGGGTGATACTAACGGGGCCTGGGAGCCCCCCTCAGGAGCCAAGGAACCGCAATTACCATAACAACTGAAAAGTCACAGTGACTCATAGTGACAGGAAGGGGAATGGTCAGCAGGCGTCACATACCTGGAGCTAATATAAAGCCCGCAGAGAAAAGCCTTCTGTCCCGTGCGAGATCCTCAATGAGATGGTTAGCATATTTCTTATCAGAAACATGGAAGGTCACAAGGCAGTGTGCCAAAATATTAAAAAAGTGCTGAAAGAAAAATTTGACCAAGAGTTCCGTATGCAGCAGAGCTGTCCTTCAAAAAAGTGAGAGGGAAATGGAATGCCCAGAGAAACCAAAGGTGGGAGGGGTTGTTACAAATTCCTAGAAACAAGACAAAACCAAAGCACAAAGAGGAAAATCCGAGTAGATCAACAACTAGCAAGGAAATCAAATCAGTAATTTAGAAAAAATGGCCTCCCAACAGATACAAACCCTGGACCTGGTGGCATCATGGATGAATTCTGCCAACATTTAAAGAAAAAATAATGCCAATCTTTCTCAAACTTTTTAAAAAATCTTAGAAGAAGGGAACATTTTCTAGCTCATTCTATGAGGTCAACAATACCCAGGCATTGAAGCCAGGCAAGACATGATAAGAATAGAAAGCCACAGGCCAACATTTCCTCATGAGCATCAATGCCAAAAAACTCAACAAAATACTGGCAAACAGAATTTGACAGCATATGAAAAGGATTCTATACCACGAAATGGGATTTATCCCTGGAATAAGTGGATCATATTCAATGTATGATATCAAATGTATGAAAAATGAAAATGTATGGATTGATCAAATATCATGTGCCGCAGTCCGGCTGCAGCAAAATAACCGGGGGGTGACGAGGAACTTGTGTACCTTGATACAGCAGGAGTGGGAGCCGTTTATTGTAGGACAGGAGGGGTATATATACATTCCACACAGCTTATCCTAATTAACATAAACTAGATACAGCAGTCAACCAATTAGGAATCTCCACACTTAATGGCTCGCTGGCGTTACTCCACAACGCCACTCCCTCTGGCATTTTGCCAGGCGCCATCCAGACTTGTTTACAGACCCTAACAGTAATGCACCATATTAATAATACTAATAGAAGGGAGGGTGACAGGCATCTCAATTGATACAGAAAAGGCATTTTACAAAAGTCGACACAGTTTCTCTATAATAAAAGCCACATATAAAAATATCACATTTAGTGGTGAAAGATGAAAAGATTTCCCTCGAAGATTAGGAACAAGTCAAGATTTCCCTTTTCCACTGCTTCTATGCACCAGAGCACTGAAAGTTCTAGCCAGAGCAGTTTAGGCAAGAGAAAGAAATAGGAAGCGCCCAGTTTGGCAAGTAAGTAACATCATCCGTTTCCAGACAATATGGTTCATATATAGAAAACCCTTAAGACCCCTCCTTAATCTATCAGAACTAATAAAAGAATTCAGCAAATTAGTAAGATACAAACTCAACACACACACACACACACACACACACACACACACACACAATTGGTGGAATTTCTTTATGCTAAAAATGAATAATCTGAACAGAAATTATAATAACACCTTTTATAAAATACTGAGGAACTACTTAACCAAAAAGTCAAAGAAAGACAAATGATAATGCATCCTATGTTCATGGATTGGACAATAATAACAGTAAAATGTCAATACTACTGAACACAATCTACAGATTTAATGCAAGCCCTATCAAAACCCCAGTGATGTTGTTTGCAGAAATAGGAAAACCCATCCTAAAGTTTGTATGGACTCTCCCAGGGACCCTGGAGAGCCAGGACAGTCTTGGGAAAAGAAGAGCAAAAAGTGGTGAGATCAGATGTCCTGACACCAAAACCCACCACAAAGCTACTTTAATCCACTCTGCACCGTGCTGGATGAGGACGGCCTATCGGTTTTTGAGACCCTGGCCATGGAGAAATGATTTTTAACAAGGGTGCTAAGACGGTTGACTTCAAGGAACTGTGCGGGGAAGACTAGATATCCACATGCCAAAGAATAAAGCTGCGCCCTTTCCTACAAAAATCTGAATGGATCAGAGTCCTAAGTGTAAAATCTAAAGCAATGAAGCTCCTCAGGAGGAAATGGGGACGACCGCCTTGCAGCACTGACTTCCTGCACTTGACACCAGAGGCACAGGTGGCCAGGGCAGATACAGACAAGTTGGACTTTGGGAGCATTTTTAAATGTTGGCATCAGAGAGCCACGATGAGCAGTGGAAGAAGGCAACTGAGAATGGCGGAAAACGCTCACCAGTCATCTGTCAAACCAGGGACCGAAGCCAGCCAGTGCCGAGACCTCCCAGCCCGACAACAGGAGCACTGCCTGGTTCCAAAGCAAGCAAAGGCTCTGCACAGACTCTTCCTAGGAAGATACCCAAGCAGCCAGCCAGCACCCGAAAGATGCTCCTGCCACTTGTCCCCAGGGAAATGCAAACCAGAGATGCCCACTCCAGGCCCTGCCAGCCAGGGTTTTCAGTCCCCAGACGGGGGTTGCCTGCCAAGGGCAGGACCACCAGCCACAGCCTGTGTCCACTCACACCTAGGAGCAGAGCTGGGCAGCACCCTGGGCCCAAGAAGTGTGTGGTCACTGGAGTCCTCGTCCTCAGGGGTGAGGGTTTGTGTCAAGCCACAAGGTGAGCCCAGTGCCAGCAGATGACAGCTGAGAGGTGGGGACACTGAAACTGGCCAGTGCAGGGGAGGTGAGAGGGACCTGTGTTCCCACACTGCTGTGTGGCAGGGGCTCTGGTTGGTCCTGGGCATCTCTGTGGGGCCTGGAGCGGCTGCCTGCTGCATCTGTCTGGAGGGAGGATCTAGCTGCGTGGGACGAACAGCGACCGTCACCTGTGACTCAGACTGCCCCCAAGAGCCAAGAGAAGTGTGGCCAGGGGAAAGCTTCCCGTCCTTGGCCACTCGGGCCACCTCCAGCTTCTCTGTGCAGCCCGGGGTCAGGCAAGGCAGTAGAGCCCAGGCCACTCTTGTCGGGGCGCACCCAGCCCTGAGATGAGCTGGGCGGAGCACGAGGACCAGGCTGGCCTGGCCAGGTGGCTGCCCTTGGCACTGTGCGCTGCTCCTGGCCGCACTGGGGAGACGCTCCGTCTGGAGGGAGGTTCTCAGGGGGGAGTGTCCTCCCGTCCTCTCACAGTCTTGCTCCTTGAACCTTTCCGCACTCCTGGCGCACTCTTGGGAACTGGGATGTCATATTAAAGAAGGACACAGCCAGGGCTCAGTAGTGGGTGGTGGATTTGAACCCCCGTGTCTAATTAGTTAAATCTACGTGGACTAAGTCCTCCCACTAAAAACATCGTGAGGCTAAGTAAAATGCCACGTGCAATGGCAGGCTGTTACAGGAGACCAGCGAATACAGGCCCCGAGGGCTTTCCGGAGGGAGGGAGCCCTGTGCAAACAGAGCCGCAGGCAGCTCCCGCAGCCACTCTGCTCTAGGGCCCAGCAAATTCAAGGGCAGGATTTCCAGAGCAAGAGACAGGTGTTTCCCGGCTTTAAGAGGGTGGCCCCCCGGAAGGGGTCTCCTCATTCAGGGCTCTTCCTCTCTCCTCCGCCTCCGAGCGCCTGATTTAGAGCCAGCCCACCGACCACCAGATCCCTCTCCTCCCATGAGGGTTCTCTGCTCCAGAGTCTAACTGCGGAGCCGGGGTGGGGGGGTTTGGGGATTCACTCCTCCAGCTCTCCCAAGTGGCCCTGTTTCCCCGGCCCCACGCCGACACATTCATGTCCATGTTCATGTCCCCCCCAGCGGCCGCCCGCCTGTGTGGTCTGAGGAGACTCTGGACGTCGCTGCCAAGCCCGGGCCGGCCTGCTGGGTTCTGCTCTGCACGGTGCGTGCCCTCTGGCCTGACCATCCCCAGGACTTAAGTCCCCTGAAGCAGACCCCAGAATGCCCTGGGACAAATGACCGTCAAGTGGCGTTTCGTTATGGGACCTGCAGTCACTGGTCCCAGTGCTTCCCTGACCCTGATGGGAACACCGGGTGACGGCCTGCTCTGCAGAACAAGTCAGCGGGCGACTGGCCGCCAGCCCTGCGGGCGGGGCTGTGTTCACCAGGGCTGGTGTGGACGGCGCTGTCCAGCTCCACGGTGCCTGGCTTCCCCTCTCCTGGTCCATGAGCGTAGGTCCCAGCAGTAGCTCTCTGTTACCACGACATGTCCTCAGGCCGGTCCTCCGAGGTCCTCACTGATGGCTGTCCACCTGCTGGCCCCAAAGCTCAGGATGAACCCCATGTCCCCGGGGTCAGGGCTCCACGTAGCTTTTCTGATGACATGACAAGTCCTTTCCCATCGCCTTCCTCGCCCCGTGTGTCCAGCTCCGAGTCACTCCCTGGTGTGCAGGGTGGCGCCCCCTTGTCCCTTCTGTCTGGCTGATGCGTCTGCCCTGGATTGGACGCCTGCCCGGGGGTGGGCTGGGTTTCTGGTCTCATTTTTCTGCAAAAGGCAGGATGGTCAGTGTTTTCAGCTTTTCTGCCACGATTACTCAATCCCACCACCGAACAGGAAAGCCGCAGCAGGTGGAGGTGGCCTGGAGGGGACCAGTGAGCTTCGGGGTAGTCCCTTTACCCCGGAGGTAGCTACTGTCACACTGAATCTAGGTCCCGGGGCTGTGGCCTCGTTTGGATTTCGCTGCTCACCCGACTCGCTTGCTCTTTGGTGTGAGCAGAGTATGTTTTCGTTTCCATTTTAGAACTTGTATTGGCCGTTAAGTGACCTTCGGGACTCCCTGAGACCACGAGATGAATCTTCAATTTACCAAATCAGAAAGTGAGCCCCCAGGTGGGCCGCATGCACCCCGCCAGGGCCCAGTTCCGCCGCCGTCCTCTCCTGTTGTCATCGATGTCACAAGGGCTGTGTACGTCACAAACCTGACCAAGCGGGAATCCCTTTTGCCTTAAAAGTCACCCATCTCTTCTCAAGGGCAGGCAGAGGTCATTTATTTCACTTTATTTATTTTTCATTGAGGGGGAAACGCATCATACGAGGGCAACCACTAAGGGACGCGGCTCAGAGGCAGCGCGTGCCTGGGGCTGTGGCGTCCTGTCACCGCCGTCTGCTTCCCCATTTCCACGTCCCCAGAGGAGACGACTGGCCGTGGGCAGAGGTGCGGGGTAGGCACTGGCCACGGGGAGGATACAGAAGGCCCACGCCGTCTGCCCGTCTCCACGCTCTATTCGCCAGGCCCCTCACCTCGATCCACTCTGCATCAAGAGAATGACAGTCCTGTGCTGGGCACTGCAGTGGACACGATCAATGTGCAGCCGCAGTTCTGGGTTGGTTCTGAGCACCGTGGACAGGCTCCTGGCGGACGTTCCCTCTGAGCCTCGGGTGGGAGAAGCGACTTGTCTGTCAGGCTGTGCCTGAGGGCCACACGGGAGGCTCCGCCGGTGCCAGGGGACACTGCAGTTCACACTGGGGCTTCAAAATGGAGTTGCTTAGGCTCAGCCTCAGGCCATCCTTACAATGACCGTTGACCATCGTGGGCTCCCTGCCCTTCCTCCCTGGCCACCCCCCCCATTTGCTTCCTGAGGACTTGCTGGTCCTGGACCTTCATGCCCAGGAGTCGGGCACACCTGGCCTTCCCCCCCGGCTGCAGTGTGTGGCCATCGGTGCCACGTTCCTTTCTCCAGCTGAGCCGGGCTCCACTGCAAGGACGTCTTCCTGGTGACTCCATCTGTGTGGACACGTGGGTTGTTTCCTCACCGCGTGGCTGTTGTGAGCATGTGAGCAAGGCCACAGCAATCGTGAAGAAACGGGGGGTGGGGCACCAGGCAGAGCAGGACAGCGCGGGCCTTCTGCCTCCCACACTCCTCATGGCTGCTGCGGACCTGCCTGCGGCCCTTCATCTCAGCCCAAGGCCTTCCTTTTTAGCTTCTCTTGGTGGGAAGTGGCCAATGAAGGACTCAGGGAAGGGGGCTGTCACCCGGGTCGGTCGTTGGTGGAGGGCCTGTCTCCAGGAGGGGTAGTGGTGAGAGGAACCGGCCAGTGTCCCCAGTGGCCAGGGACGGCAGGCCCAGCCTGGAGAGCAGATCAGGGCAGCACCAGCGGCACCCACCCCGGAGCGAGAAAGGGCCCATTCCGAAGGCACCCGGGACCGGGGCCAGCCGGCCCTGCCCCTCCTCCCTGCCTGTCTCCCTCTAACCGGGCGAAAGGGAAGCCCCTCTTTCTCTCCGAGGAGCCTCGAAGGCGCTTCTCGGTCCCTGGAGCTGCCGGCCGCACCCCAGGAAACCACCCCCAGGGATCTGACTCCAGCCTCCAATGGCCCTGGACTCCGTCTGCAGGACCAGAAGGCAGTGCCCACCTTCAGTTTCACAGGGTGCAGCCGGACCTCACCCGCCCCCAGGATGTCCTGAGCTCTGGGGGAGAGGAAAGGCAGAGACCACCCCAGGGCCAGGTCCCTGATGAGGAGCTTTATCTAAACCTCATTTCCGCAGGCTTCCCCGGGTGTCAGAAATGCACACCTGTGACTAGGTTCTGATTTAAACATCATGTCGGCTGCCAGGCCCTTTCTTTCTTCACTGTTTTTTTTTTTGTGTGTGTGTGTGTGTGTGTGTGTGTGTGTGTGTCACTCCTTCCTCCACATCTTGAGCCTGCTCCCCCAGGGCTCATCCAGGGCCGACAGATGCCAACCCCCGTGCACACCTCTGGCCTGGGCCGTCATTCTTCATTCCCTGTTCTCACTTTGAGAAAAGAACCCGATGACCGAGTGCCAGAAAACAGGGGTCCTTTTGTGAGAAAAGCCCAGCCCAGGTGGGATCCTGAGAGCAACAGTGGCTGCAAACAGATGTGACCCCGGCCACCCACGAGCACCAGCCGCCAGGCTGGTACATGCTCTGACTAATCGCGACTAATGTGTGCTCTGCCAATTAGCCTCATTAGCACGGGCGACGGAGCCCAGGATGGCATTACGTTAATGACTCCCGCGTGGAAGGGCCGCTTTCTGAAGTTACGTGGCCCAGAAATTAGTCCTGACCTCCTGCCTCGGCAGCCATCTCGGGAAAGATGGGGCGGCACACAAAAAAACAGGGGTGAGGACGTGGCTGGTGGGCTCTACTATTATCTCTCCACTGTTTTATTTTCTCTGCTGAGCTGGACCAGGGCCATTGTGCGCTTTTTCTGAAATCCATGCAGAGGAGGCGAAATTACCCACATTAGCGCTCAGCCGAGACATTAGATCCATTAGGGCGGCGGCAGCGGCGGCCCTCAGCTCAGCTTTTGTTCCTCCCGGGGCTCTGGACGGGCAGCCTCAGCACAGCGGGCAGCTGCCTCTCCACCAGGCCCCCAGCTCCAAAGTCCCCCCGTCCCTTGGCACCACGCTCGAGCCAGGGTGCTCCTTCCAGAGAGCGGGCTGCTGCCCCAGTCCACATCCCCCAGGTCCCCAACCCAGGTGGCAAAGTTGTGTCCTCCCGGCTGAGGCTCACAGGGGTCCAGTGCCCACTGCTGGCCGGGACGGCAGCACAGGGCTGCCACAGGGCCCCGAGGGGGGCGAGGCACCTCCCGCCCGCCTGGCCACTCCAGGGCCTGGGGTGGTGGCCTGCTCCTGGCAGTACCTCCCGCCCCTGTCAGATTCCTGCCAAACAGTCCCTCATTTCTGCCGGTGCCTCTCCTTGTGGACGTGGCTGGCCCCCACACAGGGTCCAGCGTGATGGGCACAAGCTGGACCTCACATCCCCAAAGTGCAGCTGGCTCCTGCTCCGGGACGGCCGGGGGACATCATGGACCAGGCCTCCACAGAGCTGATGTTCCAGAGCGGGCAGCGGACACTAAACACACACAGGGAAAATAAGGGCGAGACAAAGAGATGGACCTCCCGTCGGCATCCAGGGAAAGGGCTCAGAGAATCGGAGGAGGAAGGGAATCAGGAAACCCAGCTTCTGAGCTGGCCACGAGGACGGCTGGTGAACAGTCCCTAGACATGAGTCCCCACAGGGACTTCCTCTGGCACCACAGACCCTCCCCCCCACTCCTGTTCCAGCTAAGATCAGAAATCACCCCGCCAGGCACGCCAGGGCACAGCTCGGCTCAACCCCGGTCAGCAGGCCCCTTCCTGGGCAGGAGCCGCGCCTCCCCTCCACCTCTAGCCAATCCTGTTGCTTTGCTCTCACCTGCGCCCAGGGATCTCAGGCTCTGAATTGGCAAGACAAGACCCTACCTGGCGTCCCCCACTCCACGTGGCAAAGACACGTGTGCTACCACGCCTGCAGCCTGACCTGCACCCCAGGGTGCGTTTCCTAAGGGTCTCAGGGGGTTTCCTGGGGGCACACACGGAGCCTCCCTGGAGCCCCCACCCCATCCATTCCCTTCCCGCCAACACTGTCCGGAGTGTGGACTGACCCAGCTCAGATGCTGCCCGGCTCTCCTGGGTTCCCTGGAGGGGAGCCTGCACCCTGGGCTCTGCTGGGGTCCCGCCTGTTCCGTGGCCAGTGTGCGGTGGGAACTCATCTGTGAAATCAGTGAGAGTGTAAGTTATAGATCAGTATAAATACAGGTTATAAATACAAGATTTTGATAAGTGAGATGAGACAATTATAAAGCAATACGGGCCATAGACAGGCCTAGGACTGCATTTTGCTGCTTCTATAAAAAAAAAAAAAAAAAAACACCTGTTACAAGAGCTGTTTCTGAGAAACTGAAATGAAAGCTGTTTTCTTGTTTATTTCTCTGTTCTTGCACCCCACAGAATGCACCCAACCCAGGACATGGCGGTCCCTGGTGAGCTTGAGACTGTTCATGGGTCTACATGACTTTAAAGTAGATTGTCGCCCCCGCGGATGCCACTTGTTGGGATGGAGATGCCACTAAGCTAACTGCTTTTCTCAGCGTCTGTAGCTTGCTTGCTCCCTGGGAAATGCCAGTCCTGTCTTGCTTCTGTGACCGGCTTGCTCACACGACCTAAGCAAGCCACTGAGTCGTGGTTTCGTCCCTAGATTCCCAAGACGCAGGCCAGGGGCTGCTGTTCTCCACGGAGTTTCAGGCTCTAGGAGGGGGTGACAGTCCCTGGCCAGGTAAACGCAGCTCTCTGGTGAATTGGGACGCAGAGTGCATTCTGAGGCGGCTCCCTGCGATGGTCAACTTTCAGAACGCAGCCTTTCGCCCTGCCGGGCTGTGAGGTCCCGCCGTGGCCACTCTACCACCGCCCTTCCCTCGGCACACCCCAGTTTTCAACTCAGCCAGTTGTGTGGATCGGGACCCAGCTGCCCCTGTCCGTAGGGGGCGGTGCCTCGTCAGGGGTGGACAGGCGGCTGTGCTGCTCGGGGTTCTGGAGCGGCTGCCCCTGCAGAAGTCAAGTCTGCCTTGCGAGCAACCCCCCAGCGCGGGTGGGTGCCAGCAGCACCCCGTCTCTAACAGCCTGGGGCTACAGTGGCCTGTATCTGCTGGTCCTCACAGAGTTCCACGGAACACACACGGCCACAGTGACTTTGCCATCGAGGTGGGCGTGGATATGTGAATTGCAGGGAAAAAATTGTATTTCCGTCCACGTGGCTCACTTAGGTGGCTCCCGGGCACTCCAGCCTGATGTGACGATTTCACTGATGGCAGCCCCCAGTCACGGCCTGCAGCCCCGCCCTCACCTGGGCTGGGTGGGCTCTGGCCTGCTCCTGCCTGCCCCCCTGCCTCCCTCTCTGTCCCTCCTGGCCCTGGAGGCTGCTCAAGGGCCAGGGCTGTGTGCTCGGAGGGCAGGGGGGGCTTTGGGACGTCCCAGCGAGGGCTCAGGTCTACGTGTCACCCCCTGCCTCCCACAGATCAAATGGCTACACGTGTCCAGTGCACGTCCTGGGGACACCGCTGCTGCCGTCCAGCAGCTGCCCAGGGCTGACCACTCGGGGCAGTAGAGTGGATCCTCACCTCCCTGTCCCTGCTCAAGTCCCCTCCAGCCTGAGGCAACTGTGCTGCTTCCCCTGGGCTGGCCCCATGCTGGCCAGGGGGGCCTCCCTGAGGACAGGATTGGGCTGAATTCTGCTCCAGAAGCACAAGGGAGGACCCTCCTGCCCCAAGTGTCCTCCCTGGCCTCTCCAAGCCAGGCTGCGGCTGACCGTGGGTCCCTGGCCTCCGGGTCTCCTGGGAGGCCATGAAGCCCCGTCGGCCTGACCTGGCAGGCAGGGTCCTGGCGGCGGAGGTGGTCTCACCGTGGAGTCCCTGCTGTGCCCTGCAAGAGCCAAAGTGCTCGGTGGGGGCCTCACGGTCCTACTGCTGCTCCTGCTGGGGACACCCAGTCCCAGAACAATCAGCGCCGTTCCCTCTGGGTTCTCGCCTCGCGGAACCTCTCTGGGGGATCGTGCAGAAAACAGGCTGCTCGGAGTCCCTGGAGGGGCTGGGGATGGCAGGAGGGTATCTTTGCATGAGGCACTGCCCAGGAGGGGACGCGGGGCTGGACGGGAGCCTGGCAGCCAGGGTCACCTTGGGAGAGAAGCTCAGGACCCCATCACAGCCCGTGTCCTCAGGGGCCTCTGCCAGCACTAACCGGCCTCAGGTGTGTCTCCCCAGAGGGGCAGTGAAGCTGACCCTCAGGGGGACAGCCCTCGGGCCTGGCTCTGAAGGCAGCTGGTCTCTCTCTCGTCTCCCCAGAGAAGGACGGTGAGAGTCTGAGGCCTGCTGGTCCCTGGGAGCTGGTCACTGTGAGGATGCTCCTGCCCTTGGCGTCCACAGGTGGGAGAGAGAGAGCCAAGGTGTCCTCTGCACCAGTCCCTGAGGGACATCCTGGCCCTTGTGGAGGGGAGGCTGAGGCAGGGCTTCCTGAGGACTCTTAGATCCACGTCATCTGTCCCCTCATGACTTGGGCTGGAGTAAGAATCTCTCCAGGGGGGACCTGTGGCAGTGTCTGGAGACATTTTGGGGTGACCCTTGGGGAGCAAGAGGGTGATGGTTTATCAAGTGGGTGGAGACCAGGGTGAACGTCCTACCCCACCCAGGACAGTCCCCACAGCAAAGGGTGACCAGCTGCAAGACACCCTGACCTGGAATGGGTACCACGTAGAATGAGAAGTGAAAGGGCAGACTGCACATGACTACCAGCTCGTCAAAACCAAGAGAAAGGTGAGTCGTCACAATGTGAGTCGGTGCCCGACTCTTGCGTCCTGACGCGTCTCCTGTCACAAGCTATGCGTCAGCCTCCCTGCAGAGGACAGAGGGAGGGAGGTCTGTCCTTCCATGTGACCTGGGAAGGCCTGCGTGGTGACAGGTGCGGAGAAGCCCCCACAGCCTCCTGGGAACTGATGGGACCAGGGACATCCTCAGGCCTGAGGTCCTGTGGGGAAACCCTCCTAGTCTCCCTCCTGTGAGCTTTCGCCAAAGGACAAAGACTCCAGTTTGTGGCAGGAGCCACCAGGGATCCTGACTCATTTTATGTGACTCAATTCCCATCAAAAAGAAGAGAACTCAGTCTGCCCCAGGCTCCTGCGCTCCCCCCGCCTCCTGGCTCCGCTCTGAGGGGGCGGGAAGCTCTGCCCGAGGCTCCCCAGCCCCTGGCCCTGGGAGGTGTCCCCCCAGGTCCTCCTGGCTCCACTTTCTGTCCCGTCTCCCTGCACCAAGCCAGCGGGCGGCACGTTGTCCCCGGACAGGGGCAGCTCCATGGGGGACGGCCAGCTGCAGCCTACTCCAGAAGTGACGTGCGCCTGTAGACAGACCCGGGTCAGGGCGGCTCGGAGGTAGGCCCCACAGTGATAGGCCCGAGTCCAACGACCTCTCGGCCCTGGACTGGGCCACTGACCGAGTACCCTCTGAACCTGCGAATGGGACATTAATTGGAAAGACGGTCCTCTCGGCGTCATTAGTTCAGATGAGGTCACATTGGGTTAGATGGGCCCTAGGTCACGTGGGGGAGTTTCGGATGTCAACAGGGACAGACACAGACAGGTGGCTTTGTTGCTTTAAGCCACGTGGCTTGTGGCCCTCTGTCACAGCAGCCAGAGCCCCCATGCCTGCAGCCCCCAGCAGTGTCACAGGGGTGGGGACAGCCATGCGGTGGAGTGAGCCCTCGTCCTCACGGATCACACTGGACATGTCTGATTTTTGCCAACTTCAGGTGACTGTGCGAACACACTGCTGAACTCCCGAGGGGCGGTGACTTGTGCTGAGCTACCTGGCTTGGGGGCTGGGCCCCTCCCCAGGGTGCCCGGCCCAGCCCTCCAGGTCCCTCTCGGACCTCCCCAGCCTGCAGCCGGGCTTCCCCTGGCTTCCTGATGATGCAGCACCAGGCCAGGCAGGGTGGCCCTGCCAGCGGGGCTAGGCTGCAGGCAGTGGTCATGGCAGGACACGGGCAGCCTCAGACACAGACCCGCTCCCTCCCCCACAATGTCCAGGCGGGGTCTCCAGGCTCTCCTGGCAGGCCCCAGGAAGCCAGGCCCCAGCCCCGCTGAGCCAGGGGGGGACTGTGCATGGAAACCCTCCCCCGAGAGGTAGGGTTTCCAGGAGGAGGGACAGAGTGGACACGGCGCAGGCACCCCTGCCAGGCTGGCTTCTGGGCCACACCTCGGGGACCATCAGAGGCCCCCAGCGTCTGGCTGGCCTCTGGCCCCAGCTCCACCCAGCTGGAGGCACCAGGTGGGCAGGGCCCGAGCAGAAGAAAGAGTCAGAGGTCTTCAAGTGGATCCTGGAGATACAGCGAGGCGCACCCTGGACGGACAGTTGGAGTCAGAGCCGCAGCAGAAGAGCCAGGGGCAGAAGCTGTGGGTGTGTGGCTGGGAGGGCGGGGGACGGAGGGAGGAGGGACGAGGAGGAAGAGCCAGAGGAGGGAGCCCCCTGTGGAAGGCAAGGGCAGGAGGTGGGGGGCAGAGACGGAGGAAGAGCCCCGATGTCCATCCTGAGCTGAGATCCACCAGCGAGTGCAGCTGCCGAGGGTCCTGGCGGCCCCCGGCTTGCTCTCCTAGAAAAAGTTTTATTGGTACACGGTTCTGCTCCTGCATTTCCATGCCACCTGTGGCTGGGCTCCCGCCACCACCGGAGAGCTGCATGGCAATGCTGGACGCGGTGTGGCCCAGACTCCAGAATGTCCGCGCTCCAGCCCTTTGCAGGAAGCCCTGGGGAACCCGAGGCCTCACCGGGCACCTGAGACTCTGTCCTTCACTAGATCCGGCCAAAGGATGGGAGGCGGGTGCCCGAGGGTCCCCTGTGGGCTGACCTTGGTGGCCCGAGCCCCCTCAGCACCCTGAGCGCCATCTGTGTATAGTAATAAAGCTATGAAGCCTATTGTGGGCTTTGTGAGCCGTCACTCAGAGGTCAGCTCTCTAGAATGTTCCCACTTGAGGTCCTAATTCCAGCAAATCATCATGAAATGAGTTTTTGATGGCTTCCAGCGGAGCACAGATCCTATTAGGTGACGTCAGGGCGCGTTCACATGTAAATCTCCGCTCCAGCCCTTCAGCGTTTCCAAGTACCAAAGTCACCCACGAAGCCCATAAGAGTCCAGCCGAGCTGGGTAGAGACGCCCCAGGCCGTGGGCGCTGGGGACCCCTTGCTGGGACGGCCACCCTGGCAGCCTGGGCAGAGGGACGAGCTCATGGTCAGGGGAAGGAGCCTGCCCCAGGTGCAGACACAGGGGAGAGGGAGACGCAGCAGCAGCCAGTCGCCCCCGGCAGCTGCTCCACAGGCTCCTTCCTCCTGAGCCCAGGAAAACCAGCCTCCAGCCCAAGTTCCAATGACCCAAATTACTGATAATTTCAGCTCAAATCAGGCCGCTGTGTGCGGTGGCCACAAAGCGGGCGGAGTCCCACTGTCTCCTGCAGACCAAGGAGGCCAAGGGGGGCCTCCTGCCGCGCCTGGCCCACTCCTGGGGGGCTGGGCTGTTCCAGGGGCGGCTGCCCCAGGCGGCTCCTGGAGGAGGGGTCCCTGCTCAGCCTCGGAGACACTGGAGGCCACCCCGAGGCTCCAGCTGGGTGCCTGGGGGTTCCCTGGGGCAGGGGTGACCAGCCCCCAGTCTTAGCCTTGGGTGACCAGGGTGGGAGGCAGAGGTACAGGGACCGGGGCAGGAGGCTTAGCTGAGCACAAGGGACAGATGAGGGTCCCCGCCAACTCCACTGTGGGGTGGGTTGGGAGGGGACTTTGGGAGCGAGTAGGTTGCATGCGGTCATGAGGGAGGGACTCTGGTCAGGTGGGATTAGTGTCCTTACAAGAGAAGTGCCAGAGCTGTCCCCTCCCTCTGTGCCTCCCTCTCCCCACAGGAGCCTGCAGTGAGATGTGACCCCACAAGCCAACAGAAGAGGCTTCAGAATAAAACCCACCTGCAGCACTTTGACCTTGAACTTCCAGCTTCCAAAAGTGCGAGGCAGGCCCACCCAGGCCGCTGGGTCGTTGGTATTTTGTCCTAGCAGCCCGGGGTGGAGACACTGGGGACCAAGGTCCAGGGCCTCCAGGCCAAGGCCAGGGTCTGGAAGGCACCAGGGAGAGGATGGGGGGGAGTGGGGGGAGGGAGCAGAGGAGGGAAGAGAGCCCTGGTGGGGGCGGCCCACTGTGAGGAGGAGGTGGTGGCCTTGGCTTGGATGTGCTGCAGGTAATTCTTCTGTTGAGAAGGACTTCACTAAGAAGAGGAGGGGACGGACAGAAGCCAGGCGGAGGGAGGGGACGGGGCCTTTCTGTTTGTTTTAGGAAAGTTCATTTGTGACAGATCATTCAATCAGGAAATCTGCCAGGCGTGGTGACGCTTTTTTAAAAGGGCAGAAATAACCTAATAAGTCAAATTTGATTTGGTCGCTGGAGTCTGTGTTGAAGGGCTGACGTGGCTGAGCCGGGGAGGGGGGGTGTCCAGGACGGAGGCTTCAGGGTCAGACTGGGCTGGGCAGGAGGTGCCCCAGGGCAGTGCTGGACGGTGCCCACCCTTGGGGAGAAGAGCGAGCCACCTCTGACCCACGTCCCCACGTGGCCACGTCCCCACGTCCTCACATCTCCATGCAGCAGAGCTCGGGCTCTGACCTCCCTGGCCCCAGAGCTGGCCCTTCTCAGGACACTCAGCGGCCTGGCAGGGTGGGCAGCAGGCGGGTCCACCCCAGGAGCAGAGGGAGCCCTGAGGGAGCACAGCAGAGGCCCCTCAGGGGCACGCACCACCGCACACTCGCAGGCACACCCACGACTCCACAGGCTCTCGCACGCGCTCACGGCTGACACCCCCACGCACTCCCATGGCACGCATCACTGCACACTCGCAGGTGTGCGCACTGAGGTGTGCCTGTGCACCGACAGCAGACACGCTGGCGCACTTCCAGGGCACACACAACCCACACACGCTCACACGCTTTTGAACACGCGTCCCTGCACAGCCGCACAGGGGCGTCTGGGCCCTGCTGGCGCCTCTCAGGGACCCGCACAGCGGTGGAGGCTGCAGCGAAGGACAGACGGAGAGGGACAGGCGGAGAGGGACAGGCGGAGAGGGACAGGCGAGAGAGACAGGTGGAGAAGGACAGGTGGAGAGGGACAGGCGGAGAGGGACAGGTGGAGAAGGACAGGTGGAGAGGGACAGGTGGAGAGGGACAGGCGGAGAGGGACAGGCGGAGAGGGACAGGCGGAGAGGGACAGGCGGAGAGGGACAGGCGAGAGGGACAGGTGGAGAGGGACAGGCGGAGAGGGACAGGCGGAGAGGGACAGGCGGAGAGGGACAGGCGGAGAGGGACAGGCGGAGAGGGACAGGTGGAGAGGGATAGGCGGAGAGGGACAGGTGGAGAAAGACAGGTGGAGAGGGACAGGTGGATAGGGACAGGCGGAGAGGGACAGGCGGGAGGGACAGGTGGAGAGGGACAGGTGGAGAGGGACAGGCGGAGAGGGACAGGTGGAGAGGGATAGGCGGAGAGGGACAGGTGGAGAAAGACAGGTGGAGAGGGACAGGTGGATAGGGACAGGCGGAGAGGGACAGGCGGGAGGGACAGGTGGATAGGGACAGGCGGAGAGGGACAGGCAGAGAGGGACAGGTGGAGAGGGACAGGTGGAGAGGGACAGGCGGGAGGGACAGGTGGAGAGGGACAGGTGGAGAGGGACAGGCGGAGAGGGATAGGCGGAGAGGGACAGGTGGAGAGGGACAGGCGGGAGGGACAGGTGGAGAGGGACAGGTGGAGAGGGACAGGTGGAGAGGGACAGGTGGATAGGGACAGGTGGAGAGGGACAGGTGGAGAGGGACAGGCGGGAGGAACAGGCGGAGAGGGACAGGTGGAGAGGGACAGGCGGGAGGGACAGGCGGAGAGGGACAGGTGGAGAGGGACAGGTGGAGAGGGACAGGCGGTGAGGGACAGGCGGAGAGGGACAGGTGGATAGGGACAGGTGGAGAGGGACAGGTAGAGAGGGACAGGCGGGAGGGACAGGCGGGAGGGACAGGCGGGAGGGACAGGTGGAGAGGGACAGGCAGGAGGGACAGGCAGAGAGGGACAAGTGGAGAGGGACAGGTGGAGAGGGACAGGCGAGAGGGACAGGTGGAGAAGGACAGGTGGAGAGGGATAGGCGGAGAGGGACAGGTGGAGAAGGACAGGTGGAGAGGGACAGGTGGAGAAGGACAGGTGGAGAGGGATAGGCGGAGAGGGACAGGCAGAGAGGGACAGGCGGAGAGGGACAGGCGGAGAGGGACAGGTGGAGAGGGATAGGCGGAGAGGGACAGGCGGAGAGGGACAGGCGAGAGGGACAGGTGGAGAGGGACAGGTGGAGAGGTATAGGCGGAGAGGGACAGGTGGAGAAGGACAGGTGGAGAGGGACAGGTGGAGAAGGACAGGTGGAGAGGGACAGGTGGAGAGGGACAGGCGGAGAAGGACAGGCGGAGAGGGACAGGTGGAGAAGGACAGGTGGAGAGGGACAGGTGGAGAAGGACAGGTGGAGAGGGACAGGCGGAGAGGGACAGGCGGGAGGGACAGGTGGATAGGGACAGGTGGAGAGGGACAGGTGGATAGGGACAGGTGGAGAGGGACAGGTGGAGAGGGACAGGCGGGAGGGACAGGCGGAGAGGGACAGGTGGATAGGGACAGGTGGAGAGGGACAGGTGGAGAAGGACAGGTGGAGAGGGACAGGCAGAGAGGGACAGGTGGAGAGGGACAGGCGGGAGGGACAGGCGGAGAGGGACAGGTGGAGAGGGACAGGTGGAAAGGGACAGGTGGAGAGGGACAGGCGGTGAGGGCCAGGCAGAGAGGGACAGGTGGAGAGGGACAGGTGGATAGGGACAGGTGGAGAGGGACAGGTGGAGAGGGACAGGCGGGAGGGACAGGCGGAGAGGGACAGGTGGATAGGGACAGGTGGAGAGGGACAGGTGGAGAAGGACAGGTGGAGAGGGACAGGCAGAGAGGGACAGGTGGAGAGGGACAGGCGGGAGGGACAGGCGGAGAGGGACAGGTGGAGAGGGACAGGTGGAAAGGGACAGGTGGAGAGGGACAGGCGGTGAGGGACAGGCAGAGAGGGACAGGTGGAGAGGGACAGGTGGATAGGGACAGGTGGAGAGGGACAGGTAGAGAGGGACAGGCTGGAGGGACAGGCAGAGAGGGACAGGCGGGAGGGACAGGTGGAGAGGGACAGGCGGGAGGGACAGGCAGAGAGGGACAAGTGGAGAGGGACAGGTGGAGAGGGACAGGCGAGAGGGACAGGTGGAGAAGGACAGGTGGAGAGGGATAGGCGGAGAGGGACAGGTGGAGAAGGACAGGTGGAGAGGGACAGGTGGATAGGGACAGGTGGAGAGGGACAGGCGGAGAGGGACAGGCGGGAGGGACAGGTGGATAGGGACAGGTGGAGAGGGACAGGCAGAGAGGGACAGGTGGAGAGGGACAGGTGGAGAGGGACAGGCGGAGAGGGACAGGTGGAGAAGGACAGGTGGAGAGGGACAGGTGGAGAAGGACAGGCGGAGAGGGACAGGTGGAGAAGGACAGGTGGAGAGGGACAGGTGGAGAAGGACAGGTGGAGAGGGATAGGCGGAGAGGGACAGGTGGAGAAGGACAGGCGGAGAGGGACAGGCGAGAGGGATAGGCGGAGAGGGACAGGTGGAGAAGGACAGGTGGAGAGGGACAGGTGGATAGGGACAGGTGGAGAGGGACAGGCGGAGAGGGACAAGTGGAGAGGGACAGGTAGAGAGGGACAGGCGGAGAGGGACAGGCGGGAGGGACAGGCGGAGAGGGACAGGCGGGAGGGACAGGCGGGAGGGACAGGTGGAGAGGGACGGAAAGGCCTGAGGGGTAGCAAGGGAGGCTGTCTGGGCAGGAGAAGAAGCGAGGAGCCCAGGGGCCTGGCAGGAGGACCGTCCTGAGAGGGAGTCCTGGGGGCTGTGCAGAAGGAGGTGTGGCCCTGGGGTCCTGAGCCAGACCACTCTGCAGAAATGTGGGCAGGGAGCAGCTGGGTGCTGGGCACAGGGACCTGGGAAGGTGACGGAGTGGCTCAAGGACGCCCACTGCCATCACTCTGGGCTCCTCAGATGGATCCCTCCCAACTGGAAGGGAGGAGGAGATGGGACCAGGAGGTCACCCAGGCTTGGGGTGGTCCTTCCCGTGTCCACGTCCGTGTCCCCCCAGCTCAACATGGTCCCCGCGTCCTTAAGGACAGGGGACATTGAAAAATAAAATCAAACCTCACCAGCCTCAAGAAAAACCCCCCAAAAGACAAAGACCCAGGAACCACGCGGTGGCCCCCGCGCTCGGCCTCTCAGCGACACTAAGCAGGCATCTGCGCTGGGATTTTCAAATCTAAACTGCACTGTTCATTTAGGAACCCGTCCATCACAGTGACCTAGAAATGCGACTCAAAAGAGCCGGATAATGTCATCAACAGGGTCGCGATGCCCTCATGCTTCTCTTGACAGGCACAAATATGTATAATAATCAGAAAGCATTTTTGATATTAAGTGGCCCGGCAGCCTGCCGAGGTCATTGCGGGTGACGCTGGCGTTACTCACGCCCGTCGCGGAGCAGCCCGCCGTCCCTGTCATCAGTGTTCCCAGCTCGCCTGGAAAACAAGAGAATTTAGAAGCTGGATTTTGAAATTTATCAAAAGATATTTTTTGGGGGGAAATTATTTTTCTTTGTGGACTCTAAAGAATCATAATATTCTGGATAATCATTCTTTCTGGCTATTTGCACTTCAAAATAGGAAAACAAACTACATAACATAAAATATATTGCTTTCTACGTTTTTAAGTGCACTGAGTACACTCACAGTGCGGTGCAAACAGCACCCACCAGCCGTTCCCAGAACTCTCTCATCGTCCCCAAAACGGGGCTCCCCGTGAATCCCTAACTCCCACTCTCCCTCCCGCTCCTGGCAGCCGCTCTGTCTGCCTCTGTGGGTCTGCCTGTGGGACTCCTCGTTTAGGTGGAATCATGAAAGATCTGTGACTCTCTCACTTAGCACCATGTCCTCAGGACGCCTCCAGGTCACAGGTGTCAGAGCGTCCTTCCTGGTCAAGGCAGAATAATATTCCGTCCTGTGCCTACACCCTGTCCATGGACACTAGGGGTGACGCCACCTCTCGGGTGTCATCAACAGTGCTCTGAGGACACGGTGGGGCACCTCCGGTCGTCTGTGGTGACGCAAGGTGCTGGAATCAGAAGTCGGAAGTCCCGGGTTCCCGGGGGCTGAGGCTCCGAGCGCTCTGCAGGGCTGGGCTTCAGGGGACAGCGGCAGCCCGCAGCAGGGCAGGCTTCTCTCAGGACGGTTGGATGAAGACCTTGAGCCACGATGTTGAGAGTCTTCAAGATGTTCATGGTCTTTGAGCAACAATTCCACTGTTGGGAGTTCATACAGCAAGAACCAGAGGTGAAGGAGCCCAGAGCGTCACCCCAAAAAGATGGCACCCGGTTGTTTTAAAGGCCCTTGGAGACCAGCAGACACTGGAAGCAGCTTGACTCTGATGTCCCTTCTGAGCGCAAGGCCACCCCACTGGGGAGGACTGACCACCTTCCGTCCCCCTGAGGGAGGACTGTAGGGGGACTGTAGCCACACGGGGATGGACTTTGTCACAAGACGTCACCTGTCTCTGGTTCATTCAAGTCCCAAAGGGAGCCTTTTACAAGCTAACTCTGTCGCCCCAGCCCCTTCACCTCCCCTGAAACCACTCACTGGTCCCCTAAAGTGTCGTGTGGTCCCTGGAGAAGAGGAGGGCACAGGCCACATGTGCCTGAAATGCCCACTTTCGGCCCCAAGAAACCTGCCAAGTTAAGGACAAGGAGAGCAAGCCCGGGCCAGAATGTCCAAGGATGAAGGACACGGTTTCTCTCGGGGTGCTGGGACTTAGGGCAGGTCACGCTGCCTTAGGAAGCTGCCAAGTTCCTTGGGATGCTGGTCAGACACTGGGACAGAGCAAGCAGAGCTGGTGACGTCACTGCTTCTGTGACCTAGTCTGGGAGACTTCTCTCTGGGTGTGACTGGTGCGGAGCAGAGCACCACGGAGAAGCTCAGGCTGGTCCAGCCAGAGGCCACTGGAGAGGGCGCCGGGAGGGCGGGGGCTGCCTGTCCACCGCTGTCTCACATCCCATCTCCAGGGCGGTCTTTGGTTTCTTGGCAACCGGTCCCACTGCCCCAGCACAGCTGGGCTGTGGACGGTACCTGTCCCCTGGGAGGAGGGGTTCGGGCCTCCCCTCTCGGGCTCTTCCTTGGGTTCCACTCGCACGTGGCTCCCGTGACTCTGCACGCGACAGTACCGCAGGCCTCCCCCGCAGACCTGCCGGCCGTGGGCTCGTCGGTGAACTCGGCTGCCGACCCTCAGAGGCAGAGGCCTGGGGACCGAGACGCGTCATCGGGTGCGGCTGGCCCGGGGAACAGTTAACGGAAGAGATAAAGGACAGCGTTCCCTCTGCACAAGCACGTTGGGGTGTGCGTCAGGTCGCTCCCCAAGTGCTCTTGAGCTCACACTAAAAACACTCAAAATTAAAACAAGCTGCTTCTCCCCCTAGGAGAAGAGTGCGTCCCGCAGCCTCAGGAGGGGCAGCTGAGAGCCGCCGCAGGGCCTGGGTCTGTGCCCCCAACTCCTCGGGGGGCTGCCTCGCAGCTGCACCTGGGACTTCCTCCCTGGGGCTCCACGAGGACCAGAGGCCGCCCCCAAGTGGTCCCTGCAGCACCCCGTCCATCCCCTAAGGCCCCCACCACTGGGCAACAAGGTCCAGTAAGAGACTGGTGACAGTCCCCAGCCTCCCACCTATTCCCACTTTGTCACCCAAAAGTAGTTTCTTAAAACAAAACCAAACCCTCCACCTGGCAGGAAGTTTCTGCAGCGGGATGAACTCCAGTCCAGGGCGGAGTCTGATTCAGCAGGCACCTGGGAAGCAGGTGCCCACCAGCAGCTCCTGAGCCGCCGGGACGGCCTGGTGGTTCACACGGCTCACTGCCCTCCCTCCCCCAGGACCCACCGACTGGGCCGGGCTGGGCCTCAGAAAGAGAAGACAGACAGGAGTCCCAGCAGTGGACCAGGGCACACCTGGGGGAAGGTGGACAAAGGGAAACCCACCCACGCTGACCGGAGGAGCCGAGAACCGCACCTAAGACAGGTCGCCTGGGGCCGGCCGTCGTGAGCCATTTATTTTCTGAAGTTGTTGAGTTTTACAAAAATCAGGAGGCGTTTACACACCTCTGCACCTGTTTCCAGGTAGTTGGAAGTTGTGGCAGTGTGCGCACCAACCGCCCTGGCTCACCTCTGGGTAGACGCACACTGGAAAAACCACTCTTCACGGCTGGGGCCCTGCTATGACAGCCCGCCAGGCGCCAGCGGGAGGCCTCGTGTGAAACAGAATGCTAGCTGTAAGTCAGGAAACTGGCCTCCAAGCCTGACCAGGTCTCTCAGTGGTATTTAAAAACAATAGCAAACAAGCCAGGCCCGGAGGTGGAGGCCTGTAATTGCAGCCACTTAGGAGGCTGAGGCAGGAGGATCACAAGTCCGAGGTCAGCCTCAATAATTAGTGAAACTCTGTCTCAAATAAAAATTTAAAAAGGGGTTTGTAGCTCTGTGGTAGCATATTTGCCTAAAATGTACCAGGCCTTGGGTTCAGTTCTCAGAATATCACAAATCAATCAGCCAATCAATCAAAACCCCCAAAGGGTTAAAACTGCCCAGAACACAAATCCCACCCTCCAAGCCTCTGAGGCAGCGAGGGTGTCACACATCCCGTGAGGATGCAGCTCTTCTGTCGACACAAAATGTCCTCTCTATCACCTAGTGCTCATTAAAGGAGACCTGATGTCACTTTCTTCTTTATGGATGGATAAAGGTGGCAAGGAGGCCAAGCCAGAGGGACACTTCTCCCCAGAGGGTGGCAGTGGCCTGTGGCCCAGTGGGTCCTCGTGCTGTGGCCCTGGGGGCTTGTGCCAGCAGCTCCCACCTGCTGGGCAATTGCCGGCGTGCACAGGCCCCCGCTCACTTGGCTGCCCCTGCAGTCCAGACGGGAGCATGGCGGGTCCTCCAGCACCGGCCATTTCCTGCCACTGTGGTGACAGCGTGGCCTCCAGGCTCTGAACTCGCTGCGTTAGGAGGCTGAGCTGCCTTCCGTGATGAGTGCCCTGCAGACCACGCTGACCCCTGGCCTTCTCCCCTGACCATGGTGCTGACGGGCCTGGGGGAGCGGCCTGGACAGCCGCTGGCCTGTTGCCCGCTGCGAGGTCCACTCCCTCGTCCACCAGCCTGCCCTCACCCCGCCTTCCAGAATAAGGCCACGAAGCCATGTTCTTCAGGTGCTGAGGTCTCGGGGCTGCCTGGACCTAGGGGCCTGGCCCTCAGAGCCCGGGGCAGCCCGGCTCACCGCCTTCTCCTGCTCTGGGGACCCCCCACCCCTCTATCTTCAAGAGCTTTCTTTCTGGACATTTTCTTCTTGCTGAAAACATGTCTCCGTTGCCACACGTCGTTTCTTGGGAAGGGAACATTCGAAGGTGGTTTTGAAGTCTCTCGGGGAACAGGCAGCGGTGCCAACAGCCAGCCCCGCAGATGAGTTATCGCCACCAGGAGACCATAAACGTATCTGCTTGTTCCCTTGTCACAGCAGAGACTTTGTGATCTTCTGCATTGTGAGGCTCACTGCGGTTCTGACGAGCTCGTTTATCAAACTGAAATTGTAAATTGAGCGTAAATACCCCAAATTGCATGAAAATCCCCGTCTGGATGACATGAGCTCAGAGACACAGGAGACCACCCTCATCGTGGTGGCCCCCGAACGTGGATCTGGCTGGCTCTCAGGCCCTTCCCAAGAGCCTGTTTCCGTGTCCCCCTGGGCTGCGGGGCCTGCGTGACAGGGCTGACAGCTGCAAACCCCTCGAAGCAGAGAGGGGAGCTGCCCCCAGGCGGGGTCCCTCTGTTGGGGACTGGCCCAGCCTGCTCTGACACTGCTGTGGGGGGACAGGGGGGCTTCCTAGGGCCTGGGAGGGCCGCCCTGGAGCCTGGCTTGTGGTTCTCTCCTGAGATGCCCACAGCTGGCCAGCTCTAGCTCCTGGCCTGGAACTCAGTCCCCTGCACCATGAAGAGAGCGCTGGACCCTCCCCCTTCCCCAGAGCTCATGCAAAGCGACACCAGTCTTCCTCTGACTCACCTTTGATGCAGGCTGAAGGACACAAGGGGCCAAGGGCCGGGCACGGAGAGGCCAGGCCCGGGTCTCTCTGGATCTTGGGGCCCTCCTCCCCTCCTCCACACCAGACGCCTTCCTGTTCCCACTTCCAGCTGACCCTCTTTCCCAAATGGGGCCGAGCCCTCGCTGCCAACCTGTGGCCCCAGACAGCTGGCACCCCAGGGTCTCACTGGCAAAGAGACACCTCAGCTGGGGAGAGTGGCTGGTGTGGCCTCCAGGGTACTGTAGACGGGAGGCCGGGCTGTCCTCCTCCTCGGCGGGAGGAGAGGCACCTGGGTGTGGGTCGGCCTGACCAGCCCAGGAACCACCTTCCTGCCCAGGCTCCGTGCACCTGGAGGCTGAGGTGCTGCTCAAAGGTTTCCATGGGTCGAGGGGCACTGAAGGGTGGACTAGAAACCCTGCAGACCCTTCTGGGAATGGGGCTCAGGAAGGGCCAAGGTCAGAGAGGACAGCAGGGCCTCCCCAGGTCCAGGGCCTGAGGTCAGCACGGGTGGAACTTGCCCCTGCACCCGCTTCCTGGCGCAATTCCGACCCCCAGCTGAAGCAGAGACGCTGGCTGGAGACCTGCATCTGCCAGCGTCGCGGCTCCACGGGGAACATGGAAGCCGCTGTCCTTTGAGTCTGCAGCCGCCTTTGCTTCCCTTTCATCTGGGGCTCTGAGTGGCACCACGCCCCCTGACTGCCTCTCTCCACCAGGCCTTGGCCACCTGAGATGTGTCAGCTGGGGCATCGGTGCCACCAGGCTTGGCCCCACCCGGTGAAACCCCTCCCAGGGGCTCGGGGACCCAGCCCGTGGGACCCCTCTCTGTGTGCCCACAGCATGTTCCCCAGCCCCCCCCCTCGGCAGGTCCCGATGGAGGAGAGGAAAAGGCCTCGTCTCTGCCCATGTCCTCTTCTGTCCCCACACCTTGAGGCTGGAGTGACCACCGGGACCCTTCCAGGGGACATCTTACGGTTCTGTCCCTCCTGTGCTGTCCTCGTGAGGTTTGGTCAGGACTGAGGGCCCCTACCCTGGGCCTGGCCGGTCCACCTCTTCTCACTCTGACTGACTCAGAAAGGGGCACGTGACTCAGTTCAACCCAACGGCCCAACCAGGGACCATCTGTGAGAGGGCCGAGGAGAGACGGAAAGATGGGGGCCAGTCAGCCTCGGAGAACCTGAAGACCAGGATCAAACCTTTGAACGTGATCCTTGGAGAATAGCGGAGCCAGAGAGGCTGCCTTTCATCGTCAGCTCTGTGTTTGGAAAGCTCAACTTGGCCGCGCCTGCCTGGACTGGGGCTCTGCCCACTGAGGGGTGGGTATGTTTCTTCACACCATCACGTCCAGGCTGAGCCTGCCGCTGCTTTGATCAGTAGAACATGGCAGAGGTGACACCCGTTTCCTGGCTTGTCCTTTAAGAGACTGTCCCTTTCCTTCTGCTTGGAGCTCAGTAGCCATGTAGTGAGGAAGCCCAAGCAGCCACAGGGAGGAGAAGGGCCCTGGCCACGGCTTGCAGTGGCCTCCAGCCAGCACCACCTTGCCGGCCATCCAGTCGACTTCCTCCAACGTGGATCTGGCAGCCCAAGTTGAGCTTCCCAGGTGACACTGCACGGGGCAGACAAGCCGTCCCTGACCACACTCCAGATCATGAGCAAATAAACATTGCTGTCTAACCCAGTCTGCACCGTGACAGGCTCTGAGGGAGAGCTCTGCGGCTCTCACCATGGGGAAGAGCCCTGGAGGGCCTGAGTGGGGGCCAGGGCGGTGGCCAGGGGAACCAGGTTTGATAGCTGTTCCCGAGGCTTGTTCCCTGCACAAATCCCAGGGATCTCCTGGCCACTCCACCCCACAGCCTGCACTTTGCAGTTTCCCTGGTGACGCAGCTGAGTTTAGGGGGCCAGCTGTCGGTAGGGGGCTGCCGTCTGGGCTGCTCGCAGGGTAGCTGAGCTCCCGGAAAAGACTGTCCCTGGCGACGGTAATTGGCAATGTCCTTCCTTCAGGAAGTCAGCCTCACTGTCCAAATATAATAACAAGTTTGAGAATTTAATTTTTTCCCCCAGGGTCACGATGCGTTCTGTTGTGCCCGTATCCCAGGGAGAGGGGCAGAGGAGGGATCTCTTGCCACTAAGGACCTGTTGACGGGATTTTTTCTTAATTAGTGTTTACTTCCATTTTTATATCAGATCTACATCTTTAAAAATATATGCGGACGACACAGGCTTCTCCATTTCCTGTGGCCCGCACAGCCGAGCGCCTCGGTCCTAGAGCATGCGCCTCCCACTTCCACCTGCCCCAGCACCGAGGGCTGCCCAGCAGTGCAGGGCTCTGGGCTTAATTTGAGCTGCAGATAAACAAAAAGAGCACCAGCACGGCTCAGGACATTCTCGGACTCAGAAACTGCTTGTTGTTTGCCTAAAATTCAGCTTCCCCCGAGTTCTGTCTGCATCTGCCTGCCTGCACCTCAGTCAGCTGGGAGGCCGTCCAGGGTGAAATGGGGCCCACAGCGTGTGGGAGGGACACAGAGAGAGGTGAGGCTGGGGGGCAGGCAGACAGTTCCTTCACATTGACCGACTGAGTGATGGGTGGAGGTGCTGCTATTGACAGAGCCCTGGTTCCACGCACGGAGGGAGCTCAGCTCCTGTGTCTTCTACGTGTAGATTATATTTCAACAAAGGATTTTAAGTGCTGATACTTTTTGTGGTCCCTAAAATGTATCAGGTCCCGGGGAAGTGGCAGGAGGGACTGGCCAGCCTCTCTGCAGGGCTCAGGCCCCTGGGTGGAAATGCCCCCAGGGCCTCTAACACTGCCCCCCCAGCCTTGGAGCCACTGGCCACCTGCCCTCTCTGGAGGCGCCCACATCCCATCAGCCAGATGGACTCACATATGGCCTGGGGAGCTGCCCGGGGCCCGACTCTGGGCCAGGAAACAGGTGCAGCTGCCCAGGGCCGGCATGACTCACCGGTGGTCCCTGCCCCCACCACAGGCAATGGGCTGGGCAGGGCCGCCAGTGTCACCCCTTCCCTCGGGGCCAGAGAACACCCTGCTGGGTGAGCCACCCGAGGGTGCAGTGGAGTCCCAGACTCCTGGCCATCAGGGACAGTCCCTGGGGAAGCTCATCGCCAAGAGCCCCCCCCTGGAGCAGGCCACAGCAGTCCCATGCCCTGGGGGGGAGGGGCAGCAACGTGTCTGCTTGGGCCGGGCCTGGTGGGCGGAGCCTGTGGGGCGGGTCCTCTGTGGGCGCCGCGGCCCTGGGAGTAGTGGTTTCCCTGCCCCAGAGCCCAAGGGCAGCAGGCGCTGGGCTGGGGTGGCTTGCTGAGGGGGCGGAGGGGGCTGGGGCTGGGGAGGGGGGCACCGCCCTGTAAGGCAAGGATGGCTCGAGCCCTGGAGCCCAGAACTTGCAAGGGGCTGTCTCCTGAGCTCCCACCAGCTCAGGAGAAGAGCTGAGCACCCTGCAGCTGTGTCCAGGAGGGGCCTAAAGTGAGGCCCAGTGGCCACAGCGAGTGTCTGCTAGCCCAAAACAGACCAAGCACCTTTGGGAGATGGGACTCTGCCTTCATTGTGCCTGAGCCCATCTCCCTGGGAGGCTACGGCTTCGGGGAGAGGCTCTGTACCCCAGCTCTGTGGCCTGTGGCCTATTTAGGGTCAGGATCGAGACTGGGTGTATGCCGGGATGGCTGTGGCCACTCACCTATACACGGACCCATAGAGTACACCCGCTGACCTAAACCAAGGCCCAGCTGGGCTTTCCCTTGAAGGCCAGTACCCACAGCCTCTTTGCCAGGGAGACCCGGGGAGGTGTGGAAGAGAGAGGTCAGCTGATCCTGGTCGTGGCCCTGCTTTCAGATTTTACAAAGACTGGCCACCACGAAGCAGGTGGCCTCTAGGGCCTCCCTGAGGCAGAGCCCACCTGGGCCTCCCATCTGCCCTCCTCTCCAGCCTCACAGCCCAGCTGAGCACATCGCAGTCCACAGTGGAAGACCCCATTTCAGAGCCTCCTGTGTGGCCGCGGCTGTCCCCGGACAGCAAGACTATGCAGAGCTAAGTGAGGGGACTTCTTCCCCAAAGCGGCTTGCAGGAAAGGTGGGGTTCTCTTGCCAACCATCCCCAACCCTCTGGACCTCGCGGTCCCCACCCCCCTCTTCTCAGCTTGCATCCCAAACCCCAGTTCCTACAACCTTAGCCCCTCCATAAAAGTACCCAATCCAGCCAGGTGCCGTGGTGCAGCCTGTAATCCCAGCGGCTCAGGAGGCTGAGGCAGGAGGATGGCGAGTTCAAAGCCAGCCTCAGTAACTCAGTGAGGCCCTAAGCAACTTATCGAGGCAGGCATTTCTGCGAACCCTCTACCCAGTCACAGTGAGCGTGGAATACACACGCAGAAACACCCACGGACTTGAACTTCAGTCACAAGGGCCAGTCTCTAGGGGTAGTTCCGGGGGCTTTTATCTGTGACCACTGTGTTCCCGGAGTGAGGCTGGGTGCAGTGGGGTGAGCTGGAGACTCTGGGAAGGGAAGGCCGGGGTCCCGGGGGAGCGGGATTAGCTCAGCCAGCCACCCTCCCTTTCCCAGTAGTGATGACGTCAGTGCCACCGGCAGGTGGTGCACATTTGTCACGTCCCCTGCAGGCCTCACCCTTGATGAGCCATCTTCCCCAGGCCAGCTCCTTACCAGCACTGGGGGTGACACCAGCGTTGGCCTGTGTCCCTCGCTGGTTCAGAGAAGATTTGTGGAGGGATTTGTGGGAGGCGCTGGTCAGCATATCTATTATTATGTGCATGACAGGAAAGCCCAGCTGACACGGGCTTGCCTAAAAGGGAAGAGCGTTCCTCCGTCAGGGAATAAGCCTGGAGGCCAGCAGCCCAGGGACCTGGGCTCAGGGTTACCCAAGACCTGGCTTTCTTGGTCTTGCTGTCTGTCATCTGAAGCCCTCACCTTGAGGTCCAAAACAGTTGCTTGACCTCCAGCCCTCACATCCACATTCCAGGAAGCAGGAAGAAGGAAAGGAGAAGGACCAAAAAGGGGCCCACCATGTGACCCCCTCAACTTGGAATGTGTAGGGCTCTACTCTTCAACTGGCCACTGCTGCTCCCCCGTCAGGTCCAGCTTCCTGACCCCACGTACCACCTTCTGATGATAACCAGGTGGACGTCCTATAATTGGTGCATATTGGGGTTTCTGCGGCTGCTTTCCCCCAGGGCTAGGGTCATGCGAGGGTGCCCTCCCATGTGGGGACACGGCCAGGCACCCTTGCGGCCGGCCCGTGCTCCTTCGGGCCGTCGGAGGCAGACTGTTTTTCCTAGCGGTGGCGAGCAGGCGTCTGGGGGAGGCTGATCCAGCTGGCAGGGCGGGGGCCCAGGCTTTCTGCTAGAATCCCATTACACTAATGGTGACCCATTTTGTCTGCCACACACTGGGCTGTCTTGAAGATGACAGGTTGACAATGACTCCCGTCGGGTCACTGCGGAGCGAGGAGCCCATTAGAACCCTGCGCTGGGAGCTGTCATCCCAGAAGCTGTGTCCTCGCTCGCCCAAGCGGATCTGCCCTCCGCGGGGTCCCAGCTCGCCTCCCAGCTCCGCCTCGCGTCGGTGCCCACTGTGCTCGGGCCTGGCAGCCCAGCTCCCGGCCACCTTCTGGATCTGCCCAGAATCCCCCACCACCCAGGGAGGCCTGGGGTGGGAGAGGCTGGCATGCAGGAGGAGGTGGCCTGGGCAGTCTGTCCTGATCATGCTGCCTGGCGGCGCAGCACGGGCCTTGAAGTGGCTTCTGGGGACGAGAGAGGATCTGCCTAGGACCGCATAGGACTTTCCATGAGAAACGGGGGACAGGTGGCTGAGGGTGGTCCTTACTGGTCAGTCACTTACTTATTCCTAAGACAGGTTCTCTCTATACAAAGCCAGCCCCCCACTCGGGGCCAGCCCCCCACTCGGGGCTCACGCGACCTTCCTGACTCAGCCTCTGAGAAGCTGGGGCTGCAGGCTGTGCCACCACTGCACCCCGCTTTGGCTCTTCTTATAAACGCTGTCCCTCTCTTCTTAGCGACGTAGGCTCAAGAGCCACGCGTCTTACTAACAGGAAGGCGCTCACCAGACAGACCCTGGGGTTTCTTTTAAAGCAAAAAGGAAACAAAAAGAGTCCAACTGCTGAAGGAAGGCAGCGGAGGGCCGGGACTCAGCCCAGGGATGGCACCTGCCCGGCACGCAAGGCCCTGTGCTCCGACCTCGGCCCTGGGAGAAAAGCCAGGGAAGCCCAGGAGAGCTGGACAGGGTCCACCCCAAGGACAGGCTTAGAACCTCGGCCTTTCCAGACAGCTCAGAGCCTCCTGTTCAAGGGAAGCTGATAAGAATGTGTCCTCAAGGTCTGGCAGCCTGGAAGAGGGACCTGACAGAAGGACGGTGTCCTGAGCTCTGGGACACCAGGACAGAGGGACAGCAGGACTCACCGTCAGGTAGAGGGGATACCTGTGGCCCGAGCCCCTGCCAGCTCCCAACACCCCTTCAATCAGGGACACACAGGGCCACCTCTCTGCAGGCCACAGGGAGCCACCCTGTCGTCCGTCCACATCTCAGCTGCCCCTCTGCCCTCCACTGCCAGGGCCACACCCTCACTTCCTCTTCCCTCCCTGGCAGGAAGCCACTGTGGGGTTAACTGTGGCTTCAGACCCAGCCTGTGGCTGGAGGCCAAGGCCTGGCCCCTCCCCTGCCGCCGCAGGCTGTGGGAAGAGGCCTGGGAGTCACCGCACACCTCGAGGTCATCCTGCCCCCACCCGAGCCCCTCGCCAACCAGCATGGCCCAGAGTGGGCACTTGGCACCCAGGCCAGAGCCCTGTGCCTTTGAGCCCCGTGCCTTGACCAGATCCTGGGGCACACAACGTCCTTTTTCGCCCAGGTGGAGGCCGGCGGGTCTCGCCGGCGGGTGCCCCAGCCATGGGCACAAGGTGGACGGCCTCGTCACCATTACCATTTGCTTGTAACCCAGTGACCGTGGGTTTCCAGATGACCACTCAGCCTGGTGTGGGAGAGGGCGTCCCCTTGCCCTCAGTGGTGGGGGGGTGTCCAGCCAGCAGAGGGGAGTGTGGGGCGTGTTTGCAGCTCCCCCGTCTCTAGACACCTGAGGTGGCCCCCGACTCTCCTGGTGTCTGAATGGGGCTTCCCTGTGGCACCGTGGTCCCCTGGGTAAGAGGCTTGTTCCTCAGGCTTCTTCCTGAGGCTAGGCCCTGGGCACCAGGGGCCTGGGAGTCTTGGCTCCACAGGTCCTCAAGCACCACTAAACCCTGGGATCTTTCAAATGGACCCAGAACCAGCAGTGGCTGCTCTACGGGTTGATGGGCTGTCCAGGCCGGTTGTGCCCTGCCACAGGAAGGGCCTACGGCAGCCCCAGGTGTCCAGGCAGCACTGTTAGCAGAACAGTGGGCTTGCATTTAGGGGGACAGAGCTTGCGCTCCCCGCCCTCCGGGTGGGGACAGAGCGGGAACAAGCCTGGGTACAGTGCAGATGGGCCAAGCTTGGGCAGAGGGGTCGCCCCAGCAGTCCCCAGTCCTCTGGAGGTCTCTCCCAAGGGAGGCTGGGAGGCTGCAGCCAGAGTCCGGGGTCCTAGGATGTGGGGCAGGGGCAGCGGGCCGAGGTGGGACTACAGGGCTCAGTCACCGCGTGTCTGGGGGTGTCTCCCACGGATTCGGGGGTTCGTTCCTGCGGACAAAGGGGCTCTTCCGCCCCCTCTTGTGGTGCGGGCTCACAGCACTGAGAGCAGCGGAGTTCCGGTCACTGCGGTCCCTGCGGTCCCTGCGGCTCCCCGGGGGGCGGGGGCGGCGCTGGGCGGTGACGTGGTGGCTGCGGCTCCCGCTCGCGCGGCATAAATAGCGGCGGGGCTCGGACTGCATCACGTCGGGGAGCCGGACGCGCCATGCGGTGAGCGCCAGCCCGCGCCCAGCCCCGGCCACGCGACGCCCGGACCGACCCCGCCGCCTGGGAGCGCTGCCGGACCGCCCCGCCGCCCTTCCCGACCCTCCGCCGCTCAAGGTACCCGCGCTCGGTCCGCTCGGGCCCCGCGTCCCCGCCCCGACGTGCGCCAATCTGCCCCGCTTCGCCCCGCTGCAGATGGCCAGAGGCAGCGCCCTGCTGCTCGCCGCGCTCCTGCTCGCCGCCGCGCTGCCGGCCACGCTGGGGCTCGGGCCGCCGGTAAGTGCAGGGGACAGGGCCCCCCGGGCGGGAAGGGGCAACCGCATCAGCTCCAGCCCGGGGTGGAGGCTGGTGCGTCCCCTGCCCGCCCGCCTGGAGGTGCGCGTCCCAGCGGAAGGGACCCGCAGCTGCGCAGGTGAGCGGAGCGCGCTGGGTGGGCGCCCGGCGGCCCCGCTTCCCGGACAGCGCGGGCTTAGAAGAGGGTTCGTCCGGCTCAGCGGAGATGAGCGCCACAGCCCGCGCCGGCTGGGAGCCCAGGAGGCTGAGTCGCCCTGGGTCAGCGACAGACAAAGGGCTCCCAGCCTTTGTTCCATTGGCCTGGAGAGCCCCGCTGCGCCCCGGTCACCTTAGCTCCGCGGTCCAGCCCCCCTGACCCTCCTTTCTCCCGGTTAAGGCAAAGGAGAAGAGAGGCTGGACCCTGAACAGCGCCGGCTACCTCCTGGGCCCGCGTAAGTGAGGGACAGCCCTCGGGCGATGGGGTGGTCGGTTAATCCCGCTCCCTGGAACCTGCTAGCCGGTGGTCATTTTACTACATGGATGTCCAGTTTGGGCCACATAAAAGGAGGACATTTACATGACACTGTGAGGGGACTGAGCCCCCCATCAGCTTAGCCAGCTCCTTAGTTCCACGGATACCCTCTCCCACTCCCAGGAAGGCAGCCCAGACCTGAGCTGTTTCCCGGGTACCTCATGACCTCTGGGGCTCACGAGTGCTAAGGCCAGCTTAGGAGAGGCAGCCTGGCAAGCCCTCTGTCAGAGCTCAGGGCCTCGGCTGGGCGGACTGCTGCGAGGACACCTCTGGGTCAGGCCTCTGTAGCTCAGTGCCAGGAACCCTGCCTCCAGGACAGTGAATCAGTCTCCCCTCAACTCGCCCTGCGGAGGCACAGCCCACCTGGTTGTGTACCAGGACCGAGTCCCTCCTGAACAGCCACACCCAGCCCCTCTGCGCCCCCTCCCACTGGCTCAGCTCCAGGGAGCTTCTCTCCTGGACTCCTGTGACAGCATCGGAAGCACTCTTCTTGCCTTCGCAATCCCCCATGTCAGCCCCAACACCCCATCTCCCTCCCTGCCGCCTTCCTCTCTCTGGCGCCACTCATCTCCGCACGCTGCCAGAGAGGTCTTTTGTTGTCCTCATGGAAGGTCCCGGCTGTGCACCAGGCTGTCCTGCGTGGCCGGCTCGTTGCATGCCCCCTTCTTTTGGGTAGTCCCTGTATGAGAGTGGGCAGATGGCCCCTGTCACCAGGCCTCCCTCTTCTGCGTTTCCACACTTTGCCTTACTTTCAATCTGGCTGTCCTTTTGGGGGGAGGGCATGATCGGTGAGCGGTCAGTGCTCTCTCCTCTGCAAGCAGATGCCATCGACACCCACAGATCCCTTAGTGACAAGCACGGCCTGGCTGGGAAGCGGGAGCTCCAGCCCGAGGAGGAAGCAAAGCCAGGTGAGAGGAGCGCCCCCCACGCCCACCCTCCCAGGGGCGCAGAATCTTCTAGGCCCAGCCCCTCCATGGCTCCAGAGAAAGCACAGGGGTGCCCTCTAGCCCTGGGTTGCTCACTGCCCTTGCGGTGCCCAGATCCCTAACAATGGGTGACAGAGGGTACAGGTGACCCTTTCTGTTTTCTAGGAAGCCTTGACAGGTCGCTGCCTGAGAGCAATATAGTGCGCACACTAATTGAGTTTCTGACCTTCTTGCATCTCAAAGGTATGTGAAATATCACAATTTTTTTTAGAGAGAATTTTTAAATATTTTTTAGTTTTAGGTGGACACAACATCTTTATTTTATTTTTATGTGGTGCTGAGGATTGAACCCAGCGCCCCACACATGCCAGGCAAGCATGCTACCGCTTGAGTCACATCCCCAGCCTAGAAATGTCACAATTTTAAAATGCCACTTTTGGCAGGGGGTGTGGCTCGGTGGTGGAGCACCTTCCTGGCATGCGCAAGGCTGCGGGTTCCATCTCCATCTCCAGCCACGCACACACATGCTCTCTCTTAGAGCACCCGACACACAAAGTCGATCAAGAAAGGGCTCCACCCGCCAGGTGTTGTGGTATCCCTGCTACTGGGAGCTGAGGCAGAGAATCACTTGAACCCAGGAGCTTGAAGTCAGCCTGGGCAACACAGGGAGACCATTTTAAAAGAAAAAGGAGGGCTGGGTTGTAGCTCCGTTGGTAGAGTACCTGCCTAGCATTCACAAGGCCCGGGGTTCAGCCCCAGCACCACCAAAAAAAAAAAAAAAAAAAAGGAAAACAAACCCAGGAAAACTAAAAGGAAAAAGAGAAAGGGTCTCGTACATTTATGCAAAGTCCTTTCCTGGTGTGTATTAGGGTTACAGGGACAAGACACTGATGCTAGGACTGCAGCACAGTCACAACACTGCCCCTCAAAGCGTCACCAGACCAACATTGCTACCTGGAAGAGAGGGGCCTTTGGGTTTAGTTTGCTCCACTGGATCCATCATAGTCTTTGACATGGTGACAATTGACCTGTCCTTGGAGCAAAAGCAAGCCTCAAGCCAGGTGCTCTAGAGGCCGTCTAGGGTCATATTCAGATCTCAGAGAAAAGGCTCTTGACCCTGCCTGGCCTTAATGGGACAGTCACCGGTCAGAACACACTGCAGTGGTGGGAGGAGCCCAGGAAGAGGCCCCAGGCTCTGAGCACTAACACAGGGAGGCCAGCGTGGGACCTGGTGGGGGACGTTTGGTGGCTGACTTCTGCAGTTGTTCTGCTGTGGATGCAGTGTGGGGGCTCTCTCTGCGCCCTGTTTGGCTGAAGGACTTCCGGCAGGCCTGGGGAGAGGGGGAAGTTGGGGCTGGGGGATTTAGGCTGCTGCTCATTCCCTAGCACCATCCAGGCACAGGGAGGGTGCGGAGGAGGACTCAGTGGTGTGTGGTGTTTGCAGGCTCCAAGCCATCAGCCAGCTCCGCTGTAGGGCCCAGGGGACTTGGGGAGCAGGCGGGGTCTGCATGTCGTTGTTCTGGTTTGTTTTGCTTTTAATTTTGTAACCTGGAAAGTCCTTTGTTAGGAGACATCGATTTCCATTACCCGATAGGAATTATACTTCTTTATAGCCTGAATTAAGAGCCGGACAGTTTCAGATGCATTCTGAGCATGGGCGTAAGAGTGGGAGACAGAGGGCTTCCTGCCCTGCCTGCTGTGTGCCAAGGCCGGTTCTCTCTTGCCTGCTGCCTGAACGTGTTTCTTCCCTTTCCAGAGGCCGGAGCCCTCCACAGCCTGGCCGGCCTCCCACCGGAGGTCTCCTCAGAAGACACAGAGCAGTCCTGAGGTGCCGTCACCCTCGAAAATGAGGAAACTCTGCCCTTTTGTGCAGAGTGACCCACTCTGTGCTCCGCTTCTGTGCTGTGCTGCTATCATTTAAGATGATTTGGTTTAGGTAATTGTTCTGAGCGACAAAATAAAAAATAGCAACTGCACTCGTCTGGTTCTTGCGGGCTTTGGTCTCTGTTTTATCCACACTGCGCAGCAGATACAACCCCAGAGCCCAGACACCGCGTGGAGACATCTCTGCGTCACCCCCTAGGACTGAGTCAGATGTGGTGACGGAGGCAAGTCTGTTACTGAGGTGAACAAAACACAAGCCCACAAACCCCGTCCTGAAGAGCTGCTATTTAGGGACAGGCCAGGTTGGACGAGGGTGACAGGTGGCTGTCAGTGCCGTGTGGTGACAGCAGGCCAGCGGGGTGAGGGGTGTCAGCTCTGCCCCTGCCTGGCTCAGTGTCATGTGGGAGAGACCCTGCGTGGGAGAGTGTGTGGGAGGCGGGATGGGGCCTCTGGGCAGAGCTGGAGCCTGTCACAAGGTCCTGGAAGAAAACAGGCCCAGAGGAAGGGCCAGGAACCCTCGGAGGACCAACGTGCAGGCTGGGGGGCTGGGAGGGGCCTTTCCCTAGACGCAGGCCCTAGTAGCCCTGTGGGTGGGAGGGGACTGAGGAGCCCCAGGGCCTGGTGGCTCACCAACGCTGCATTCATCCTGGGGACTCCCCCACGTGATGGCCTTGGGCGGCCACATGAGAGGGTGGACCCTACCTGGACCTGCGTGGAGGGTGGAGGGCGGCGAAGCATGCGGCTGTGGGCTCGGGAGCGAGCCTGTGGACTCCAGACCTGTCCTTGCCCTCCCCCTCCCTGTCCCCCCCGTCCCGCCCCCCCTCATCCCATCCCAGCTGCTCCCCACCCCCACTTGCTCTGTGCTCCAGGACCTCATCCACCCTTGGACCTCCAGGCTCCTGCACTTCAACCAGGTGTCCACTCCCAACACCCAGGCCTGGACAGGGACGTGGGGCCTCATTTCTCCTCCTTCACATTTCATTCTCTCCAACTTGAGCAGCTACTGGGGACACCTGCCCCTGCTGCCCTGCTGGTCTAGGACAGCATGGGCTGGCCCTCTCAGCACCGAGCTGCAGCCTGTGCTGTCTGGTGTCTTGCCACGCCCATGCAGGGGCCTGTCACCCCAGAGCTGCCCCCAGCCTCCTGGCTCAGCCCTCAGGCCAGGACCCACTGCAGCTGCTATCCCGCCTCACCTGCTGGAGGCCAGTGTCCACGGCCCTCGATGCCTGGCCAACTCCTTGAGGACCCAGGATTCTGAGCCAGAGTCCCCTTGTTAAGGACACCCTTCCTGCTCCAGGTCCCCAGTAGGTGTCACCCACCTCTGTCGGCTGCTTGCTGCCTCACCACATTGGCTCCCTGGGGAGTCAGCCACTGGCACGACGGTGCCCAGCCTGGGTTCCTGCACAGCCCTGCTCCTGCCAGCCCCAGCCGCAGGCCTCTGGCAGATGGTGGGTGGTGGACTGGTAGTGCCCACTGTCCAGAGGCCTCCCTCTCCCCTTCCAGACTCTTCCTTCCTTTTAGGAATCAGAAGGAGGGAGCCAAGGGGAGGGGGGCCAGGATTGGTGGGGGTGTGGTGGCAAAGAGCTGGGTGAGGTGACAGTTCTCAAAGGAGCCACAGAGGTGACTTCTTGACTTCTGGGGAAAACACCCGAGAGCCAGCTGCAGCCCTTGGGACAGTCCCCTGAGCTGAACTCTGTTTCTGCACCTCAGACCCAACCAACGCACACTGAACATAGTTTAAAAAATTAAAAATGCAAATGAAAGCTACACTCCACCAACAACTGTTGACAAAGCTGCATCTTGTGCTAGGAGTGACCTAGGGGCCGAGGTGCAGGTGTGTGTAATCACCTCGCTGCTTTACACTGGGGCCGTGGGGCGGGGAGGCTCCTGGCGCCTGCGTCTGCCTCCACCCAGGGCTCCCTGCCAGAGCCCCAATCCCAAGAGGCCCAGGGGGCTTAAAGGAGGCGGCCCGGGTCAGAACCAGGCTCTGCTCCAGGCTCACTGATGCGCCTGCGCTGGCCCCGCCACCCGCCTCCTCCACTGCCACTATGTGTCCTAGCATTCAAAGTGACCAAGGCGGCTAAAGAACGCCGAAAAGGAAAGAACCCGACTTCACTATGTCTCAGGTAGACTATTTTTTAGATGCATATATTTTCAACTACTAAGTTAAATATGACAATTGAAGACTTTGGAAATTTTTATTAATCTTTACGTTTATAATAGAACCCAAAGAGTCAATATAATAACCAATCTTATGTGCTGGCTTCTGCAAACTAATTACTCTAGCCGTGTTTTACCTTTAATAACAACAATAATTCTGGAGAAGTTAATTGGATAATAGAGCTTTTCCTCAATTCAAGTAGAAATGTATGAGAAACTAAATACAATTTGAAGTCCTGCGACTCAGCCCTCCTGCTGCTAGCCTGGCCTGGTGGCCTGGAAGGCTGGTGACCCTGTGAGTCTTGGGGGACCTCCACACTGCAGATGTGCTCCGAGGTGCTCAGCGGCTCCTCAGAAACCGTGTGTCACACCCTAACAGCTCTCTGGAGAATCTAAGTCATTTGAAAAACAAAACACACAAACAAAAACCAAAACCACCCTGGTTTTTCCTGCAGGGCAGCCCATCCCTGGAGAGAAGACTCCTGTGCCTTGCCTTCCTCAAACAAGGCGCCCTGCTGAGCACCTCGGGCAACTCTCCAGGCCTGGTGCACACCAGAGCTCCGTGAGGTTTTATTTTATCTATTTTTTGGTATCAGGGATGCTCTACCACTAAGCTACATTCCCAGCCCTTTTTATTTTTTATTTCATACTGAGACAGGGTCTCTCCAAGTTGCCGAGGCTGGCTTGAACCTGTGATCCTCCTGCCTCAGCCTCCCAAGCTGCTGGGATGACAGGCGTGCGCCAAGGCGCCCAGCTAAGAGCTCGGCCTTGTTAGGGTCGTGTGGCCGCAGGCTGGCCTCTTGCTCCTCCAACCACCTTTCTGAACCAGAGCTTCCGCAGAATGCCGAGGTACGCGTCTGCATGCACTCAGGGTTGGCTATACTACATGGTACTTGACTCGATTTTCAACCCCTTGGACTTAAATTCGATGCGGAGAATCTGTGACAAACATCTTCCAAATTCCTCCAGGATCATCTGCTCCGCCAGGCACTCGGAGCAGTGCTCCTTCTCCGCCTCCTCGCCCTGAGCCAGTAGGCAGGCACAGGTGGCCTCCACCACCTCCCAGGAGATGCAGGAAGAGAGCCGCCTGCAGGAGGAGGGCAGGGGCTGTCTGAGCTCTTTCCTGCTCTGCAGAATGTGGCTCGCCATGCCAGCCTGAAGTCCATGCTGCCTCTGGCCAACGCACAGGGCGAGTTGGGAGGAGCAACTCCGGCAGGCCAATCTGCCTCACTCCCACACCCGCTCCTGACAGAGTCCGTATTTTTTCAGAATTTGGTCCACCACCCAACCCAGGGGCTCTTGAGCTTCGCTGTGGGACATGAGGGCTGGGCAGGGCTTGGGGACACGGGACTCTCAGAACAAGGACCCCAGGCAGCCGGATCAGTGTAAGGAAGGTGGCTCCACCGATGCCCAGCACGGTGCCTGCCCTCCTCCCCATAGGCTACCAGGAGCTACAGGATGCATGTGGCTCTGAGGACATGCCACGCCACGCCCACTGTGGCCTCACCCTCCACACCCTGTGAGACTTGGAGTCACTTTCCTCTGAAAGCCTCCATGCTGGGCTTTGGAAACAGCCAGCTGCTCGGGAGGGGGCTGCTGGATCAGAGCAGCTCTGCACCTCGCCTCTACTGTCCCCACCTCTGCTGTCCCCACCTCTGCTGTCCCCACCTCTGCTGTCCCCACCTCTGCTGTCCAGGCGCATGGCCAGGGGAGATGGTGGCCCTGCTGGTGGCCCTGGCCAGGCCTTTTGCCTTGTGCAGAACAGGGCACCTCCAAGGAGGACAAGCAGGACAAGCAGTTTTGGCAGCAGGGCCTCCAAGGAAACCTAGTGGGCCTCTAGTGTGGGCGCCTCCCTTCCTCCCGCCCCAGGCCTGCCCTGCGGACAGACACCTGCTCACCTCCCTAGGTTTCTGCTGTCCTCCCAACTAACCTCACCACCCTGTGGGTTCGGGGTACCCACCTGTCTTTTCTGAACCTCGGTAGTCCTGAAAATTTAGTTGGTGACAAATGATGGCTGCCTTCAAGATCCGCCATCTCCACGTAGCTTGGCAGGTTCGTCAGCGTCTTCCGCTCTGGGCTCTCCTCGTAGTTTTTGCAACCGATGCATTTGCAAATAGAAGAGCACATAATCTTGGCCTGGAACATAAAATGCTTCAATAAAATTAGGTTGTCCTATAAGTTATCAAAAACTGACGAATTCTGTTTGGACTTTAAATAATTCTTTGCTTATATTTGATCATGTACAATCCACAATTTTCATACCAAAAACCCAGCAGATGCCAAGAGAAGTGAGCGCTGTGGTGCTGTGCCCGGCGACACCGAGGTGCAGCCGCCGTGGGGGCTCACCCTCCTTTCTGCACTGCAGCCCGGCAGGGCTCCATCTGACTTTTCCAGGGCCTTCACTAAGTTAGCCAGACTGGCCTCACACTCGCAATCCTCCTGCCTCAGCCTCCTGAGACTACACACTGGGACTATAGGTGTGACCTCGAGCCCAGCTCTCCACCTGACTCTTGCTTTGCACAAAGCCTGGTCTGGCTGGTCGGTGACACCCCAGCTCCACAGCCTCCCCTTCACACGGAAGGCATGAGGCAGGCCCTGCTCCTGTGCAGAGGTGAGTGAGGGGTGAGAAAGCCACCGGGGCAGGTCTGAGGTCAGGGGAGACCCGTCCTGCTTGCTGCTGGGTGCACCCCGAGTCTGGTCCTTCCTGGTGGTGTGAGGCTCAGGAGGGTGTCCTCCAGGTCCACCTCCCTGCCCATGCAGCCTTAGGCCGAGCTGGCCCCATGGCTTTTAGCCTCCTCTGCTGCAGCCCTGACCTCCCTCTGCTCCTGCTGCTCAGAGCTGCAGCAGGCACCTGTGCCGCCTCCCCCACCTCTGGGCACGGTGTGCAGGACGTTGGGGCATCAAGGCTGCACTAGGCAGACACTGAAGGACGGTGCCTTCCCTGCCTCTTTGCTGCATGGCCTGTGGGCAGCTCTCTGGCATGGCCTCAGCCTATGGAGAGTGGTCTGGGTCAATGGAGGGAAGGTGGTGGGCAGTGAGGGCACTTGGCTGGGAGGAGTCCCCGGATGGCGCCACTCCATGTCTGCAGCGTCTGACAGGTTCTCAGAATCCTAGCTGGGGACTGCCAGGTCTGCCCACTTGGATCTTTCAGCGTTTTCCAGAATTAGGAGTGTTCTTGAGCGTGGGCCTGGGCCTCACTCTGTCGGCCGGCCGTCCAGTCCTGGTCTCTGAGGGAACCAAGAGCCAGGGAGAGCCAGCTCTGACGGCGCGCCTAACCAGTGGAAGCCGGGGACCCCCGAGGCCCCACAGGAGCACCCTGGCCCCCGCTGTGCTCAGGGGGAGGCACAGCCTCCCGAGGACCCACCAAGTGCCAGTCCCTGGGTGCTCCAGCGCGTGGAGCAGCTGGCACAGAGGACAAAGCCCAAGGCGGGCGTGGGGCGGACACAGCCCAGGGGCACCCGGGTGAATGCAGAGCGAGGCCCCCAGAGGGCCCAGGAAGGAAATTACGGGAGTTTTTTCAGATGAGCCTCGTGTTCCTCACCGGGGACAGGGACCCCGGCCGCGCACCTCGTAGCACTCGCAGTAGTTCTTCAGGCAGCCCGACCGCTTGCAGTTGCAGCCCTTGGTGTGCCGCGGCTTCACATCCCCCAGCTTTCCTTTCCCGATTTTTGGTTGGAACGCTTCAGGATTTCTGTCCAGACAAGCCTACGACAGAAACAACAGAAGCGGAGACGCCGTCAGGAGAGCCTCCGCTGGGCGCCCGCACTGACCCCGCTGCAGCAGCCGGCTGGGGTCTGGCTGGGCGCATCTCCCTCTGTGAGGGCTTCAGGCTCCCGCTGCCCTGAGATACTCATGCAAGTCTTGGGTGGACATTTACACACATTTCCCTGAAGGAAACGGCTAGGCCAGGCCATGCCATACAGATGGTCAGCTCCACCAGATACTGCCCAGCAATTTCCCAAGTGGCTGCACCAATCCACATTCCTATCAGCAATGCCTGAGAAATCCAAGGTTCAAAGTGAATTCTTTACATTTTAATTGTAGATGGTGTCCTTTATCTCTAAATTACACGTGGCCACCCTGAGGCTGACAAGTGTCTTTGTTATCTTCTGTCCATCAGACCTGGCTGATCGCAATCAGGAAGGTATTTCTAGGTGGTTTATTCATAGCTCAAAGAGGGGAGCTAAGTTATTTTGAGGAGTGCCATTTTGTTCCACTGGCTCATGGTGGTCTCCAGGCCACAGCGGCTGGACCTCAATTTCCCCAGGAAGTGGCTCCTAGAGCTGGTGTCCTTCCTGTCCCCCTGATTACCTGAGTCTGTAGATGGGGATAAACACCAGGCCACCGTCTGCAGCGGGGGTTTGGGCCCCAGGAGGTCACATGTGCCCTTCAGAGGGCATTAAACTTACAAACGGGCGCGGGCCCAGGGTGCTCCTCAGCCCTGTCCCTGGAGGACCCTCCACTCCCCTGCACCTGCACTGTTTCTATGCAAGCTTGCCTGCCCCACAGCATGAGCCAGTGTCAGAGCCCCAAACCAGGACCAGGGCACAGGTACCCGCCTGCAGAGGAGACCCACACTGGGTTTCCCAATCCTGAGATTAGGAATCTCTGCAGATCATTTTGGGAATGTCTCAAACACGTTTTTTAAGATGCCTTACCTTAATGGCTTTAAAGCGTTCAATTTCATGTCGCAAATTGTTGCAACAGTTGTTACAATTGCAATTGTTACAAAAGTCCCCGCTGGCGAAGCAGTCGCAGTACCTGTGAAGAAAACTGCAGTGTGAGTCCGGCAGTGTGAGTCCGTGCACAGGTGCACCCTGGTGAGAAGCAGTGCATGGGTGCAGGCTGTGGCCAGGCTCTGACCTGGGGGATGCCAACGCCTTTTTACAGAAACTAGATTGGCTGGGGTGATGCTCTGCCAGGTCTAACACAGGAGAAACGAGTTAAAGCCATTAGTATCACAGCGCAGGATTTTGCAAGGCAAGAGGGCTCCAGGAAGGTGCATGTTGTCAATCATTTCTGGCCCCCAATTCCCTCTGTCGCCTTCCCAGGAGCACAGGGAGTTGGGGAGGAGAAACACCAACTAACACAGAGCCGTCTGGCCACCAGTCCTCCGGGTCCATCTGCAGGCTGCAGGCGGGGGTGAGAGTCCACAGGAGGAGCCTGAGCTGGGCTCCGTCCCCTTCATTCCACATCCATAACCAGGAACTGCAGACGGGAAGCGCAGCGGGAGGAGGGGCGGGTGGCTGCCTGTGGTGGCACATCTTCAGGTTCTGTGCTGGGGCTGGAGAGTGGATCCAACCAGCATGGAGACCAGGACCCTGCAGCCCTGCGCACAGCTGCACCCTCGAGAGGAGTGGGCCAGCTCGTCAGCCACTCTCGGCTTCAGCGAGACCAGCGAAGGGGGGCAGGACTCCTCCAGAAGCACTTCAGCTCAGGTTTCCCATCAGCTCTGCCCCCAGCTCCTCAGCTACCTGATCTGGGCCATTGTCTGTGGGCCTCGAGCTGTGGAATGGAGACCAAGGAGCCTTGCCTCAGGGCTGCGGCAGATCAGCATGGACTGCACAGGCGCCCAGCAGTGGGTGGACCAGCTGTCACAGCATCCCTGCGGCGGGATTCCCAGGCACCGTGCTTTTATGTGTATTATTTTCATATTGTTAAACTATTTTTAAATGCATGTGAACCCAGCAGGAGAGTTAAGGAGAACCCTTGAGGCCAAGAAGACAAGGACTGTGACTCTAGTGAGCTCTGTAGTGCCTTGGGCTGTCCTGGGGCACCTGCATTCTCGGCTGGCCACGGCCTGGGCATGCAGGAGAGAGAAGACAAAGGCTGGGATACAAAAGGCCCAACTTAGGCCAGAGGATCCCATGGAAACCGAGTCCTGGGAGGGTGGCCTCCCCCCGGGGGGGGGGGGGTGACTTAGAAACAAACTTGCTGCACAAAAGGCCCATGGGAATGGTCCCTCCTGGGGACAAGGGACACAGAGCCTCTCTGCGGCCAAGAGCACAGGTAGGTGTTTCAGGAAGACAGAGAGAAGGGAGGGAGGTGGAAAGCAGAGGCAGCAGGAAACAGCTGAGCAGCAGCCTCAGGAGCCCTGGAGGGGACGGGGGAGGTGATTGGGCTCAGTGGAGCGTGGGCTGAACTGCCCTGAGCCCCCAGAGCCCTCCTGTCCCCACCCCCTTGCTCTTGGGGGTAAAGCCAGGAGGCGGGGTGCTGTGGGGCACCGAGGAAGAAACCGACATTGGGCCGCTTCCTTTTCCCTCCCAGGCGTCCAGCCCTGGAGGACTCTGCCCAGCCCCAGGGGAAACGCCCAGGCAGGCTGACACTGAGGCTCCCAAGAAGTCATCCCAAGCAACACTGTGAGCCCCGCCAGGCCCCAGGGCTCTCACCATGAGCAGAGGGACCCAGACATCACATACTGTGAGGACAGACAGGCCACGGAAGCAGAGACAGGAGACTGGGAGGGAGGGGCATCCATGGCCTTGAATTCATTAAACAAGCAAATGATCTTAAGCGGAATGGTGTATTTTTAAAATCTAGAAAGTAAAGAGCAGTCATGGAGACGCACAGCTCCACGGAAGGTGTGGAAACCAGGACTGAAGAAGGAGGAAACAGCAGTAAGGGAAAGGAGGCGGGGACAGGCCAGAAGCCCAAGGCTCATCAGACAGGATTCCAGAAACCCAGAGCGGGGAGCGGGAAGGGGGGCTAGCGGGCAGGAGTGGAGAGGAAGGGAGCCTGCCAGGCCTAGGCTCTGCACAACAGACGCAGACGGGTGCAGTGCCGAGAGGTTCCCTGCACCCAGAACATAGAGGCCTGTGCAGCTCCAGACAGAGTGAGGCTGGCGGCCTCGCAGGAGGCTCAGACAGAGGAGGCAGGCCCAGCAGGCGTGGCCAGGCCTCCAAGAGGCTGGGGAAAGGCCCCAACTGACCACCTGCTCCCTGCCCAGCCATCTTCTAAGCATGGAGACAGACTGGGACGGTGTCAGATGCCGGAGGCCTGAGGAATGGCCACCCACACCCAACAAGGCCGGGACCCAGGAGGGAGACACGGGACCCAGGAGGGAGACACAGGACCCAGGAGCCAGGAAGCCGAACATGGGGAGGGACCTCCTGGTGTGGCAAAAGACGTTGGGGGGTGTACCTGTGCCCTGGACCTGGTTTGGGGCTCTGACACTGGCTCATGCTGTGGGGCAGGCAAGCTTGCATAGACACAGTGCAGGTGCAGGGGAGTGGAGGGTCCTCCAGGGAGAGGGCTGTTCCCCCACTTGCTCTTGATCCTATGACCTCGAGCACCCCTCTGCTACATGGACTCCCACATGGGGCACCAGCTACCTCCAGGGAGCTGCAGCTGGAGGAGGCGGCTGTGGCCAAGGGCGAGGAGACTCCGTGCTGAGCTCGCAGAGACCATGTGCTGCGAAGCGCCAGCTCCATGGAGGAGGCAGAGAAGTGCAGGAAGGACATGGGCCAAGTCCCAGCGGGACCCAGGGCCTCGCCACATGGAATACTCCCTCCTGCTCACAGGTGCACCCTGGCCTGGCGCAGCCTGTGTTTGGGAGGTTTGTGTGGGAGTGCAGAGAGGAAGGAGGGGAGGAAGGAGGGGAGGAAGGAGGGGAGGAAGGAGGGGAGGAAGGAGGGGAGGAAGGAGGGGAGGAAGGAGGGGAGGAAGGAGGCGGGTCCACATCCTCCTGGGCCAGAGGACAGAGCCCGCCCAGCTGCAGAGCCAGCAGCAGCAGGTCCAGCTGTTACTTAGACTTATGGGGCAAATATTAAAAGATTCAGATAAAAGAGTTGAAAGTTCTTGGAAAGCAGAAAATAAGGAGAAATGATCAGAGAACAACTGGATTTTGTCACCAGCCTTGTACATATCTGGGTTCTTCACGCCTGTGTGCTGTTCGGATCGCAATAACTAGATCAAGAGTGAGAACAAATATACTAAAAGGAAAAGTCAGATCCAGATGCAGCATGAAGGGCAGAGACTAAACGAGGTGAGGGGTATGGACAGGTGGACAGCGCCTGGGGAGGAGGAAGGGGGAGATGGGGCAAGCACAGCCTGAGCTTCCAGAATGCAAAGCCACTGGCCTCAGCCTCATGGCACCTAACAAGCCCCAACGAGGACAAACAGAAGGACCCCAGGGAAGAGGTGGTGCCTGCAGGGATGCCACCTCCCGAGGCACAGCGGGGCCACAGCGATGTCATCAACGCATCTCCACAGCTGGCCTCTGGACTCCATGCGTATGCAAGCCATGTCACTCCTGCCTGCCACACAACTCGCAACTTCATGCTGGGGATGTCTAAGCTTTTGTCACCAACCTGCCAGTCTCCCTTGGCTCCAGATGCACAGAGGTGGCCGTCCCTATCTGTTCCCCCACTCGCTCTTGATCCTATGACCTCGAGCACTCCTCTGCTACATGGACTCCCACATGGGGCACCAGCTACCTCCTGGCTGGGAACCTGAGCACGTAAGACCAAATCCTCCTGCGACCTCCCTGCTGGCCTCCCTGCTGGCCTCCCTGCTGGACCTGCCCCCAGCCCTGAGCAGCCTCCTCACTCGGCCTCTGCCGACGCATCTCCTTAGGGAGCCTCCCTGGCTGCACTGCCCAGCCATCCCTGAGGTGCTCCTGCTCACAAAGGCCTCCCCAGCTAGACACTGACTGCTGGGCGGCAGGCCCGCAGCTGTCTCCCCCCTGTTCCTGAATCACAGGCTCTCCAAAGTGCTTGGGCAGTGACAGTGAAAGAGCAAGCACAGCCGCCTGCCTGCTGGGACCAGGCCCTGCCCATCTGTGCTCTGGGGCAGCCCCCCACACACCGCTCTCCCTCTCCTTCCCTCCACTTTGCCATTGGGCAGAAGCTTCAGGCAAAAAAGGGCAAAGAAAAAACAGAAATTGAAAACACAAAAGGAAGTGGAGCCAGGCGCTGCTGTGGCAGTGCAAAAGGTGCCTGTGGGAAAGACAGCATGCAGTTCCTCAAGAGGTGACACAGGCACCTCGTGGCCCTGCAACCCTCTTGGGCATGCACAGAGGAATAGCAGGTGGGGCTCAGATACATGCCACCTACACTCAGGGCAGCAGCACTTGTGGCAGTCAAAGGAAGGAGCAACCCCGTGTCCACCCACAGCAGGTGACAAATGCAGCCTACACATGCAGTGGAATATTACTCAGCCTAGAAAATGAATGAGGTTCTGAAACACGCTTCACCATGGGTGACACCTTAGGAACACTAGCTAAATAAGCCAGTCACAGCGGCAAAGACTTCATGGTTCCACTTACATGAGCTCCTTCGGACAGGCCAGTGTAGAGACGGAATGCAGAGCAGTTCCCAGGGCTGGGAGCAGAGTTTAACAGGCACAGGGCTCCTGCTTGGATGCTAAAAGACCCTGCAGTCGGTGGTGGAGAGCTCCACAGCACCTCGCCTGTCCTCATAGTCCCAATCGCACACTTTAAAGTGTTGGAATGCTGAATTTGATGCAGTGCAAATCTTCCCACAATTTTTAAAAGCCAGGTGCAGACTAGAATGAATGGAATTGCTGCCATTTGAGTGAAAAAGGAAATTAAATATGTAAATATCACGACTTCAGGAAATGAAGATGGCACAGGTGAGCCTGCATGTATTAACCACCAGACAAGGAATGCCCATGGATCCAAGAAGTGTTAAACATGGGGACCACTAGACCTGCCTTTTGTTCACATGTTTATGGTGCTGGGAGTCGAACCCAGGACCTTGAGCATGTTAGGCCATCTTAGCACTTAACTATATTCCAAACCCATATTTGCTTTCTTAAAAATCCAGCGGTAGCCAGGTGGGGTGGTGCAGGCCTGTAATCCCAGCGGCTCAGGAGGCTGAGGCAGGATCACAGGCTCAAAGCCAGCCTCAGCAACTTTGCAAGGCTGTAAGCAACCTAGTGAGACCCCGTCTCAAAATTTTAAAAAAGGGCTGGGATGTGACTCGTGGTGGTTAAGTGCCCCTGGGTTCAATCCCTGGTATGAAAAAAAATATCCATCTGTATTTACCTTGCAGAAGGCACACCTAAGCAAAAGGACTACCACACAGCAAGTGTGGAAACGAAAGAATACATAAAGTGTGCCCTACTGACACCAGCCACAGAAGGCACGGTGCAGCCCTCCACAGAAGAAGGTGCTGAGGCCGGTGGCTTGGGACATGGAGTCATGGACAGTCATGGAAGGACTGCGATCACGACGTCCATGTCCTCTGCTGCAGAGGTCCGACACCCCCCCCAAAGTGGGATCACAAGGAGAAATAGGCAGATTCACTCTGAGAGGTCACTAGATACTTTTATAAGAAATAGATAAATCACACAAAATTGCATAATTATTTCATGGGACTCTGCTAAATAAATAGATTAAATTTTTAAAAGCTCCCCCAACCAATGGCAAGGATCTGTATCCCAGAGCATTGGCTGTGGGGGGGAGGGCTCATTTATTTAAATCTGAACTTATAATATGCTCAGCCTGAAAAAAAAATTTAGCCCCAAATTTTAAGCCGTCCAAGTTGGAAGAGCCACTGAGCTCCAGGCAGAAGCACACACATTTTCTCTGAAGGAGTGTATCCTCAGGCCAAGCCACAGACACCACAGCAGAGTCCTAACCATGAACTGCACATCCAAAGTCCCACAGCTCTGGAGGTAGGAAGCCTGAGGGTGAACTCAAGACAGGAACCCAGCCCAGGGGCTTTGAAAACCAGAAGCACAAGCTGTAGAGCATGAATGACTCCATCTTTTAAATACAAAAGAAGGAACTGAAAGGGTGAATAAGCAACAGGAGATACAAAAGGCATCACCAGCCTCCTCCCTCCCTCCCACCAAGTGCTGGTGGCAAAGAGCAGCCTGGCTAACAGAGGGATACAGCCCTTGAAGAAGTGGCACCAGGAACTGGCCCCACCTTCCATAGCAGCCAGCTGAGGGCAACAGAAACTAGGCACTAGGAAGGATTCCGCCCAATCCCACCAGTACCTCAGCAAAAATGGAGCTGGAATGGAGGGGATTAGGGCAGAGTCTGGACTTGCTTAAAGTGGACATGTGAGCCAGTTAAAATTGCCGTGAAGAATAATCTACTCCCATGGTATAAAACCAACTCCTACTTTTGGAGTGCTCGGGAAAGAGGAAGAGACCCCTAACACCAGGGCAGAGGGCCGAATCTCGTACTGAAATGATTGTCCAGAGGTCTAGAAGTTAACACGTCACTTCCTATCTCAAGAAATCCTGTTATAAAAGTGGGGTTTACATTTGATGCCTTAATAAGCTAATTATGAAGAAAATAAATGTTTAAAAAATATAAAAATTGAGAAGAGCCCCAATTGCAACCCCCTAGGGCTGTTGACCTGCCCAGTCCCCAAACCCCACCAGCAGCTCAGGAGCGTGGCTGCCGCCCTGGACACTCTGGACGCCCAGACCACTGCCTCTTGCTCTGCCGGCCCTCCTCAGCACAGCGGCAGCCAGAGCAGCCCGGCCCACTCGACCCAGATACCGGCACTGCTGTGCACAAAAATCAGTCAGTGTGTGAACAGTTTGGGAAACGTCCGGATTTCACCCACGCGTGCCCTCACTTCATGTCCCTCAGTGCAGCTCTCAGGGTTCTCAGCAGCTCTGCAAAGGAAACACCAGGGGCCTGTGGTCAGGCTGCAGCACGGGCCAGGACCCGCTCCCCTCCACGGTGGGACCAGGCTGGCAGGCACACCAGACACACCAAACCCGCAGGGAGAGGGCACCCCGCTCAGGGATCTGCCAGGCACGGCCAGGCCACTTCCTCTCCAGCCTCCTGTCTCCTGCAGCCCCAGTGTGGCTTCACAGTCTGCCCTACCACCCCTGGAGGAGCCTCCTGGGAGTCAGTACCCCTGGGGGAGATTTTTCTGAAAAAGATTTCAATATAGAGAAAACCAATTCATCAGACTTTTAGGAAATAGGAAGTGGACATGTCATAGTTAATGCTCAACCAAGATGACTGACATGTCCAGCCCCTGCCAGAGGGGCCAGCGCTGTGAACCAAAGTCCAAGAAACCACACCCTCAAAGGGTGGGCAGGGCCCTTCTGAGGTCAGCACCAAAAGATCCACACCAGGCTGCTGCCTGGAGCCCAGGCGGGCGTGGAGGATCAAGTGCAGCAGGGCACGGCCGGCCACGCCGCTCGCCTGCACTGTGCTCGCTCGCTGCCTTCTAACACCCTTATTCCATATTTAATAAGGAAGGATTTGTGATTACTTACAATTTCAGACACTGGGATTTGGTACAGTTACATGGCTTTTTAGACTTTGTGTCCCATGAACTAAGAGTTACTCTACAAAGATTAAAAAAGAAAATGTTTTCAGATGGTTACTCTGTGGAAAGAGAATTAGCTAAGCAGCTGGTGCTCTGAACAAACACTGAGACTCTCAACCAGACATTGCTAGGCATTATCTATTGGTGTCTGATCATGCAATGGGAACGGCAGGTATATCTACAGGGTGACACTGCTCCCTAGCTCGCCAGACCCACTGGCGCTTGCCCAGGGATCCGGTGGGGTCAGGGAGCAGGTGCCTGCTTCTCTCCACACTGGCCAAGGACACCTCCTAAGCCCTCTCCCTGACCTGTGTGAACCTCTATTCTGCGTGCCCTCCCCCCAAGCAGTCTTCCCCTGGCCTGGCACTAATAGGACGCATGATGAGGAACCGTGAGTAAGCCGCGGCTGAGCTTCACGCCAGGGCGGGCACTGTGGCATTCACAAGATCTCCGGGGACCTCCCTGACCACAGGAGGGAATCAGCCTGGAAATCCCCGATCCCTGAGGGGGGACGCTCCCCTCTGGTGCATCTCTACTACTGCCGGGCTGGGGGCAGGCACTGCTCCCACGGGCACTCCCTGTGGGGACTGGGGATACCAGACATGCCGAGGTCCCAAAGGCCATGGTGAAGAGGAAGGTCCTGCTGACGTGGGTGTGTGCCCTGTGCACTGGGCAGTGTGCCTCTTAAGGTCATGTGGAGGGTCTGTCCCTGCAGGCACGACACCTCCTGGCCAAGGCCGCCACAGGAGCTAGAGCAGCATCAGCGGAGCAGGGCCCTGGGCTCTGTGGTGACGACCTGGCAAAGCCCTGTGCCCTGCCTCTGCACTCTGGGCCTTACCCTCCACCCCCTGGAGAGCTGCCTTTGCCTCCAGCTCTCATCTAGTCTGTCTCACCACGCACCAGCCAGGGTCCCCCTGGAGCGCCCTCCCACGGTTAGACCGTGTCACTGAACGCTGTACTGTTTGGTATTCAGCTAGTGTGGTCCCTTGGTGATCCTCGTGGTGCTGGAAGTGGCAGGGCTAGCTATTCTGCCCCCTGGCCAGTCCACCTGTGGGGCAGACCTTGGGCCCTGTGTGACCTGCCCTGAACTGGGTGCGGCGAGCGGGGGGGGGGGGGGGGGGGGGGGAGGGGGGGGGGCTGGCACTTCCTGTTCAGAGGAACCAAGCTATTTAGGTGGAGACATCCCAGAATGAGAAGAGTCCTACAGTGTCAGGAGGAGGCCACCATGTGGTCAGCATGGTGAGGAGTGATTTATCCCTTCACTTGCTGAGGAATCCACCAAATAACTGGGACAGGAGACACACGCAACTGCACATTTAGAGAATGCAGGATGGCATCTCATCTGCTGTCGTTTCACACTGATTATAAATGACCCAAAAATTCAGGCAGGTGGTTAACACAGATGCAAGAAGTTAAACCGGCTCTGTTAAGGAAGGAGTGGGACTTGGCATCAGCTTTTAAGGCTGTGATCTTCTTTACTGTTGGTCAAAAGGATGCCTCCCTAAAGCCACAGGGGACCAGAGGGACCGGCCAGCTGTCATGGAAACCAGATGGCTCTGACAATATTTGACCACCTTCTTAGTGCCAACCTAAAAATTAGAGAGTCAGAAGGAGATCTGGGCAGCTCTGCCTCAAAACAATTATAAATGGACTATACTGCAAGGAGATTACCCTCCGCTTTAAGAAAGAGTTCCCAGAGATGCAGGCTCCCGGATGTTCTTTATGATGATGCTCAGTATGTTCCCCAAACCCACAGCATGAGCACGCGTCGGGACCCACCTTCATCGCCTGACTGGCAATTGGGTCACTAATGCTGGGACAGGAGATGGATTTAATTAATATGCTAATAAACCGTTAGTGAGTTAGCAGTCACTTCCCAATTCTAAGGAGAAGCAGGTGGCCCAAGCCAACCTGCTTCCACATCATCTCCAAGTTAGAGTGGCTAGAGCCAGGGGGGATGACGGTGTCTTTTCTGAAATCTGCAGACCCAGCGTGCCCTGGTCGTCTTGTGGAAGTTGGAAGAGGCATCCAGAGAAGCGTCGAGAGGGAGAGCGAGAGGGTCGCGGCTGGGGACTCACACGGAATGAAGCGCCAGCTGCAGCCCTCCGACTGCCGCAAATGAACCTTGGCAGAGATCCCAGCACACCATGAGCTGGCACATGCTGAGACAAAGCCATCAGCTGATTCAGGGGAATGACAGCAAGTCAGGTAATTATTTGCAGGAAAACAAACACAAAGCTCATGTTTCTGACACATCCTTTAAACAGGGAAAGCTTCTGTGGCCCGCGCGATTACCTCGAAGGGAAGAGAAGTGTGTGGCTGGTTGAGAAAACCTAATATGGAGGAGGAGAGGAGGATGAGGATGAGGATGAGGAGGACGAGGAGGAGGAGAAACAGAGAGAGCTGTCCCCCGTGGGGACGCACGGGCTGCCCGGCAGCCAGCCTCACATGGCCCGCAGTTGTGAGCATGCGCAGCTTACAAGCATCAGATTTCCTGGATGTTCCAGAGGCACCAAAGTGCACAGTGGTGCAACAGCTCATCGGACGTCCCCAGGTCTCAACAAGCTACAGTGAGCCCCCTGCGGCCTGTGACCTCCAGACCGGCCTGGGCAAGCCAGGTGCAATGCTGGCGTGGAACCAGGAAGCTGCTTGGGTCATCTTTGCTTCCTCAAAAACCATTAACAGCCACCGAGACAGGACAGCTGCCATAACACCCAGCACATCCTTATGGGTCCCCAGCACCCAGAGAGGGAAGCGTGGAGACAGGCTCCCCAGTCTCCCCTTCCCTCAGTGAAAGTCCTCACCGGCTCCACACAGCAGTGCAGCCAGCTCCAGAGGCAGCTGCTGAAGCTGAAGCATCAGGTCCCTGGGCTGCCGTCCACAGCACACATGTGGACCAAGTCCACTGTCTCCAGAGTCCCTCCAAATGGTCCACTCAACAGCCTGGTGCTCTAGCCCCAAACAACTGGCCTCAGGCTTTCCAAGGCCAGGACTGCTCGCTGCCTGAGGGAGGGGCTGGTGGGAGCCCAGAAGGCACTAGAGGCCCGGGCTGCCTTTCACAGTGTCTGACACGCTGTCTCAGGCCCACATGAACGGCTGCCCTGACTGTGGTCAATGGCTCTTGGAGGCAGGAGCAGAATGACCTCCACATCAACACCCAGAGAGCAGCAACGGTGGCTCAGAGCACAGGCTTAGCCCACAGTTAGTATGTGATTGTGAACTTGACCACGTGTTCCAACCAGTTTTCTTAGTTCAACTGGTTACAATTACAAACACAGCTTTAAAATGGTGAGACAAGGTCCTGGCTAAGTGCAGACCACGTCCACCTGGAGATCCTGAAGGCAGGACCACAGAGTGGCACCCACTTCCCACCAGGTGGCCGGCAGAGCCACTGCCCATGTCAAGAGGCTGCCTCGGCATTACTTGCATTGATGACAGCAAAAAAGAAGCAGATCAACATGACCAGAATCTATGTGAAAAACAGACTTGGCCAGAAATGGCCACAAGCCCTGAAATAGCCACACAGGACAGCGGACAGCACAATGGAGAGAGGGCGGTTGCCAATCCGCCTTTCCAGCAACTCCAAAGCACAGATGTGCATCAAGCTCGCCAGCAGTGCTGCCCGATGCAGCTGACTTCCAGGGGCCATGAAGGGTGCAGGCAAAACTAGTCCTATGGCACAGAAGGACGTCCCAGATGCACACGAAGCCTCTTAGACTCTGACATTAAAGGAAGTACCAACTTATTGCTTTAATCCTTACCCAGCCAAAGCGATTTTTGGTGGTCCTGGAAGAGCTGATCCTGTGGGGAAAGCAGGCCCGGGAACTGCCGAGGGGCGGGCCCCGCTGTCCAGCTGCACAAAGTCAAAGGCAAAAGTTCTTGGAATCAGCAGCACCCACCAGCTCCACGCACACCTGGGTCTCTGCCCACTCCTCCCAGCCCCTGCCACACCTTGTTTCCAGACAAATCCAGTAATAGGCTGAAGCCATCTTGCAGGCCTGCCCGGACACAGGCCCCGTGCTCACGAAAGCCCCAACCCGGGGATGCAGAGAGGAAGAAGGCAGGGAGGGAAGGGGCCGCAGGGGACAGCATACAGCTATCAGTTGGCTGCCAGGGATATTTCTTTTTTATGAAGTATCAGTTGTGAAGTAAAGTCCATTACATAATCCATTAACTGAGAGTGTTCTTATTATTTTTATGTTTTAATATATACATAAGAGATTTTGATATTTGACATCTCATTGGCAACCACTAATTTTTGTCTGTTTAAAAAAATATTTAAAGGCCAAGTGCAGTAGCCGCACTTGTAACACTAACTCAGGAGGGAGGCTAATGCAGGAGGATGGCAAGTTCAAGGCCAACCTTAGCAACTTAGCAAAGTTCTCAGCAACTTAGCCAAAACCCTGTCTCAAAACTGAAAAGGGCTGGGGATGTGGCTCAGTGATCAAGTACCCTGTGTTCAGTCCCCAGCACCAAAACGCAAAAATTTTATAGTCGGTTCTAACAACCTCAGAAGCAGCACAGCAGGCTCTGGGTTGTGTTCTTCCTCCCATCCCTCACCAGGCGAGGGGCGACAGCAAACCAACCCTGACCCCCTGCCCTCTCATCAGAAACTTGAAGAAATGAAAAGTTCTAGATGAAATTAGGGTTCTAGATGATTTGAACATCATTGTTTACATCCCCTCCCTGTCCCTCCATCTTCCAAAAATGAGCTTCCTTCAAGAAGTGCAGCAATGGAAGAGCACACGTCTTATTCACCCTTTGCCTTTTCTCTTCTGCCCCCTTCAGCTGTGTGACATCGAAGCCTGTCAGAGCCACAAGATGCAGGGAGACCACCCTCCTACTGGGCTGTGTGCACCCTCCCCATGGTCTCAATCCCAGGTGGGGTGGGACCTATGGCGTCCTTCCCATCCTGCACCACGCTCTGAGCAGTGAGAGCTGAAGGAACGGACAACTGGAGTCTGGCAAGGAAGAGAGGGATTCTAGGACACAGCAAAAGTCCTGCTGAAATAATTGTCCCTGAGACAAGAGGTCAGGGGGAGCCACGGTGGGGACAGTAATAAACATGGCCAGGGAAATACAGGAAGGAGGGGAAGCTGTGGTGACGGGCGTCTGTGGCACGAGATCTTGGGGCCTTCCTGACTGCAGGGAGCTGTGGCTGCGGTGGTGGTGGGGGCTCCCTCAGTGCTCACCAGCCAGGCAGGCACTTCCTGTGTCCGGCACTGCCCAGAACCCTGTTTCCCCTGGCCTCGACACGTTCGCCTCGCTGCCTCAGGTCGTGCACCCGCTGCTGGCCATCCCAGCCTTCTCCCTTCTGCCCAGCGTCTCCACTGGGTGCCTGAGATATCCCAGACTCCCGGACACATGGGCTCCTTGGCTCACCCTGAAACACCTGGGGTCAACTTTGTCTCGGCCAATGGAAACTCCACACATGCTTCCATTGGTTCAGGCTGAAAATTGGCAAATGGGGTACAGTGCTGGCCTTGAGGTGGCAGGACAGGGGCTCAGGGATTCCGGAGATGGCAAGGAGCTGGGTCCAAGCTTCCTCCTCCCTCCCGGACCCTGACTATAGTAAAGGGATCAATGCCTACTAAAGGTTTCACTGTTGCTTTCTTGGGCACTGGGGAGTGAACCCAGGGGCACTTAACCACTAAGCCACATCCCCAGCCCTTTTTATTTTTTGTTCTGAGACAGGGTCTCACAAATTTGCTGAGGCATTGTTCAACTGTTCGGCCTGATGGGCAAGTGCTGCACCACTGAACCACATTCCTAGCCCTTGCTGTTGATTTTTAACTGTGTGATAAATTATAGTTCCTGAGTAACTTCAACCACAACAACTGAAATTTCAAGAGACATTAATGTACTTTTGTATTAAAACAACGACTCACTTGTTGTGCAATGAGATTTAATTTTGCTGGTACTGGCAAAAATCTTCCTACTAAAGTAGTCATTGGCTTTGGGACATCTGTAAGGAAGACAGTTAAAGTTAACAATGCACACAATTGTTCCTCTTCCGCTTGTGCGCGGGAGGAAGGGCAAAATGTAATATGGCTTGATCATGCATGAAGTTATTGAAACTTAGTTTTTAATTCCATGAAAATTTTCAGGTCAATCTTTGTTGTGATTATTTTGTTTTCACCTATTATACCCTTTTGTTTATTTTTCCATCATAAAGTTGCAGGAGCAGAGCCTCAAGGGTGGTCCACTGTGCTAAGGAAATGGTGCTACAGCCCAGGTTCCCAAACTTTGTGCCAAGGTGTCTGGGTGTGGCAGCAAGTTGGCCAGGGCACTAGGGGGATGATACGTTTTAAAGAAAGCCCAGTGACCTGTGTCCAGCACCACATCAACTATGCTCATTGTGTGTGTCTTCTTCTCTTCAAATGAAATAAATAAATACTTATTAAGCTATTTGGACCAAATTCTTCATACTGGAACTGAAAGGTATTTCTTTGGCCTAAAGGTGCTAAAAAAGACCTTCCTGATAGTGAGGGTGCAGCAGAGCTCTGTGTCCTGAGCCTGGGTGGAGAAGCCGGTGTCCTCCCTGCCACAGCCCTGCAGGCTGAGCACACTTCCTCTCCTAGGCCTCCCCTCCTTGGTGGTGACTCAGGGAGGGAGAGCAGCTTGCCAAGCCGCCTGCTCGGCCCCTCCCTGCCCCTTTCACTCTCATTCCAGCTTAAACAGACAGAGGATAGGATTTTCACTCATCACTTTGTACCTGACTGTAGATAATTATTCTGGTCTTGATGCTGGGGAACCAAGTGAAGGGCCTTGAGCTCTCTTGTGCCAGAATGCTCTATGCACAGCATCTGTGCCCCCCCTTTCAACTGACATATCACCTAAAATGAAAAAGAGCCATCAGGTTCCATTGCTCCAGGAATCTAAACCTAAAAGAACTACATCAGAAAAGAGCTTTAATCCAGGGTTGAAGTTTTAGGGGAAGATGGGAAGCTACACATCTGTTCTGTTTCTCCCTATTCAATAGCTGCTCCTTAAAAAGCCCCCCAGAGACTTCTCTGCGGTGCTTAGCCAGTGCTAACAGAGAGTCCGCCCTGTCTCCTCCACTTTCTGACAGAGACTTGTTTAAGGAAAGAGGCCTCACACAGAGCCCCGCTTCCCTGTCCTTAACTGCACATCCCACATTAATACAGAGTGCTCGTGGAACCTGTTCCACTGGACTTGGCTATCCCCACCATGTCCTCTCTGTTCTTGGTGGCCATGCCCAGGCACATCTGTACATGGTTCTATAAGCAGTTATTTCCTGCCGCTTGCACATATTATTTAACAAGTAGTTGATTTTTAAAAAGTTCCTCTTATTTACCACAAGGACAGTTTTGAATTTTCTAAGAACTAGAAAATCTTAAAAAGCTACATGGATCTTCCTGGGCCTGCTGAGCACTGCCAGATCCCCATTTGGATTCTGACACTGATGAATCCTCAGCGAGCCAGGTCAGCCCATTAATCTCAGGATCGACAGTGCTCCATGAGCACCCACTGTGGTCCAGGCCAGTGGCACAGACACATGAGCACCCACTGTGGTCCAGGCCAGTGGCACAGACACATGAGCGCCCACTGTGGTCCAGGCCAGTGGCACAGACACAGGCACAGCTTCCTGTTACAGGAGAAGGGGGCCCAGCCCCTCTAGGATGCCAAACCACAGGGCACCCAGCTCAGTGCATGACCCCTGGCTCTGCGTGGGCTGACATGACTTCTGGTCACTCTCCTCAACAAACACAGCAAGGTCCCAATCCTTCTTTATCTTGCTAAGATGGAGTAGAAATGAGGATCCTAGAGGTTAGGAGGTGAAAGGTGAATGCTCCTGTGGACATTATCCCTTGGCAGATGAGACAACCAAAAGCGCTGATTCAACAGACAAGTGGAGTCAGAGACAGCGGGCGGCGTTTACCAGGAGCCGGTCATACGCGCCTGTGTTGGCATATTTACCATCGGGCTGGAGTCTTTCTTGCGAGAGCAGCCAGGGGCATCCTCTGCTTCTTGGGATGACAGGAAGGTGCAACAGGACTCCTGAGCAAGAGGACTCTGGAAGGCTGCTTCCTCAGGGTTGTCACTTGCGACACTGCCACCCCCTTCCTTGATCTCAACCTAGAAAAGCAATGGTTATCTCAGAGAAGACATCGTGCACTGTACTGAAGACCTACTAGATCTGAGCTCTGCGTTTAAGTCACGCGTGAAATGGCGTCCTTACCACAGTGGCTCCTTCCTCCCTGGGGCTTCTAAAACCATTCACCCCCTACCCCCATGGGCAACAAGAAGGGGAGTCGGTCATGTGCCAGCCTCACCTGGGACTGAGGACCCAGAGGAACAAAACCGTCTGTCTGTGCTGTGCAGGTGGCGATGGGAAATGAGGTGGTGCTTCTGCTATTTCCAGAGTTCAGTCTAAATAACCAAAGGGCCCCCCTGGGTCTGGCGCCTCTCAACAGCCCCTACTCCACTGGAGTTGGGAGCCCTGTGGACCGAGTGTCACCTGAAGTGCTGACCCTCATCAGGTGTCCTTTCAGCATGCACCTTAGGTCCTATTAAACCGTCTAGTCAAATTGTTTTGCTTTTTCCTCAAGAAGCCCAAAGTACTTGTGATGTTTTAGTATTAGTATAATGTAATTTATCACTAGTAATGTATTTAAAGTAATATCTTAAATTTAAAAGTAGCCCCTTCCTGCTGTAGTAGTAAGACAATAAGAAGAAACAGTGAGCACTGGAAACCAGCCCCAGCTTTGGATTCCATTCTATTCCCTGTGCCCCGCCTTTTTCTTTTTTGGCCCTGGGGATTGAACCCGGGGTGCTCTATCACTGAGCTGTGTCTCCAGCCTCTTTATTTTTTGAGACAGGGTCTCACTAATTTGCTGAGGCTGGCCTCAAACTTGCAATCTCCTGCCTTAGCCTCTTGAACAGCTGGGATTATAGGCCAGAGACACCAAGCTGGTCACCAGCTCTGTTTCAAGCCATCCTTGTCAACTCAATTACCAGAAACAGGGAGAAATAAAGTGGCATCACTTAAAAATCAAATGAATTTTTAAAAAGTGTAAATGTCTCAATGGTTAAAAAAATTACCATCACAATTGTTTCAAAATTGGGAAGATTTTAAGTTTGTGAAGAGAACAAGGAGGGTGGGGAGACAGGGCACATTTTGCATGGCTCTCACCTACCTCTCCACCCTGCCTGCCCAGGCTGCTTATCAGAGCACAGGTGACCTCCTCAAATACCAGGGGGCAGGGGCAGATCCTAAAGTCCTCAAACAGGTGGTGATTCTAGGGTAATATTTAAAAACCTCACATGAAATCACCAACAGGAAACTGTCTCAAAATGCTGAGTGCTGACTCAAGCTTGGTCTAACCTAGTAAAAGCAGAGGTCCCAACAACAAGTACCACATACTGGCAAATACTTAGCCCAGTAGACTAGCATCTAGTGTAAATCTTAACAGATACAGGAAAGTTTAGCTACATTTCAAGTTATAGCCTTAGTTAGACTCTCAAGTTTTATAGACATACAGAAAAATGTTAAAATTTCCTTCTGCTTGCTGTGTTGGGGAACCTGCCATGCATATTTAGATTTACCTCCCCCAAACCAACCAACATTTATGTAGTAAATAGTTAATCTCCTCAGCCCTGTGCAACTAATATCTTAAAATACTACAGCAAAATTATTCATACTACAGCAAAATTCCACTTTCACAGAATCTAAATGAAGGTCAATATGTGGGAATGAATCTCCAGAAAAAAGAAAATAGTAATTCACTCTGCATATTTACTGGAAAACAATTCCATTCAGTTTAAATGATAAATATATCCCTGTTCTTTTTCATTTTATTAATGAATCAGGAAATTGTCCATAAAAAATTAAAAAATGAAAGTTTCTCCTTTGTCAATCTGTCAAACTTGGATAACGTTAAAAGATTGTGTCACCATCTTTGACATCAGCTAATTCTCTGCCCTGCCCTGACTCCACTTGGAGAGGGAGGGAGCCAGCCCATCTGGGAGCAGCAGGCAGAGGTGCTGAGACCCCCAGCTCTGCTTGGTGGCAAAATGGGTTTCTGACGTTCGGAGCCAACTGCAAACAGTGCTGAGGGAGGCCTTGGCCCTGGGGCTGGGGCTCGGGGTTCCTCTGAGGACAAACTGAGCACTGTAGGAGCCCCAGCCTCTGCCCCACATCTTCTGGGACACTAAGGAGCAGTGAGTAGGACAAAAGAGAACCCGAAAAGCAGAAATTGAAGCTCCGCTGTGTGGCTTATGACAGGCTCAGTCATCTCAGCAGAAAAGCCCACTCTAGAGCTAACTGTGTGAACATGAGAGGTATCCAGTATTCCAAGCCGGGTCCTTTCTGGGGACCAAGGTGAATTTGAAATCTGACTCATTTAGTTTCAGCAAGAAGAAAGCAGAAAACAGTGGCTCTTCTTTGCTAAAGAGACCCATGCGTTGAGAATCAGCAAGATTTAGACTCTGATCTCTATCACATATTTTAAGAACCATTCCTCCTTCTCAGAGGGAACCTTGATTCTAAGCTCAGCAAATGGATACCAACTTGATTCCTTGGTGTGACTGACAAGTCTGATGTATTCAAAGAAAAGACCGTAAGGTGGGACTGGGGTGGGGCGCGGTGAGTGCTGGCCCAGCCCGCGCGATCCCCAGAACCGCAGGATAAAACCCAACGGACACAAGATGCAGACACGTGAGCGCCCGTTACTCTACCCTAAGTCAGGCTCCCTCCCTAAAGAAGCCGGTAACAGCAGCGGCCAAGTTCAGCCTTCTCTGCTCTTCCCTCTCCGGAGACGTCTGCACCTCCGGGCCGCTCTGACCCAGGGCACAGTCACCTGCAGGAAGAAGGGCAGACGCGCCCTGTCGGGATGCTACCGGCCAGGGGGACTCTTGCTGTGGACCCGCGCCCCGGGGTGCGTTTGGACTCGGGTGACCCGCGGGGCCCGCCCCCAGGCGGCTCTTACTGGAATCACCCGCACTCCGGCGCCCAGCGGCACCAGCGCCGGGCCGCGGGGCGCGGGCAGCAGCGAGGACAGGACGTGCACGCTGTAGGCGGGCGGCGCGGCCTCCTCCGGGGCGCGCAGCTCGGGGAGCCCGGGGAAGTCCCCCAGCAGCGCCGCCTGCACCTCGCCCGGGCAGTCGGCGCCGGGCGGCGGGCTGAGCGCGCGCAGCAGCGGCTCGGCGGGGTCGGCGGCGCCCAGGTAGGCGTCGCCCAGCACGGGCAGCTCGTCCGGCTCGGGCTTCACCACGACGCCGGGGCTCAGGGCCAGGCCCTCCGGGACGAAGGGCCGCTCCGGGCAGAAAAGGTCGGTCACCATCTCATCGTCGGGGCCCGACATCGCGCCCAGCAGAGGGGCCTCTTCCATGGCCACAGAGGGACGCGGGGTCGGGCATCGCCCGTGCCCTGCTCCAGCCTCGCACCTGCCACGAGCGGCCAGGTGAGGCGCGCCGGCCACGCCCTCTGGGGGCGCCGCAGCCCGACCAGGACCGGGGCTCGGGCCCGAGGGGCGACTGGTCGGGCCGCCGGGGACACACCTGGGCCGCCCGGCTGCGGCGGAGCGACGCGGTGGCCGGTGCGAGCCTCGCGTTGCCTCGCGCCGCGGCCGTTGGCGGTTGGGGAAGGGGCGGGGCGTGGGCTGATACCTGGTGGGCGGGGCCAGCGGGTGGGCGGAGCCGTGTAGGGGCGGGGCCACCGCCCTGCGTTCGCGGGTAGGAGGCTGGAAGAGCGCTCTAGGGATCCACCGCTCCTGGCCCTGGTGGGGAAAGGGACTCCCAAGGAGTCTGGAGCAACTTGTAGTCCTCCTAGGAGGTGGGACTCCCTAGCTGGACGTCTGACCTCAGCTGTCGTAACCCCACCTCAAGCAGCAGGGCGGAGGGACAGGGGCTTGCCCGTGTGCTGGCACTTCGTGTTGTTGGCGCGGACTTGCTCCCCAGCAACTCAATATTGGTGCTTGGGCGCGGGGAGAATTGGCCTAGAAATACAAGCAGCAAATAAAATTAAGCTCTCAAAGTTCGGGGTGGGGGGTAAACTAAGTCCACCTTCCGGAGCCAGAAGTAACAGACATTGACACTGCTTCATGAAGAGCGTAGTTAGAGTGGTGGCTACAACCTACGGAACGGGCAGAGTTCAGAGGGTGTTTCTGCTGGTTGTCGGTGCTGGGAGACCCACCATTTGCCTGCTTCCATGTGCAAATACTGTTTTAGTAAAATAAAAAAGTTAGAAACATGAGCTTTCTTATCTCATTATTAAAAACACTTTTCTAAGAAGTCACAGGGGAGTAGCCCAGGCACAGCACCGAGTGCTATTTAGCTCTACATTCAGATATTCGGAAAATCCCAAGAAAATTTTATCCAGTGGAGAATTATTAAATTTGGGCTGGCAAGTTTGAAGCACTCAAAAACAACTAGGACTTCTTTGTCTGAAAAATTACTTTGGGGCATTTGAATTGACTGACAACTGGGAACTAAATTCCCTGTTGGGAATGTTCCCATGTGAACAACCTAAAATATAGCCCAGGCAACCAGCTAACTGCAAACACACAGGACTTGAATCATTTTCTTGGTCATATCGCTGCAAAGTGGAGCAGAATTTAGCAGAAAAGCTTCCTGTGCACCTGTGCTGTTTCCTTACCTATGGGCAGGAATCCATAGAGGGCTTCTTCAGATGGGAATCAGGACAGCCACCCCCTTGGTTACTACGTGGCCCTCCTGCTGAAGTCCTTACATGGCACAGATGAAGCCGAGGCTTCCTTGGGCACCCCAGCCCAATCCCTTTGCCTGTCCAGTCCTCTCTCTGGGTGCCTACCCGTGTGTGGGTGACTGTGTTCCTTATGGCTGCAGTAATCATATCATGTGGAATTTAGAAACTGAGCTCAGGGGCAGGTCCGAGAGCCCACATCGGGCTCCCAAAACGGCAGGGATTGAGAAGGTAGCTATTACACATCAGAGTACGGGGAAGACATCTGGGGAACTGGAGCAGGAGGTCACACACAAGTCTGTGCCATTTGTTCTTTCTGCGGTGGACAGAGCCCCAGGTGTGTCACCATGCTGGTCAGAATCAAGCCTGGGACCTCCATTCCTGATGCTGTCTCTAGGTGCTCTGCTGGCCCTGGCAGACTGGCCAAAGCTGGCTCTGTCTCGTCATTCAGTCCAAAGCCCAAACCCACTCTAACTAGGAACCTCCCTGAGCCTTCTTTCACTGCCACGGCCCTGGGGGTCCTCTCAGATGGTGGGCTGGATCCTCCCCTTCTTCTCACAGGAGCTGGAATGGCCAGCCAGACCCTGGTGGGGTCCCTGCTGTATTTGCAGGACCCAGAATAGATGCTCAAGAAGACCTGCCAAAGAAACCGCATCTGACCTTCATGGAACATGAATCTGTCAAGCACCTGCGGTGTGTCAGGCCTCGGACAAGGGAACGGATGTCTGAGTAGATACGGTGAAAATCAAGAGGCTCCATTTAGATACTTTCCTGAGTTAAGCACAGGAACCTGGGGACATCTACCCTGTCTACACCAAGGTCACTGCCTGCTGCATAATTCTCTCTATTGGCATAGCAAAGACACAGACAGTGCTGTAGTAGACAGGATTAATGTTTTATTAATGATCATCTACATTCACACCATGCATTTCTAAGATTTACATCCAAGAGCACATTGTATTTACACGCAGTGGACAGATCAGGATAACCAATTTAAACCATGGCTGTGTTAAGACTCTAGTTTGTTCCAAATTAAATTAAATATATAATACTCTCACCTCCCCCTTTTGACATGTACAATAAAAACCCACTCTTCCTCTTTTTAAGGAATATAAAATTGCATTGATAACTGCACACTGATTAGCAACAAATACATCTGAAACATATAAAACCTGAGAGATAAGCCCAAGTGTGTTTGAGTGCTAACACGTCTACACTCGGATTCCTGTGTGGACACATGGAAACGACTGCTCAGTGGTCACCAGCACACTACCTGGGTGACTCTGGAGGAGCTCCTGTGGCTGCTGCCTGCTGGCTGTGAGCTCCACGGCCCTGGGCAGGGGCAATTTCCCCCAGACCCACCGAATACCACAGTACGGGGCTTTGTTTACTATAATAGTTTACTGTTCTTGTTTTTGCCTTTTGTTGACATTCCTTCTAGATTTTAAGAGGAAAGGATCTTTGGCCCATGGAGGTGGGATTTCTACATTACAAAACACACAGAAGTAAGACATGCACGTCGGGCAAGTGCTCTGTCTGGGCAACTGCCCAACCCTTGCTCTTTGTCACTGGAGTGCAGAAGCAGGAAGGGGGAGCCCGGCAAGGATAAAGTGGTCAGAAAAATAAATACACAATTTAAAAAATGGACCGCGAAACTCGTGGCGACAGACCAGAGGCAGCGGGATGTCCCCATGATGCTTTGCATCTGCACTCAATACTGAGGATGACGGAGGGCACAAGTGCTTCGGGATCAAGCAGGCGCTTCCGGTGAAGGCACTCCTACCCGAAGGTCAGGCTGTGAACCTAGCACCCACCACTGGGCCACTCTGGTCTCTCGTCAAAGTGACCCGGACTGCTGTTCCAGCCCCCTCCGGCTCCTTTGGAAATGAGGTCGGGTCTTCTCTCCGACCAGGGGGGATGAGAAGGCAATCCCACTGGGGTCCCAGACCAGGAGTCCTGACCACAGAGTGTTGCCCTGCCCTCCCCAGGTTCTGCTCCCTTTGCAGTGGCACCGTCTCGCCAGCAGGGGGAGCAGTATGTGTGAGGCTGGCACCAGGCCTCATCTGTAGCTACCATCTGACCATCCATCCCTGTTATTCTGCTGCCTAATGATGGCAGGAAGGACACCCATGAGGGGAACCCAGCACGGTTGCTCCCAAGAGGGAATTGGTCCTCTGGGGTGGGGACACTGCAGCACTGACCTGGGGTCCTCTGCGCCTAGCATATTGAAGAAGGTGCCACATCCCCACAAGTCACCCAGACTCCCAATCCCCACCCACCCCAGAGGGCCTCCCACTTTAAGGCACTGGGTTCTGGAGACTTGAAAGGTCAGTAACACTAAGGAGGCTGCATGGGGCTTGCTTCAAACACAGACCAGCAACCCAGACAGGACAGTTACCCACAGCGACAAAGCCGATCCCCCAAGCGTGGGTTCTAGTTAGTGCGTGACCGTGTTAGCTGCAACTGTTACCACTGCCGACCCGAACCACACATTTCCTTTTTACAAATCAAGTGTCTGAACTGCTGTGATGACGCTGGACGCCTTAAGTACCAGGTCCTGGGTCACCCGAGGGGTGTGGTTCCATTCTCAAGTGTGTGAGGTGCTACCCACTCCCCCTCCACCCACCCAGCGGCGTCTTAGTCCCTTAATAAGTACCAGCTGCGGCACAGGCTCTGGGGACATGTGGAGCCCTCCTGAAGCCAGGACCTGGGGACGGTGGGTTACGCTTCACGCGGTGCCACCCACCGTGCTGGGGAAACAAAGCAACAAACTCTTTTTTGGAAGGAAAATTTCTGAGTTTTCTAAGAGCAATTTTCGTCCTGAACTACGACCAGGATTAATCCTATTCTTCGTTTGGTTTGTGGAGAGGAGTCCACGTTCCTCCAGGGTGGCCCGCGGGGCTACTTCTTGGAGTTCACCGAGAGCCTGAACAGGGCGATGATGTCTGCCATGGCTTGCTTCAGGTGTCTCCCAAAGCGGTGGGAATCCTTGGGTTTGAAAGCAGAAAGCAAACCACATCAAGACGCAGAACCCCCCGCACTTCTAGTCTTCACGTTTGTGATCTGACTCCACACGCTCTCAAATTCCTTTCTGCCAGGGAAGGCCTGGAGCTGCGGTGGGTGCAGCCTGAGGCTTCCTGGAGTCCACACACCCGTGAAGAACACAGTGCCCCTCTCCACCGCCAGCCAGCTTGCTGGAGGGCGCCTCCTGGGAACCTGTTTGGCTCTGGCCTCCAGGACGTGAACTCGTACCTGGCCTGCCCTACAAAAACTGTCCACCTGCCAGCCGCCACCCACGAAACCCAGTGAAAAATGTGATTTAAAACCAGGTGAGGTGGTGCACGCCTGTCATCCCAGCAGCTCCGGAGGCTGAGACAAGAGGGTTGAAAGTTTGAGGCCAGCCTCATCAACTTAGCAAGGTCCCATGCAGCCGGGTGAGGCCCTGCCTCAAAACAATGAATAATAAATAAAAAGGGCGGGGGATGTGGCTCAGTGGTCAAGTGCCCCTGGATTCAATCCCTGTTCCACACCCCCCAAAAAAGTGCTTTGAAAGCCAGACAGGCATATGTTCTGGAAGAAGTAAAGGAGGGGGCAAAGGGGCCAGACCCAGGGCCACGGCCTCTGCCACCAACCACAGCACAGGAGAAGCTGGGTGTGAGTGGAAGCCCGTGCTCCAGAGGGGACTGCTGGGCCGGGATGGCACCTGGTGGCAGCGCTCTGGACATTAATGTCCCACTCTGGAGAATGACCAGCCCCAAGCTACAGAGGGATACCAGCTTCTTGGAAGCCTCAGATGTCTCACGGCAATGAAAACCCAATGGTCAGTTACACCGGGCACCCAGAGAGGGCCACGGAGACGTGCAGAGCCGCAGGGGCCCAGCTGCGAGGGGCTGACCTCAGAGAGGGACTCGAGGGAGGGGCTCTCCCACGGGACAGGGATCGAAGGCGGCTTCTTGTACCAGAAATCTATTCGTCTTCAGGGATGCCACTCTGTGGTCATGCCAACAACAGTCACAGCATCTCCCCTCCACCCTGTTTCCTGTTTCCTGATAAACTTTCTTATTAGTAGTAAATTCCTCTTATTTTAGTAAAAAAAAAAAAAGTGAACACGGCCTTGCTGTGGGGCTGTGTGGACGTGGAGAGGAGAATCTGAACGAGGAGCAGACGGGCCCTGGAGGAAGGCGGCCTCGGCCCCACAGGTTAAGAGAACCTGAAATCCATTCACCCAAAAACTCCCGCCCAACACACAGGCCACCGAGTCGGGGGGTGTGGTAAAGCGGGCCGCGCTCCCACTCCCTCGGCACTCACCGTCTCGGGGCTGGAGAGCTTGGAGGAGACGTGGAAGTGGATGAAGTTCTCTCCCACGATGATGTAGGACACGCCGTAGCCATCGTCGGCCACCTGCAGGACAGAGCGGACGGAGCAGCGTGAGCCAGGGCCTCCTCACAGTCCAGCCAAGACGGCCGCGGACTCCTGCAGAGGTGATCGGGGACCAGGGCCGCAGAACCAAGGCGGGCTGGAGGGTGGCGGAGGCCGGGCACGTCCCTCCCTTTCCATCAGTGACACCCGGGGCTGCACCTACCGGCCCGAAGCCCCCTCCACTGGACACGTATTCTGGGTTCCTCTCCAGGTCAAAGAGCTCCACCTGCTGCTGAGGGGTCTGGCTGGTCGACAGTCGCCAGGGCTCAGATAAGACCTGGGGAGGGAAACAAGGAGATGTCCAGGGCACGCCGTCCAAAGCCTGTCCTCACACCTCCCGAGGGAAGGCAGGAGAGACCTGCTCTGCTGGCCAACAGACTGGACACTGGAGGCCTATGTTCTGAAGGCGGTGTGGCCTAGGCAGGATGCAGGGTGGGGGCGGCCCTGGACTGGGCAGGGGTCACCAGCCAGCGGCCCAGACAGAGGTGGCAGAGTTTGGAAAGATCTAGAATGGGGGAGTGCTGTCAGATCGGTACCAGCTCCCGAGAGCTGAAGGGTTCACCTTCAGGGGGTTTTCAAGCTAGTTGTTAAATACAAGCCACTGCTAAAAAATTAAATTTTACAGCTGGGTACAGTGGTGCAGGTCTGTAATCCCAGAGGCTCAGAAGGCCAAGGCAGGAGGATAGTAAGTTTGAGCCTCAGCAACTTGGTAAGATCCTGTCTCAAAACATAAAAAGGAAAAAAATAAAATAAATAAAAGTTTAACAAATAAGGCCAGAAAAAAATAGACAAAATAAAAAGGACTGAGGATGTGGCTCCATGGTCAAGCACCAATCCCCAGTGCAAAAATAAATAAATAAACTTTACAAATTTTCAATTAAAGAAATCCTACTAAGGACCAAGGTGACAGACCCTCAGCTCCCCGCTGTCACGTGTTTTCCTGTGATCTGGCTCTGAGGGTGTTCCCATCTAGTAAGTCAGGAAGGTAAATCCGATAGCAAGGCAAGTTGCAAGGTTTTGGAACTGTGGTGGCTGTCCCTTGTGTGACAGCCGTACCCTGGGCCCAATCTGCCGTTCCGATGTGCAAGGCTGCACTGGTCACTAGGCGAGCTGCCCTGGGGGCGACTTACTTCCTTAAGGAAAGGGGAGTCCACGGCGAGGTATCTGGACACCACGTAGAGGCAGAAGAGGTGGCGGTCGATGCCAGCGCCCGTCATGGCCAGGCGGTACAGGTGCTGGTGCTTCTCGGAGGCCACCTTGAACAGCCTGAGCCTGTGCTCCACCTAGGCAGCAAAGGCAGCAAGGAGAGGCGTCCATGTCTCCGGCGAGCAACCTGGATCTGCGTTTCCAACACTGCCGCCTCCCTCCAGGGGTCAGCGGGCAGCTGTGGGCACCTGCTGCGCTGAGCCAGGGC